>NC_141691.1:2134401177-2135138052 GCF_964263255.1 Lissotriton vulgaris | reverse complement strand
GAGCTTTTTTGGTGTTTTTTGAAGTACTTGTTGTCGAGGTTTCCTTTAATTCCGTTGCTGAGTTTGTTCTTTTCCGTATGGTATTTTTTCTTCTCCTTTGCCTTAACGGCATTTTTGCTTACTTTTGAAATGTTGATTTCAATCTGTGGTAAAGAAAAAAATAACACATTATAGACCACTATTAGCAAACAACAAAGCAATGACAATATGCAAACGATATAAACACTAATTTGCAACATATCTAAGTTTATACCACAGCAACTATATAACTAGGAGGAAGACAAAGAAAAACAGCTAGAGGGAGTAACACGAAAACACAGAGAGACTCAGACAAAGAAACAGGTAGAGGGAGTAAAACATACAAAAGGACTAAGACAGAGAGAGTGTATAATATGTTGAAAGACAGAAAAAGGATGTAATAGGGAGAGGGAGTAAGTCAAACAAAGTGAGTAAGTCAGAAAAAGGATGTAACAGGGTGTAAAACAGAGAGAGGGTGTAACAGGAAGTAACACAGAGAGAGGGTGTTAGAAGAGAAAAGGTTGTAAAAGAGACTAAAACAGAGAGAGCCTGTAAAGGAAGAGACAGAGAGTAAGTTTGAGAAAGGGTGTAAGAGGAAGTAAATCAGAGACAGGATATTACAAGAAGTAGGTCAGACAGAGGGTGTAAAAGGAAGAGAGAAAAAAGTCAGAATGAGAAAGAGAAACGGTATAAAACAGACAAAAGGTGTAATAGGGAGTAACTCAAGGCTAGAATATTACAAAGACAAGGGTTGATTAGATAGTATCTACATGATTCAAAAAATATATTAGCACATTTCACAATCATGTCATCTATGTTTCCTCAGATTAGTCATGTTTTTTGATAATGCTTGGTTAAACATTTTGCTGCATAGAGAAATTGTCTTATGTGAAATAGTGAAGTTTCAGTAGTGAAATTGAATACTTGTACATAGGACCTGTGCTGTGTTTCTAAAATGCAATTTTAAAAACGATTTTGGGGTAATTGAATGGCTTTTATATTTTTGATAAGGAATAAATAGTGTCTTCCTCATTAAATAAATATATTTGAACCTTTTACAATGATGTCACCTGCATTACCTCAGATTAGGAAACAGATTGAGCTTCTTTCTTGTTGGTTTGTGTCATGTTTTTTGATAATGCTTGGTAAAAAGATTTTGCTGCATAGAGGAATTGTATTATGTAAAATTAAGATGTTTCACTAGTGACCTGGAATGCTTGTACATAGGACCAGTGCTGTGTTTCTAAAACGTTATTTAAAAAACGATTTTGGGGTAAATGCATGGCTTTAATATTTTTGAGAAAGAATAAATAGTGTTTGCCTCATTAAATAAATATATTACCACATTTCACAATCATGTCACCTGTGTTTCCTCAGACTAGTAAACAGATTAATCAGATGAGGTGAGGCCTATACAGGGGTGCAAAAGAGTTCAGCACTGTGTCCAATAGTGCAATGGACTTGACTTACCTTATCTGACCCTTGGGCAAGCCTCACCTCCTCTGTGCCCCCTTGACAGACCACAATATATTGGGTATAATTAAAAGTGATAGGGTGCACATGAAGTGAGGCCTGAACAGGAGTGCAGATGAGGTGATGCCTGTCCAGGAGAACAGAGGAGGTGAGGCCTGTGTCGAAGAGTGCAATGGACAAGACTTCAAAAAGCCTCTCCCCCACTGCATACTAAAACATAGACTTCACCTCCTTTGCACCCCTGAACTGACTTCTCTCCCACTACACTCTTGAACACAGGCCTCACCTCTTCTGCACCCCTGTGCAAGCCTCACCTCCTCTACAACCCTAAACAGGCTTCACCTCATCTGCACCCCTGGACAGGCCTCACTTCATCTACACTATGTATTCCTTCTAAAAAATATAAAAGGCATTCATTTACATCAACATCGTTTTTTAAATAACATTTTATAAACACAGCACAGGTCCTATGTACAAGCATTCCATGTCACTAGAGAAACTTCTCAATTTTACATAATGCAATTACCCTATGCTGCAAAACCTATTTACCAAGCATTATCCAAAAACATGACACAAACCAACCAGAAAGAAGCTCAATCTGCATCCTAATCTGAGGTAATGCAGGTGACATCATTGTAAAAGGTTCAAATATATTTATTTAATGAGGCAAACACTAATAATTCCTTCTCAAAAATATAAAAAGCATTCAATTTCACCAACATCGTTCTTTAAATAACATTTTAGAAACACAGCACAGGTCCTATGTACAAGCATTCCATGTCACTAGAGAAACTTCTCAATTTTACATAATGCAATTCCCCTATGCTGCAAAAACTATTTACCAAGCATTATCCAAAAACATGACACAAACCAACCAGAAAGAAGCTCAATCTGCATCTTAATCTGAGGTAATGCAGGTGACATCATTGTAAAAGGTTCAAATATATTTATTTAATGAGGCAAACACTAATAATTCCTTCTAAAATATAAAAAGCATTCAATTTCACCAACATTGTTCTTTAAATAACATTTTAGAAACACAGCACAGGTCCTATGTACAAGCATTCCAGGTCACTAGAGAAACTTCTCAATTTTACATAATGCAATTCCCCTATGCTGCAAAACCTATTTACCAAGCATTATCCAAAAACATGACACAAACCAACCAGAAAGAAGCTCAATCTGCATCCTAATCTGAGGTAATGCAGGTGACATCATTGTAAAAGGTTCAAATATATTTATTTAATAGGCAAACACTAATAATTCCTTCTCAAAAATATAAAAAGCATTCATTTACACCAAAATCGTGTTTTAAATAACATTTTAGAAACATAGCACCGGTCCTATGTACAAGCATTCCATGTCATATCATTTCATTTAATTTCATGCATTAAAATATTTTAACCAAGCATTATCAAAAAATATGACACAAAACAACATTTAAAAAAAACAATCTGTGCCCAAATCTTCTCCATAGAGCATACAAGTCTCTATCTAAATTAAATGAATCAGTTCTTACCTTTACAAATGCTTTAGGAGATAGAGAACAATGTCAGACACACACACCAATTTTTCTTTAGCAGAGCAAAAGGTATGCATTCCACACACTGCAACCATGACTTTCACAGGAAACCTCAAATTCTACACAGATATGCCTCATTTCAACCAATCAAAACTCTTCCCTCACTATTTTCAAACCAACACCCTTCCCCCCTCAGCCCTTTCTATCTGTTACCATAGCAACTCCCTCCTTACTTAACTCTCAGGTTCAAAAGTTTATTCTACAATGTTGCAAATGAACTAAGCAAGGATGTTTGACCTCTCAAAACACCAGCTTATCCGATGAAATGTTTCTTTAAATGACTTTTTCTTAACCATTCAAACTGCTTCTTTTACAAAACACAACCATGCACCCTAACTTTTAGTTTTCAACTATCTGAATCCACCAATCATTGCTTGTGATTCAAAAGCAGTGAAACTCCACAATTATTTTTTTGTAAACTCCTACTGTTCCAACTGCCATTTCATTCCCACACTGCATCTGACTGCACCAGAACCTTCTCTCATCATGTATTCTGTGTGGATTATTGGACATAGCTACATCCACTGGGCTCAAAGGTATGCAGCTTGCAGAAATTCTCACAACCTTGATTTAACAAATGTGGAAATCAAGTGGATTGGCCAAAGAGGATTGAGATGTCACCAATTGATACCATTGGTAAAAACCTTGTTGCATCTGCCAAACCCTGACCTCCTAATAGTGCACTGTGGAGGAAATGACTTGGGCACTTTGACTGGGGTAGGTCTTGAAATGCTTCTAAAGGACACCTTTGATCAATTGATGACACTTTTCCACAAACTGCCTTGGTATATTCCAATATATGTCAAAGAAAGAAATGGAACTGGTCCAACTAATTTTGTCCACAATTTGAGAAAGCACGGAAACATATGAATAAATCTGTTTCTGCTTACATGAGAGACTATGGAATGCGTTCAATACACAACAATAACTTGCGTTTCAACATGCAAGAAATCTACAGAGGAGATGGTGTGCACTTCTCAGATGAGGGAAATAGAATATTCCTCCTGAATTTAAGACTGTGCATTGGAACCTACTTGTGGGTACCTAAATCAGCCACAGAACCCAAAAGCTCTTTTCAGAGCTACCCTACCTCTGATCACTCAAAATGATTATCTTTCTGTAACTTTTTTCACTATTTTTCACCAAAGTACGCTCCCCGGTACGCTCCCCGGTAAGCGTACCGGGCGCTCCCGCCGGGAAATGTAATTTTTTTTTTTTTTTTTTTTGGCATATATGCACCTCCTAAACTCCCCTCAGAAAACCTAGAGGGTCAGGGGATGTCTACTGTGCCCCTTTGTACCCATTCCCAACGTTGTTTGTCCTCAATATTGTGTCTCAATTCAACCGAAACACAAAATGGCGGACACCCGTAGCGCTCCCGGTACGCGTACCGGGGCGCGCACCGGTAAGCGCTCCCCAAAAAATGTGGGAAACGAAATTACATAAAAACCACTGGACAGACTTTCACCAAATATAGAACAGACCCTACTACATACCAGTCACTACCATTATCCTACATTTGATGGTATTCCATTGAGCCATTTGGGCTGTAGCCCTGTCTAAATTTCCTGAGGTAAATTACATGACAGAAACACATTTGAAACTTTTGGAATTTACAACCAATTAAAATGTTACTTACATTTTGTACTTTTATGTGCTGACATTTGATTGGTTAAGTACATGAATATATATGAAAAATGAGAGGGAAACACAGCCATTTTGACTAATACTAACTGAGGTACATTTTGAAAGAATTTTGACAGAAAACTTCAACTACTTTGAAAAAGGTAAGTTGTTAATTTGGAAGGGGAACTGTGTTGTTAACTTTAAGTTCATTTAGGAAAACGTTTTCTGATAGTTATACACTGTCCCTCTGTAGGAGTTAGAGATTGAGATAGACTTCTCTGTTATAATTATGGATTGAGTTAGACTTCTCTGGTATAATTATGAATTTAATTAGGCTTCATCACATGCACTTTTTAATAGTTCTACTTCCTGCCTGAAACAATACACTACCCAAAAATTACTTCACTGTTAAAAACTTAGAAGTACCTGTCTGAACTTGAACCCAACAGTACCCTAACTCTACTAATATAGTTAATTTTTATGCAATTTTAAGAAAGAAAATGGAAGAAGGAAAACAATCAACTGTTATTTCTTTCGAAATAAAGGTTGAAAATCCAGAAGAACAAAAAGAAGAACTTGATTTCATAAATGAATCTTTGGACCAACAGTTAATAGAATGTTTGGAACTAATAGAATCATGTACTAATAATTATGAGGAAATTCCGGACAATATTATGTTAGAAGTTATGTTAAATTTTGAAAAAGAATCAGAAGAATAAATTTATATTTAATAATTAAAAAATTGTTTGAGACAATATTCATTTTTATATGTAATTCATAAAGTAGTACCAAAATGATTATATTATAAAATGAGACTTATAGTATACTTTGCAACTTTTTTGTGTTACATAGTGAGTTTACTCATAGTTATTACCTTTCTCCCACTATATTATCTCCAATGTGCATTTTACATCTCTTTTTCATCATAAGGGAGCAGGATAGACTACCCATGATCCCCTAGGAATTCTCAGGGAGTGCTTAAAGGATCTGTTTCTGCTTTCCTGACAGACTATGTAATGGATTCCATATACCTCAATAACTTCTATAACAACATGCAAGATATCTACAGAGGAGACGGTGTACATTAAATGTAAGTCTCTGCATTGGTACTTACATGTAGGTACTTAAAAAAAAAGAAAAAAACAACAAAAACATTTTTTTTTTAAAACAGCTATTTTTTTTAAAACTGTCATTCTTTTTCCTCATGGTCTACTCTGCCCACTTATGGTCATTTCCTCCTTTGTTTTTGCCACCTCTTGTGTCTCGATCCTACCGAGACACAAGATGGCGGCCGCTCCGGACTGTTTCGAATGTTTACAGACACCCGAGAGCCAATCAGCTTTCCAAGCCCAAGTCGCGTAGCGCGCCCAGTGCGCTACCCTGTGCGCGTACCGGGGCGCGCCTATAGATATATATATTTTTTTGAACCTAAATTACTCAAAAACCACTAGAGCACATATCTTGAGACATAGCAAAGGCACATCGGGCTACCAGTCCCTACAATTTTGGTGAAAATCTATTCAGCCATTCGGGCTAAAAGTGAGGTCGACCGCCCTATGAAAATTAACATGGGGAAAACACGTTTTGGGACCCCCCTTTTATCTCTGCCCCCGCTTGACGAATCCCCCCCAAACTTTCAGGGAAGGACCGGAGCGCCACGAGGCAAATTAGAGGAATTTTTCAGGCAGATTCGTCAACCGGCACCAAAGTTAATCCAAATAGAATTTTGAGATTTTGTATTGAAAAAAATCCTAACTATAACTACCTACTGGCGACCGCCAGTAGGTAATATATATATATATATATATATATATATATTACCTACTGGCAGTCACCAGTAGGTATATATAGTTAGGACCCAGTTACCATAGGAAATTCCGAACATTCTTTTGGGAATAACTTAAGCGCCGATTGAGGGACCTGCCTGTAATTTTCCTTAAATTTGCCTCGCTGCGCTCCGCTCCTTGCCTGAAAGTTTTGGGGAGATTTGTCAAGAGGGCCCGAGAAAAAAGGGGGGGTACCAAAATGTGTTTTCCCCATGTTAATTTCCATAGGGACATTCTGACAAGGCTACAGCTCGAACGGCTGCATTACACCAGATTTGGCAAAATGGTAGGGCCTGGTATGCAGCAGTGCCTTTTGTATGTTTGGTGTAAAACCCTCCAGTAGTTCTTGAGAAAATTAAATTTGAAATTTTTCAAATGGCATTTTCTATGGAACCTTCAGAAACGGCTACAGCCCGAACGGCTGAACGGAAATATACCAAACTTGGCAAAATGTTAGGGATAGGTATGCAGTAGTCCCTTTTCTATATTTGTTGAAAATCCCTCCAGTAGTTGTTGAGAAAATTGATTTGAGCAAATTATATATCTATATGTGCTCAACATTCTTTTGGGAATAACTTTGGCGCTGATTGAGGAATCTGTGTGTAATTTTCCAGAATTTTGGCCAGCTCCGCTCCGCTCCTTCCCTTAAAGTTTTGGGGGGATTCGTCAAGCGGGGGCCAAAAGGGAGGTCCCAAAACGTGTTTTCCCCATGTTAATTTCCATAGGGACCTTTAGACACGGCTGCAGCCCGAACGGCTGAAAGGAATTACACCAAACTTGGCAAATGGTAGGGCCTGGTATGCAGATGTGCCTTTGCTACGTTTGGTGAAAATCCCTCCAGTAGTTCTAGAGAAAATTGAATTTGAGCAAATTATATATCTATACCGTACCGTACGCGTACGTGCGTGTACCTTTACGTGCGCGAGCGAGTTTATGATTGGCTGGCAGCCGACTGTCAACATTCCAAATTGTCCAAACCAGGAAGTGTTGGCCACCATCTTGTTTTTCAGGAGAACTGAGGCAGAAGAGAGCCCAAAACAAGAGTGGAAAACACGAAAAGGGGGCAGGGTAGAGACCCCCCAACCCTCTAGCCCTTCTCAGGGGGTCCCAAAAAGACCCTCAAGGGCAATAAAAAAATTAAAAAATTCAAAAAAATCGTGAGGTACCCGCACCGTACGCTACATGTACCATGCGCGTACCCCACGATTTAAACAAATATATATTTTTGCACTTGGTGATCCTTCTGGGACCCCCTGAGAAGGGCTAGGGGGTCAGGGGGTCTCAACCCTGCCCCCTTTTCGCGTTTTCCACTCTTGCTTTGTGCTCTCTTGTGCCTCACTTCTCCTGAGAAACAAGATGGCTGCTCAGGTGGTCCCAGAAGGATAATAAAATATATAAACGTTATCCGCTAATAGAATTAACATTTACAAAACCTTTGAAATTTATTGAAAAAAATATAGGTTTCACGCCTGATATAGTTAGGAGTTAGCATTTAAAAAACCTTGCAAATTCACTGAAAAAACCATAGGTACCATGCCTTATATAGTTAGGAATTAGCATTTAAAAAACCTTGCAAATTCCCTTAAAAACCATAGGTTTCAGGCCTTATAGAGTTAGGAATTAGCATTTAAAAAACCTTGCAAATTCACTTAAAAAAAACTAGGTTTCAGGCCTTATATAGTTAGGAATTAGCATTTTAAAAACCTTGCAAATTCACTTAAAAAACCATAGGTTTCAGGCCTTATATAGTTAGGAATTAGCATTTAAAAAACCATTGAATTTGCTCCTATATAGTTAGTTGTAGTAACTATATTTCGCGCACCCGCAATCCACTGCTGATGATGTCACATATTACATCATTAATGACATGGTCAGTGACATCACTGATGACATCACTGATGACATCTCAAATGACATCACTGATGACATCACTGATGACATCTCATTTGACATCACTGATGTACATATGTACTTACTTGGACATGTAGCACTGAGATATCCATTCACTCTTTTTTTCCCTGTATGTTCACCCCCCCCTAGTGACCCCCCTTTCCCTTCCCTGCCTCCCTCCCCACCCTACCCTCACACACCCCATTAAGGCCCCCCCCCGAAATAGTGGGCAATCAGACTCAGCCAGAGTCTGGGTGATGCTATCACAGCACAACATCTAAGCTACCGCCTTTTACAAAATTCTAAATAATAATAAGTGAAAAAAAAACAGAAGATGCGAAAAGAAGGAACCCGTAACAGCACCCAAAACTGACAACAAACTATTAAGTGTTGAATGAAACCATTAAATTGTAAAATTGTATCAATGCCTCCCTTCATACCATATCATACCCTGGTTAATTGTAAATCGTGATCAAAGGTTGAGACAAATTTAAAGAAAATAATGAAGCCGAGGATCATTATGTAAATACGTAAATACAGCCTGGTTTAAACAGACATCAATGATATAAGTCAGTTCTAAGGAAGTACATCAAGGTATGCTTTTGCCTTGATTTCGGACTGAAAGAATTTTGTGAGGCCACCATATACAATTTTTAGCTTTGCAGGGTTGTTCAGGTAAGCCTGGGCGCTTTTATCTTGGAATGGTTTAATCAGAAAGTGAAGCCGCCAGCGTCTCTCCACAGTAACGTGGCAAAAGTCTGGTCTTGTAAAATAGGAGAGCTCAATATAAACCACCTTATGATCTGGTCTCGCTCTATCTGCCACCGACTGCCTTAACAAAAAAATCCCAAAATATACTAAAATAGCTCTGGGATAAACCCCGGGTTTAGAAGGCAGGTTAAAAGGCATCCGATGGGCACGTTGAATTTCAGTTTCCAAGTTCCAGTTTTTAAGTTCAGGCATAGACTCTCTGAATAGTTTAACTACAAAAGCTCGAATGTCCGCCCCCTCCATTTTCTCCGGGATTCCCAAAATGCGCAAATTATTGCGACGCGGTTGATTTTCAAACTCCTCCAGCTTCCATTTAATGTCTATGAGTTCGGCTTCCTGAAGTTTAATTTGCTCAGCATTCAGAGTGGCCTCTTTCTCGTTCGCCATAACCCTGGCTTCCATCTCAGTAACTCTTTCCCCTATCAAGTTGCAGGACTTAGAGAGTTTCCTGACAACTCCTTGCATTTTACGGAGTGCAGCCCGGGATCTCTTACTGTCCAGAGCAGTCTCCACCCTGTAAGCTGCAATAGCCGCTATAACTGGTATAACTGGTGATGGTAGGGTAAGGAGGCCAGTGGATAACACCTGTGTTGAATGATTTGCCCCAAGCGGAGATAGTTCAGCCTGAACCCCCAATACATTTTCCCCTGCCCCTGAAAATGACATGCAGCATCCTTCCAACTCTTGGACCTGACCAACATCGCTCGTGTAGTCCCCATAGGGTGTAATAGGAAGGGGAGTATAGACAGATTGCGACTGAACAGCCTCAGCCACTTCAATGTTACTTACAGTTTTAGTGGCCATTGGGAGGGGCTGTCCTGGAGCAGTGGTAACAGAATTGGAAACGGAGGTGAATCCAACCAAAGAACTCAGTGTAGTATTCGGAGGTTGCTCAGGCTCTGCTGTTATAGTGGAACTCCTGGAAATACCAATATCTGCATCCGGGCTGAGAATATTTTCCTCATTAGCTGAATTATTCAATGAATCTTGAATAGTTTCTTTTACCGGATTTTTCTGCAATCCACTATGCAATCCTTTTTTAAGAAACATATCCAATACAGTACCCCTGGTTGAACTCAGTTTTCTTCTGGCAGCGTGTACGTCCTGTCTTGAAGATTGCTCAGAGGAGGCTTGTTGTTTTCTAGCCTTAGATTTTCCGTAGTTGGTTAAGGCACAGCCTCCTTCCACATCATCGAACTATTCCTTGTGTTGTTCATGCTGTTGTCACTCAGCCTCTTTTCAGAGAATTCGGGCAGCCTTCGCTACACGCGCTCTAGTTGCCGCAGCTGAGGCGGCAGTCTTCGACGGCATAATTGTAGCTGGATCTGGTGCCTCTGTAATACCCTTGCAAACAAGAAGATTGAAACTGTAGTGTAATCCCGCCGTCAAACAAACGGGGGAAACAGTGTAGCCTTGTTTGGAAAACACCGACCGCTGTAACTGAGGTTGCCGAGGCGGCCTCGGATGTGGGCGGATTCCTTTCTGCTGTGTTGTATCCGGGTCTCTGGCATGGACTGAAGCTGGAGCAATGAGAAATCGATGGCTTGAGCTGAGCGAGGTAAGCGGCTCTCCTGTAGTGCTGTTGGAGTAGGGGAGTTGGAGTTGATCGCTGAACTCGAACAACAACATGTAGGATTTTTTCGAACAGCACGATTTAATAGTAAAAGATTTGTGGATTAAGGTTCGATATTTCAGGAACGTGAGGTAGCAAGACTATAGCTCTACTTCTTTCACATTCCCCTGGAGTGCGGAGCGGAGCTTAGACGTGGTGCTGCTTTCGCGGTTTACGGACAGACCGCCATCTTGCCCCTTGCCTCAAGTTAGACAGTAAGAACCAGATATATCAGCTAGAGGCTTAAGCAAGGGGAAGCTAAATGGAGTAGAACTGGAGCAGGAGCAGCGTCCCAAAGTAAATTTATATTTGCTTAAAGTGATCTTATCATTTTTTCCAATAAGTAATGGGTAGATTAAGTGTTCAAACTTGGAATGTTGGAGGGTTGCTATCTGGGGATAAACGAAGACGACTGGCTGAATTATTGAAACTAAATCTGGATGATATACTTTGCCTTCAGGAAACCCATGTTCCATGGGCTAAGAAATCATGGTTAAATTTGAAGGGGTATAATTTACTGGTAGCCTCTACACAGACCTCAAATATAAGGGGTGTCTCAGTTTTAGCCAAACAAAGTCTTGTGTCAGGACTACGTCATCTCTCCGACCCTCAGGGTAGGTGGGCTATTGTTAAACTTGCTTGTGGAATTACTGTCTGTACTATATATGGGTCAAACCATGACGATCCTTCAATTTTTGAGGTACTCGAGGCTGAACTGGCCACCTGGCAGGACCCACTAGTTATGTGTGGCGATTTTACCATCTCACTTATACCAACATTGTCCAATACTACCTCCAAACAAAAATATCATGGTCGTAAACCCAGAGTGAATCAGGCTTTAAAAGACTTATCAGTAACTATGGATTAATTGACGTCTGGGTACAAAACAATACTCACGACCCAGGATTTACTTATTTTTCACATCCCCACCAAAAGCAAGTTCGGATTGACTACATATTTGTTACTGAAGACCTAGCACCACAAGCAACAATTAACAAACCCCCAAGAATAATATCCGACCATAATGCACTCATACTTAGGATTACAGTTAACTCACAATGCACTCAACAGCGGTTCTGGTCGTTTGATAGGAAACTCCTGTCCAACAGTGAGTTCATTACTCATATAAAAATCTGGACAGAAGAATTCTTTAATATAAATCGATTTAGTGCCTCCAGAAATACCGTGTGGGATGCATACAAATCCGCTCTAAGGGGAGAGATAACTAGCTTTCAATATTCTGTCAGAACTAAATCAAGAATTGAACATGAATCAAAGGTCTCAGCACTGGCTAAAGCTGAGTTAGACCACACTTCCTTAATTGCACAGGGTAGAGATGCTAGCAGCCAAATGCTCCAAGTAGCAGCTTTAAAAGCTGAGCTTAACACTAATCTCAGCCAGAAAGCCGCTCAAACCTATAGAGCTCATAGGAGGAAGGTTTATGAAAGCGGTGAAAAGGTGGGCAAGCAGCTTGCACTTCGAACCCGTCAAAAAAATGTATCAAATAACATCTCTACAATTTTAGACGGTGGGCGTACTTATGTGAGAGCCGCTGACATCATCCTTCAATTCCAAAAATACTATCAAAAGTTGTATTCCGAAGAAGCTTTTACCTCCGAAAAAGATATCGATAATTTTCTGGTGAGCTTCCTCAATAACCCAGCAGCTGTTAGTCTATTAGACGATACTTCTAGGGAACAGTTAGAAGGTGAGATTACGCTGGCAGAGGTAGAGTCTGCATTATTGCTTTTAACATCTGGCAAAGCAGCGGGCCCGGATAAATTGCCGATCGATATATATAAAATTCTTAGGCAACAACTATGTCCCCTTTTATTTGACTTATTTTCGGGGGTTCAGTATAATGGTGTTCCTCCACATTCCTGGGATGAGGCTAGGATTATTGTATTTCCAAAGAAGGGAAAACCACCCGAGCAATTAACATCCTATCGCCCAATATCTTTGATTAATTCGGACCCAAATTATATGCAAAAGTGATGGCTCTTAGACTCAGTGGGGTCATAGGGCATCTGGTTTCTCCGTGGCAACATGGCTTTGTCCCGGGTAAGGGGACTACAGATCATACCCGTCGGGCTATTGCCCTATTTGATGCCATGTCTGTCACGGGGGATCAGATGTCAATGATCCTGCTTGACGCTGAGAAAGCCTTTGATCGTGTTTCATGGAACTCTTTGTGGGTTGCCATGGCACGTATCAATTTCGGCCCCAAATTCTTGAAATCTATAAAATCAATGTATCTACGTCCCAAAGCGAAAATCTTAATGTTAGGCTCAGAGTCTGGTTATATTACTATTGCAAGAGGCACAAGGCAGGGGTGTCCTTGCTCGCCCCTTCTGTTCGCTCTCTATATCAATCCCTTAATTCTTAAATTTTTGGAAAGCATTGTTATCACTCTGTAATCACTTTGAAACAAAAGTATTAGCTTACGCTGATGACATCGAGGTCTTAACACCTGACCCGATCGAAGCGATTCATGAAATTGAGCGGTTGGCCTTAGATTATGGTAATTGCTCGGGTTACTCTCTTAATAGAGGAAAGACTATTATTTTATGAACTGATAATACTGTCTGTGCAGATCAAAGAAGAGCCAAAACTGCCACTTATCTTGGAGTGATTATCTGCTCTAACACTAAGATTGTAGTGAAACATAACTTTGATCCGCTCCTGGACAAGATAAAGACGGATCTGGATAGAGTAAATGGTCTTTACCTCTCCATTATAGGTAGGGTCAACTATTTGAAAATGAACATATTGCCTAGATGTCTTTATCTTTTTCGAACTATTCCTCTATATGTTGATCCTAAAATTCTCACATTGATCAATACACTCATGTCTAAATTTCTGTGGCAGCACGGGAAAATCAGGCAATCAAATTCTTTTCTGTCTCTTCCACTAGATAGGGGTGGGTTTACGCTACCGAATATAACTTTTTATCATTGGGCAGCTTTTCTTAAACAGCTAAATCCTATGGTGTTAGACTCGATCCAAGCAAACAGAACTGATACAACCTTAATTCCCGCAATTTATGAGCTTCTAATCGGCCAAGATGCCAAATGTCTATTACTAAGAAGGACCGAAGCAAGGTATTATAGGAAGAACAAGGGAGAAATCCTAAAAAGTGCTTGGATAATCTGGGATAAATTAGCCAAACATATGCAGATTGGGAAAATTAATTGCTATAGACCTTTGTTACATTCCACTATCACACTCGGTCTTGACTTTGAATCAACTCAAATGTTTAAAACATTCTTTTTCATGGGTCTACAAAAATTGTGTTTTGAATCATATATATTGCACTAGCAAGGGATATAAGGTACTCCAAGTGAGAGACTTGATTTAAATGATCTAAAAACAGTTTGTTTGATACACTTGTTGATTTGATGATTGTATTACAGTTGTGTTTTGTCCTCAACAGAATACTACGCCCCTGAAGAAGGGCACATTGCCAGAAATGCATTGGGCGTTCGATTTTTGATTTGCTAAAATGATTATAACATTGAAGAATGTATGATTTACCAACAAACAAAACTTTCGAATAAAACTGTATTGAAAAGAATTGAACATCAAGGAACATTATTTTCTGAGTGCTCTATGAGGACGTCATTCCCTGCAGGAATAACGATACCATAATTTGTTATTTGACTCCCACGACCCAGAAGGGAGATCTCATTCAGCACCAACACACATTTAACTTACCAGTACAAACTTTATACAAATACGAGTGAGAGGATTCTGTCTATACAGTGTTCTTTTTCCTCATTCTGAGTCAACAGAATCACGCACCACCAACAAAAATACAATACGAAGATATTTTACTGATGACAAATGAAAAAGCAGATACTCTTAGATTCTCAGAGGAGGACACACAACGTATTTACTCTCTGATTCAAGAAAGTGAAACATTATTACCATCAACAGGGTCCAAACAAAGTAACATCAAACAATTACTCTACCTATCTAAGAAATTAGTCAATCAAAAATTACATGCAAGTACTCTCATAAAGTATCACAAGGTACAAAGAATCCCTCGAGGGTTATGTATCTCACTCAAGTCAACACTTTGTAAAAATAATCCAAAATTCACACAACAATGACAAGCTATACTCAACAAATGTTTGCTCGATCTGATTCTTTTAATTATTGAGGAAATGGCTCAACTCATTAAAGATCTAATAACAGAAACTCAACAACAGGATGAACTTAATGGAATGTTAAATAAGGAGGAAATGGAAGAAATGTTAAATGACATCAATAAACAACTGGAATCATATACCAAAGACATCAATGACCGTAAAATTAGGAAATTCAAAAGGGAGACTCTTGATTACAAGCTAGGAGAAGTTTATAGTTGGGCGGACATATACGCCAAAAGAATGCAGCAAAAACCGAGTTCAGGGAGACCATCTGATGAAACGTCATCATCTGATGACTCACAATATAGAAAACAGCCCCCACGACCTAAACCAACAACAATTGCTACACCATTGCAAGAAAAACCAACCACATCTGGTGGGAGTGGAAATACTGGGAACTCTTATTTAGAGAGAGGCCAGAAACTATCAGACGAACCAGGAGGGGCAAAAGGCCCAATAACAGAGGACACCATAGCCAAAAACACCAGGAGTCAAAAACCCTAGTAATTAACCTATCAAATAAAACATTTTCAAAAAGGAACCTCCTTTGTATCTACTTTCCACTCCAACTTATTAGATACACATATTTGCCTACACAAATTTATGAGGGTATTACGGTTACGACATTTCTTCTCAAATGTCATTCCAATCACTAAAGAACCACCTAAAGACACGCTCATGGGTCTCAGGAGTAAAAGCAAATATATTCCTCCGGTAAGCCACAAGGTTCTGGACGCCTTTGAAAAAATCATCCATAAAGAAATTGAAAAAATTCACAAACAATCCAAATCCAAGTTTAACAACTTATCGAAAACCGAGCAAAACATTCTCAAAAATGTGGCCAACAACTCTGAAATTACCATCCGCCAAGCGGACAAGGGAGGAGCCCTTGTGATTATGGATGTCGAATTTTACAATGAGCGAATTATTGAACATGTAAACGACAGCAATACTTACTACAAAGTGGATCAAAATCCCACCAAACAATTCATGGAAATACTGGTAAATCTTATTGATAAAACTGTAGAACTGGGGGTTATTGGACAGAAAGAGAAACAATACCTCATCAAAATCAATCCATCCATACCTTCCATATATCTGCTACCCAAGGTGCATAAACACCCAACGCACCCACCATGCAGACCCATTGTCTCAACAATAAACTCTATTCATGAACCTATTGGACGGTATATTGATAAACACTTGCAACCACTAGTACAATTTATGACAACTTACATAAAGGACACCACGCACTTTCTCACCATCTTGGAAAACCACAAATCTGAGTTCACTAATGACATGCTTCTATGCACAATTGATGTACAAGCTTTATACACGTCAATCCCCCATAATCTGGGACTGGATGCCACCTCGTCATTTTTAATGACATCAGGCATGGAAGAATGATTGAAAATATTCATTATGAAACTACTGAACTTTATACTATATCACAGTTATTTCACGTGGCAAGACCAATATTTTATTCAAAGCTCCGGAACATCTATGGGCAATTGTGCCGCACAGGCATATGCAAATTTGTTTATGTACCGGTTTGAGCTGGACAACATTTTGAATAAGGAGTGCTGGACAGAGAACCTCATACTTTACCGGAGATATATCGACGCTATATTCATCCTTTGGAAAGGTACACTTTCTGACTACTGCAAGCAATAGAAGGTCTAAATTTGGTGAATGATCGAATAAAATTTACACACAATATACAAAACAAACAAATATCATTTCTGGATGTACAAGTCACAAAAAACGATGGAAAATTGGATACCAGTGTTTTTACAAAAGCCACAGATCGCAACAATCTGTTGCACTTCGACAGCTTTAACCAACCCTCCCTCAAAAGACATTTGCCGTATTCTCAACTACTAAGAATAAAACGAATTTCCTCCACTGATGAATCTTTAAATTTGAGTGTTAAAACATGTATGGATAAATTCAGCGAGCGAGGGTACCCTCGAGAAATTCTAGAGGAAGCAACGTCAAAAATGAACCAAATTGACCGACGGGTTCTATTACAACCACAACCCAAACCAACTACCCAAGACAGAATGGTGTTTGTCTCGAAATATTCAACCGAAAGTTCCAAAATTAAGCAAGCAATATTGAGAAACTGGCCCCTAATATCAATGGAGAATGATTTCAATAACATCTTTCAACATTCCCCGAGGTTTGCTTACCAAAGATCAAGAAACATAAAAGAAATTTTGAATAAAAGGACACCAGGAAGACAAGATTGAGCACCAAGGTACTCCATGGAGTGATAGACGCGCTATAAAAGTGTCCCCTACATCTACATCTACATCTACATTTGTTCAAGGGGACAATCCCCTGTCTAATTTGTGGAAATTGTAATGCCATAATTAAGGGAAAAGAAATGAAACATCCGAGTAAAGGCACCACCATTCCTTTATGTGTAACTGCAACATGCGACAGTCGAAATGTCATATATCTCATCAAATGCCCTTGTGGTCTGGCATATGTCGGAAAAACTGAGCGAAAAATTAAGACACGCATAATTGAACACAAGAGCAGCATTCGAACAAAGAATCTTAAATCACCATTGGCAAGTCACTTTAATAACAATAACCACACTCCCAGCCAACTTCGCTTTCTGATTTTGGAAACTGTTCCAGTACTACCAGGCCGAGACAATTCACAACACCTCTTGCACAGAGAAGTGTTTTGGATATCTTATTTGAACACTTGCCAACCAAAAGGTCTTAATGATCGTATGGATCTAAATTGTTTCATTTGAGAAATGTAACACATGTTAACATTATGTACATACTACTTTGAGGTTGTGCTTCCTAAAAAATTGTGACTTTTTTCTAAGGTATTGACTATTGCCTTTGAGGGTAGATAATTGCGCCTATACTTTTCTAGTACAATTCATTCGACTCAGATTGACCCGAAACCTATATTCATTATACACTTTTAATACTTATGTGGCCCGTTATTTGCGTCACACTCCGATTGGAGTTCCGCCTTTTTAGGATGGTACAATTTTTTTCACGAAGTTGTCCGTTGTTTATGCTTATGATACACAAGCTTTTACTTGCTGACAGGAACTTCCGGGTTAAATACGGCAGTTCCGCGGGTCGCTTTCACCCGCGTTTTTAAACGTTGTCCGTAACCTGTTCGGACACCGGTACCTTACCTTTGAATCCTGCTAACTTCACGGTAAGATTCTCTAAGACCAGCTACACGCTGTGTGTGTGTTCCACAGCCGTTAACATACTGCTATTCAACTTCACGCCTTATTTTGTGTTTTAGAAAAATGACCGATCAACTCCTTAAATATCCTACAAGCTGGTCATTGACACCGGTACGTAAATTTCTTAAACCGTAATTCAAGACATTGTTTTGTAATTACCATTGCAGCTCTAATCGGTGATTACACATACATTGCAGGTTATTTACATGTCGTTTTTCCGACGATTTTGGAAACATCACTAATTGACGCGACAACCCAGGTATCATAATCAATATACCGTTTGTTTCACTTAAATAACTCACAACAATGGACTTAAAGTGGATTGTGCCACACGACCAGTTTACTCACTAATATACTTTTCACGTCAACTCAAATGTTTAAAACATTCTTTTTCATGGGTGTACAAAAATTGTGTTTTGAATGGTATATATTGCACTAGGAAGGGATATAAGGTACTCCAAGTGAGAGACTTGATTTAAATGATCTAAAAACAGTTTGTTTGATACACTTGTTGGTTTGATGATTGTATTACATTTGTGTTTTGTCCCCAACAGAATACTATGCCCCTGAAGAAGGGCACATTGCCCGAAATGCATTGGGCGTTCGATTATGATTATAACGTTGAAGAATGTATGATTTACCAACAAACGAAACTTTCGAATAAAACTTTATTGAAAAGAATTGAACATCAAGGAACATTATTTTCTGAGTGCTCTATGAAGACGTTGTTCCCTGCAGGAATAACGCTACCATAATTTGATCCTAAAATTCTCACATTGATCAATACACTCATGTCTAAATTTCTGTGGCAGCACGGGAAAATCAGGCGATCAAATTCTTTTCTGTCTCTTCCACTAGATAGGGGTGGGCTTACGCAACCGAATATAACTTTTTATCATTGAGCAGCTTTTCTTAAACAGCTAAATCCTATGGTGTTAGACTCGATCGAAGCAAACGGTCTTGACTTTGAATCAACCGCAAACAAATGGCAAAGGATGGGTATTAAAACAGTTAATGATGTTTTGCTAAAAGGCTCAGACACTGTTTTTCTTGACTTAAAATTAAAATGTGGTCTCTCTGACGGGGATTTTCTTAAGTTTGCACAACTACACGCTTAACTAAGGGCTAAAGCTGCTGCACTGGGTCTTTCAAAAATTTGATATAATTGAGGCATTCGCCAGTTTAAAAACTAAGATAGGAACATTTTATGACACCCTTTTGACTCATACACAGGATGATATAGAACAGACGGAAACTAAATGGGCGGAGAAACTTAACTATCCAGATATTGACATAGACAGAGTCCTGGAGATGAGTAATAATTTGTTTATGGCTAGCAACCTAAAAGCTCAATTGTTCAAAACAGTTTTCGATCTTTATTTTACACCGGCCAAACTATTTGCCTGGGGCAAAAGAGAGAGCGATCGATGCCCGCGATGCTCACAAGGTCCCTCTACTTTAATCCATATGTTTAGTAATTATTCTGAACTTACTGTTATAAAAAGTATGATTGCTTCATTTTGGGAGAAAATATTTTGTCATAAACTTCCCGAGTCTGATACCCTATTTGTTTTAGGTTATGATGATTCTTTAAAACTTTCTAAATCTGAAGAAAGATTATTATTCATTGGTACAGCGGTATTGAGATTAATTTTGTCCGCCCGTTGGAAAGAAGCCTCTCCTCCTAGTTTTCAAATGTGGCTAGCCCGCTTTTTAGTGGTTTATAGCTATGAATCGGCTACATTTGCCCCCAGAGGTTGTAAATCAAAGCTTCGAGGGGAGGCGATGTGGCAGGCCGTCTCTAATTGGAAAGCTGGGATAATTCCAAGCGGAATTGGCTGAGATTAACAAGACTCTATTTTCGAATTTAATGCCCCCATTTAGCTGTTTTCTAGATTTTCCTTCTTGCTCCATAGTTCTTTAATGTTCTTAAATGTATAATATTTTATTCATTCTCGTAGTATTATGTATTGATGTGTTATTCTCCCACACTTGTATGTATTTTTTCCCCATGTTTATTCTGTTTAAAACCATTTCTGATTGTCTTATGCTGATACTGGTTCTTTAAATAAAAAAATAAAAAAATAAATAAAGAGACATCCATTCACTCACCAACACACCCATGCACACAGTCAACCGCCCATATAGCTGTTTCCACATGCACTCTTGAACTCATACACCTAGTGAATCAACTGCTCACACGTCTATGTACAGAGTAAACACACCTCCCGGCCACCCACACACACACCCAGTCTCCCATTCAAATACTTGGGCAACCAATCAATAACCCATATAGCCACTCATATAGCTACTGATCAACACATGCAGCAGCTTACACAACAACAGACATACTGATGCACACATTCAGACAGTTTAGTCACTAACCCATGCATTTAGTAAGACACATTTAATCACTTACTCATACAGTCAGTCACGCACCTACTAAATCCTTCATCCAGACAATTATACATCCACTCATTCTTCAATATGTAAAACATATTTAAACTTTACAGAAACACCCAGTCACTGGATGATGTCATCAGTGATGTCATCACTGATGTCATTTGAGATGTCATCGGTGATGTCATCAGTGATGTCACTGACCATGTCATGAATGATGTAATATGTGACATCTTCAGCAGTGGTTTGCGGGTGCATGAAATATAGTTTGTACAACTAACTATATCGGAGCAATTTCAATGGTTTTTAAATGCTAATTCCTAACTATATAAGGTCTGAAACCTATGTTTTTTTAAGTGAATATATATATATACACACAAACACGCATATAA
The DNA here is from genome assembly GCF_964263255.1 of Lissotriton vulgaris. Taxonomy (NCBI): domain Eukaryota; kingdom Metazoa; phylum Chordata; class Amphibia; order Caudata; family Salamandridae; genus Lissotriton; species Lissotriton vulgaris. The sequence goes on along the minus strand of NC_141691.1, from coordinate 2,135,117,082 downwards.
TATTCTCGCTTGTGCACAGACAAGAAATATTCAAATGTATAGTAAAGAATTTTGGTATAGGTCCTAGCTGGATTGTCCAGAGGAGGTCTGCAATCAGTATTGGCTGAAACATGTCAACACTACAGAGAGATTATGAGAAACTGGGTTATTACTTGGGGAGGATGACAGTCTTGTGCAAATATTTATTCTGCAATTGTCTTTTGACTCAGAGCCAAGTACCCCATTGTAGCACTTGGCTAGAGTAGCAACACTGATTAGTCCAAGGCCTATTTCGAAGAGATGGTGTGGACTAGCAATACCAATTTTCTCGGCACTTAACAATACTCCCAAAAAAAATAACCAGTTTGTGCCTTTTCTATGAAAAGGGAAAAGTACACTTATTTCACAACCATAAGCAACTATTAACTGATGAATAGATACATCGGGTAGATGAAAATAACTTTGGTGACCTTCTCATATCACATTTCACAGTTAGTGGGTACTGAACCACATAATCAGAACATATAATACTTGAAATGTTAAAAGCAACACGGGAGAGAGTTGTATGCTTGGTGCAGATTTCAAGAACTATTGATAGGCATCGCAACTTCAATATGTGGTAACCAGGTTTGGTGAATGTGTTAGTGACCCAACCTGTACATTATTACAGTCTCTTGTGCAAAACATTGCACCAAGTGCATCTCCTCTCTTTCCACAGGAATGAGGTAAAACTATGCCCATACACATATAAACAATACTTACACCCTTGACTTTACATTGGGCAAGATGGACACAGCCACATGTATATGCTGCCCTAGAAGGTTTAGGCAAAGACAATCTTCCCAGACATGCCTAAATTCATGCAAACCCAAGAGACAGCAGGGACACACCTTCTGGAACACATATATGAAGAGGGACGGTTGCTGGGGTTTCAAGACATTTGTGATTAATAGGATAGAAGCAATACTAGCTTCCGTTCTTATGCACGATAAGCCACCACCATTCAGAACATTTGGCCAGACTTCCCAAAAAGAAACAGAAATTCAGATGCTATAGAAATCTATATTTTCACTGTCGGAGTGGTAAAACTGATACATTGTTGTATAAAATATGCTTGTCCTCTGTCACTATAATACTATCTCACCTGGAGGAAGTATGGAGTTATAACCTAGGTGAGGAAAAATGGCTTTGGATCTATGTGAACAGTAGAACTGTAACTAGAAATGCTATGATTGAACTAATTCCTTATGCATGCATCCACAAAACCTAATGATCCCTAACTGATGCACAGGCTATCTTTAGAAAACAGTGTCAACTGCCCCAAATTAGAAACTTCTATATGTACTTATGTACACTTGAGATGGGACTATGATTGTATCCAACGATTTAGCTACATTGTGGACACACAACATCCGATTCAACAGGCTAGACCCGAGCAAGTGTCTTTATTGCAGATAAGCTAACCAAGGGATGTCTGAAGGGTTAGGGATAGGGCAAACACTGACTAAAAGCACAAGTGCTTCCTAATGTACCAAGAATTCAATCCTGTTTTTTTTTTACATGGCTAAATGGATCAATGCAGGGTCATGAGGTGACTACAGAGCTAGAGTGAGCAACAGCGGGTGCCACCGTGTGGGAGGCTGGTCCTGGTCACCTAGAAAGCTCCACTGAAGACGTTGATAAGTAGTATGGTTAATCAAACTCAAAAGTGAACTGATGTGGGCAATAATATAGCGCACAAAATGTCTGGCAATATGTTGTACATTTTCACCCAATGAAGATATGACAGTAGTAGAAATGCTGTATCTGCAGAAAAGCCGGGTCTGGTGGCATAGTCAACTAATGCATCCTCTGTAGGGGCCTGAGTTTGACCTCATGGTCACAGGTTCAAATCCTGGCGGGGCCGCTCGGCCTTTCATCCATGTGAGGTCGATAAAATGAGTACCTTTGAGTTGGGTAACAAAAAACATCTGTTAGCTTGGGTGATACATGCGCTTTACAAATACACATGTTATATATGACCGTTGAAGCATGTAGACAACGCTTGGCTTGTTGTGAGTGGAAGCTCTCTGTAGTAATGTTGTTCAGCAGAACATGTTATGGGGTTGTAAACATGCAGTGAAGTAGTAAAGGCAAACCAAATTATTTCCAAAAATGAATGGACTGCAAGTTTTACTTCCGAGGAGAAGGCAGCGAGGTCCACAGCCCAGGACACAAAGGAAACAAGAACCAGACATCCTCATAAGCAATGGAAATAAAACCTGCAACAAGAACATACAAAACAAGCATTTGCAATGCAATAGGTTTCACATTTGCTAGAGTTTAAGCTATTGCCATTGCAATGGCAATGCCTTTTATTTATCTGTTTTGATAGTTAACACATAAATAAATGGCATTGTCATTTACAATGGCAAAAGCTCAAACTCTTGTAAATGTGAGACCTATTTAATTTCAAAGAAGCGGCCCCCACTGTTGCAGGCTGCTTGTAAAGTGAAAGCACGCATGACAAGCTGAATGTTGCAGGAAAGCATGTCATGCCTGGAGTAGGAGAAACTCATTCAAGAAACTAGTGCTTACTGACTAAATAATACATACAGTGAAGTAAAAGGGCAAGTCCTCATGGGAGGTTACTAATGAAGAAAAGGCGGTACTAAGAGGGGTGTAACAGCCTGTTAACGAATCAAAAGCCAGGATTAACAAAGGACAATGACACAAGGCAATGAAAAATATGGGCGGAGCTTCAAGTCCATACTCGAATACAGCATGCCTTACAGAGCAGGACATGCGCTGCCCAGGCTCAACCTAAAAATACAACGTGCCTTCATTTCACTCTGTCTTCTCCCCACTCTCTAACCACCTCTCACTCATTATATCGCTCCTCTCTCCATCATCCTCGCTCTCCATTGATTTTGGCTCAGCGGGGCGCAGGCTCTGCCTGTGGCGGGGGTGCAGAAAATCTGCCTGTGGCTGAGGGGGCAGGAGCTCTATCTTTAGAGGAAGAGGTAGCACTGTTGTCTATGTGCATTATGGGCATGAGCTCTATGTATGACATGAAATGAGCAGATTACATTAACTCCTAACACTACTCCCCCCACCACCTGCTTTGGGGGCGCAGTTGTTCTTACCGTTAACTGTATGTGGCAGTTTGGCGCCATCCACCGCTGCAGCTCCACCGATGGCAGAGGCACGCACCCAGAGGATGATCGAGTTAAAACACGAATTTCTGCATTTATTGATGACCTGGTTACAAGTGAAGACACTGGCAGGTCAGTAAGGTATCCCTAGCAATTACCAGCACTTCTCTATTAACAAATGAAAGGCAGTCAGTCCACAAGCACGACGTGTGTGATGCACACGTCATGCTTGTAGACTTGCTGCCTTTCATTTGTTCCTAGGGCACAGCTGCAGGGCAGTTGAGTGCCTTTGTTAAATTAATTGTGTTAATTGCAGTGCATGGTGGGCGCAGCGATTAACATGATTACTGTAACAAAGGCACTCAACCATTTTTGCGCCGCATGCATTTTAAAAGCGGCAGTGCCATGATCTTCAGTCGAATGTGCGAACTTTGTATTTTAAGGTGCGCGCTCCAGGAGCTATAGGTGCGCGGCAGCGCATGTGTGCACGTCAGAGGGAACAGTGGATGGGACCTTAAAAATATGTCCCAAAACATTCCCTCAGATATACACCACACACAGTGAATATCAAAACACAACTATTCCTTTTATCTGTGACCTGAAAACTAAATGAAGAAAGCAGCAGTTACTACAACCTCATATCCAACAAAAAACTAATTAATACTACTTTGAACAAGGAATGATTCAATACATACCAAAAGTGTACCCTCGCACAGCCATGCAAAGGTGTTACTATAATTATCATCAAAGTATACGGAGCCAACTCCAAAAATCAGTACGAAGGGCCTGTTTACAAGTTTGGGGAATTGGATTCTCCATCACAAACCTGACGAATATCCTTTCTGCTGAATTACAAGTTCCAAAATATATAATGGAATTGTAATACAGTGGATGGGATATCCATCAAATCCATCACGTTTGTGACAAAGTAACCCTGTCTGCCAAACCTGCAATGGGGCCCTGCAGGTAGAATATTCTAAAAACATCTGATTTGCCTTTGATTTAACACAAATGATATCACTTACCTATATCCCTGTCACATACATAACAACCCAATTAAATTTACAAATAGGAATCCCTTTCTACTGAAAAAATGAAGACAAACTCAGTTCCCTACTGGACTATTTTGAAGACACTTGGGTTGGCAGATTGCATAGCTCAGGACACAGACACCAGACAAAATTTCAAATACCATGGTGGAATGCCTATGACAGCCCCTTTCCACATAAAGCCAAAACAAAGAACGCAGTGGGAAGGTGGCACAATGCCCTCCAATCTACATTAGGCAGAACCCAACCGACACTGTACAAATGTATAAAAGCGTTACACAAACAGCAAAGCTTCCAACAACTAATAATGGAGAAATCTGCTAGCCAGATTGGCCCTGGTGGAGAGCCTTAAGTGCTTAACCATGGCGGCAATTCCACCACGGTGCAGCAGTTTAGCGCAGTTGGCGGGACCGTGACGGCCAACGGACATGGCAGCACTACGGAAGGAGTGCATGCGATGGCCGTCAGAAGAAGTGAAGGGGTTAGAGGTGGGTGTGGTTTCTTGCCAGGTTGTAGCAATCCTCCTATGTTAGGCTTACAGGAGGCAATAGGAGGAGCAGTTGGCCCCCAAGGACATCCTTGTGGCCAACTACCCCTCCTGTCACCTCCAGTAAGTCCCACACAGTAGGATTTATAAAAGGCCTTCGGAGGCCATGACCCCTTTCTTTGGCACACTTCTGGTTGGGGGAATGATGCCCACTTTACTCATGAGGGACTTAGGGGGTTAAGAAGCTCTCCTGGTATCTCCTGTAAGCACAGAACTCCGGAGATCTGTTCGGAGGCCCTGCCACCTCTCACCACCACTCTGTAAATGCAGCTACTAGTTAATAAAACATTCACTGGAAAATCCAAAGGCTACAGGGATGTTATAGTTAAGAATTAGCATTTAAAAATCCTTGGAAAATCACTGAATAAACCAAAGGTTACAGGGACATTATAGTTAGGTGATAGAATTTTAGAAAACTTAGAAATTTACTGAAAAAAACCCCAAAGGTTACAGGAATGTTATCGTTAGGCTGACATTTCACTTCTACAATACAAGTGAAATTCAGCAGTAATGGTTAGCTGAGATAACTATAACTCATGAATTATAGGGGCATGAGTCATGCCCCTGTAATGCACTGCTTATGACTTCAATATTACATCATTCATGACATGGTCAGTGACTTCACCGATGACATTACTGATAAGATCATCCATAGAATATGTGACTCATCGACTCACACCCCCTTATAACCTTCCATACACCCACTCCAACTTCCACAGTAACATTCCCAAAACCATTGACACACCCATACCAGTTTCTACATACCCACTTACTGATTCATAAGTTTAGACACACATCCATTCAGTCACCCATACAGTCACTCATATACCAGATCATACACTAAATCAGCCCCTGATATACCAACCCATAAACCCATACAGTCACTCACAAACGCTCAGTCACTCATAGAGCCACTCACACAGCTACCCACTGACCTATAAAGTCAATTATATAGCCATTTACTCACCTCTACACTTATACACACACCACTCACATATTCATACAGATACTAACACATACTTATTTACCTATACAGTCATTGACACAAGAACACACTCAGACATGCAGCCACTATCACAATCCCTCATTAAACATAGTCACATATATATAATACCACACATTTCCCTACACTGCCTTTCACATATCCAGTTACTTACCCATATACCACTTATACATTCATTTACTCACCAACACAGCCATACACATATTTAGTCACCTATGTAGTCACTCACTTACATACTCACTAACCCATACAGCCAGTGTTTCTAAAACTATGGTCCACGGACCCCCATGGGTCCCTAACACATTCCCAGGGGGTCTGCAGGCAGCAGTTTTCAAAGCACTGCAAAGTATCTTGTATATTTAGCAGTTTTCAAAGATAACGCCATTTATCCCTGCTCCCTGCTGGAGAGAGATGAGAGTTTTGTCCAGTGGCAGCTTTGACATATCTAATGTAGCACAGAGGGTTAATATGCCTACTGCAAAGAACGTGTACCATGCATTTTAAAAAACAGTATTTTATATGCATAGGTCAGAGGGTTACTGCTTTTGTCAGAGAGATTCTTTTGTTACTCTGCGGTTCATAAGTGACAATCTTCAATCTAGCAGTGACCTATAAACTGTTTGCAAACTGCAAGGTAAAAGTTAGTGACTTATGTTTTTTCTTAGTCTTTAATTATCCCGAGGCTGCTAAAAAGGTTTGTTTGGGTGGAAATACATTTTTGTTGTTAAAGTCAATGCTACACACTATTTTATGTTCTGAATCCTGAGTATGAGCGTCTCCAGACCAAGCACTCTTTAAAAAGGCCTACAAGTATGAATGACATGTGAATCCTACACATTTGCCTCATGTAACGTTTTCAATACACTGATTTACATGTATGATTCACGATCTCTATATGAGTGGAGTAAAGTGCTCTGACATCCTACAATGGTATGAGAGATTCTATCAAAAAATAAATGCATGTGACAGAGGGGCTAAGGAGAGATGAGAGGCACTGTTGGAGTGTGGTAGTGGGGAATCATTGAAGAACCCCCAAAAAGATTGTCGGACTCTGGTGCATAATCAGGTCTTCATTTACTATTCTTTAAAAGCTAATACAAATCAATATATAATGATAAATGTGTTGTGGACTGCACCATTGTTTCCTAAATTTTTGGGGGGGAAAGCCTCTAAAAGCCCTCTTTGTAGTGGTCAGGCTTACTCACTGCACTTGGTGTGCACCGTATGGGGACAAGTTTAAAATAATTTGCCACGGTTGCTTTGGGTTTCCAGTCTGGCCCTGGCAGGAGCAGGAGCCTCGTTCTGAAAAATAAAACCAACCATTGAAAAGTTAATCAGGGAGATGCAGTGCCAACCTTTCCATTAACTTTTTCATTTTGTCGCAAATTCTTTCAATATATAAATACAACAGAAGTGGTGGAGTGTGTTGTTAGCCTCCTTGGCTGAACCACACACTCCACCACTACAGAAACGCGGAGCTGCACCATATTTACAAGAATATGGTGCAGCCCTGCATTTCCCCTGTGCAGGTGATATACTTTACAGGGAAAGATTGTTTATGTGCAGGAAGGTCCCCCTTCCTGCACATAAAACATCTTGAAATGTTGTTTTGTTACTTCTATGTGTGCTTCTTAACGCAGCACACATGGAAGTTACAAAATGTCATTTTAAAGATTGTTGATGTGCAGGAAGGGTCACCTTCCTGAACATAAACAATCCACGGCGTTTTGCAAAAGAAGGAGAAATGAAGCATTCCTCCTTGTTTCGCCAAGTTAAGACCAGGGTTTTCCTGGTCTTTATTTTGGAGCTGCCTCCCATTTATGCTGCCGTGGTAAATAGGGGTACAAAAGGGGGTGGTGATGGACGGAGCATCTGAATCAATCAAACACTCACATCCAGTCAAAATATCTGGGTTTAATCCATCACCGTTCTTTAGCCCACTCTGCCACCCCAGTTCAGACATGGCTATCTGCAAATCAGTCTGACCCTGTGCCTCGTGGGAACAGTCCAGCCTGAACTACCAAGCCATGCCTTCTCTGGACCGAAAACATGCTTCCTAGGACCGGTTTCTGGGATTCCATCCGTCTTCAGCCAGGCTTTGTTGAATCCAGTGGCAAATTGAGCAAGGGACTCCCGTCTGAGCATACCCTGCCAACTTATGGCGAACAAAGCGGTACAAAAGGGGGCGGTGATGGACGGAGCATCTGAACCAATCAAACACTCACACCCAGTCAACAGATCTGGGTTTAATCCATCATCGTTCTTTAGCCCACTCTGCCAACCCAGTTCAGACATGGCCATATGCAAATCAGTCTGACCCTGTGCCTCATGGGAACAGTCCAGCCCGAGCTGCAAAGCCATGCCTTCCCAGGACCGGAAACAAGCTTCCGAGGACCGGTTTCTGGCATTTTAGCCGTCTTCAGCCCGGCTTACCTGAATCCAGTAGCAAAGTGAGCAAGGGACTCAAGTCTGAGCATACCCTGCCACACTTATGGCGGCCAAAAGCGGTACAAAAGGGGGTGGTAATGGATGGAGCATCTGAACCAATCAAACACTCACACCCAGTCAAAAGATCTGGGTTTAATCCTTCACCCTTCTTTAGCCCACTCTGCCACCCCAGTTCAGACATGGCTATATGCAAATCAGACCCTGTGCCTCATGGGAACAGTCCAGCCCAAACTGCCAAGCCATGCTAAAGAACGGCTTAATGCTGCCTTGTAAATAAGGTGAAGCCCCTATCGCCAGGGGAGCATAGCAAAAAGTGATAGGGGCTTTTAAATATGCCCCTAAAATCCTTAGTAATTCGAGTATTTGTTTTGTGTGCACACATGTGTTATTTTTTTCGAATTACTGTTTTAATGTTTGAAACTTAAATCCTGCAAATTGCTTGGGAGTTCCCGGCTTCCAGTGGTGACTCAATGGGGGTCCCCAGGAGTCAAAAGTTTGGGAACCACTGCATGCAGCCACTGACTCACTCACTGACTCACTCATCCATGCAGGTAGTCACACACCATCTCACCCAAAACACAGGTGCTCATTCATACATATAGGTACTCAGACAACCAATCAATCACCCATACAGCCACTCATGTACCTACTCTCCAACCCATACAGCCACTTAGACACCATCTGACAGACTGATACAGACATTCTTAAAGCCCAGTCCCTCACCCATGCATTCAGTGAAACATCTAATCACTCACTTATACAGTCAGGCACCTACCCACTGAGTCATTGATGCAGGTACTCATACATACAATCATTTATCAGTACACCTTGGTATATATATTTGACACTCATAAACATTTTAAAAACAGTCACCGTCATTTGAGATGTCATCAGTGATGGAACTGACCATGTCAAGAGTAATGTAATATGTTAGCTTCTGATGGACGGAAATGTATGATATATCTGAAGTAAATTGATTGTTTATCATACTATTGTTGCCTTGCACAAGAGGCTTCTGCATATGCTGTACTGTCCCATGCAGGGAAAACCTTTGTAGGCTTTTACTGTCTCATGCTGGAGTTACCTATGTATTTTGTTACTATCCCACACAGGAGATATCTGAGAATGATGTTACTTACTGTTACTGTCCCATGTAGTAGTTACTTATGGGTTCTATTAGTATCCCACACAGAAACAGAAAATGCCTGAGCATGCTGTTTCTGTCTTGTGCACTAGATGCACACACATGCCATTACACTCCCACATACGAGATACTTTTGATACTTTTGTATGCTGTTACTGTCCCACCTAGGAAACACCTGCGGAAGGTACTTGTACATGCTGTCTTTGTCCTGCACAGTAGATATCTGTGTATGTTGTTACTCTCTTGTACATGAGATATCTGATGGTGCACAGACAGAATATCGAGGAAAAAATGTTGAATTGCACAAATATTGTGTCAAAGACTTTGTGAATCAGGAATATCGACAGGCAAAATCTTGTGGTCAAGAATATCAATTTTAGCTAAGTAATATCGATTTAAAAAATATTCAAAATGTTTAATATCGTTTGCAAACATATAGTTGTTAAAAATATCGATTTTTTTATTAAGATTATGTATTGTAGTATATATTTGATATGTGTGTGATGCATGTTTTTTTTGTATAAGAATTGGTTTTACGTTTATTATGTGTTAACATTTTAGTAGTTATTACTTTTTTTATTACAATTTAGTGTTTCTAGTTCCGTAGCGGGTTGTGGGTTTATAGAGGAATAGGGTGGGAAGTACCATTCTCCCAAGAGTATTTTTACCTGCAATATTTTTGATTCAATATTTTTGTACTTACCTGTCTAAGTATAGGGAGTCAACATTTTGTCATCTATATTTTTGCTATTGATATTTTGTCAGAGAATGTGCTTTGGAATGTTTTTACATCTTTTAAAGGTTTGAATGGATAATTAGTAAAATAGCAGAAAATCTTTTACTTTCTTTTTTTATACTTTTAATAAATCAACAGATCTTGAAACCAGTGATCCATTAAGGGGGCTCTTGAAGCCCATAGAACAAACTGTTCATCTCTCCCCCTCCTCTGCTAACTAGGAGCTGGAGATTGTCTGCCTTCTCTTGTTGACATTAATTATGTTAAAGTTGGATCTAAAGGTCAATGACAAGGTGAACTGAGGTATAAATGAAGAGAACAAAGTAACTTCACAAACCTTCATGTAATGCTGGGGTTACAATGTTAAACTTAACATGGTATCATTTACCAAAATAATTCACAGACTTGGAAATAAGAATTAGGCATTTCTAAAATCCCCAGAACTTTCTGAACAGAAAAAGTCCTAGGAAATAAAAAATGTCACAAACTAGAAAACTCTTCACTATGAGAGGAAAACTGCAAAAGATAAGGAATATGAGAGCAATCAAGACATTCTGCCTTGAGCAGGGCATGCAACAACCCATCACCTTCCAGGGCTTGAAGTCCAGCTTGAGGCTCCCAGCTGCAGATCCTGATATGGACTCTGACACATACATGTCATTTAAGGCATGTGCCAAGGCGTAGACAGCTGTGTACACACTGTAGGTGAATCGATAACTGAAGGCGTTGATGGAGGGCAGATCGTAGACTCTGAGGGTCTCATTTCCTGAACACAGAGGTAAATATCGATCAGCTTTAGAGCTCATGAAACATCCGAATATTGAACCCCAGAGCTCCCACAGGGCATCGTCATCTGGAAACCTCAATGGATTCACATCATAGAGGAAATCTTGAAACCCGACAATCTGTCCTTCCTTGATGGAGAAAGTCAGGGACCCATTTAATACAGTCAGGTCATCTAATCCGGTCCTCGCTTTAGAAAAAGACATGCTCACGGTTCCAATCCACATTTTATGGGGTACCCTTCCCCAAGAACGAAAAAGAAATTGTCTTGTCATTGATGCGCTGGTGCTGTAGATGATTACAACCTGAGCAGTGCAGTTCTGTATGGCATCAATAATTGTATTAATCCTTTTCGCACTAACAGAAGTTATGTCTATAGGCAGCGTATAGGAAAACTCCACGCAGCCTCCGCTCTGGGTGATCATCGTCTTCAGGTCTCGCATCGCTCTCTCTCCGCTGTCATCATCCGAGGCCAGGATCCCCACCCAGGTCCATCCAAAGTGTTTGAGCAGCTGAGTTATTCCTGCGTATACTGAGACCTCATTTTGAATAGTACGGAAGAAGGACGGAAATCTCAATTTGTCACTGAGGAGAGGATCAAGAGCACCATAGCTGATCTGCAAACAAGAGCAAAAGAACATTCAAAGACATGTTTTAAAAACACATGATATTAGACAACAGCCTATAAGTGGCCAGGTTTACATGAAGACCATTGAGAGGTTTCTAATGTCCCACCTGTGCTAAATGTGCAACATGTGCAGACATACGCAACTAAAGAGAGCGATCATTTAACTGGTCCAAGATACACATGCCGACATGCGAGTGACATTTTTGGGAATTTACTCCTAACTTTGAATACCATTGTGCTTTTATTTGTATTTAAATGTACTCACCATGAACTATTCACATTGCCACACTCAGGAAACCCTCTCTGGATGAGGCCGAAAAATACTGGATGGCCCACACTGAGAGAGCCCATGAATGGGGAAATGAATCTGACAAGTTGCTTGCTGTACTGACTGATAACACAATTTGGTATTGTGGGTGGCTCCAATTAATGTTGCTCCAGGTGGCACAACCCGCATGAAGGCTACATCCATTGCCTCCACATTTGTGGTCCCTCTGTAGTATGTGTCCAAGGCCTGAGAGGGAGTCCACTTTCCCCATCCTTGAAGACATCCTACTGTTGACTCTTTCTCCCTCTGACAGGTACCTTTTAGATCATGACCTAGAGCTGGAAGAGTTGGAGGATGCCCTTAATGATATGAATTCAGGCAAGACCCAATAGCTTTCCTTTGAAATATTAACAGAAACTGTGAAAACACATATTGGGTTCCACGCTTTCAATGATTGGGGAAGCCTTCCAAAAATATAAGTTCATTCTCGTATCTCCGAATAAATTAGGCCCATCTTAATTTCATATCCAGAGATATGGGAGTACTGGTTTGACAGCATAGACTTCCAAACCGTAATCTAAGCTTGGACTCTTTGAGCATCCACATCTCTCTCTTCCGGAGTCTCAAATGGGACCTCAACCTCAAAACATTAGTAGCCAAGGACAAACAAGCACCTGACACACTGGACAAAACTTTCTCTTAATATCATGGAGTAAGCAGCCCTGTTTAGGATGACGATACCCTGTGGTTCCTGTATGTGATTGAAAGTCTACAAATCTGGATACCTTAAACTTGGTTCCACAGGCTGGAATCTAAAGTGCTATTGTACATTTCTCTGTGCAAATAATAATAAAAACCACAATTGTAAAGCTCAAACTATCACCCGTAAGGGTCTCTAGGCACTGGGGGCCGTCACGGAAGATTAAGCAAGCTATTGCCCAGAGTCACATGGTGCTGGGCTGATCTGCAGCCGGTTCCGGGGATCGAACCGTGATCCCCAGAGTCCAGAGTCCGTCGCCCTAGCCGCAGCGCCACACTTCTTCCTCTCAAATTCAACGTGGCTTCTTGCGCAGGAAAGCCTACCCTGCAACCATTATACCTATCACAGGAGTAATGTTTCAGTTTGGAGATAAGGAGCAATATGGCGCTCTGATTACACCACCACTGCGTGGGAAAAATTGATATAGTGGCGGTGCACAGGGCTTGGAAATGAGGCCTCTTGAATGTCACCATTGTAAACAGATCATCAACATGTACAAAACACCAAACAAAACAGGATTAATAGCAATGGCAATAAATGATGAGCTTCCGCTTTAACATCTTCAGAATTAATCCAAGTGCTGGCAGCAGAGTGCAGGTAAATATGAACATTGCAATATATGTTATGCTTCACTATCAGAATTATTCACAGAAAGGTTTTTGGAAAATAAAGGTGATTTTCATAACAGGACACCATAGCTTTCTCTAGGCCCATTTAACCCGTGTTCTTGATCCTAAGGTATCTGTGTTTTCATAGTACTTAGAAGCACAAAGGTTTTTGGACTTAAAAGCACTCCCAAATACACTATGGGGTTGATTCCGATCTCGGTCAGAAAAGCTCTAAATGGGTTTCAAAATTGCCTAAACCGATCCAGAGCCCTTGTTTCCAACCAAATCGTTCACAGCTCTGAATGACCAGGTACGATGCCTGGACAGCCTTAGTGCTGACTGAATCAGTTCTAAAAAGTATTCAGAGAGATAGAGCCTTCCGGAGCTGATATGTACAGCTCTAATGACTAGGTTTTTCGGGACAGCAAGTACGATGAACGATTCGAAGAGCCTTTCTGATTTGCTTTGTCCGGATCGAAAAGTCTAACAGAATCAATTTTGCAGGTCCCCGTTCACCTGGGGCCCACCGAATTAGGACAATAGGGGTACCCATGGCTCTTCTCTTCCCAACCATGCATAGTATGGCTGGCACCATGGGGTGCCCACCACGGGGTGCAGGGTGCATGATTATCCTTAACCAGCCTTTCGTCAATACGAGCCTGAGTATGCGTTCAGTACATAGGCTCCTAATGAAGTCAATATGAGCCCGACCAAATTGTATCCAGATGCATTCACATGCATCATAATTGTTCGGTCGGACTTCTCAGAGTAGTATGGTAAGCATTCCGGACCCTAGTCATTCAATATGCTCCCAAACGAGTTTGTAATCAGTCCCTAAGTGTCAGGACTTTAAGTGGGGTAAAGATGAGCTCTCAAAGGTATCAAACTAAAGTGGTATCTCATTAATGCTCTTTTCCATTCCAATGGCCAATGTTGCATAAGATAATGTGCAACCCTCTGCTTTTCAGATAGAACAGGGAACAACTTAATATGCAATATTTTACTTAAAACTTCAATATCTTGCCTAATTGAGAGATGCTTAGCCAGTTTATTAGTTCATTTGGAAAATATCTTCAACCAGAGGTCCCTGGCTTCTTGTTGTTTTAAGGCCTTTTTCAAACAAAATAACCAGCTAGAACCTTTATTTATCATTTTCCAAAGGTAAAATCTCAAAGTATCAGGGTCAGATCTTTTTAACTTATAACAATAGACCACAAATCTGTCTTATGGAAGCCATTTGCATCTGTTCAAGTGAAGCTCTAACCTTAGTTGTGTTTGGGGGATGCAGGAGAAAGTCTGAATGGCTGCATGGTAACTCCCACAATTTATTATCTCAAGCCAGTCATCTAACTATTTGGAATAAGGACTATAGACAGGTCTACCGAGTATAAGTTAAAAATCATACCAGACGGGATGTTTGAAGTTAGTTTACATTCCATCACCTTACACAAATTACTTGTGTCAGCACAAGATGTTCTTTAAAATACAACAGAATATTGTGCTTAAAAAGATAGCCACATTTTTCATTGACATGGTGTGTGCTATTGTGTGCCCCCTGTCCTTAATCCACACTCCTAAATATTTATAGATGAGTACCTTCTCAATTGAAATAATTACCAAATATTCAGGGGCCTTTCTTATTTTTGTTTCCACAAAAAAACAATGATCTTTCTTTTAGATGTGTCAATTTTAATATCATTGCTCATGAAATATCTCATAAGTTGATCTAATTGCTTTTGGAGGCCTGCTCCAGTCAAATGCAATGGAAGAGTGTCATCGGTATACTGATATAAACCTTCACTTCTGCTAACTATTTGAGAGAAGGATTATGGACAGGTCATATCATCCTATCATACCAGGCAGGATGTTTGAAGTCCTTATTCGTAAACGTGCTCTTTGAGGTGGCCCATTTGGATGTAAGTCTTATCTTTACTCAGGTGCTTGAAGAGAGATCAATCTTTTCTTTTCATGAGGTTGGTGGAAAGCCCTATTAATTGCTATTTACCCAGAGCACACCTCTATTGACATTGACAAATGTTTTAGTAAAATCAATAAAGGCTACATAAAGTGCAGCAAGCACTCAATACTTGCAGATTATTCTCTACTAGAATTCACGGCGCTTGTAGATTGTCCTCAGTACTGCAGCATTTAACAAATCCTAGTTGAAAAAAAGGAATTTGCTTTTGGTCAGTAGCCCACTTGTTCAACTCTTTTAAAACTAATCTTGCAGTATTTAAATTAATTATCCAATAATGCAATGAGACGAAAGTGCTGAGGTGATCTACTTGACCCTTACCAGGAGTGAGCCTCTCCAGGAATCGGTGATAATATCATTAGCAAAGATTCATCATAGAGTGATCCATCATTCATCCATCCATCCATCCATCATCCATCATCTATGGATTTAAAAATGGAGACCGGGAGCATTTAGGCCTGAAGCCCTGTTGCTACGAGAAGATTTATTCGCTTTTTGTATATCTGACACCAACAAAACATCTAACTCCACTTTCCCGTTAACATTGTATACCTCTTCGGTGTGATCCCTTGAGAGCTTCAATCGAGTCAAGAGGCTCTTATCTATTGCGGCTTTGCTGTCCAAGAACACCTTTAAAATAAAGTCCACCCAAGCAACAAGGGTGACATTTGTAATGGGTGTCTTTTTCCTTGCATCAAGATGTGACTTAACCCCTTTGACGCTCATGACGAGCTCAGCTTGTCATGAGTTACACCTCTTGTACACTCATGACGAGCTGAGCTCGTCATGAACCGCGGGTTTTTAAAAAAGTAAGCGCACAGCGTGAAAATGCGCCTCACGCATGGTGTTAAGAATTAAACACTTTTTAATTTCAATCGGCACTTGCACGGTGATTGTTATCCTTTTAAAACTTTGTAAGATGTAGATCATAGTTTCTGTTTTTTTCTTTTTTCTATATGAAAGGTTAGTCTACAAAACCGACATAAGAGAGTGACCATGTATTGAGTGCGATTATTCACACAAGAATTTTCCTTTCAGCTTGATTACTCTCTGCTCTTAGACAATTGCGGCTAAAACGACTAGTAATTTGAATTTTATATAAAGTTTTAACCATGCAGCCATGTGTAATTTTAAGTACAACTATTTATTGCTGTTTTGCTATGTATTATATACTGCTTTTGTGATTCTGGGGATCAATATAAAAATGCCGGCCTACATTGTTTAAAATGTAAGGATTTTAGTAAAGGTATAATAAATGATCTGCCCAAGTCCATTTAAAATTTGTAAAAAAACACTTTGGACAAGGTTGATTGGTTCGACACATTATCACAAGGGCTAAGCAGTAGATCCTTAGACCAATTATTAATGGTTGGGAATCTTATATATATTTTGAGTTTTACATAACGCAAACTCGACTAGAAGGTATCAGAGGGATTTACATGAGCACTAGTTGCGTTACAGATTGACACAATTATTTTGTTAGGCACAGGGACATTTGCCCAGGATCACAGGATATTGAGTGTCCCTGCCGAGAATCGCACCGGGTTCCCCAGCTTTGAGGTTGATCCTCAAGCCGTTAGGCCTTCAAGATAATGTAATTAACTTGTATTCAAATTATACAAAACAATTAATTAACACAATACAGTATGTAATTAATCAATTAAGAAACACAAACATATGACCATATCTTTCAAAAAAGACATAAAATAAAACAAATTCAAACTATATCACCAAATCAAAAAATACACTAAAAATAATTAAATACATTCACAATTAAAATATAAGCTCTAACATAAACATTAATAAAAGACTTTCGAAAAGAATATTCTTGCCTTATATAGCCCGTGGTGTATTAATAGGGGGTTTACCCAAACATAGTCACTGGGACCTGGGCTGACTAAGTACTCAGAGGAAGGGGTCCCAGCAAGAGTAACTAGTAATATAAATATTAACAAAAATAGAATAATCACAAAGAGAGTTAATCCGTCCACATTGTTTTATTCACAATGGGGGTGTATACTGGATATACTAGACACTTTAATAAAATAAGCGGTTGTGCAGTGCCCCAGGAAGGGAAGGGGGTGTGTGATCATGTGAGGATGACGTGATGGGAGGGAATTAGTGACAATTCAATCGACAAATTGAAACCTTTTGGTTCACGGGTTAGATACTATGTACAAAACAAAGGACGCTGGGTTCAAATTAGTCAAAACATATCATACTCCACAAGGTACAATCAATGAAACATTGGGACGTGAAGTTGATAATGAGAAGCAGGCGGTTGTCGACGTTTCGACCCCCGAAAATACGCAGGTATTATTGCTGTCCTTGCAGTGGGGTCTTCATCAGGACAAGGCACGGGGCGGGCAACCTTAATAGTGTAACGTCATAAAATGAGTTGATAGGAGGGAATGCTGCATCCATAAAACGAGTTTGGCACACGATCACCTGTCTGAGATCGGGGAGAAAGGGGGTCCACCGGACACACGTTGATGATAAATCCGACGCCGAGTTAATCAGGCACTGAACCTTGTGGAGTATGATATGTTTTGACTAATTTGAACCCAGCGTCCTTTGTTTTGTACATAGTATCTAACCCGTGAACCAAAAGGTTTCAATTTGTCGATTGAATTGTCACTAATTCCCTCCCATCACGTCATCCTGACATGATCACACACCCCCTTCCCTTCCTGGGGCACTGCACAACCGCTTATTTTATTAAAGTGTCTAGTATATCCAGTATACACCCCCATTGTGAATAAAACAATGTGGACGGATTAACTCTCTTTGTGATTATTCTTTTTTTGTTAATATTTATATTAAACATGATATTTTGGTGTCACATTATAGACACATTACTTTCACTGAACTCCCGGGCACAGATGTTTCAGACTGATGTTTCAATGAGCAACTGAGATGGAATCAGCAATGATGGAGGACTAATGTATCGGGGTGTCCCACCTTGTATTTGGTGAGCTTTACCTAAACTTGTTAATTCTTGCAATTTTGAACTTTCCTTTACTTCTCTTTCCTGCTGTGTAGTGGCCTCAAGAAGTCATGTTGACATTGTAAATAGCATCTATATAGACACATCTATCAAGGTAGTTGTGAACTCAGGAAATAAAACAACTCTACAATGGAATCTGATTTACTCTAACTTCAAAATATGCATGTGTACAGTCTGTAACGGCGTGTCTCCTATGATGTCAGCAGGTTTCATCATAGTTTAGTAGAAAACTCCTGTTAATACAAAACATGCAAAGTCATCAGCACCTCCTACCTGTGGATACCTGTAGATGCCCACAAGTTCAGCCATCGGTAAGGATGTTGCTGAAGAGAAGTCTCCGATGAACCCACACAGTTTGTCCTTCTTCCGACAGCCATAGTTTGGAACTGCTTTGGTTTGAGCTGATAATATATTTATAGTGCTGTGAAGTGCTTTCATCTCACTGGTGCAAGAGTCGTAAATCTGGTAGCCCAGTGTGAGGTTTGGTAAGATTTCAGGGTTTCTATTGATCTCTTCTACGGCAAAGATAAGAGCCATGGCGTGTCGAAGAAAGCGGAATGCAGGTCTGAAAGTGACACAGTCAGAAACTTAGCATCACAGGATAAAGGCACCTGTATGACTAACGCACTCATCTCTCTGTTATTCCATGTACTTCTTTAATGGTTGTGGGTAGGATGGTGACAAAGAACATAATTTCAGCCACCCCACAGCACACTGAACCATGCAGCAGCAGTCTGAATAATACCACAGCAGATCCAACACCACCAGAACCAACTTCGACAGATGCATGACAAATGTTGCAGACTGGATAAAGAACAACTGCCTGCAGCTGAACAATGACAAGAAGGAAGTTCTGATCTTTGACAACACCAGCAACACATGGAGCAAATCCTGGTGGGTATCAGACATTGGACCTACACCCACTCCCTCCGACCATGCCAGAAATGTCTGAATCATCATTGACACCACGCTGAACATAAAATCACTGGTCAACACCATCTCCACCGCCTTCTTTCTCACTCTGCACATGCTACATATGATCTGCAAGTGGCTACCCTACACACAAGATGCACCCTGACACAGGGCCTAGTCACCAGCGGAATGGACTACGGCAACATACTCTAAGTAGGAATGACTGCACATCTCTTACAGAGACTTCAGACCATTCAGAATGCCACAGCCAGACTCATCCTCGCGCAAACCCACATTACACCCAACCTCAGTCACCTTCACTGGCAAGCGCCTGGATACCCTATCGGGTGATTAAACTAAATGTATAAATCCTGATCTATTGAGTGATTGGTTGACAACACTGCTGCAGACTGAACCATGTAATTTTAGATTGGACTACACGTCAGCAGGGAGAATAATGCCACAGCAGACTGGACCAAACCACTGCAAACTAAACCATGCCATGGCAGATTGAATAGTCCATCCAGAACGCCGCAGCCAGAGAGAATCCTGAACGCCGCAGCCAGACTCGTCCTCTGGAAACGGCGTCATGAACACATGACCCAACACCTAGGAGACGTCCACTGGCTCCCCTCAAACTCCTCACCCACGGCTACAAATCCCTCAACATTGGACCCAAATACCTTAACGAGAGAGTATCCTTCCACGTACCCAAAGAAATCTCAGTTCCACTGACCTCACCCTGGCAGAGGTCCCCCTCATCCACAGGAACAGAACAGGCAGGAGAGCCTTCTCCTTCATCACAGCCAAGACCTGGAATGAACTCCAGCTGAACATCTGACACTCCCTGACCCTGCACACGTTCAGAAAGGACCTCAGGACCTGGATCTTTGACTGATCCAGAGCTGCCCCCCACCCCCTAGCGCCTTGAGACCCTCCCGGGGGAGAGGAGCACACTTATAAACCTGATTGATTGATTGAATAGTGCCACAGCAGAGTAAACCATACCAGAGCAGACTGAAACACATCCTAGCATAGTGACCCACACCACAGCAGACTGAACCATGCTGCAGCAGACTGAATATTACAACTGCAGGCAGGACCATACCTCAGTCTGCCACAGCAGAATGTTGTAACACTGTGGTGTAATAAGCATCATAAGAAGGAATAAAAAGCATTGTATAAGCCTTTGAATAGTACTTGTATTCATAAGTTCATTTTAATCAGCTTTAGATTCCTAATGTGCTTTATGGGTTGGGGAGTACATGGCTACTCCTTATGTATCATTTATATAGTGATTCATGGCCCTGAAGTTAGGCGCCTACAGAAGTGAGGCCCCCAAAGAAGAAATTACAAAAACAAGGCATGTGATGAATAAAAGCACATTGACCAGTTCCAGGATTCTGAGGCACCTATAGTAAATGCTCACCATATTGTAAGTGAAAAACCACTTTGGAATGCTACAGGTAAGGTTTTCCTTTGCAATTCAGAATTTCAGATGCATAAAATAGGCATATGGTGAAGAGGAAATACAATTAGACATTAGTCCTGTGTTGCTGTGTGCCAGGAAAGGTAGGCAAAAATAATCACGCACGTCAAGTAGCCCGCCTAATTAAAAAAAAGATCAAAATTGTAGGGTCTGAACTATGGCTGGCAGAAGCAGTGGGACACATAATGTATTATCTGTTTGATAAAAGTATGAAACTGGTGCAGCTTGAAGATATGTGCCTTCGAATGAACGTGCACAACCTCAAGCCACATCAAAACCTCAAGCAGAGTCAGTTCAGATGTCACAGACACTCCAAGCAGAACACAATGAAATGTGTTATGACAGAGGGGAAGGGGAACAAGATAACATACCAATTGAGATGCAAAACATAAGATACATATACTGAGTGAAGAGAAATATACAAGTTTCCCAATCAGACAATATACACAAATTAAAATGTAAGTAAAATTACAACACATCTCCTACACACTACTCCAAAAACAGGACTTAGAAGTGTAAAAAGAGTATCCAAAAGTGCAAAAGTGCAGTTACTGGAAAAATTAGGCCCACAATGTTGACAGAGTTGGATACTAAAATCATTTTCAATACCTAAAGATGTTTTGGGTACTCCCGGTGCACCACTTTTTCCCAGACCAGGGCATTTGCACTTAGGGATTCTGTCCATGCTCCATACTTTGCCATCTGCCAATGTTATGACATTAGTGTTTACTTTAGATTGCTCTCAGGAGTGTAGAAAACCTTCTAACAGCTCCTTAAACGAAAATGTTTTTTTACCACCACTCAAACACCTACATTCCATTTCCTATCTCTTAACACAATGTTTGTTATCATATCTTCTCTTGCGAACTTCAGGGGGCATATGTATGAAAATCCCAGTTTGCGATACTCAAATAGCGTTTTTTTGAGAATCGCTATTTGAGAATTGCAAAAAGGGATGTATGTAAAGAATCAGATTTTTTTCTGCGATTTCTCAGTATTCCTTAATTGCGATTAGCAAATTGCGGAATCGCAATTAGGGAATACTTTCCCGTTCATTTCTATGGGCCAGGAAGCCCATAGGAATGAATGGGAAGTCATTCTCAATGTGCGCTTCGCAATTTGAGAATCGCAAATTGAGAATAATTTCAAGGGTGCAAGAGTGTCATAAGGACACCCTGATGCACCCCTGGAATTAACATGTGTGCGCATATGGCGCACATACATGCCCTAAGGGCATGTATGTGTGCCACATGGCACTTTGAAACATGCCAAAAAGCGCATTATTGCCAGAAATCGCAAATTACCACCAAATTCAAGGTGGTGGTAATTAGCGATTTCTTAGGGAGAAATCGCACAACTTGGGTGCTTGATACATAGCATTTAAGGAATCGTAATTTGCGATTCCTTAAATGTTTACGCAAAATTAGGGAATCACAAAATTTGTGATTCCTTAATTTTGCGATGCGATTGTCCTAAATCTCGTTTTCAGTATTTTTAGTCCAAACACTGCTTTTTTGCGAATTACAGCATTTGCGACAAAAAATATGTTTCATACATATGCTCCTTGGTGCCTTACTTTTTCCTCCACCTCTTCATAATGCACCCACCTTGTTTTACCACCCCCAACCAAATAGGGAATAACTTAGGGCTAGAGGTAGCAAGAGAAATTGAGATCGCAAACGCTGAAATTCACAGAATATCAGCGGTTGCGATTGCAATTTAGCAGTGTGCTATGTAGGTAGGCAAATAGCTACTTGCAAAATAAGGAATCACAAAAATTGTGATTCTTCATTTTGTTCAAGCATTTAGAGAATTGCAATTTCCGATTCCCTAAATGCAATGCTAGGAGACATCGTAAATTACCACCAACTTCAAGTTGGTGGTAAGTTGAGTTTTCCTTTCAAAAATCACTTTTCTGTTTTTTTCAAAGTGACATTTGACACACATACATGCCCTTAGGGCATGTATGTGCACCACATGTGGACACATGCCCAATTCAGGGGTGCAACAGGGTGTCCTTTGGAACCCTTGCACCATTGAAATTGAGCGTGCAATTCCTATTCATTCCTATGGGCCCCCCTTCCCCATAGGAATGAATAAAAGCCTTCCTTATTTGCGAGTCTCAAATAAGGAATGTGTAGGAATCGCAAAAATTATAGTGATTCCTACCTACATAGCATTTTGCAAGTCCTTAATAGCGATTCCCTAAAAATCACTTTTAAGGACTCGCTAAACTGCTTTTACCTACATCTGGCCCTTAGTGCCCAGAAGCCTACCTTTGAGCAACATAAAAGGGAAATCCCAGTAAATAAATTAGGCTCAGTATGGTATGACCACAACAGTTGTTTAACCACATCTTCCACAGGTACACCAGACACATGCACTGTTTGAATGCACCCTATTGGCTTGTGATTCACCCTTTCCTCAAGGCTGTTTGCCTTAGGACAGTACAATGCAGTTTTTTAAGTGACTAATGGATAATCCTTCAAATATGCCTTCATTTTCTCTGAAGTTAATTCCGTTGTCTTTTATAAGGGAACTGGGCATCCCCTTTGTCATGAAGGTGTCCGAAAGGAAATCAATTAGGTTTTGCGTCATAATATGACTGACCTCTTTAAAACGCATCCAGTGAGAAAAGTAATCTACCAAAACCCCCCATGACCTTCTGCTACCATGGATTGGTTGGAACCGTTACAGTAGAAAGGGGCACTATTTGTGCACATTGTCTCTTTCCACTTAAAGAGCATGTAACACAATCACTTACACTTGATCCCACCATACTCTCCATTCCAGGGAACCAACACGCAGCTCTGGCTATTGCCTTGGTGATAATGTGACCCAAATGACCCTCCTGAGCCAAATCCACAATTCGTTCCCTTAAGTCCTGGGAGGAATTAGTTTGTCATCGCGCATAAGCTTGTCATTATTGATGATTCATGCCTCTCTTCCCAAAAACAGCAAATATCATCCTGCAGCCCATTGGGTTTGGGTGGCCACCCATGTATCATTCCAATAAAAATGTGTTTCTCTTTTTAAAAGATATCTCATTGGTGCAGTATGGTCAGCAAAATTATCAACAAATGTAGCCATGTACTCGACTAAAACCCATAAAGGTTTTCAGCTCCTCTTTGTTTATGGATGTAGGTGCCTCCCTGACCGCAACACCAAATCGATTTTAGTCTGATCTTTGGATACATTGTGGCCCAAACATTCTACCGATTGCACACAAAATCTGCATTTTGCAATCATGATTAACCCAGCACTACTGTGTTCATCACAGTATTGTGATTAGCCACAGAATACCAATATATCAACATATCATCGTGAAAGCAAAGGATATTCTTTATATCTTTCAACAATTTGTGCATTACTCTCTGGAACACAGCGACTGCTGATTCCAGGTCAAATGGTATCCTGTGGAACTGAAAAGCACCAAAAAGGCGTGATAAATCAGGTGATAGATTTAGATTATGGGTGGAGCTCAATTTGATGATAGGCCGTGGAAAGATCTAATACACTAAAATATTTTGCATCACCTATTATACTGATCATGTCATTAATTTTTAGATGGGGCAATCTGTTCACCCAGATATTGTTATTTAAATCTCTATGGTCCACACATAGACGTATACCTATGCCTCCAGATTTCTGCGCTAAGACAATGGTTGCAAGTCATAATGAACTTTTAATCATTTCTATTAATCCTTGCAACATAACCCTGTTCAATTCTTCCTTTCGAGACTTACGCATAAGATTAGGAATGTTTCTACCTTTAGGTACAGTGTGAACAGCATTACTTTTCAAAACAATTCTATATTGCAAATTCTTAAAATGCCCCAATTGAGTTGTAAAAACTTCTAGGAATCTTTCCTGAACCTTATTTTTAAATCCACATTTTCACTAGCCAACACTAATCGGTCATCTGTAATGCGCAATTCTTGTTGGTGTTTCCAACCTAGTAGATTGGACCATTTAACGTAATGCATATTTCTGACATCCCCAATAAGGGTATATGGACTTGATAATAACCCCCCGGCTTGATATCTGTGCAATTCAGAGCATAATCCTTTTTTCCTAACTTTTTCTGAAATGTTTCCTAATCAATAAAGTTATATGGTGAATAAGAACCAGCAAAAGCTTTTACCTTTGTGTCATGCATCTGACTTTCGCAAACTGGATAATCACTGTCATCCTATATCTACCCTTGTTTAGTTTGGAAAATAAACTTGTTAGTATCCACATCAGTTTCCCCTATAACATGAACTAACCATTCCTGCGAAAGGCGCTCAAAATCACGTCTTTTGTTCACTTCCTACGCATGCTAGAATTAGCTGGACAAATAAGACTATTGGCTAAATGGTTAGAGTTATAGCAGCAAAAGCCCTTATACTTGTCCTTGCTTCTGTTACTTTCAATATGTTTATTAGATTATGTTACAATATTTTTCCTGCCACTATTATCTTCCTTTTTTGTGTCTTCACTTTTAGATAGAGACTTCACTACATGTACTGTTCAGACACAATGCTCTGTTTCATCTCCTTTATAGATTCTGTTGTGCAGTCACACTTTTAGCTAAATCTATGGTCTATGAGTTACGAGCAAGTAGTTTCTCCTGCCCCCTAGAATTATGAGTGCCCCTCACCACCTTGTCCCTGATGAGGGAGTCACATAAAGAATCAGAATTCACATGCTCACTGGTTAGAGGCGGCAGATCCGAGAGCAGAGGACGGCCCGGGACCAGGGTTCGATTCCCGACGCGGCAGGTTTCCGGACCAGGGTCAGCGGACTCGATAATTCTCTCGCCTCGGTGCCCACTCTGATCAGCGATCACACTCGGCAACTATGGGCACTAGCTTGCCTCATCTTCACTAACGGCCCCACCAGACCGCCGGGGATGCCTGGTCTCACCCTGGAGATACCCATTAAGGGACCATCTCTCAGGGAAGCCAGGAAGGGTTTCGCAGCGGTCGAAGCGCGGAGGTACCCCTTCGGGAGTGAGTCCTGCGCTATATAAGCACATAATTAATTAATTAATTCCCCTTAAGCAAGCATTGTCACTGGTGACCTTTTCCTCTTTACCTTGGATCCTACAAAAGAATCTTTCAAGCACTATATTTATTTGTGTCCCAAACTGATCTTCTAATCAGAAAAACGTCATGGCATGTACATCCCCAAGATCCTCATCGTCAATCTCCTATTCCGGTGGAGATGTCACTAAATTTTCATACACTCCCCTGCCATGTACACCCAAATTGTGCAATAACATATGGTGTTTCTTCAGTGGGAACTTGCGGAGATAGAAGGCCAGAATGGGTGTGAAACCCGTAATTACATTAAGAGAGGGAACCTGTATGGAGGTATGATCACCATTGTTATAGGCAAACTTTGCAGTCCAAAGAAAAGTGTCCCAGTCTCTATCTACCTGTAGTAGTTGACATCTGCGGTATTGTTTGATGTACTGATTGACCCTTTCAGTTTGGCCATCAGTTTGGGGGTGATGAGCAACAGTGTTATATTTCATATCGGTACAACAGACGCTGCTATTGCGGGGAGCCTTGCTGCGGGGAGCTTTGTTGACCTTTGTTGTCCCAGTTACTGTAAACCTACGGCCGGGCTTGACTCTGCCCTCATGCTGCTGAAACAACCGGCCGGGCTTTGCTCCGCCGGTCTCTGGAGAGACTACATCCCCCAGGATCCATTGGGGCCCACGACACTACAGAGCGCGCCAGGAGGCGCATAAAGGCACGCCAGGGGCCGAGTCCTTGGTGCCCCCAGACTCTGCTACTGCGAGGAGCCTTGCTGCGGGGAGCTTTGTTGACCTTTGTTGTCCCGGTTACTGTGAACCTACGGCCGGGCTTGACTCCGCCCCCTTGCTGCTGAAACAACCGGCCGGGCTTTGCTCCGTTGGTCTCTGGAGAGACTACACCCCCCAGGATCCTTTGGGGCCCACAATACTACAGAGCGCGCCAGGAGGCGCATAAAGGCACGTCAGGGGCCGAGTCCTTGGTGCCCCCAAACGCTGCTACTGTGGGGAGCCTTGCTGCGGGGAGCTTTGTTGACCTTTGTTGTCCCGGTTACTGTGAACCTACGGCCGGGCTTGACTACGCCCCCTTGCTGCTGAAATGACCGGCCGGGCTTTGCTTCGCCGTTCTCTGAAGAGACTACATCCCTCAGGATCCTTTGGGGCCCACGACACTACAGAGCGCGCCAGGAGGCGCATAAAGGCGCGTCAGGTCCCTCGTCCCGTGAGGACGAGCGCGGGAGAAGCCCGGGACAAGGGCGGGACCATCTAAGGCCACCATAGGCCAGAGGAGGCCGGGTCGGGGCACCCCCCTTGGTTCTGCACCAAGAAATGATGAATACTGACTAAAGGTATAGATACCTACTGACTATTCCCGGATTTTCTTTATTTTAGTGTTAACTTTTATAAGCAATCACGCTATGACTTGCAAGGGGGGCACTACAAAACTTTCCTCCCAGAGTGACTTCTTTAGGGGAACAATGGACTACTATATTAAGAACGCATTATTGCCCATTGCAAGCAATTTAGAGAGAATGGAACGATCCCCACCCATGGTTAGCTCTCTCAATATGAGTTCACCACCACAGACCGCTGTTACAGCCCCAGCCTTATCATTACTGGAAGAATTAAACAGTTTGTGTAAATCCTCTTACGCCCCAGTGGATGTGGAATTAGAAAAAGTGCAAATTACAGCTCCTATCTCCACTATAGCAACGACTAGTCCTGGGCCTAGCTGTACATCCCAACTAACACAAATTCTACAGGGTACTCCCCTTACGTCACGACCAATAGCACATCCGTTATCCGCAGTTTCCACCAAGGCGCTCTCTGTCAAAAGGAAGAGAGGTGGGGTCAAACAAACGGGTAGTCAGACCAAGCTACAAAAACTAAACCCAAATCCCTCATTACCCAATACTACTAGCACTGCTAAACAGAAAGCATCTACCCAGGCTTCTTTACTGGCTTCGCTTGAAAATATGATGAGGTCAATTATATCCCCGTTGATTGACAAAATGACTAGCTTAGGGGACAGGCTCTTGGGTATTGAGGAAGCAATAAAGGCTAATACGCTACTTATAAAAACTATGGGAGGATCCGTACAACTACAGTGCTCTGCCCCCATGAAAACATCTAATACCTTCACACAAACCGAGACCACCCGCAACCAATTAGTTGCACCACAAATGAGAACCTTAAATATTCCAAAAACCGCCATAACACCACAGAGCTCTTACCCTAGAGCTGGGCCGAATAAAGAAACGTCATTTCAAAAAAGAATAGCGGCCAATCATGTCAACATACCACATAAAACCAACCACCTACATTTGCCACCTGAAGCCGCTCCTATCGTGTGCGTCCTCTCAGGAATACCAGAACTCCCTAATGGGGAAACAGGAAAGACAGCAGGACCTAAGAAACAAGGTAGTGTTCTGGTTAACCAAAAATAGACCTCTGCCCCCCAATATAGATGGTACTATATTAAGCGTTAGAAGGGTGGGCTGGCTAGGACCTCTCCCTAAAGACATTGTGGGTGATTTGGTACTTGTAAAATTTAGCAATAACCATGTCGTCCCATACCTCCAATCCTGGCAACCACAAATAGGTGATGGGCCTATATCCATCTGGAGTCTAAGTCAAGTCTACCCTAGATCATTATATGCCCCGTTGCAAATCCAAAAAACAGAGAGCAACTACTGGACGGACAGAAGTTGTCCTGTACTGAGTGGCCACTTCACCCCTACGTTTAAATAATTTGTTCCTTCTTTCTGTTGCTTATTGATTAGCTGATTAATTCTATTGATTTAATCTTTTTTTAACAGACGTTAGCTTTTATGATATGAAATGTATTGATGTATTGGTGTGTATTTGTGCACTGTTGTCGCTTTTATGATTTTTAACATTGAAATCTAATAAAGCTAATCAATCAATCAATCATATCGGTACCCTAATATAGGTCCAGGAAACATCGTACACTTTCCCTACATCATCTTCCTGTGATTTCATATGAATGAGCCTTATAAGGACATAACTCCAAATAAGGACAGAAAGTCTTAAAGGGACACAACGCCTCATAAAGACCACAGATTTTTATGGACTAAACCTTTCACTTAGTTTCATGCCGAGGGTGGATTTTTCCCAATCGATATTGCTAAGACGTCATCCTTAGCACATATGAATAATTTATGAGTACACTCTCCAGGAGATATACTTCAGCTCTCCCATTGATGCACAAGGTTTAATCCCCAACGTAACCCTCATACTGAACAATGGGCAACACTCGCACATGGACTGTATAAAGACAGCACCTCTTGCTATCAGTGGGGAGGACTGAACCGAGACTTCAAGGCTGACACACTGACCAGAGACTCTGCAGCTATAGAATGCCATTGCTCCAGCTGACAGTGGTCTGACTATCCCTTTCGGTGTGTCCAACTCAAGTCCAGGATGAAGTCCCACACTCTCACTATTCAGGTAATGGGGTTTGACTAAATTCTAGCGGGATTCTTGGCTCTTAGACTCTTTTGCACCTACTCACATGCTAGGTACACTTAAGTACATCTAGACAGGCATCGTAGGAGTACGCAGTATATTTTATAAATGCATTTTATATTCATGTATCTGTTCAGGGCTGTTGCAAATTTGTAGAAAAAAATGATCCCTTTCTATTTACTGTACTGCTGATTTTATATCTCTGCTACGGTGTCACAGTTGTAGCAGCGCATTTATTTTACATGAGAAGAACAACGGTACAATAAATTCTTATTGCAAACACGCCCAACTGTTTCTTCTGTGTATCTCTCTGAGGGCAAAACAGGCAAGCACGAGTGACTGGGTGAAAAGTAGTATATAGTTTCCACGAGTCTGAGGAATCATGGTTTGTTGTATTCTGAGGTTCAAAAACTAATCTCTCTGATAATAGGAGATTCTAGTGGCACTGTGAGCTAGCTAAACCAAAACATAGCCTAACAAATTCGGCGGGTGTGTACAGAGTCAGTCTGCCACCAGACCAACAGTATGTGTATCCGTAAACTGCGCAGGTCCTGCATGAAATGTATTATACGAACTACACCACAGAAGAGAGTCTTACATCTATTTGTAGCAAGGTGTTCAACCCCTTCCAGAATTTAGACACAAAATGGGGGCTCTATCTGCCGCAATAACAGAAGGGAGACCAAGAAAGGGCACCACATGTTGGAGATACATTAATGCAAGTTCTTTAGAATCAGGTAGGAAGTGGGAGAAATGTCAACGACTCCAAATATAACTCTATGCCATTGTTCAGTAGATGGGATTTCTACAATAAAATCCATAGAGATGGAATGCCATGGTAAGACCAAAAGGGAAGGTGCACTCAAATGAAGTCAATAGAGAAAAATATTTTTACTAAGTATCTTCTTCTTTATTCAGAATATTTTTCTGTTAGCACAGGCCCAGCCAACACGTTTCGTTCCCTTTCGTTCCGTTGGAACTTCGTCAGGGCAGCAGTATTTTCCATGACGCGGCGACAGTCTTGTGGCAGAAATGAATGGAAGGACCAGTAATAAAAGTCCATTTGCTTGAGTCAAAGAGGCACCCCGGTTAAAGTATACTACGGGATCCACCTTATGAAATAGTCACTTATAATCCGGATACAAAAAAGTCAATAAGAGCGGAATTCTTGATAAAATTCTGAGACGCTCCTTATGCTTCAATGTGGGCTGACCTATCAAAGTCCTCAATTGCAAAAGGTCGGAGCTATGTAGAGTTGGTTACGTCAATCCCCATCCGTCCATCTAGCTAAGGCACCGGCACCAAGTACTCCCGTCAGGAAAGGACGCCTTTCCTTAAGGGAGTACTTGGTGCCGGTGCCTTATTACAGGTGCAGCACAAGTAGCTCTGGTTTGATTTAGGTCTTATTTGGCCCAACTTTTCCTACCGGGGATATGGACGGCTATAATCAATCATCCCATCGCCTTACTTAGCGAGACGGACGGATGGGGATTGACGTACCCAACTCTACATAGATCCGACCTTTTGAAATTGAGGACTTTGATAGGACTCCCCGGTCAGCCCACATTGAAGCATAAGGAGCGTCTCAGAATTGTATCAAGAATTCCGCTCTTATTGACTTTTTGTATCTGGATTATAAGTGACTATTTCATAAGGTGGATCCCACAGTATTCTTTAACCGGGGTGCCATTTTGATTCAAGCAAAGGGACTTTTATTACTGGTCCTTCAATTCATTTCAGCCACAAGACTGTTGCCGCGTCGTGGAAAATACTGCTGCCCTGATGAAGTTCCCACGGCACGAAAGGGAACAAAACGCGTTGGCTATGCCTGTGCTAACAGAAAAATATTCTGAATAAAGAAGAAGATACTTAGTAAAAATAATTTTCTCTATTGACTTCATTTGAGTGCACCTTCCCTTTTGGTCTTTTCATGTTTTTGGTAACTTATACATCCCTAGCAGCGGATGTTGGAAGTTGTTGCATCACTTAATATTGTGGATACTCAGAACCATTGTGCTTGACCTTTGTCTGCTGCTGTTTGTTTTTGTCTCATGGAATGCCATGGTGTAGGAGGTGTGGGCATACGTTTTAGGATCCCTGATGGAACCTGGTGAGAACTCTTGTTTTTTGTACAAATAGAGCATTGTTGGACATACAAATAAGCATCTTGATTCATAGAAGGCCATCAGAAGTGTCTGTTAAGTAGGGCAAGAGTTTTTTTATGACCTGGGTGTCCTGCTAATTCATATAAATGACACCATTGTAGGGCTTGTGATTGTAAAGCCTTAGTAGGGAGCGCTAAGCCTCCTTGAATGTGCAGTAGGTTCTGGGTTCTCACTCCTTTATGTTCGGTTTCAAGGTCTTTGACTTCTTCACTTTTCTGTGCCTGACATTCTTCATTCAGAAATATTTCTTCTGAAAATGTACCTACCAAGATATGTTCAGGACTTCGGATGAAGGGTTGGTCATGTGTACTCAGGTCTTCAGACAAATCGTAACCGTATCTAGATGGTGCATCTGTTTTGCCATGTTTGATGCTTGTATGGAATTGTATGATACTGTCAGAATTACTGAAATGAAGGGTCTATCATAATTGCATCCTGTATAAGGCTTTGGCAGCCTTTAAAACTGTAAATTTATGTGATCTTTGATAACAAGAACCATGTGTAGGGCTCCTAACAAGGACTGGCACCATTCTCCCAATGCTCTTTTTATTGCCAGTAATTCCTTGTCTACCACTGAATAATTCATTTCAGGAAATGTGAGCTTATAAGAATAGAAGGCTGCTGGGGTAGTTGACCTGGTTGCCTGTCTCTCTGGGATAAATCTCCTCCAACCGCCACTTGGGATGCATCAGCTTCTACTATGAATGGTTGAGAGGAATCAGGGTATTTCAAAACGGGGGCAGCGATAAAGGATTTTAGGCAGGTAAAGGCATCTTCAGCGGCAAGTGTCAACACAAAAGGTGTCCCTTTTGAGATGCAAACTCCTTTATGAATAATCTATAAAAATTAGTGAACCCCAAAAAACTCTGTACTTCCCTCACAGAGCAAGGAGATGGCCACTTGGTGATGGCAGCAACCTATTGAGGATCCATGGTCACTCCTTTTGCTTACAAAACAAAACCTAAAAAGGTGACTTTAGCTACATGAAACTCACATGTATCTAGTTTCAAATAAAGGTTGTTCTCTTTAAGGCATGTGAACACACTCTTTATATGACCAATGTGTTCTTAAGTTGACGAAGAATAGATTAAAATGTCATCTATATAAGCTATAGTGTTAACATCCAATGTCTATCTTAATACATCATCAATACAACATTGGAATTCCGCAGGGGCATTACTCAGCCCAAAGGGCATCACTAGATACTCATAAAGCACAAACTTTGTACGGAAAGCAAATTTCTATTTGTCTCCCTTTCTTACTCTAACCAAATGATAGGCGCCTTTTAGATCAAGCTTTGTGAAAACAGAGACCTGTTTTACTTGATCGAGTAAGGATTGAATCAGAGGCAGAGGGCATCTATTCTTTATTGTCACTAACCCTGGGGGTAGGACTATTCTACGCTCGGATAGTTTGCGTAGTTTGCGCAACTAAGCACTACGCGAATAGCATGTAGCAGAGTGCAAAAACGCGAGCTGGCATTTTTTGCTTGCTCGCAGCCCTCAAAGTCAAGTTGGCGACCGCAAGCGAGCAAAATAACATCCTCGCAAGACTTTTTCCTTGTTCGCAGGAGAACCATAGTCTTCCTTCCTCTCACCTGTGATCTCCAACCACTACAAAGAGCCCCTCGGATGCAGACTCATAGATAGCAACAGCAAGATCCATCAATACTTCAAGAAAACTTAACTCTACCTCATTGGTGAAAATCATTTAGTGACAGCAACATCCCCCCATCTATTTCATGTGTTTAATTGTATGTAAGTTTTTAGTTGGTAAACAATCATGTGACCCACTCAAAAACCCAACAATCACGCATACATATATATAAACTCTTCACAGGTCCGTGCTTGTGAAAGCATGATTAGTGATCTAGGTACTTACTCTGCACAGTACCAGGGTGGATAGTAAAACCATGAGAGGGCATCCCCCACAAAAACATTGAGTGTGTTTATCTGTATGACTCCTCCCACCATGAGGTCTCCCTCCTTGTAGTAGGCTGGTTTATTGCGGCATGTCAAGGTACAGCCGGGAGTGTAAGGTGAAACTTCACAAGAAGCGCAAATAAAACTGATGGAGTAAAAAGCAAACCACAGGCACATTGTGACTTTAACAAGGGTGTGCTCGGATCATTGTTTGCTGGTGGTTGTTTCAGTCATGATTTAGCAGGAGAAAATCAGAGCTGGTAAGTTTTGTTGCTGGTGAATGATCAATGTCTCCTGACTGGATCTCTGCACGGTGTTAGCAGGAGTGCTCTCACCAACATCCTCGGAGCTGGAAACACAAAGAGACATAAGGGTGATTCACACAAAGGCACACCTAGGAAGGAGAGTGCCACATTCTGCTGTGTTCTCCATTCTATGGCTTGCTAAAGTCCAACGATGTCCTAAAATGTGAGGCACAATCATTGTTATATTGCTAACCAGTCATTCTTTAGCCATATAATTGACTCATGTCTGTAACCAGACTTCTCGTAACACCATCATTAAACTCTTGTTGGTACCCAGCCTCCTTTAGGGCCAGAGAGTATCCTAATGCTTTAACCAGTCTGTCTTCTATAACTGGACTTCCTCTAACCCTATCATTGAACTCTTGTTTCTAAACCCAACATCATTTACCAATAACATTGAAATCTCACATCTATTCCCAGACCTCCTGTAGCTCTATCATGGAACTCTGATGTCTCTATCCAGACCTCCTGTATCCCTATAATTGAACTCTCATGTCTGTGACCAGACCTCCTGTAGCCCTATCATTGAACCCTCCTGTCTCTAACCAGACCTCCTGTAGCCCTATCATTGAACCCTCCTGTCTCTATCCAGACCTCCTGTAGCCCTATCATTGAGCTCTCATGTCTGTGACCAGACCTCCTGTAGCCATAAAATTGAACTCTCCTGTCTGTGACCAGACCTCCTGTAGCCCTATCATTGAACTCTCCTGTCTCTAACCAGACCTCCTGTAGCCATAAATTGAACTCTCCTGTCTGTGACCAGACCTCCTGTAGCTCTATCATTGAACTCTCATGTCTGTGACCAGACCTCCTGTAGCCCTATCACTGAACTCTCCTGTCTCTATCCAGACCTCCTGTAGCCCTATCATTGAACTCTCATGTCTCCAACCAGACCTCCTGTAGCCCTATCACTGAACTCTCCTGTCTCTATCCAGACCTCCTGTAGCCCTATCATTGAACTCTCCTGTCTTTATCCAGACCTCCTGTAGCCATAAAATTGAACTCTCCTGTCTGTGACCAGACCTCCTGTAGCCCTATCATTGAACTCTCATGTCTGTGACCAGACCTCCTGTAGCCCTATCACTGAACTCTCCTGTCTCTATCCAGACCTCCTGTAGCCCTATCATTGAACTCTCATGTCTCTATCCAGACCTCCTGTAGCCCTATCACTGAACTCTCCTGCCTCTATCCAGACCTCCTGTAGCCCTATCATTGAACTCTGCTGTCTCTAACCAGACCTCCTGTAGCCCTATCATTGAACTCTCATGTCTCCAACCAGACCTCCTGTAGCCCTATCACTGAACTCTCCTGTCTCCAACCAGACCTCCTGTAGCCCTATCATTGAACTCTCCTATCTCTATCCAGACCTCCTGTAGCCCTATCACTGAACTCTCCTGTCTGTGACCAGACCTCCTTTAGCCCTATCATTGAACTCTCATGTCTCTAACCAGACCTCCTGTAGCCCTATCATTGAACCCTTGTGTCTTTAACTAGACCTCCTGTAGAACTGTCAGTGAACCCACATGTCTCTAACCAGAAGCTCCATAGACTTATCATTGAACTCCTGTGTCTCCAATCAGACCTCCTTTATCCCTGTCATTGAACTCTCAAGCTTCTTACCAGACCTCCTGTAGTTTGTGTGAACTGCAGCACAGTAGAGAGGGTGTTGAAATTGATTGCCTTGAGAGTGATATATCTAATTTTGAAACTGTCTTCTTTTATAGGTGAGGGGCCCTACCCAGGAGTGCAACAGGCATTTTTGCTCACTGGGGAATACTGGTTTTACAAAAGGGACGTGTGTGGCTCCTTCTGTAATACAATAGCACTGGTGCACATAAAGGGTCAGGGCTATCTTTAGGGGGCATTACCTCAATTGCCTGGGGATGGGTCCCATGCAAATGAATAGGCCTCTGCGCCTGCGCTGTATTACAGACGTGGGCGCCGAGGCAAAGGAGCTCTCAGGAGGCCCCCTGATGGCAGTCCTCTGGAGGGGTAAAGGGAGTATCATGGGCCCCCAGATATCTCTTTTCAGGCGTGTTCCGTCACTCACTGATCTCTATTTCCCCTTCAAACCAGCCAGTACTTTGAAAATACAAAGTGACTTCAAAACAGCCACTCTGTTTCTCACATGAATGCCCGGCCCTGGGGGCAGCACAAGTTCACGGCTGCCCTGGGGGCAGTGTATTCACTCTAATAAGGCACATTTTCATTGTTTGTGCAGGGTGCACCTCTTAATTGGTGAGTCTGGTGCAGACAATGAAAATATGCCTTTAGTGTCACTCAGCCCAAGGAGTCATATAATCAAATTTCATTATTAAATAGCTCCTGGCTCCCGATTGTTGCTCGTACTTGTGTCAATATGAGAAATGCAATTTGTGTCTGTCTCTTCTTAGCCTTTTTATCTTTGCCTTATTTTTATTAACTCTCCCCCCCAGATCATGAATAACCCGCCTAATTTAACCTACCTGCTATCTTGCTCTAGTTTTCCATCCTGTTAATGTCTCTCCCAGCCTGCCTCCTATCCTATCTCTCCTCCCTTTTAGTCACTTAACAGAGTTCTCCTATCGTTATTTGATCATCCTATAAATGGATCAGGTGTGGTGCCTTCGACTCTGAAGGGAGAAAATGTAGTCTGAAACCTTTCTGTTGGAATAGTGGAAGACGCCACTCTTTCACTCCTGTGCCCTTACTGATGGACTGACTGACTCGCTACATTTTTGAACACGCACAGCTGCTGAGGTGGCCTTCACATACCTTAGTATAGGGGAGCCTTCACCGCTTGCTTGAAGGATGGCATAGACTGTGCTTGGATCAGTCTGATGGGAAGTGATTCGGATGCTGAGGAGCCCGGAGTAGAAGCAGCCCTGTCTCTTATCGAGATGAGCTAGCCCTGAGGCATTATGGGGAGCTTAGGATGTAGAGTCTAATGATTCCTGCTTAGTATTGTGCAGTATATTTGTACCCTTGTAAATGTAGTTTAAATTGGTTCCACCTCTCCTGATGTGGCCTTTTCATTAAAACCAGGACCACCCCCTGCTCTGAACTAGATATCGCCATCCCCACTGTTCCAAAATCATCCTCAAGTACCGCCCGACCGTCCAGGAAGAGGCATCACCACTGCCAACAAAAGTCTACTCACACTGACTACGCACTGAAACAACCCAATAGCAACCATGGAACACCTCCACTTCCAGATCCAGACCAACCCCAACACTACCCTCCATGACACCATGGTCTACAGGCCCCCGGCCTGACCCCCCCTTCAGGGCACCCCAGGTTCTCGCATCCACCATCTACATTCCAAACAGAGACCTTACCTTCCCTCTGGACAACCCTAGTGACCAGAACACCTCCCTCATGGAGAAACTCGCCAACATCAGACTAAAGCGACTAGTCAACGCACAGACCAACACAGCCAACAAATGCTCAACCCCATTGTCTCCACCAGCGAGAACATCAACTACATCCACACCACCGTAGTCTCCTGGACTGACCATCATTGAATACATCTCGCCTTTACTATGCCCACAGTACACCACCGACAACATCGCCCCCTCCCCAGTCGCAGCTGGATCAAGGCCACACATAAACTTCGCAGCAAACCACTTCATATGCCCATGGATGTCAACACTGCAGCACATAACCTCCACCAATGGATCTCCAACTGCCCGACACCCTGGCACTCTTCATGAAAATACCAGGCAAACAACACTCCAAGAAGGCCAGCAGGTTCAATTCCGCACTCCACAAGTCCTGACACACCTGCAGACGTCTCCAGAAGAGATGGAGGCAAAACTAACCCCAGAAACTCAAGCAACCTTCAAATCTACCATCAGTGCACACCACTGCCTCCTGAAAACTACTAAGAAGTTGTCCCTCTAAGACAGATCAATGCCAACATACACAACAGCAAATAACTCTTTGCAATCAACAAGGAGTTCACCAGGCTCAACAGCAAGACCACAGATGGGCCACCCTCCCACGTCCTTTTCAAGAAACTCAGCACCTTCTTCCACCACAAGATCAGGAAGATCTAAAGACAGCTTCGACACCCCAGACCTGGACAAAACTCCCGCCACCATCGCACACAACCAAGCCACACCCCAACAGACTGTGCTCTGCTAGGCCACGCTGACACAAAAGAGGACTTGCTCAAGACCATGAAGAGCATCCACTCAGGTACCCTGACGGATTCCTGTCTGTATCACATCTTCCACACAGCAGCCGCCGCCTCACTGCCCAACTTTTCTGGACCATCAACTGCTCCTTCTCCATGTGCCGAGATACCCTGCTGACGAAGCCATCCTCAGACGTGACAGACCTCAAGAACTGAAGACCGATCTTTCTTCTCCCATTTCCCACCGAGGTCATACAGAAGGCCATAAACGCCCAACTCTCTGAGTTCATCGAAGTGAACTACATTCTGGACACCTCCCAATCCAGCTTCCGAGGCGACCACAGCACACAGACTGCACTCCTCGCCACCACAGATGACATTTTACTCCATTCTTGACATGTGTGAGACTGCATCCCTCTTCCTACTAGACCTCTCAGCCGCCTTCAATATTGTCTCCCACTGCACCCTATTCAAAAGATTTGGAGTCATCGAGTCTTGCGAATAGGGTGCAAGGCTTTGGAATGAATACACTCCTTCCTCACTAGCCGGACCCCGAAAGTAGGACTACCTCCATTCTTCTCAGAACCCACAATGGAGTTACAACCTCTTCACTATCTACATGGCCTCCTCGGAGCCACATTCAGAAGCCACAAACTCAACATAATCTCCTACATCAACGATACCCAGCTGATCCCTTCCCTCACCAATGAACCCACAACTGCCAGAACCAAACTCCACTGTGGAATGAAGGCTGCTGTTACCTGGTTGAAAGAAAGCTGCCGCAAGCTCAAATAGGACAAGACCAAGTACTCTTCCTGGGACCCTCCCTTCAGCCTGGGACGACTCCTGGTGGCAGCCGCTCTGGCATCTCCCTCCACCCAGACGGATTATGCATTCAACCTCAGCATCATACTAGACTTATCACTCACTATGAACCACCAAATCAACGCAGTTTCCTCTGCCTGCTTCCACACTCTCAGCCTGCTTTGAAAGAAATTCAGATGGATCACCCCAGAATCCAGAAAGATGGTCACCCATATAACCATCACCAGAAGACTCCACTATGGCAGCGCACTCTATGCTGGCATCACCCAGAAACATCTAAAAAAAAGTACAGAATATCCAAAGTGCCACAGCCAGACCGGTCCTCTACACCCCCGCCACAGCCACATCATACAACACCTCCAACAACTCCACTGGCTCCCAGTCAACAAGAGAGTCACTTTCAAGCCCTTGACTCACGTCTACAAGGTGCTATGTGATGAAGAACCAGTATACCGGAGCCACCGCCTCACATTCCACGTTCTGGCCAGTCAACTCTGATCCTCTCAGCTCGCCCTCACCTTCGTCCCCAGGATCCACAAGACCAGAACAAGAGGAAGGTCATTCTCCTACCTCGACACCAAGACCTGGAACACCATGTCTCTGCACTTTAGGCAATCCGTATCGCTGACCCAATTCTTAAAGGACCTCAAGACCTGGCTCTTAGAATGATTCTCCACCCAGACAGACTAGCAGCCCCTCCTCCAGCACCTTGAGATCCTCACCGGTGAGTAGACACACTTTACAAGTCCCTGATTGACTGACTGATTGATTGATTGATTGGTTGATTGATTGATTTATTGATTGATTGATTGGTTGATTGATTGATTGTGTCTGCTGTGCTCTCAAAGCCAGTGCGGGCTTCTTCCGGCTGAAGTGATGCTGTGTTTTATTACCACAGGAACAATATTGTGCTCATCAATTTTCACTCACCTTACATCAAGCAGATCATAGACCCAGCTCCTTCTGCATTTCCTCCTCTTGCTCTTAGGTATTAAAAGTCAGTTGTCTTCCAGCAGAACACAGGTGTTCAACCTAAGCAGTAAACAAGTGCTAGGCAAGGCATTATCTATGATGAGTTCTTATAGAAAATAGAAAGTGCTCGTGTTTCTCTGGGGCATCGTAATAACAGTCTTTGGGCCCAACTAATATAAAGGTGCAAAGCTCAAGGGTCTGGCACAAGTAGCTACTTTTACATTCAGGAGAAACAGATTCTGTTTATCTTATTTCTGAATTCTGAAGGGAAAGATCCATAAAAACATGTTTATAATCTGTCTTCCAAACCTCAGAGGTGTTCAAAGTAAGACTGATGTGAAAACACTGTAATGGGCCCAGCAGACGCACCAGCTCCAATCTCAAACCTAAAATTATGTGGGTCTCGTAAACATCATAGAGAAGATCAATAAGGTTGTCTCAAGAGAGCTTCAAATTAGAGTCAGAAGCCTTCTTTGGGGCCAGCAATTCAACCTGTTAATAGATCGTTTAGGTCTCAGCTGCATACAACGTTACCCAGCTGTTGGCAGACATGTTGTTTCCAACACATCTCATGTACTTACGGTGGGCTTTTGGATTATCCTTGCTCCTGATTAGATAGCAAAATTGTCTATCTGAGTTTCATACTCTTGATTCAAAGTCTTGCATCTATAGTCTTGGTGTTGACATCCTGTTTTGGGGTCTACATATGGACTTTGAATGCTTTGCCTGGGGTGGAACCACATGTAGACCCCAAACTAGGCCCCTGGAGATAACTAGGAGAAATAGAAGAGGTGTAGATTGAGGCCATCACAGGGAAGGGCTGAGAGGAAAAGAAGTGCATGAAGCTATCATATATGGGGAGGAAGAGTCTTTAAGGAAGCACTTTCTACAGAGTAATACAAAATGGGGACAAATAAATATATAGATATATTCATTTTGCTACACAGGGAAGATGTAAAGATGAATCTCAAGCAGAGAAGAGAGCGCTGGCCTTGTGTCCTAGTGTATCGACCAATATTGATACCGGGCCTGCAGCTTTTACCATTTATTCCAGTATCTTTTGAAAGCAGCTGTCCACTCTCTCTCGCACAAACGCCTCACACCTGCAAAAACACAAGAGGCTGAAACTCCTACCCCACACCGAAAATGTAGAATTTCCTCCTTTTAAACTCAGGGCCTCCTCCTCACTTCTAGAAGTTCTCAAGAAGCTGAAGACCTGGCTCTTCAACTAACCCCCTCCGATGAGCTTCATACCCGCTCCAGTGCCCTGATACCCCTCGGGCGATAAGTGGTGCTTTAACGATCTGTGTCATTTAATATAACAATGGGTCGGCATTGGTGGTTCCCAAGCACATGCTGAACTCATAGGTGGCATCAGAACCTAACATAGGTTCAGTTGTATTATAATCTAGATCACTCTTGTCCTTTGTGTGTCGTCCGTGTCACTCTAGTTTTCTCTCATTTCTTTTTTAGTATGCATCATCAAACGTCTTCTTCTTTTAATTAAAAGAGGGCCTGTTCTCTCAAGAGGCTCAGAATTTCCTGAGTTTCATCTACTATAAGCACTGTTTGTGATGTTGTGTCCAACTGGAAACACAAAGCACATGAAAGGCCTACCTGTATTGGATTTACCTCCTAACTGCCTCTGCAGCCACTGGTGCTAATGATCTTTGCTTGCTCAAGGTGGCTTAGGATCATTCTTAAAACAGGTCAAGGAATGGTTCCTGAAGCGTATTCTCTATCTTGTCGTTTTGCTGGGAGGAGACCAGATTGGCTATTGCGTGTTTTGGTTGTGTCAATTGCAAAAACCACAGTTGATGGACAGAATGCAGAACAATGTCATACATTCACCCCAGTACAGAGATCTGGGCCTAAATCCATCATTTCTTTCCACTGCACCACACCCCTGTTCAGACATGGCCATATGCAAATCAGCCTTGACCCTTTGCCTCATGAGAACAGTCCAGTCCGAACTACCAAGCCATGTCTTTCCTGAAACCGGAATCAAGCATTCTAGGACCGGTTTCTGGCATTCCAGCCGTCTTCAGCCAGGATAGCTTGACTCCAGTGGTGTGGAGAGCATGGGATTCACGTCTGAGCATACCCATCCGACTCGGCGAGACAAATGCAAAAACCACAGTTGATAGACAGAATGTAGAACAATGTCATACATTCCCCCCAGTACAGAGATCTGGGCCTAAATCCATCGTTTTTCGCACTCCACACCAGCCTAGTTCAGACATGGCCATATGCAAATCAGACTTGACCCTGTGCCTCATGGGAACAGTCCAGCCCGAACTGCCAATCCATGTCTTTCCTGGACCGGAATCAAGCATCCTAGGACCGGTTTCTGGCTATCAGCCGTCTTCAGCCAGGATAGCTTGACTCCAGTGATGTGGAGAGCATGGGACTCACGTCTGAGCATACCCATCCCACTCGGCGTGACAAATGCAAAAACCACAGTTGATAGACAGAATGTAGAACAATGTCATACATTCCCCCCAGTACAGAGATCTGGGCCTAAATCCATCGTTTTTTGCACTCCACACCAGCCTAGTTCAGACATGGCCATATGCAAATCAGACTTGACCCTGTGCCTCATGGGAACAGTCCAGCCCGAACTGCCAATCCATGTCTTTCCTGGACCGGAATCAAGCATCCTAGGACCGGTTTCTGGCTATCAGCCATCTTCAGCCAGGATAGCTTGACTCCAGTGGTGTGGAGAGCATGGGACTCACGTCTGAGCATACCCATCCCACTCGGCGTGACAAATGCAAAAACCACAGTTGATGGACAGAATGCAGAACAATGTCATACATTCACCCCAGTACAGAGATCTGGGCCTAAATCCATCATTTTTTTGCACTCCACACCACCCCAGTTCAGACATGGCCATATGCAAATCCGCCTTGACCCTGTACCTCATGGGAACAGTCCAGCCCGAACTGCCAAACCATGTCTTTCCTGGACCGGAATCAAGCATCCTAGGACCGGTTTCTGGCTATAAGCCGTCTTCAGGCAGGATAGCTTGACTCTAGTGGTATGGAGAGCATGAGACTCATGTCTGAGCATTCCCATCCCATTCGGGGTGACAAATGCAAAAACCACTGTTGATGGACAGAATGCAGAACAATGTCATACATTCACCCTGGTACAGAGATCCAGGCCGAAATCCATCGTTTTTTTGGACTCTGCACCACCCCAGTTCAGACATGGCCATATGCAAATCAGACTTGACCCTGTGCCTCATAGGAATAGTCCAGCCGTAACTTCCAAGCCAGGTCTTTCCTGGCTTGGAAGACTGGCTTCTGGCTATCAGCCTGGAGAGCTTGACTACAATGGTGTGGAGAGCATGCGACTCACGTCTGAGCATACCCATACCAATCGGGGTGAAAAATGCAAAAACCACAGTTGATGGAAAGAATGCAGGACAATGTCATACATTCACCCCAGTACAGAGACCTGGGCCAAAATCCATCGTTTTTTTGCACTCCCCCAGTTCATACAGGCCATGTGCAAATCAGACTTGACCCTGTGCCTCATGGGAATAGTCCAGCCGGAACTGCCAAGCCATGTCTTTCCTGGACCGGAATCAAGCGTCCTAGGACTGGTTTCTGGCTATCAGCTGTCTTCAGCCAGGATAGCTTGACTCCAATGGTCTGGAGAGCATGGGACTCACGTCTGAGCATACCCATCTCACTCTGGGTGACAAATGCAAAAACCACAGTTGATGGACAGAATGAAGAACAATGTCATACATTCACCCCAGTACAGAGATCTGGGCCTAAATCCATAATTTTTTAACACTCCACACCACCCCAGTTCAGACATGGCCATATGCAAATCAGCCTTGACTCTGTGCCTCATGGGAACAGTCCAGCCCGAACTGCCAAGCTATGTCTTTCCTGGACCGGAATCAAGCATCCTAGGACCGGTTTTTGGCTATCAGCTGTCTTCAGCAAGGATAGTTTGACTACAATGGTGTGGTGAGCATGGGACTCACATCTGAGCATACCCATCCCACTCGGGGTGACAAATGCAAAAACCACAGTTGATGGACAGAATGCAGAACAATGTCATACATTCACCCCAGTACAGAGATCTGGGCCTAAATCCATCGTTTTTTTGCACTCCACACCACCCCAGTTCAGACATGGCCATATGCAAATCAGCCTTGACCCTGTGCCTCATGGGAACAGTCCAGCCCGAACTGCCAAGCCATGTCTTTCCTGGGCCAGAATCAAGCATCCTAGGACTGGTTTCTGGCTATCAGCCGTCTTCAGCCAGGATAGCTTGACTCCAGTAGTGTGGAGAGCATGAGACTCACGTCTGAGCATACCCATCCCCACTCGGGGTGACAAATGCAAAAAGCACAGTTGATGGACAGAATGCAGAACAATGTCATACATTCACCCCAGTACAGAGATCTGGGCCTGAATCCATCCTTTTTTTGGCACTCCACACCACCCTAGATCAGACATGGTCATATGCAAAACAGCCTTGACCCTGTACCTCATGGGAACAGTCCAGCCCGAACTGCCAAACCATGTCTTTCCTGGACCGGAATCAAGCATCCTAGGACCGGTTTCTGGCTATAAGCCGTCTTCAGCCAGGATAGCTTGACTCCAGTGGTGTGGAGAGCATGGGACTCACGTCTGAGGATACCCATCCCACTTGGGTTTTCAAATGCAAAAACCACAGTTGATGGACAGAATGCAGAACAATCTCATACATTCATCCCAGTACAGAGATCTGGGCGAAAATCCATCGTTTTTTTGCACTCCTCACCACCCCAGTTCAGACATGGCCATATGCAAATCAGCCTTGACACTGTGCCTCATGGGAACAGTCCAGCCCGAACTGCCAAGCAATGTCTTTCCTGGACCGGAATCAAGCATCCTAGGACTGGTTTCTGGCTATCAGCCATCTTTAGCCAGGATAGCTTGACTCCAGTGGTGTGGAGAGCATGGGACTCATGTCTGAGCATACCCATCCCATTCGGGGAGACACATGCAAAAACCACAGTTGATGGACAGAATGCAGAACAATGTCATTCATTCACCCAAGTACAGAGATCTGGGCCTAAATCCTTTGTTTTTTTGCACTCCACACCACCCCAGTTCAGACATGGCCATATGCAAATCAGCCTTGACCCTGTGCGCCATGGGAACAGTCCTGCCCGAACTGCCTAGCCATGTCTTTCCTGATCGACACACACCGGTGTATTTTCCCTCTGTGTAGCCTGCTCTTCCCATCTCTTTAAGAGATTGATGTGGAATATATGTCCTTTAGACCCTGTTCATGGAATGGCTATTCTGGAGGTGACAGGTCTAATTTTTTCCAGTACCTGTTAAGGACCCAGACAGGTGGCTAATAATTTCTTATCTGATGATGGAAGTAATAGCAATACCTTGTCCATGTC
The DNA here is from genome assembly GCF_964263255.1 of Lissotriton vulgaris. NCBI lineage: Eukaryota > Metazoa > Chordata > Amphibia > Caudata > Salamandridae > Lissotriton > Lissotriton vulgaris. The sequence goes on along the minus strand of NC_141691.1, from coordinate 2,135,072,372 downwards.
TGACAACTCCCTTAAACTGGTACCTTTATCGTAAAAGGCTTTTTGGTTTTGCTGGGCCTTTTCCAGGTTTTGATGGACAAATCAAAACCTCCCACAGGTTCTGTAGGATAGTTTTCAAGGAAGTAGTGGACCCTCTCAGTGGCTTCCTTTCATCCTCTTCCTCAGTCCATTGGTCAGCTGCCATATCCAAAAGTGTACCTGATTGTCGTCCAAAAAGTAAATCAAAAGAACTGAACCCCGTAGACTTTTGTTCATGAGTTCTGATCGCGAACAACACCAGGGAAAGTTTACGGTCCCAGTCTTTTCCTGAATAATTGATACATTTCCTCAAGATGTTTTTTTTAGTCCTGTTGTACCTCTCCACCAAACCATCTCTTTGGGGATGATAAACCGCTGTTCGTATCTGTCGAACCCCTAGCAAAGTACAGATTTCCTTCATTAGTCTGGACATGAAAGGGGTTCCTTGGTCAGTCATTATTTTCATTAGGAAACCAACGCGCAAAAAAAAAGAAATCATTGCTTGGGCCATTGAGGCTGTGGTCATACTTGTCAGAGGTATGGCTTCAGGATAGCGCATAGCATAGTCTACTAGGACCAGAATATATTGATGTCCTCCGGTGGAGGGAAGCAGGGGTCCTACTAAATCCATCCCTACTCGTTTAAATGGAAAATAAATTATAGGTAATGGTTGTTGGAGGAGCTGTGGAGGAGCTGTGGAGCAGAGCAGGCAGTCACGGAGCTCGGCGCCCGGTTTGGCATTCTGGCATTTTGAGCGTGGAGCCTGTGGGCTTGTGGACTAAAGACTTGTGAGGTTAATCTGGTGCCCTCGTCGAGAGACTTATCTGCATTGCGCTGTGATTTCTTTATTGGCCATTAAGAACATTGTGGATATCATGTTACCAGTAAGCTATCGAATGTGACTGCCTGCCTCTCCCTTTCTTCTGATTATGCACAGCTGACAACCAAAGCGTGTGGAAGTGCTCGAGTTTGTATCTGTTTCTAGGTGCACAGGATCGCCCTTCATCCCGCGTGGGCTCTGTGACCTGGACTCTTGCCCTGAGAGCTTGCTGCTGTTTTGGACTCTACCCCTCGCCGGACCCGCTGCGGGGGTCCCGCTTCGTGTGCGAGGACTGCTGGGCTCCATAGGACTCTGGTTTTGGAGCTGGTGTGGAGCAAAGGGGAAGAGCTTCAGGGCTGCGAGCGACTGCAGGGACTCCAACTACCAGGAGTCCCTGCCTGGCCAATAGTGCACACCTGGCCCGCTCTCCCTGCAAGCCCCGCCCCCAGCAAACGGACCATTGAAAACCCTACCTACTTCCTGCTCTGGTGGGACGCTTTGTGTTTCAGGATCGCCCTTCATCCTGCGTGGGCTCTGTGACCTGGACTCTCGCCCTGAGAGCTTGCTGCTGTTTTGGACTCTTCCCCTCGCCGGACCCGCTGCGCGGGTCCCGCTTCGTGTGCGAGGACTGCTGGGCTCCATAGGACTCTGGTTTTGGAGCTGGTGCGGAGCATAGGGGAAGAGCTGCAGGGCTGCGAGCGACTGCAGGGACTCCAACTACCAAGAGTCCCTGCCTGGCCAATAGTGCACACCTGGCCCGCTCTCCCTGCAAGCCCTGCCCCCAGCGCGCCACCCTCTCTATAACTTTGACATCGTCTACTGCTGCGCTGGAGCGCCCGGGGCAAAGCCCGGGCAAAGGGCGGGCCGTCTAAGGCCGTCCAAGGACGTATAAGGACGGGCCGGGCCCTTCCTCTTTCGTGTCAGACCCAAGGACTTGGAGTATGTTATTGTAATTATAATTAGAGGTCTTATTTAGGTATTCAATCCACCTTCTTTGCGAAAGTTCACTGTTTAAATTTGCCTGAACTGTTTCACTTTGGAAACTGTCTATATACTGTAACCCCACATGATGTCCTTACGATCAGGGAAGGGTAGGCAGGTGACGGTAAGGTCAAGTAGTGGTACAGCCAAAGGAACTTTAGATGATTTTATTATACGGGCCACGGGGATACTAGATAAAGAAATTGCCCTCACAGAAAGGCGTTTGTCTTTAGACCTAGTTACGGGGAAACGTTCCTCTTTGGGAAAGATTGGCTCTGCAACCATTCCTTAAAAGAGCATAATTTCTGACCTGGAAGCCAGCCCTAACCTAGTAGTAATCCCAGATTCCCAATCAACACCTATGGATGGCGTAGTGGACTGTCCATTAGAAAATCATGATCTCACGAATACTGCTGGGGAAGGTACCCAGCACTGTGACTCGGCCGTATCAGGATCGGTCCCCTCACAATCTGATGTCCTGGACTCCGACCCGGTAGTTAACAAATCTGGTAAACGCAAGAGAGGGGGGGGGGTCATGCTAAGGGAAGTAGAACTAAATTGGCCAAAACATCTGCTTCAAGGGTCTTCAATAAACTACCCAGACAAAGGGGAACTTTGTCAGGGGAGTTTGGTCAGTGGATTCATTGTTGCCAAAATAATAAACATGAGGAGCTCCTGGTTAATGTAGAGAAGCTGGTAAAAAGCCTTCTGACTCCCCTCATAGAAAGAACACAAATCATCAACCTAAAACTGGATCAACTAGAGCATTTAATATTAGCCAACACACACTCGTTGGAGACTCTGGCTGTAAATAGTAAACCTCCTGAGCCCGTGGGGAATCGTATCACAACAAAGAAGGGGGCCCAAAAACCCCAAAATCAAATTATACAAACACAGCCCACCGTATCCACGGTCTCCAAGGGAACCCTCGTACAAACAGCCTTGACCAAACCCACACTGCCAGCTATTGCTGGCACTCAGTTAAAGACTGTTACAGCTATAGCATCAACATCAAGCTCAGCTGCCTCTGTTTCAGCGGTCACACCCGGAGGTAATCAAACTCCATTGAGTAGACCATCAGCTCCTGGTAAGACAGCCCCCTAACTAAACCAATCTGTGTGAATATACCCCCTGACTCGGCCCCCTACATGGCAATTTTGACAGGTGTTCCGGTAGTTGCAACAAACAAATATGAAACAGGAGAGGATTTATTAAACAAGGTAAAATTTTGGCTTAATAACAATAGACCACTTCCACCAGCTGCGGCTACAAAAATATTAAGTGTGCGAAGGGTGCCCTGGGTCGGGCCAAGTAAGAAGGACTTAGAGGGGGATTGTATCCTTATCAATTTTCGGGATACTTAGGTTAAGGATATGATTTGCAATAAAGCAAGGTTTGCCAGGATGGGAGATATCCAATGTATAGGCTTAGAATATTTTTACCCCAATTTGTATCATGTTCCCCCTAACTTCTGCCACCCTGAGTCAAGAGTTCGAGGCAACAGCCATTTTGGTTGGACACAGAGTAATGCTGCACATCTTCCCCCCCGAAATCATCCTGGTTTGTGGTACCAGGATGATGGATGCCTTATGAGACCGCCAAGCATTAGCAATCCTATCCAAGTACCTTATAATCAACCAAAAATAAGATTTCAGGGAGAGGAATATTTAGGGTGGACGCAAAATAACATTCCCCTGAGAAACCGTTTTGACCCATTAATGGGAATGGAAGGTTTAGACTGACCACCAGCCAGGTATAAGGAAAATGTTTCACTTGTGTCACATCTGGCTATGGGGGGAAATATGGGTGAAATGCAGAAGGAAAATTCAGTGGTAGCTGCCACTGACTGTGATGCTCAGCCTACTAGCTCTCTGAACATTGAGGACAATGGTAACCCAGGATGTGAGATTAAATCATCTTCGTCAGGGCAAGACTGTGTAACTCCAACAGAATTTATGGGGGAAAATTTAGGGGAACCTAGACTGCGCTTAATTTCGTGGAATATCGCAGGTCTTGCGGGCAGACTGGAGGATGAAGCCTGGCTGGATTAGTGGGTCGCCAGGATATTCTGTGCCTACAGGAGACGTGGAGCCGGACGGCTCAGGACATTGAGGGTTTTCAATCTTTTAATGTTCTGGCGGTTCCCTCACCAGCTGGGAGGGCTAGGGGTGGGATAATGACAGCACTATCTATTAAACTGCAGAATTTGACAACTTCCAAGATAGTAGATACTCCCTGGTATCAGGTGCTCTTGTTGGAAAACCTGTTCCCTGAGCCTTTGTTGTTGATCAATTGGTACCACAATGTTTTTGAGTTTGGAGGAAGCAATATGTAAGGCGCGTAGCGAACGACCTCTACTGTCTGTTATCTGGGTTGGTGACTTTAATTGTTCGATGTGTAGATTTGGTGGTTCAAATGTGTGTGGTTTAGAAGATCTAAACGAACAGCCTTTAATGCATTTTAAGCACACGCCCCAGGGAGACGCCTTAAATAATATCATCGTTTTAAATGACTTATGTATGGTGGAACCCTGGGTTGCCTCAACTTCACTACCAATACCAACCTTTCAGGGAACAAGAGGTGCGATGAGCACTATTGATTTTGTATTTCTGTCTAGCAGTATTCTCCAATATGTTAATAGGCTTGAGGTAGTAGCAAAAGCTGCAAGTGACCATAATCCTTTAATGCTGTCTTTGTGTATTCCTGCAAGTAGAAAACTGCCGGTTTGGGAACACCCCATAAAATATAACAAGAATCAGGGCATCACCCTGAAGTGGGGGAAAATAGATGCGGCTGGCCTAGAGGCAGAGATCCTTAACACCCGTAAAACCGAAATTGAATCGTGTTTATTCCCAGTATCTGATCCTGAAAAGGTCATTGAGAGTTTCGAAAAACTATGTGGGTATGTGGCTGAGCACCTTAGAAAACCAGCTGGGAGAGAAAGTCTAAAGGGTCAATCAATCAATCAATCAAAGACATTTATAGAGCGCACTACCTACCCGTAGGGTCTCAAGGCGCTAGGGGGGGGGGGGGGGTGCTGCTACTGCTCGAACAGCCAGGTCTTGAGCTTCTTCCTGAAGGAGAGGTGGTCTTGGGTCAGGCGCAGATCGGCCGGGAGGGAGTTCCAGGTCTTGGCAGCCAGGTAGGAGAAGGACCTTCCTCCTGTAGTGGCTCTCCGGATGCGTGGGACGGCGGCGAGGGCGTGGCTGGCAGATCGGAGGTGGCGTTTGGGAGCGTAGAAGTTGATGCGGTTGTTGAGGTAGCTCGGGCCTTGATCGTGGAGAGCTTTGTGTACGTGGGTAAGGAGGCGGAAGGTGATTCTCTTATTGACCGGGAGCCAGTGCAGGTCTCTTAGGTGTCCGGAGATGTGGCTGTGTCGTGGGACGTCGAGGATGAGTCTGGCTGAGGCGTTCTGGATGCGCTGGAGTCTCTTCTGGATCTTGGCGGTGGTTCCGGCGTAGAGTGCGTTGCCGTAGTCCAGTCGGCTGGTGACGAGGGCCTGAGTGACGGTCTTCCTGGTCTCCGTGGGGATCCACCAGAAGATCTTCCGAAGCATGCGCAGGATGTTGAAGCACGACGAGGAGACGGCGTTGACTTGCCTGGTCATGGAGAGGGTGGAGTCCAGGATGAAGCCCAGGTTGCGTGCGTGGTTCGTCGGTTTGGGTGCGGTGCCCAGGGCGGGGGGCCACCAGGAGTCGTCCCATGCGGAGGGCGAGGAGCCCAGGATGAGGACCTCCGTCTTATCTGAGTTCAGCTTCAGGCGGCTTGTCGTCATCCACTCGGCTACCTCTTTCATCCCTTCGTGCAGGTTGGCTCTGGCGGCGGCGGGGTCGTTGGTCAGGGAGAGGATCAGCTGGGTGTCATCGGCGTAGGAGATTATGTTGAGGTTGTGTTGGCGTGCGATGGCCGCGAGGGGGCTCATGTAGACGAAGAGAGTAGGGCTCAGCGAGGATCCTTGAGGGACGCCGCAGATGACTTTGGTGGCCTCTGACTTGTACGGTGGTAGGCGGACTCTCTGTGTTCTTCCGTCGAGGAAGGAGACGATCCATTCCAGTGCCTTCTCCTGGATTCCGACGTTGCTGAGGCGCTGCACTAGGGTGCGGTGGGAGACCGTGTCGAAAGCCGCGGAGAGGTCTAGGAGGATGAGGGCCGCTGTTTCTCCGTTGTCCATAAGGGCTCGGATGTCATCGGTGGCGGCGATGAGGGCGGTCTCGGTGCTGTGGTTGGCTCGGAAGCCAGACTGTGAGGGGTCGAGGGATCCATTCGTCTCCAGGAAGGCGGCCAGCTGCTTGTTGACGGTCTTCTCGATGACTTTGGCTGGAAACGGGAGGAGCGAGATGGGGCGGTAATTCTTGAGTTCGGTGGGGTCCGCTGTGGGTTTCTTGAGTAGAGCGCTGAGTTCGGCGTGCTTCCAGCTCTCAGGGAAGGTGGCGGTGTCGAAGGATGTGTTGATGATGTCTCGCAGGTGGGGTGCGATGACAGCGTCGGCCTTGTTGAAGACGTGGTGGGGGCAGGGGTCGGTCGGAGATCTTGAGTGGATGGAGTTCATCGTACGGACGGTGTCTTCGGTGGTGATTGGATTCCAGGCGCGGAGGGTGGTGGTGGGGGGTGGTGGTTCGGTCGTGGTGTGCGTTGGTTGGTTGTTGAAGCTGTTGTGTATGTCCGCGATCTTGTTGTGGAAGTATGAGGCGAGGGAGTTGCAGAGGTCTTGCGATGGGGTGATGTCGTTGTTTCCTGCGCTGGGGTTAGAAAGCTCTTTCACGACGTTGAAGAGTTCCTTGCAGTTGTGTGCGTTGTTGTCCAGCCGGTCCTTGAATGCGGTTTTCTTGGCGGCGCGGATCAGCTGGTTGTGCTTCCGGGTGGCAAGCTTGAAGGTGGTCCTGTTGTCCGGTGTTGGTTCCCTTCTCCAGACTTTCTCGAGGGCTCGGCAGTTCTTCTTGGAGCTCTTGAGTTCGTCGGTGAACCATGGGGCCTTCTTGCTGCCGGGTCTGCTGGGCGGGATCCTCAGAGGGGCGAGTTCGTCCACTCAGTTCATGATCCACTTCGTGAGGTTGTCGGCGGCCTGGCTGGGGTTCGCTGAGCTGGCAGGAGGGTGCTGGCTCAGGGAAGCGGCGAGCTGGTCGGCTGTGATCTTGTTCCAGCTTCTTCGGGCAACCTGTTGCCGGTGGTGCTGGATCGTCGTTCTTCTGAAGGTGAAGTGGATGCATCTGTGGTCCGTCCAGTGGAGTTCCGTGGCGTGGCTGAAGGCGATGTCTTTGCTGGATGAGAAGATGGCGTCGAGTGTGTGTCCGGCGAGGTGGGTGGGGGTGGACACCAGCTGCTTGAGTCCAAGGTTGGCGAGGTTGTCGAGCAGGGTGCTGGTGTTGCAGTCGTTGTTGTTCTCCAGGTGGAAGTTGAAGTCCCCCAGGAGGATGTAGTCAGCGGAGGGGAGGGCGTGCAGGCTGACGAAGTCGGCGATGTCCTCGCTGAATTGAGTGCGTGGTCCCGGAGGTCGGTAGATCAGGGTGCCCCTGAGGGTGGTCTTCGGGGTCAAAGGGGCTTTAGATGGTTCGATTCTGTGTGCTCCGCCTCACATAAATCCTTAAGAGTGGCCCTACAACAAAAACCAAGGAACAGAGAACTGATAAGAACAAGTAGAAGGGCCTATAAGGAGGCTATTGCAAAGAGGAAGCAGGACTTAAAAAACCGTGCCTGGGAAGATCTAGAGAAGGCCTCTGAGCTAAAAGATATCAGGCTCTTCTGGGAGGTATTAAACCGTCCCTTATTTAAGAGTGATGCCAAGGAATCCATAGTGATGCAGGTCACTAGTGAATCATGGGAATCCCACTATGGCAACATTTTTAATCCAAAATCCCTACAAACTATGGAAATACTGGATAATACAGGGGATTTGGTGATTCCATCTACAGCTTTGGCCCTTAGTTCTTCGCTTACATTGCAAGAGGTTGAGGAAGCATTAAGGAAAGGCATATCATTAAAATCCCCAGGCCCTGAAGCTGTCCCTTTGGACTTTTTTAAACACAATATTGAGGTATGGGCTCCTGTGTTATTAAATGTGTTTAAGGCTGCTGTTGTTGGACGTATTCCTGTGTCCTGGAAGGAGGCAGTGGTGGTGCCGATTTTTAAGAAGGGCGATAGGTGTGATCCCCGATGCTACCGCCCTATATCCTTAATAGATGCATCATGTAAAATACTGGGAAGGGTTGTTTTGGCCAGACTAGAGACATGGGCAGATTCTGTTGGCCTAATTGTGCATTCCCAGTACGGTTTTAGGAGAGGCAAGGGCACAGTCGAGCAGTGTCTGAATTTGGCACTAATTATTAGCAAGTACATGAAGGCAAGGAAGTCTGCAATACACCTTGCCTTCATGGACTTGTCAAGTGCCTTTGACACTGTTTACAGAAATAAGCTGTGGCAGATGATGAATGACATGGGCTTTGAGGAACCCCTGGTCACACTACTCCGTAGACTACACGCAGCCACAACCGTATCCATAAGGTTTGGACCTGGAGGGGAAATGACAAATTCCATTCCATCAACCGAGGGGGTGCATCAAGGATGCATTTTGGCACCTTTTCTGTTTTTAGTATACACAAACGGATTAGAAAAGTACTTGCTGGACCACTGTTGCGATTTCCCAAAAAGAAATGGTAAGAGCATTCCTATGCTCTCCTATGCAGATGACACTGTATTAATGACTCTCACAGGAAATAGTATGCAGGTGTGTCTAGACGCTTTTTATACCTTCATGCTGGACCTGGACCTGAAGGCTAATTTTACAAAATCCTTTATAATGGCCTGTGGTCCAAAAGGGTCGAAAATCAGGAAATTTGTAGTTAATAACCTTACCATTGAAAAGGTGGACAATTTTAATTACCTTGGAAATCTGTTTAATAATAAACTAAGTTGGGCCCCATTAATGAAGGCCCAAGCTCAGAGTGCCAGCCGGTCCATAGAGGGCCTTTTCCGTGTTTGCAGTAAGTTGGGCCAAAAACCCGTTGCACACCTCAAAACCCTCTATATATCAAAATGTTTATCTGTGGCCACTTACGGGGCTGGGGTATGGGGGACTGAAAACCCTGCTGTAATACAGGTGATGGAAAATAAATTCCTAAAGCGGGTTTTATCGATCCCATCTGGCTCGTCAAACAGTTTTTGCCACAGTGAAATGGGTATGACCAATGTGACTGATACTGTTCCTCTGTCGCCCCTATTATTGTGGGGAAAAATATGGTTATCCAACGAGCTCCAGCTCACCAAAGAAATTCTTCATGACTGTATGACCCTAGACAATGCAAAGCAGATCCCTTGGTTGTCATATGTCAGCAATATGTTGCACAAGATAGGTCTGGGTCATCTTTATAATGACCCAAAAAAAACATTCTGGGAAACATAAAAGCCCAAATAAAAGCAAGTTATTGGGAATTTTTAAACACACCATGCTTGGGTGATGTAACTGTTCATGTCAAGTCTCAGCATCAGTTCTATTTAACTTTTACAACCAACACGCAATGGCGGTTTTATCTTACAAGGTTTAGGCTAGATATCCTTCATTTTTTGTTTGCTTTTCCCAAACAAGGGGGATGGTGTGAGAGGCTGCCCCCTTGTCCTTGCAATAACAGAGTTAACCAAAGCACCATACACCTTGTCCTCTTCTGTTCTCTTTATCAGGAGCCAAGGATTAGATATATTAAACCCATCCTGAAGGGGCGGCAGCCATGTACTTTTAAAGAAAGTTACGGCTATCTGTTATCGCTATCATCTGTTGAAGTTTGTTGTGCCATGTTAAACTTCATAAGAGTATCACTTCAGATCAGGAAACGCTACGGATGATTTAGCCATAGGCCTGTATTCTGCCATGGGAATGTGTATATATGCTGTATGATTTGTAATTAACATTGTGTGTAAAATTACTTGCTAATAGTAGGGGACAAAATGTGGGTCCCACTATCAATTGTTCTTATATTCTGATAAGTGACAAATGGTCATTTAAAAAATAACTTTCAATTACTTTTTTAAATGTAAAACTATAGTGGTTCATTTTTAAATTGTGTATCATGCTTTAACTTTGTACTTTTATGATTCATTGTATGAATCGAATAAAGATTTTGAACCGAACCGTAATGGTTGTTAAGGGACTCTTCTGTCGGTAGAAGGATTTACCAACTGACACCTAGGGCAGACTGCGCAAAACTTAGCTATATCCTTATAGATGCCAGGCTAATGGAACCTTTCTAATATATACTTGAGAGTATGTTCCTGTCCATAGTGACCCACCCCAGATTGACTGTGAGCTATATGTAATGCTTTTTCACGAAAATCCAGAGGTATCAACAGCTGTTCTACCCGGTGTGGATCTACCCCACTAAGTCCATACAGAAGGCCTTTCCTTGTGAGGGTCTGTGGGTCATCTGGGTAAGAAAGGAGGCAGGTCACAGGTAACATACCTGTGGCTCTAGACTCTGCTCTGTCTGTTCTTTTCTCGGCTCAAGTTTTAGGAACTTTTGTCTCCACCCTTAATATGTATGAAGTGGCGAAGGGAGCTTCCTGTTAGTATTTGGTGTTCGTATGCCTCTTGGTTATGTTGAGTAAGTAGTCATCAAATCGAGGTAAATCAGTGCCCTAGGAGTACTTTTTCGGCTAATGCTGGTACTACTCCTACTTGTCATACCTAGGGATCCCCTTCTATATCAAGCATCACCTCCACCATAGGATACACTTGTATGTCCCTGTGTACACAGGAGACCTGTATGTGTGCCTCATCCGACACCCGATTGTGAGGTATTAATTCTTGGGAAACAATCGTGTGGTGACACTCGGTGTCTAAGAGTGCATCCATGGCCTTACAATTAAGACGGATGCTGGTTTTGTATCGCCCTGGGGTTTCTCCTCTGGCCAATACCCTTCCTCGGGACCACCCCACCTCCATGGGCTCTACTCCGTCTCCCTTGATTGGGCAATTCCTGGCAATGTGTCCCCACTATGAACACCTGAAGCACTGGGGACCTATTTAGGCTGGTATGGCATGTAACAGTGGTTTACTTGCACTCTATTTCCTCCTGGATTTCTCCGTTCCACTGGCTTGGTATAGGAAGAGGTTCTTTGCAGTTGTACTCTGAATTCTGGAGATTTATGATAGGCGTATGCTAACTCAACGACTGTCTGTACTGTTAGGTTAGGTTGTTGTTTGATCCAGGACCTTGTATTACTAGGTAGGGCATCTAAGAATTGGTCCAGCTAGACCTTGGCAATGACCTATTCCATGAGAGCAGTACTAGGTTGTAACCACCTTTCACCTAAATCCCTGATTCGATAATAGAGAGCCCTAGGATTGTCCCTTTCTCTTTCCAAAACTTAGTTCTGTAATATTTGGTATCATGTCCCAGTCTTTCTAGAAAAGTTTTCTTGATTTCTGGGTATGGAGTGATTCCTGCGGGGTTGGCAGCTTGTAGGTGGCCTGTAATTTGCCCAACAGGAGAGGTGCTATTTATTGGCCCCATCTTTCCGGAGGCCAAGTAGCCATTGTCGCCACTCTTTCAAAATTTACAAAAAATAGTCAGGGTCATCTCCCTCTTGGAATTTCTGCAACAATGAGCTAGGAACATTAGGATGTTCCAATGGGGTTGAAATGGAGTCAGTGAAATGTAAAATGGTGATGTCCTGCACTTGTTGGTAGTTCTAGAACTAGCTGTCAATGTCTTTGACCTTCTGCTAATTGGGTGACCATAGCTTCCATGGTAATGGGTTGAGTCATAATGAGTCTTGAATGGCCGGTGATTCCACTTTTGACACCATTTGTGGTCATTCAGGTCATATAGGACTCCCAGACTGGGTGTATAAGGATTATTTATTAGAGTAAAGTAACAGCAGTCAGAAGAGTATGACACGGACTGGGGGAGGAAGGAAGGTTGTGGTTCCCCTTAACAGGGTCCTTAGTAGTAATGCCTTTTGTAAGGTCAGTTTCCTCACTGGTCCCCTCCAGGAAAACTCCTTTCCTTCAGTTTCCTGGTCCTTAGTGTCCAGTCTCTGAGCCATTCCAGGAGAAGAGGAGCGGTGGTCTAAGTCCCTCAAAATAAACAGATATAAAAAGAATATCAGGAGCCGGTTTGGCTGGCTTACCGGAGTCGTTAACCATCACCTTCACCCAGGGTACTCTCACTTCTTCCAGGGCTCCAGGGTCTTTACCACAATTCGCAACCCCTGACTTAGCGCCTTGCTGTACCCAGAGCTAATTAGTGCTCAGTGTACATGCACATGCAGAACGTGCCCCAAACCCTATGTGTGCCCCTTCCTCTACCTGCCCAGAGAAAAGAGGTTAAAAAACTGTACTTGCCTTAAGCCACGGCTCTCCTGGGTCGTGGCTGGGGGAGTCACACCACCCTTCTCTCCTGGCTGGTTTGACTCTTGCACAGTGCCTCCTGACGCTAGTCTGCTGCTCCCCGCCGACCTCCTTGTCTCACTGCTCTTGTTCTGAACCCTGTAGCCTTCTGGGGTCTCGATAGCTGCCTTTCCTCTGTCTTCTTCTGTTCCTCTTGTTCCTCGTGGAACTGCGCGTTTTTCTCCTCTCTCCCGCAGCTGTGTCTTATCGCCTCCTCCATCTCTGTTTGTTTCTGTGCTCGCAACTAGAGCGCTGAGCCCCCTCTTCTGGGTGTCCACCTCCCGCCTCCATCTTGGAAATCCCACCAGCAGATACCGTGGGATTACACTGCCTTCCCTCTGTGTATGGACAATCGGGCCATACTGACACTGGGCATAGAGACAAAAAGTCCACTTTTCCTTTGGCCTTTCTAGGGGCATGTATGGTCTGAAAAGAGAAAGGCTGTAGCAATAGGAACCTTGGAAGCAACTTTGAATTTGTGTCTTTATGAGTGGCAAGCCAATTAGAGGGAGCATGGTCTGTTATCAGGAAGAAGGTCTGTCCTAACAAATAGTATTGCAAGGCTTCCATAGCCCATTTAATAGCCCAACATTCTTTTTCCATGTTTGCATAGTGTAACTCCAGAGGGAACAGTTTTTGGCTAAGGTACAGGTCGGGTCGAAGGTCTCCATGCGGTCTGGTTGTGACAATACAGCCCCTAACCCACGATCAGAGGCGTCGGTTTGTAACACAAACATTTTCTTAAAATCGGGGCATGTCACAGCAAGGATTTCAAATTCTGGAAACTCACTTCTTGAGTCCACATTATTTTCTGATTGGGTTGCTTGTTAGTTAATAAATTGGTAAGAGGACAATGTACCTCTGAAAATCGGAGAATGTACCTCTGATAGTACCCTACTTATCACAGGAATGCTTGTATCTCCATCTTGTTTGTGTGTCGGGATATTCATTGAATGACTTCTAGCTTGTTGTATTGAGGTTGAAGTATTCCTGCATGTATAGAATATCCTAAATATTCTATATAATCCGTGGCTAAGGTTGTTTTCTTGGGAATCATAGTTAACTGGACCTGGTGAAGTGAGGAGAATATGTTCAGTAAATGTTGTTTGTGAGTCTCCCAATCTGAGCTGTATACCCCAATGTCATCAAGATAGGCCACCGCATATTGTTGATGAGGTCGTAGTATCACATTTATTAACCGTTGAAAGGTGGCTGGGGCCCCATGTAAACCGAATGGCATTACTTTGAAATTATATAACCCTGAGGTTGTAGAGAAGGCTGTTTTCTCCTTATCTGCAGGGCTCAGAGGTATTTGCCAATATCCCTTTGTGAGGTCAATAATGGACATTACCCGGGCTCCCCCCAACCTCTCTATCAGCTCGTCCACTCTAGGCATGGGATAATTATCAAATTTCGAATGGGCATTTAATTGGTGAAAGTCAATATAGAATCTTAAGCTTCCATCCGGTTTGGGTACTAACACTTCGGGTGAGCACCAATTGCTTTTGTATGGCTCAATAATTCCAGCTTGTAACATGGCATCTATTTACTGTTCTACGGCCTGTCTCAGGGCTACTGGAATCAGTTAGGGTCTCAGCTTAATCACTTTCCCAGGTTCCGTCTTAACAGCGTGCTTGATCAGTGTAGTTCGTCCCGGTGTGCTAGAACTCATCTCGGGAAAACGGTATAGGATATGATATAATTGACCTTTTTGGTCTGAGGTGAGGTGGTGTCCCATGTGGGGTATTTCTCCTGAAGTCTCTCAAAAGGGTTGAATTGGGATTTCCATAGGCTTGTTGAGGGTCACATCATTGACACACACTGGTGTATTTTCCCTCTGTGTAGCGGGCTCTTCCCATCTCTTTAAGAGATTGATGTGGAATATTTGTCCTTTAGACCCTGTTCATGGAATGGCTATTCTGTAGGTGTATATGAACAACAAAGGAGTGACTGTGATACAAAGGATAGTAAAACTAGTGACAGTTAAAAGTTTAACTCCGCTGCATGCTGCACGTGTGATCAATGCTCACACACGTGCAAGGCACACAGCGGGGCAGTCTCAAAGTCCCTGTATGAGCCCAATCGACTAACTTCAGTAGAAGAAAGTCGGGGCACTTGCTGGTCACCCTATAGTAGGCGGAGGGAAAGAACCTTACTTGTTTGGAAGCCCGACCACCCCTGGTCCTGCACACGACCCTGTCCTCCATCCATACCACCTGTGAGGCTTTTAAATTCAGGCAAGCATCGAATGTCCTGATGATGATCCACAATCTTAACTGGATCGAAACGCCGTCGACTAATTATGTAGTCTAAACACTAGTTCACAACCTTGTGCAAAAATCAAGTTTTTTCTACATATGTGAAGCAAATAGATTGTAAAATTTATTTTTACTCCTTCATTTTCCAATGCCTGAAAATTTCTAGTTAATTGTATCGTGTACTGTTTGTCTAGCCTTGTGGATACAGGACTGTGTCCCACTGCTCAACTGTTGGTTTGTTTATTTTGACTTATTTTATTATCAAATAAATTGCGAAGTCCGGCTGGACTTCATGTTCATTATAGCGCACATTGTAGCCTATAATTACTGTAAAGGTTATTCTTTCTTGTCAAGGACCGTTGTTGTTTACTTTGATTGATGCCCCATGTCCTTGCTTACCTAGCGGGTTCCCTTGTTTCTTGGTAATAGCATAAGATTATACGGCAGATTATCAAACATCTAGCGCTAGGTTAGTGCCACAAATGTGACACTAACCAGCACAGCATGTATTTGTTACTAATTCACTTTACTGTGCAAAACCTTTTTAGCACTGGTAAGTACCCTTAGCTGTGCTTAGCATTGCTTAGCAGCAAGGGTGCATTACTTGAGTGGTACATGGTGTTCCCATGCAAACACCCTTGCCTCTTGACACAAAACCCAATCTACAAACTCATTTTAGATAGGGTTTAGTGTGAAACGTCAGTGCCTTTTTTGACTTTGCATGTGTGATGCACTGTGCAGCATACATACAAAGTAGGGAATGTTTTCTGTACTAGTGGGGTACCTTTCCAGAACAAAACCTATGCTGGACTCAGGTACACACCCTTGAGCTATGTCGCTAAGGTGTGTGCCTCTTACATGGCAGCTAAAATCAGCACCAGCCTCAGGGCGAGGGAGGAGAGAGCCATATCTGTGTAAACATGGTGGCCTCCTGCTTCCCTCCCTGTCACGCAATGCAGTGCTGCGGAAGTAGTCATTTGTGCTGTGCATCTTCACTGTTTGGAAAAACTGGGCCTAGGAATCGAAGATGCACCTGTTTGAACCGGGAAATACAATGTCAACGTGTACCATTATGTGGGTAGGCCAGACAGCCACAATGCTAGTAAATGCAATTTCATATGTGCAATGTCAATGTATGTCATAATATATGCCTTCATAACAGCGATGATATCGGTAGAAGCAATATCAATGTATGCCATAATCCATGTACATCCGATAATGCTGTTACCAGTAAAAGCAGTGTCGATGAATGTCATGAACTAGTGAGGCATAACCAGGTCAATATCAGTAAAAACCTTATCAATGTAGGCTATGACAACTGTTCACAAGCCATGGAGAATGTCGATCAAAATGGCACCAGTGACTGCCATATTATTTTCAGAATTTCAATGTGAACTCGTGTCATTGCTGTCGAATTTACCCAAGGTGACCTCCCCATCAACCCAGAGTCTGAGATACGTGATCAGACGGGCCTCTTCACCCGTTCCAATGCTGATCAAATAACAGGTCACAGATGGGTCCCTCTTAACCCTCAGATCACTGCATGCCCTGGGACTACATTGATTGATCCCACAGATAGATAGTTGTACTACAAATAGGTCCTCCACAGATAGCCCCAAACAATATTTGGACAAAGGCTCACGTTCCCCAAAAATACTGCAAAGCTTGATGCCACATGGAGATAGACAATCAGGATACAACAGGCACACCACACGTAGTGATCTGGCGTTCCTCATACTAGACATCTGGACACGTACAAACTGGCCCACACTAGTTCTTTCCAAATTTGAGAGCCATCTGTGTCCTTATCAGACGCAAAAACTTCTTAATGTATGAATGTAATACCTTTTAGGAATGCAGAAATCGAATTATAGTACTTCACACAATATGTATAAAAGCAGCCAAAATATTTTACGCCGAGAGATTTTCCTCAGATGCATTCTCTCAAGACACTCCCAGTCGCTGCGTTAAATTAAACTAAAGTGTTCCTGTTTTGACAACAGCCTCTTGTCTTTTCATTTCTTTAAGGTAAATTTATATTTGATCAACATGTGGTGAGACAGCCAGGAAAGATTGGTTTATCAAGCCCAACTGCTGCCAGAATGGATTCATCTGCATAAACAAACACGAAGAGCAGACACAATAATTGATTGAAAATTCAGCTGAATCCGCGGGGCAGAGGGCCAACGGGAGGCAGCCTTTATAGAGTAGGAGACTTATTCTGATCCTTCGTTCCAGTGAGTAGTGTATGGCAAACTAGGAGAAGCATAGATCAATGTTGCCCTTTCTCTAGTCTCCACGATAGAGAGGGTAAAGGTGGCTACTACTGTTTTGGGGCCACTTTAGGAGACACAGGGTACACCTAATTGCTGAGTGGTAGTAAAGGATTGCTTGGACATTTAAGCTTCGATCGGAGGTACGCTTCATCCCTGGGTGTCAGTAGGGGATCACTTGGACCTTTGGCCTTTGGCCGTGGTCAGAGTTACGCATCGCCCTGAGTATAATGTGGAGATACCACCTTGATGTTATGTTTTATCCACTTGACCCACTGTGGATTATGAAGTCGGTCCACACTTCCCCTGAGGGTGATATAGGGTGTAATTCAGTTGTTAGAGAAAAATTGGGACCTTGCTGAATAAGGTATAACTTGTGTCTTGCTACAGAAGGCTGTTAATTGTTAGAGTACTCCTTTTTGTCCACACAAATTCTTGCAATTTTGTGTCCTCTGAGCCGATAGCCACAGACTATCAAGCTCACTTAACTCTGCGTGCTGTGTGGAGCATCCTCTCTCCCTAGGCTGTAGGCGCTAGGTAAATGCTACGTTTTGAACATTAAGAATAGTTTTTTTCAGTCAACCATTCTAGATTTATTATTTATGTGTATTTGTGGAGATTGTGCTGCCTTTATATTTTGTAATATGATGCATGTCTAAAGGTTATATCATGTTAAGTTAGTCTCTGCAATTAATGAAGTAGTAACCCATTTTTTGGAGCAGGATTTAATGTTTGCTAGTTTACTGCTATAGACCAACTTGTACTTCTCTGAACTAACTATTGCATTCTGTTACAGGTTGTTACTATTTCATTTGCGTTTGTCTATCATTTAATGTTAAATGTCCTTTCAATGCATTGATTGTTTTTAGAGCTCGTAACCAGCAGATTGTTTACAGTACCACCCCATGTACACTGTTTCCCAAAATTATAGACATATTTGTGATGATTTAAAGAATCTCAAGACAATCCAAATATGTAAAATCCTTAAAACAATTTCCCCAGTCCATCATAAAGACCACAATAAGCCATGTGCAAGTGCCTGACCTCACCAAAGTGCTGCATTCCCCTGGACTGAGGGGAAACCTTTGATATCAACATCATGGAATGCACCAGAGCTTACATCTGGGGTAGACAATGGGGCCAAGAGAGAGAAATAAAATTGGCCATGCTGAATCTATAGGCTGACCCCATGGCGGCTGAAAAATGCAAAGAACATAACTCCGCAATTAGCAATGTGAAGTGAGAGAGCTCCAGCTCCTCCAAAACCAACAGAGAGGGTGAGAGGAGAGGGTTGGGCCCACCAACACAGAAAGAAGATAGAGATGGCATTCTGGGGACCCTGCAGACTTAAAGATGTGCTCAGATCACTGACAGTACAGGACCACCCTGAGAAAGGCCCCTTGGTCACAATGTTGATAAATGGGACACCATACCACTCTCTAGTGGATACAGGGGAGGCAAAGTACTGCTTGCGGGAAGGAGCAGCACCTGTGTCCAAGACCACTTCAACAGTACAGGGAGTCCTGGGTTCCATGGCAAAGGTCCCCCTCACAGAACCCCTTGAACTACAACTAGGAGGAAACTAGCTCAAGGGACAATTGCCTTACTGTACGCCCCCTGACTAATATATTAGGGCAGAACCTGTTGTCCAAACATAGGATGTCCATCCAGTTCACAAAGGATTGCCCTATACCAAGTTCCTCCCCTGGATTCCCCTCTAGAAGACAAACCACCAGGGCGATCCCGGACCATTGAGCCCATGCAAAAGGGTTAGTCCAGGATCACATGTGGGAACCTCTTAGAGCTGTGTAAATTAGCTCATCAATAGACCAGCCGTGCACATCATTTCTTAGTAAGAACAACCAATAAGGTAGCATGTGGGGTGCAAGGTGAGCATGAAGCCTAAGACCCTGGCACGCACCGACCCACTGCAACAAGACCATGTGCAACCACGGGGTAATAAGTCCAGCCTTTGTCACCACAGGGGATTCTGGGAAGGGAAACTTTGGGGGATCCACGCAAGCCATACCCCATTGGACTCCCCAGGGTGTCTAGTTTTCAGAAATGTATGGGTTTGGGAGGTTTCCCTAGAGCCCATTTGCCAAACAGGTGCACCCCCCACAGAACCAGGTACTTTTGAGATAGGTAATTTTGAAGTCTCTACAGTATGATGTGGGCCATTTCCTGTTGCAGCTGTTATGCTTACCCACACAAGTGAGACACTATTGTGATTGGGAGGCCTGGGGGAATGTTGGGTGGGAGGAAATGTGTCTCAGCCTGGTAATCCTACAATTTTCCCACACAGTAATGTGAGAACAAAATGATTTTTTCAGAAAAATGTGTGTTTGTAGGGGCGGTAGGTGGCGCACTAGCAGATGGCCGCTCTGTAGCGAGCTCCTGCCGTCCGGCGTAATTGATCCTAATAAATATCCTTCTAATGGACTGACTGGTGGCATCTGACGCCCCCAATCGATTGCTGACACTGTCCTGTGTATGCGGACCGAGTTTTGTCGCCTTTCCTCCACAGCCGACCCTGCAACTGGCGAGAGGAGTTTGAGCCCCTGCAGACAGTGGGCCCTCTGGTGGGGAGGGGCTAGCCTCGGTGACTACTGTACATCGCGGCTGCGGTGTGACGTACTGGGCCGCATCGACAGCACTGCTGCCCCAGGATTACGAGAGCAGCGCCGGGTGGACCTCGACGCTGTAGCGGCTGACTGCATCTACCCGAGGTGAGCCCAAACAGTCATTAGGCTCTTTGTATGGAGGGCGCTGACAAACGGATGACCCTGTGTGGAGTGGCTGACCTGCATTGTGGCTGGCCATTGAAGACTGCATGCCTGGGGCCTGGAACGCGACCATGCTAGACTTCTGTGCAGCATGTCGGACCCGGCGGAGGGGGGGCATGTGCACGCCTGTGTGCAGCGCTAACTCCGGGCTTCTAACAGCATTGCTGGAGCACCTTTAAATTATGATAGAGCTGCTTTCTCTGTGATCTCCGAGTGGCGGTATTTTGCCCTCACCCCCCCCCATCATCTACAGACTTGGGGTGCTGCTGCTACAAATGGAGGTGATCGGCTGCACAGCGCCGGCAAGATCAGGCGCTCTCTGAAAGAAGTGCCCATTCCAGCACCATTTTGATTTTCAGACTCTGCAGTGCCGCGGGGCCTGTCAAGGTTCCTTGTAAATAACGCAGCATAAACGGCGCAGACTCTCCCTGTTGGCATTGCCGCTTAAGACATAGAGCTGTCTGGTCGCCTCTGGAGTGACAGTGGGGCAGGTACCTTGTGGAGGGATCTGAACTTTTGAATAGGAACTTTGTAGGGAGACCATCCTCTTAATCTGCGCCCTCTTTACCGCACTGCGACCTGTGAACCCCATATCCTCTGCGGACTCCTTCGCCGCTCTGGGCTCTGGTGTGGGAATCTTGCGGGGTTCTCTTCTGAATCCGTTAGGAGCCATGGGCAAGCCGAACACGCGCCAGCCCAAGATCACATTTGATGCAGCCAAAAAATCCACTCGCCCAAGCCAATGGGATCACGAACCGCCTGGGCGCGCTGTGGATGATGCGACGGCGGCTGCCCCTGCTTCTGAGGTCCAGGAGATCCTTAGAAAAGTCCGACAAGGATTTGCCACCATTGTTTATAAGGTGGACAGGCTATCATCCCGGATGGACGCCATTGCCCACAAGCTTGATGGCCACGATGAAAGGCTTAAAGAGGTAGAACGACGCATCTCTGACACTGAGGATATCTCTACAACCCACACGTCCCAGCTATCTCGTATGGACAACATCCTACTCTCCATAGCGGCAAGGAATGAGGATTTGGAGGTGCGCAGTTGGCGCAATAACATTCGCCTTATTGGAATTCCGGAGTCCACCAACACTGGTCGTATGGAGGATTACATAGAAAAGTTGCTCTTGGAGATGGTGGGGGACACCGCTTTCTCTGCCCAATTCATTGTGGAAGGGGCGCACCATTCGCTAGCGCCCCGGCCCAAGCCTGGAGATACCCCTCGCCCAATAATAGCACGCCTCCTGAACTACAGAGACCGCGATGTGGCGTTACGAGAAGCGCGCAGTAGGCGAGAACTGGTCTATAACGGAGTTACTTTTTCCATCTACCCTGATTTCACTCCTATGGTGCAGGAGAAGCAACATGAGTTTTTGGAAGTGAAGGCTAAGTTGCGCAAGGCACAGATTGACTATGCGTTGCTTTATCCGGCGAAACTGCGGATTACGCATCAGGGGAAACAGCGATTCTTTACGAAACCACAGCAAGTGGACGAGTTCTTGAAGCACCTGAAACGTTCGACTGGGCAAGTGGCAGACACAGACGATCCTCGGAATCCCCATATGGCCGACGCAGATATGTACACTAGTAAGACTCGTGCACTATTTGGTTTGAGATGGGTGCACTTTTGAACTTGGTTTGGGCGAAGAGAGGCACTGTGCTTGGCTCTGAACTCATGTGGCTGGAACGCGATATGCCTCCCCTCTTGGTGAGTTTAATGGGGGGCGTGATTCCTGGCCCCCTTGAAAGACAATCCTCTTTTATGACGACACTTGATCCCTGCCCACTGGTGGGCTAGGTCCAGGAGGCTTTGTAAACATTGGTCCACTTGCAGTATTAAGCGGGGCGTCTTGACAGACCCAATGTAGGCCAAATTATTTAGACGCCTGGCACCTCTGACTGCCTGCTGGGGCCTAGCTTCTGGCCGGCATGATGGAGGTTAAGTTGTGTCGCCGCCTTAGAAGGCCCCCTAAGCGCATTACCCCGATTTGGTCCACTAAATGAGCTTAGTGAGACCCAAAATGTTGGTGTTCTATTTGTTGGGGGTGGGGGGAACACGGAGGGGTGGGACTATGGTTCTGGCATGATTGGGATGCTTCAGTGAGGGGACATACCGGGATTGTATGGATGTTGTGTTAAATGGTTAACTGCGCTACTTTGCGCAATTTTGGTTCCTACACCTGCATTTGATGAGTGGCTTTTAAAATTCTACCTAACACCTGGTGATTACTCCTTTGCTTTTACGCACTGTGCCCTCGCTCTTGCTGCACAAGCTCCAATCCTTACTCCAGCTACATGATGACTTATAGGGGGACACCGCTAAATATCCTTACATGGAATGTTCGAGGGTTGGGGGACCCACGGAAGAGACGTCAGATCATAGCCTACTTAGATCGCCATCATACACACATTGTGATGCTCCAGGAAACCCATCTAAACCCCCTGCGCACCTCTACCTTCGCCTCCCGCTGGGCGATGCACGGAGTATTTTCCTCCTCTTCTACATATGCCAGGGGCACTGCCATACTAATTAAGAATAATGTGCCCTTTGCTGCAGTTGGTTCCTTCGCTGATGACCAGGGACGGTACTCTCTCACATGGGGAAGACTAGGGCAGACTTCTGTGACGCTAGTATGCTGTTATGGACCCAACTCAGACTCCCCTGACTTTTTCTCCTCCCTATGGGATAAAATTGGGATAAATTGGTTTGGGGAGGGGATTTTAATGTCACGTATGATCCAGCTGCTGATAGATCTCACCCGCACCACACCACCGCACTAGAGCTGCCTCTACACTCCATGGTATTATCTCTGATATCTGCTTATTAGATGCCTGGAGACACATCTATCCCCTTCGGCGTGAGGGTACACACTTTACTGCACATGCTGCCTCCTGGGCGCGACTAGACTTATGGTTGATATCCCGCGGTCTGGGCCCTCTGATTAATGCAGCACAGCATTTAGCCAGGACATATTCTGATCACGCGCCTGTTCGACTCACCCTTTCCCCTTCGACCTTTGAATGCCCGCGTAGTGCTTGGAGGCTGAATGCGCGTATGCTGCTAGACGAGGTATTTCGCATGGAACTGGAAGATGAGATCCGAACCTTCTTTGAGACCAATATAGGTTCTGTCAATCGTGTAGAAACAATTTGGGAAGTATTCAAAGTTACCATTAGAGGGGTATGCATTTCGAAGGGAGCGGGTGTCCTAAGAGTATTACTTCCACTCTCCAGAGATTGGAGCGGGAACTACGTGAGCTTGAGGCTCTCCTATCTGACCGCCCAGATGGGGATACTCAAGTTAAATTTAGGGAAACTCTAACTGAATATATGACAGAAGCGGACAGGGAGGTGCGCTTTCGGGGTAAGCATTGGGTGGCGCGCCGCTATGGAGAAGGGGAACACCCTGGCAAGGCACTTGCCAATGTGATTAGACACCCGTGACATTCCCATTACATACTTGACTTAGAACGACATGACGGCGTGAGATGCTGGGATACAGCTAATATCCTGGAGGAATTTACCACTCACTACACAACCCTGTACACAAGTGTAGGCAAGCGAGATCTGGATTTGGACTCCTACCTCGGTGATGTGGCCTTGGGTTGGATTAGTGACCCAGACCGTGAATTCTTCAGTGCACCATTTGAGCTACATGAAATCCGTGATGCCATTATGGGCATGCAATCAGGCATTGCTACTGGACTTGATGGCATCCCTATAGAATTCTGTAAAACTTACATTGACCTAATGACACCTATTCTACGCGAAGTTTTCGAAGAATCTCTGGAGGTGGGCATCCTGCCGCCATCCATGAGAGAAGCGCTTATCATCTCCCTCCTGAAACCCGACAAACCATCCCATATGTGTGACTCCTATCGTCCCCTTTCCTTACTTAATAGCGATGCTAAGATATTGGCTAAGCTCATAGCCAATAGATTGACTCTATTGCTCGATCGCCTAGTGTTACTGGACCAGTCTGGGTTTGTGCCTGGGAGATCCACCTCTCATAATTTACGTACGCTCTTTACTGTACTTGACACTGTCTCCCCTGACCTCCCATTGGCGTCGGTCTTTCTTGACGCCACCAAAGCGTTTGAATCTGTCGAATGGGACTATCTGTTTGGGGTCATGCAAAGGATGGGCTTCCCCTCTATATTTATTTCCTGGATCCAGCTCCTATATTATCAACCAGGTGCTAAGGTGTTGATAAATGGCCACATGTCCGGGTCCTTCCTCAGTGCCCGAGGTACCCGACAGGGCTGCCCACTGTCACCTCTTTTATTCACATTGGTTACTGAACCGCTGGTGGCCAGGTTAAGGCAGCGACATAATGATATGGCTCTGAGATGTCATTTACGACAAATTCTCATTTCTATGTAAGCCGATAACATTACGCTCTATGTTCGCAAACCCAGCACCAACCTTAATGTGCTCCTCAGGGAATTTGTTATTTTTGGCGGCATATCTGGGGTCCAAATTAATTGGGGGAAATCATGCCTCTTTCCCCTTACCCTTTTGACGCAAGGCTTCCCTTTAGATTATCCACTGGAATGGTGTGATGACGAATTCCGTTACCTGGGGATAGGCATCACCAGGGATAGGGAGGAACATCTCTGACTGAATTATGGTGTAGCACTCACCCGCATCACTGACAAGATAACCAGTTGGATTAGGCTCCCGCTGTCAATGCTGGACGAGCCTCTTTGATCAAAATGGTCATACTTCCACAACTGCTCTATCTGTTCCTTAACATTAAGTACCATCCAGGACGCCATTTCTTTGCAATGTTGAGGTCTGAGTTGATCAGACTGGTATGGGGGGGTAAACAAGCTCGTTTGCAGTGGTCGATACTCACCAGACCCTACGCCACAGGTGGGTTTGCTATTCCGGACCTGGAACTGTACAATGTTAGTGCACAAGCCCACTATCTATATTATTGGGTGAGGCATCACCAGTTTATGCCCCACATAGCCACTGAATACTGGCTTGCACACCCGATCCCACTGGAGGGGATGCTGCTCGCTGAAATCCCGCCTAGTGACCGTACTCGAAACACGGTTTCTGCCTGGCGTCCCATAATGACCCTAATGAGGCGGACTCCCTATATTCTCCGCTCCTACCACTGTCCTACCACCCTGCTATGCCACTATTACAGGAGAAGATATTTCATAACCTTAAAGAGAAGGCTACCCTTGCTACTTGGGGCACACTATACAATAATGGGCAATTCCTAACTCTAGATGACTTCTTTCGCAACTTGACCCACACAACACTAGGCAACTTCCTATACCTGCGACTTCGACATGGAATCTGTGCCCTGAATGCAGACTTCCCTAAAGAACCCCCCACACTTGCGCCTCTCCACTCACTACTGCAGCGTGACTCGCCTACAAAACTAGTCTCCTTATTATACCGCACCATCCAGGAGCACCAGATGCAACCTGCTCCACAGGCCCAATCGAAATGGAGTGAAGAACTGGGGGTTGAGATCACTGATGACCAATGAGAGTTTTGTTGTCTCCAAACTGTGCGAGTTTCAGCTGGTAATAGGTTTCACATTATACACTATAAATACCTGCACAGGTTATACTATACACCAGCCAAAATGCATCGGGACTCAGATACCTGTGACAGGTGCCATGCATCTAACGCAGACATGCTACACTTGGCCTGGAGCTGTCAGATGGTCAATACCTTCTGGGAGGAAGTTTATGAGGCTCTGCAGCAGATGACTAGGGCACGACTAGAAGCTACCCCACTAATGGCCCTATTGGGATATGTCCTACCTACACCCCCGTCATCTTGAAAATATATAATGTTGGCGCTATTAATGGCTAAGAGACGAGTGGCATGCCGATGGGGCAGGGGTAGGGCGCCCAAATTCAAGGAATGGCTAGATGACATGACCCATTGGCAGGAACAGTTGTCCAACTTTGCCGAATTGTTACCTCCTTCCTCTCGGCCCTGTGTCATTTGGTCACCCTTGATGACATATCTGTCCGCCAGAGCGGCAGCTACTGTCGCAGAGAGGCTGGCCGACTCACCCCCCCCTATCTTCGTAAGGACCCTCCTCCCCCCTGTGCATGACTTACCGGCATTATGACCATTGTGAATGTGCTTACATGTTATCATGCTCCCTCTCTCCTTGTGCCTGGCCCCCCCTCCTCTTCCAGTGTTCCTCCCTGTGCTACCCCATTCGCGTATTGGATTACATGCTTTGTTTGTGAGAAGTGCAGTGCATATTAAACACCTGTGTTTTTTTTCTCTTCTTTTTTTTGATTTCATCAGCAGAATTTAAATGCAGGATATCTATTAGTTCCTGTTTTACTAATATTTGTTCCATCGTGATGATCCTTTATGATTAATTAACGCGGCCGGCCCGTAGTGGTTGTAGGCGGCTTGCTGTGTACCATACTGCTTGATATCTTTGCTTCTTATGACTTCTTCTCAACAGCGGCAGCCGGCTACCCCCTGTGGATGTAGGCTGAGGAACCTGTGTTTGTTGAGTTACTTACAATACATTTTCCCAATTTTTTTTTTTAAATGTGAGTGTTTGTAGTGGATTCTGGGTAGAGAAATGTTGGGTGATCCACGTAAGCCATATCTCATTGGAATCCCCAGGGTGCCTAGTTTTCAGAAATGTGTGAGTTTAGTAGGTTTCCCTAGACGACCGCCGAGCCCATGGCCAAAAACTGATGGAACCCTTCTTGCAAAAGAAGATATTTTTGTGATAGGTAGTTTTGAAGTCTCCGCAGTCTGATTTGGGCCATTTCCTGGTACAGCCTGTGACAAATTTTGTCAGCCCGGTAATCCTACATCTTTCCCACACAGAAATGTATGATAAAATATATATTTTCACCTAAAGTTTGAGGTTTGCTATGGATTCTGAGTAGGGAAATGTTCGGGGATCCATTCAAGCCACACCTCATTGGATACCCCAGGGTGTCTACTTTTCAGAAATGTGTGGGTTTTGTAGGTTTACCAAGATGGATGCCGAGCCCGGAGCCAAAAACTCAGGTGACTGCCCCTTGCAAAACCAGATCCTTTCAAAATAGGTAATTTTGATGTCTCCACGATATGTTTTGGGCCCTTCCCTATCGCAGGTACTTGCCCCTCCCACAGAAGTGAGGTACCGTTTATATAGGCATACTTGGGGAAATGCTGGGCGGAAGGACATTTGTTGTTTCTTTCAGACACTTGAACATTTTGGCACAGTAATGCAAGGAAAATGTGACAGCCACATTTTGAGGTTTGTAGGACATTTTGGGTACGATAACTTGTTGGGATCCACAAGAGAGACATCCCCATGTAGTCCAAGGGGTGTTTAGTTTATGACAATATCTACAGTTTGTAGGTTTTTCTTAGGTGGAATATACACCTTGGCAGAGAGACGAAAAAGGAAAATATAACTGCACAACCATTTATTCCTAAAGCACACACACATTCTGGTTGGATTTGGCACGAGGGCGAGTGATGGTTCAGTATATAGAATTTTATAAACAAGAAATTTTACAAAAATAAAATGCACAGTCAGTAATTGAAAGGACAAAAAACTGAACCAGTGACTCAGCTCTCGTGATCTGTAAAGCCAAGTCAAGGCCCCAACCGTTTTACAGGCCATTCAGACACCTTTTGTACGTGATACACCCAAGACCATTCACACTACCATGCACGGAACCAACACATTACAACATTCATAAAAAGGGACAAGGTACACCCTGCTTTGGAAAGACAGAAAAGACAAATATTACTGCACAACCTACTATTCCTCAAGAGCACATACATACCGGTTGGATTTGGCACGACGGTGAGTGATGGTTCAGTATATACAATTGTATTTACAAGAGATTTCACAAAAATTAAATGCACTGTTAATAATTGATAGAGCGAGAAATAGAACCATTGACTCATAGCTAGGCCTGGGCGGTAAATTCCGTTCCGCTTGTGGAATTTTTTGCTTGTTCGTGTTCCCAAATCCAATTTTGCAGGATATTTCCCCCCGAGAATGCAAATAGCGATTGCGAACAGTAAAAAAGCATCGCGATCAAGCAATTCCGCGTGTTCACGGAATTTCTGCGTGTTCGAGGAGATTTTTTACCGTTTTGCAGAGATTTGCGTAACGCAATTCTCAAATTCCACGCACCCCTACTCACAGCTCGTGAGCTGTAAAGCCACGACAAGGCACCAACCTCTTTACAGGCCATTCATATACCTTTTATACATGTAACACATACAAAACCATTCACACCTCCAGCCGCGGGTCCATTACATTGAAACACTCACACCAGCAGACAGCGCCATTCAAGGGCCCATCACTTTCACACGCCTACATGCCTGACACAGCAACCGCACCAGCTGACAAATTGTGTGGACTGGCATTTGGCTAGCAGTGTGTGTAGTGACCAGCAGTAAGTCACTACTCATACACCACCAGCCAAGCGCCTGTCCACGCACACCACCTGCCAAGCACGAGTCCAAGCACACCACCAGCCAAGTGCCACTCTACACACACTCGCAACCAAGTGCCAGTCCATTCACACTGCCAGCCAAGTGCCAGTCCACAAACACTGCCAGCCAAGTTGCAGTCCATGCACACCACCAGCCAAGCAACAGCCTACAAACACCGCCATCACATTTAGGGTTTTTTAATGCAAAAAAGAAAACACAAACAAATTATAAGTAGATAGAAGTAGATAGAAGACTACTATCACAAAATCTGAAACTAAATACATTGCACAAATACCAACCTTGAACCTAAACACAAAATATAAAACAATACAGGCCAGGCAGTTCTCTTTACCACTCATGGATGCTCCCAAAAATTCTTATGAGTGTGGTACATTCTAAAACAAGGAGGCACAGAAAGCGCAGGGTTAGAAGGACTCTCGGGCAGTACATTTGAGTCTCCTTCCCTGTACCTCTTCACCAACAGACTCTACATATCCTACTGGGAAAGTCTCATGAGGGTGTAGGAGGAAGGTGAACAGGAAAGTGGTGATGTTTCAATCTAGCCACATCCTCCACCACTCCAACTCTAGGAACACTTGCCTGTTACACCACAACAAAGCTGCCTATTAGAGACTTCTGAAACTCAGAAAAAGTCATCTTGTGTAATCATTATATATTCAAGTTATATATTTTAGGTGTGGGTTGACTATTTTGTAGGGAAAATGGGTGGGAAGTTAATTGAGTAAGAATTAATTACTGATTAATTATTCATTTCTATAGAATATTTATTTTGTTGATAATTTTGTGAATTATCTAACAATTGTATTTTTTATGTTATATATTAGGTGCATTTTGTTGTGTTTATAGGAGAATAGGAGAATAGGGTTCATAGTTATTAATTAATAAAAAATAAAAAAAAATTGTTTTCATGTATTCACAATTTTCATTTGATTTCTTAATATGTTTATACTTTTTTATTTCAATTACATTTTTGGCTGTTATGTTTGTTGGAATGTAGTGTGGAACGTTAATTAAATTAATAGTATTGTAGGGGGGCTGAGCTGTACATTCACACAGTGTTAAGTTGGCATGGGCTTATTAGAAGTTTAAACACCATTTTTACTTTCCTGCTCTGCTTTGCACACGACAGGCACTTGCGGCATTGTTTAGAGAAAGCTGTCTATTTTGTTTCACATGAGAATAACTTGTTTTGCTACATTTCTAAGCTGCTTTCTTAGTTTAGTTTGTATAATGGGTGCCAAGACCGTCAAGGTTATCTTGGACACTGTGGCTGTTGTCCTAACTGATCAGCGCACGTTCTAGCCGTAACATATATGCAGCTGTGACCACCTCTGATATTGGCGCGTTTAATAATGCACTGCGTAGGCATGATCACAGACACTTGGAGAACATTCGTATGCTGAGAGCTTGTGCAGAATTTGATCGAATCCACTTCTGCTAAATACCAGAGGTATGGGGCCGCCTATGTAAGCCTAAGAGACCTTCTGTGGTTATTAAATAACCTACTAGCAAGGGAGGGTGAAATGTAGGTATATTTTAAACCTGTTTCCATTTAGCATTATAACATGCTTTCTCCCGTTGTATTTTATGGAATAGTAACTATGCTGACAATCTTGTTTCTAATAATATGTCTGCTTGTATTAGCTAAGGTGCTGCACCTGAGATCACAGCGTTAGAAATAAATATTTCAAACTTGCTTGTGTCTTCTTTTACTCCATGTTTTGTACTGGTATGAGAGAAAAGAGTGAGGTAATATGAATTTTTATGGTCAATTGTGTCCCCTATCGTAGACCCCAACGGCTCCATGTACGTGCTTCTAGTACATGTAAGTTCCCTCCACAACCAGCTATGAAGACGCAAATACATTTGCGTCCAACGTTAACATGTCCTCTTTCAGATCCACCATGAATGGGTCGGATATTTAGTTCCTAAGTGTGCCTTGCCAACGTCTTTACATGGTGCACTTTCACGTTTTTCTAGCTCTGGCGAGTTAGGCCCTGATTCCTGCCATTCAAGCCTTTTCCTGCCTTCCGCTGCTGGAAGCTGCAGCCTGGACCTGCATCCGTATCCATGACCTATTACTTACTCCCTGCGCGGCTAGCGGTGCCTGGCTCGGCCTGCTCGCCTGCCAAGACTGTATTCAGCCTTCAAGTTATCTGCTCCGCTCCTCGAAAATACATTCCTGTCTCGTAGTTTAGGTAAACATCCTTCCCAGCTGCAGAGCGATGGGCCCGGCCTTTCTGTTTCCATACAAGTAATTCATAGCTCCCTTTACCATGGTAGGCCCATGGCTCCCTTGCTTTACACGTAGACACGCAGTCGCATATGCACGCACTAGCAGTTAGTATAGAATAGCCTCTGCCCGAGAGACCTTTCCTTCTAGATAATACAGTTCCTCAAACACAAGATATTAGATATGATTTGGGATTAGGTTGTTCTGACACCCCAGACTTCTGTCTCCACATGTAGGGCTAAATGTCAAGTCCCCTTCACCCTCCAGTTGCATGTCAGTCATACGTCATGCTGCTGCGCGCGCATCTCTGCCTCATGTTTCTGCTGACTCTGCAGGATTCTTCTAGGGATCCACCCACATGTGACACCTCTATGTGACGTTTCTAGCACACACCTCCGTGTACGCCCTTGTGCACGCCTTCTGTTACGCATGTATGTTCTTATCTCTTTTCTCTCAGCTGTTACGCCTTCTGAACCCATCACCACTGTAATATATCGACTATATATATGATGTACTGTTAATAAAGCATTGTAATTCCCTTCCTGAACCTTCGTGGTGATGGAACATGAATGAACCTGGTTCGAACCAATTCCTTTGTAAGGAATAAAACCCCTTTTAAACCTCAGATGCCACGGACTATGCCTTTTCATTTTGACTGAGTTATTCTTATTGAACTTTACCGCATAAATTCCGTATAGGTAATTAAAATTTACCACATAATTGGCGCCCGAACAGGGACCCCTCCCCCACCCCACGCGCCGGAGGTGCGTTGCAGGCCCAGTCCCCTGCCACAGCGCTGACGGACAACTACGCGTACCCGCAGGATTTCCTGTATCTCCCTCAGGCCAGCGGAGGTGACTGAGGCTGCGATCGACACCCAGACGAGGCGGTGAGGAGTGCAGAGGATCCCGACCAGAGCCTAGCTGAGAGGAGCAAAGTCCGAGGTATCCGAAGGCCCACCAGTTCCGAAGTGCTTACGTCACGAGTCGAGTCGAGTCCGGTCCAGTCCAGTGTCGAGTTTCCGAGGCCTTCTGTTCCGTGCTTCCCGGTGAGTACCGTTGCTGGGGACGCATCTAGACGAGCGCATTAATTTGTGCCGGTCAAGACGGGTTTGGGTACACAGACCCGGTCTGCACTGTTTAGCGGTGTATCTGTACTGTTTAGCAGTATATCCAGTATGCAATTAGCTAGTTTTATTCTAATCATTATTGTTCGTTCTGAAATGATTTAGTATGTTTTAAATGTCGTGGTATGAGTGATTGTTCGATCTACATTATTGTGTTTACTGTATTAGTCGTGTCTAAGTTCGAGTAAGTATCAAGTACCGAGTAGTACGGCCGAAACATGCCGCTGTTCTCCAAACTAAGACAGATAGGAACTAGAAAAGGGATTCTAGAAGAAGCAGTGCCTGTTCCACCTAGGGACACTCCAGGGCACTTTATGTACCACAAACACGGCCTAGATGCTGTATTATATCTCGATTTATGGGTGGATTATACCAAAGATTTAGCAGAAAATCAGAGATGGCCCGCTGCTGGGACATGGGATGCCGAGTGCATCATGAGAGTAGAAGAAGCATTATGGAAAAAGAAAGCCAGACAGTCACAGAAAGATGCCATTGAACTATGGCGTAAAGAATCACACAGACGGACAGAGAAAGCACTCAGAAAAGCAGAGAAAAGTAGAGAGGATTCAGACAAAGCCCGTGAAAACGTATTAGTTGAGGAGGGGATACGAGTAAAAGCAGAACAAGTAGACCGACAACGAAACACTCTTATGAATGGTATGTATCCTCTTCTGGCCGAGGGTTTACCTAAGGCCACTCCGGAAATGCCAAAAGATCTGTCCCCTCCATTGCTCCCGAATAAAGTACGTCACAAGACCTCAAAAGACATTTTCCTTTCTTCCTATTTAGACGATGTAGCCCCCGAATATGTTAATACTCTGCCACCACGCACACCACCTGCTGACGGCACTCCACCCCGAGATAATCTACACCCACTTCCGCAACAACAAACTCCTCCTCCCGTTCCACATCCTGCACCTGTTCTCCCAACTCTTCCTGCACCTATTCTTCCTATCATACATCCACAAAATCCTTTTGGACCTGGCACCTCGGGAGGTGCGACAGGAGGTTTTCAAACACCGCCACAAGCACACCGATTGACTTATAGGGATTTAGCACAACAACGTACACCACAATCAGCGAATTACGACATACTTAAGGAGCCTCTTACAGACTGTAGATATGATCCAGTTCCCGGTAAAGACGACAGAATGATGCTATCATCAGTACGTCTACGACGAGTTGCAAACTGTTTAATGTTATTACCAGGAATGATTGATCATCTAGACAGAATATATCATTTTGTTCAAACGGGGAAGGTCCCGAAAGTATTGGCGATGCCATGGCATACCAGAAAGTTGACACTCAAAAAATGATATTACGATTCTTCATGAACTGTTTGATAAGAAACCAAGATAGGCCTGGTGTAGACCAGGAAGAAATGAAAGCACTTAATAAATGGGGTCAGAATATAGCCGACGGAAAACATGATAAACAGAGTTGTATAGAAAATATGTATCGAAGGATCCGGAAAGTAGTAGAACAGATACACGAAAGAAGACAGCCTGAACCAGAAATAGATTCAGATAAGAATGAATTTTCGGAGGAGGAACAACCAGAAACGACAACAGGACAATTACAATTACCAGCTAGAGAAACGATAGCATATGTAGGTAAGGGAAGACTTTTTAATAATTTGATGCGCCCGGTACGTCCGGAAAGTAAGAGACTTTTAAAAGCTGCCATGTAAACCCAAAGACCCCTGAACATCTATTTCAGGCTACTGATAGAATACTTCAAGAACGAATGGGGTACCATGTACTCAATACCATGGATGAACAAGAATTGGCCAGGTCAGCAGTACAATGGGCTGACAATCCTGATAAATATAGTGATGACGGTTTAGCGCAGACTTTTTTAAACCTTTCCCCTGACGAACACAAACTAGCTGGAATATATATGATTCAGCATCTCATTACATTGTTCAAAGGCCAACATTCTGATCCAGGTCCCTTACCTGATATTTTAATAGAGCTACTCTCGCCACAATGGAGAGGTCTAGGTACCGACTTAATTAAAGTAATTCTAGAACATCGACACAGGTATAATACTTTTCTGAATACACAGTTTGTTCCAGTTCCATCCGTAGAGAGAAAAATGTATTACATAGACAGACAGAATCCCTTGCGAGAAGTGCATCCAGTCCAGAATGATGATAATACCTTTAGACGCGTGTTTGTGTACACG
Source organism: Lissotriton vulgaris (assembly GCF_964263255.1). NCBI lineage: Eukaryota > Metazoa > Chordata > Amphibia > Caudata > Salamandridae > Lissotriton > Lissotriton vulgaris. Next base: position 2,135,038,834 of record NC_141691.1, on the reverse strand, counting down.
CCCATAACTAAAATGGAACTATTAGAGATGAAGAAATTAGTGCCCAGTCACGATAAAGACCCTGCAGGTTTCCACCGTGAAATAAAAGACATGTTACTCATGGGTGATTATACCTATCCTGACATCATGAAAATATTGAAAGTATTATTGCCTGCCGGTATTTACGAGAAACTCAAAGAAAAAGATTGGGAGGTGGGAGAACAAAAGATTGATTGGACTGCATTAGAAAATGAAGAAAATCTTCGAACCCCAGGCACAGGGCTTGGGGACAAAACTAAAGCATTACCAGGATTGTTAGTACAAGTATTGCCACGTTTATTAGCTACTAAAAAGGAGGACTGGGATGCAATCTCAGCCTGTAAACAGAAACCTGATGAAGACACTAGTGATTTTTATTCCCGATTTGAGAAATGTTTTGGTATTAATAGTGGCCTGAAAGCAAGTAGCGAGTCATATCCACATATTTTTGTAACCAAGTTAGTCGAGAATTCCCTGCCCCAAGTTAAGAATCGTGTACAGAAAGTCGAGAGCACATGGCAAGCAAATACGCCTTCACAAATGTTACAAATGTTACAGTACCACCAGAACAGAATCAGGGAAGAACATGATCACAAACAAAGATGTATGAAAGACACGAAAATGAAAATGTTAGTTGCTCAGTCAGTTCCAGCTGACGGTCAGAAAAAGGGCACGACACAGTCCAATAACTCAGCAGCTCCTGTTAAAGGGACATGCAACTATTGTAAACAGCCAGGTCACTACATAAACGATTGTGCAGTTTTGAAACATAATATACTTACTGGAAAAACTAAAGCGAGACCGCGTCCTCCTAGACAGGACCAGGTCCAACAACAAGTACCACAGAATGTCCAGCCTATGCAAGCTTCACAACAGACAGTAGCGGTACCACAGCCACAACCGATTGCCGCAACACAACATGCATCTCAGCAGATGTACCAGTATGCCCAGACTGATTATCCCGACTATCAGCGATATACATGAAACAGCCTAGAGAGGGAAGTTGGCTTGCCTCTTATTGAGGTTCCTGTAGATCAAGAGGGTCCTTATGTACACAGTCAAGTATTAGGGAAAGACAGAAAGTTTTTAATTGATACAGGGGCAAGCAGGACAACTATAAGTCACGACGAGGTTCCAGGGGCACCCCTCTCAGGCTCACAGAATGTTTCCCTTGGTTTTTCAGGCAAACCTATTATTAATGAAGTATCGCAACCACTTCCCCTTGCAGTTGGTCCATTTACACGTACTACAGATTTATTGCTCACAAAGTCATGTCCAGAAAACTTGTTAGGTATCAAGACACTGAAAGCTCTAGGAGCTGTTATTTGCTGTTCTCCGGAAGGAGTAAGATTGTTTTTGCGTGACTTTAAGGGTCACTATGTGTTGAGAGATATTGATCCCAGATTACAGAATGTACCTGCACATTTATGGGCACAAGGCCCCACTGATGTAGGTTGTATGCACATTACACCATATCGAGTCACACTCAAGCCAGGAGTTGTTCTACCACGAATTCGACAATACAAGTTACCCCCAGATGCTGTAGTGGCTTTACTGAAAATCATTGACGAGCTCATTGCACAAGGAGTGGTTGTAGAAACCAACTCGAATTTATGTAATTCTCCTATCATTCCGATTCTTAAACGCACCGATCCAAATGCACCCCCAGTTTATCGATTAGTTATCGATTTGCGCGAATTGAATAAATGCATTGTACCGCAGTACCCTGTGGTCCCAGATATCTCATCTCTATTGACAGCTATTGATTCTGAGGCAACGTTCTTTACTGTAATTGATCTGAAGAACGCCTTCTTTAGTGTCCCAATTGATCCGGAAAGCCAATACCTTTTCGGATTCTGTTTAAATGGACGAAGCTTCAAATTTGCACACGCACCTCAATGATTCACAGAAAGCCCCAGCATCTATAGCCAAGCACTGAAAAGACAACTCGATAGTATTCACATGCCTGACAACACTGCCCTACTTCAGTATGTCGATGATTTACTGATCACCGCCCGAAGTGAACCTGAATGTGAACTAGCTTCACTGACGGTTTTACATTTCCTGGCTGACAAGGGGCACAAGGTGTCCCCTTCGAAGCTGCAATTCTGTGTTCAGCAAGTGGTGTACCTTGGGCACTTGCTGTCCAAATGGGGGAGACAGCTAACGCCTGACCGCATCCAGTTAATTGCAAACATGTTACCACCCAGGACACAAAAGGAGGTGCGGGCTTTTATAGGCCTCACTTCTTACTGCAGACAATGGATCCCTCAGTATGCATTTCTAGCAAAGCCACTAATACAGTTGACAACTCAGGAGGCAGCGTCTTCGACTGTCCTCCTTTGGACTCAGGAACATACACAAGCTTTTGACGACTTAAAGAAAGCCTTATGTCAAGCACCAGTTTTAGCGAAACCATGTTACAGCAAGCCTTTTACACTTTTTGTCACAGAACGTGAAGGTACTGCATTGTCGGTACTCACGCAGGATCAAGCAGGTTCATACAAAACGTGTGCTTACTTGTCTAGTACATTGGATCCAGTAGCCCAGGCCTTGCCTGCGTGCTTGAAATCAGTTGCAGCAACAGCTCTAGCAATCAGAAAAAGTGATTCCATAGTGTTAGGACATCAATTGACAGTACAAGTTCCACACTCCGTGGAAGTTCTTTTAAACCGAACACAGACTCAACACTTGACTATAGCACGACTGACAGGTTATGAATTGACATTGTTTCAGCCACACATAGAAATTAGACGTTGTAATACATTGAACCCGGCTACACTTTTGCCGTTAACTGAAACAGACCCATTGGCACATGATTGCATTGAAGTCATTACCATCACGACGAAACCCAGACAAGACTTGACAGACACCGCATTACCAGATCCAGACCTGACACTTTATGTGGATGGTTCATGCATGAGAACAAGTACAGGAGAATTAGTGGCCGCCTACGCAGTCACAACAGAAACTGAAGTCATAGAAACGAATTGTATTGATACCCTGTCAGCCCAAGCAGCAGAGCTTATTGCTCTGACACAAGCCTGTACTCAAGTCAAAAACAAGAGAGTTAACATATACACAGATTCCCGTTATGCATTCGGAGTCGTACACGACTTCGGTGTCCTCTGGCGAGAGAGAGGTTTTTTGACTTCTCACGGTGCCAAAATTCAACACGGTCCTCTCATTCAAGCTCTATTAGACGCAATACATCTGCCTACAGCTATATCCATCATGAAGTGCAAGGCACATACAAAGGTTACAGATACTATTTCCCAGGGTAACGACCTGGCAGACCGAACCGCCAAGCATACAGCTCAAAATCAGACTCACACCACTAACCTGACAAAGACAATAGTCGCGACACCGACACATTGCATGACAGTTAAGGATCCCGCCCTAGATGTAATTGACATACAGACACATGCTACACCAGACGAAATAAAGAAATGGACTGAACTAGGAGGGATCCAGACAGAACAGGGATGGATGACGAAGGGAAAATCTACATGGTTTCTCCCCGACTCTATGGTTCAAGTTATCATTAACACAGTACACAGTCCAGCACATTTAGGAGAAAAAGCCATGTTAGACAGAATTCAACACCTCTGGTTCAATAAACATTTACGAGCAGCAGCCAAACAGAAAGTGCGTACTTGCATGATTTGTTGTCAGTTCAACCCAGGTAAAAGCATTCCCGTAGAGCAAGGTGGATTTCATCCTCCCGATCACCCTTTTGAAGTCCTCCAGATGGATTATATCCAGATGGAACGTTGTCGAGGTTTCAAATATGTCCTCGTAGTTGTATGTGCACTTACCCGTTGGACAGAAGCATATCCAGTCCCAGATTACACTGCTCCGACCAATGCCAAGCAGCTGGTTCGTGAGTTCTTCCCCAGATATGGTTTGCCCCGCATCGTATACTCTGATAACGGTCAGCCATTTTCGTCCGAGCTTATGAAGCAGGTATCACTCCTGCTAGGCTACCAGTGGAAGTTCCACTGTGTCCGACATCCCGAGGCAGCAGGTCTCGTGGAACGCCATAATCAGACCCTGAAAGTTCGTCTTGCTAAAATCTGTAGAGAGAAAGGTGTCGACTGGATCGTAGCTTTGCCAGTCGCCCTTTTTTATATGAGAATGATCGCACACTCCAGAACAGGGCTATCCCCGTACGAGGTGGTCTTCGGTAGGCCACCAAATATGTGGGGGACGCCTTTGCCTAGAAAAATTACCGATGTAGATTGTAATATGCTGACAGATTACCTTGCCTCCTTGATGTCTGCACTACAATCATGTCGTTCACGGGTCGCTGCAGCCTTTCCCGACAACACCGAGGTGAAACCGCATGACGTTGTTCCAGGAGACATCGTCCTCGTAAGGAACTTCGACAGGAAAAGTCCGCTGGAGCCCCGTTGGCAGGCGCCGAAGTTGGTACTTCTTACAACCAGGACCGCAGTGAAGGTGGAGGGCCGCAAGGGATGGCTTCATTCGAGTCACGTGAAGAAATTTCATGCATTGCCGCCAGAGACTGACTCCCCCTCCCCCTCTAAGGACTGTCCAGATTCCAGTGACTCTAAACTTCCCCTGATAGAGAAAACTCCACAGCAGGAGTATAAAGAAATATTGAGGTCTAGCAAGTCAGACAGTTTAATTGTTTAAGTCCTCCCCTAGGTGAATCGGTTAGACGTGTTTCCTGACATGTATCCCCTAGACCCCAACAGAGAGAGAGATAGACAGAAACAGCTCAAGAAACGTGAATATTGCAAATCTCTTCGCAGCCACTGCATTGTGACACTATTGATTATGTTTTTTCTGAGCCTTATGATTAATGCTGCAAGTGTGCTGCTACATGTGTATTACCCTATTTTCAAGCGTGCAAATTCTTCCTTCAATGTTACTGCCGAGCATTATTTCAGTGAACTGCCCCCGCATGAATTGTCTTACAGACTTGCGCTGCGCAACAACACATTCATTAGTATGTTACACCATTCCCATCAGACCAGCAACGCTACAAATTGTTGGATATGTGGCCGACTCCCTCCCTATCAGAAATACAAGGGAGTTCTGCCCCTTTTTCCGTATCCGTTCACACACAATGGATCCTGTGGTGCATGGTTTAGTTTGATTAATTCCTTAGATTCTGATTCCGTGGTTTACCAGGGCAATTGGGTATGGGGAAACCTGAACACTGTTTTGCATAAAGTATGTTTCCCTGAGAAGGAGGGTCTTCCCAAAAGGACAGGAACTGATATAGAAAATGAAGTATATGGATTAGGTAACTTTACACTTAACCTCATGATTCTCAGTGTTGAATCCGAAACAGAACCAGTCTTGCCCGCCATGTCCGTATTACCAGTCAAAGGTGAATTATGTGTCAGAAAGAATGGTTCAGTACACCTGGGTCATAGTAAATGTACTACTGTGATCGAATTTAGTGATAAGGGCAAGTCTACATTCAAAGCTTCCCGTCATTCCTACTTCGTTTGTGGTCATACCGCATATATACGCTTACCTCTAGACTGGGATGGCACCTGTTACATTGCGTTCCTTCTGCCACCTGTTTTTCTAGCCCCTCCTGATTATCATAGGAATACCCATCTAGTACACAATAGACCGCAGAGAGATCTCCCGATTGTCGACTACACTGAAACGGCATGGGAGCAATACACAGACTTCAATAAAGGTTTCTTCCCCTATTTAGGTGCTGTCTTTAATAGTAAGTTGATACGAAAATTAACCAGAACCCTCGAAGCAGTAGTGAATGAAACTACTTCCGCCCTAGGTAACTTAACAGAGGAGCAGTCTGCTATGCGGATTGTTGTTCTTCAAAATCGTCTCGTCCTTGACGTCATCCTGGCCGATAGGGGCGGAGCCTGTAGAGTCATCGGATCGAGCTGCTGTGTTTTCATTCCAGAAAACGCGCCATCAGTATATAGAGCCATTACCCGTCTTCACAAGATTGCAAGTCTGATACATCAGAATCCAGGCACCTGGACTTGGTCCGGTTGGTTCTGGACCACGTTGTCAGCCTGGGGATGGAAAGTCCTATCCTTCCTAGGTATAGCCCTTCTTATAGTATTCTGTTGTTGCCTATGTCTGCAATGTGGGCCAGCAATTTGCGGCTTGTGCGCCACATCATGTATTCCTCATTCAAGTTCACATTCAAAACGCCGTAAGAAGAAAGAAGAGCAAATGATGTTACACGAACAGATTGATAGAATAATGAGGATTGATATATCATGAAGGGTCCGTAGGGGACAAGGAGGGAATGAGGTAATATGAATTTTTATGGTCAATTGTGTCCCCTATCGTAGACCCCAACGGCTCCATGTACGTGCTTCTAGTACATGTAAGTTCCCTCCACAACCAGCTATGAAGACGCAAATACATTTGCGTCCAACGTTAACATGTCCTCTTTCAGATCCACCATGAATGGATCGAATATTTAGTTCCTAAGTGTGCCTTGCCAACGTCTTTACATGGTGCACTTTCACGTTTTTCTAGCTCTGGCGAGTTAGGCCCTGATTCCTGCCATTCAAGCCTTTTCCTGCCTTCCGCTGCTGGAAGCTGCAGCCTGGACCTGCATCCGTATCCATGACCTTTTACTTACTCCCTGCGCGGCTAGCGGTGCCTGGCTTGGCCTGCTCGCCTGCCAAGACTGTATTCAGCCTTCAAGTTATCTGCTCCGCTCCTCGAAAATACATTCCTGTCTCGTAGTTTAGGTAAACATCCTTCCCAGCTGAAGAGCGATGGGCCCGGCCTTTCTGTTTCCATACAAGTAATTCATAGCTCCCGTTACCATGGTAGGCCCATGGCTCCCTTGCTTTACACGTAGACACGCAGTCGCATATGCACGCACTAGCAGTTAGTATAGAATAGCCTCTGCCCGAGAGACCTTTCCTTCTAGATAATACAGTTCCTCAAACACAAGATATTAGATATGATTTGGGATTAGGTTGTTCTGACACCCCAGACTTCTGTCTCCACATGTAGGGCTAAATGTCAAGTCCCCTTCACCCTCCAGTTGCACGTCAGTCATACGTCATGCTGCTGCGCGCGCATCTCTGCCTCATGTTTCTGCTGACTCTGCAGGATTCTTCTAGGGATCCACCCACATGTGACACCTCTATGTGACGTTTCTAGCACACACCTCCGTGTACGCCCTTGTGCACGCCTTCTGTTACGCATGTATGTTCTTATCTCTTTTCTCTCAGCTGTTACGCCTTCTGAACCCATCACCACTGTAATATATCGACTATATATATGATGTACTGTTAATAAAGCATTGTAATTCCCTTCCTGAACCTTCGTGGTGATGGAACATGAATGAACCTGGTTCGAACCAATTCCTTTGTAAGGAATAAAACCCCTTTTAAACCTCAGATGCCACGGACTCTGCCTTTTCATTTTGACTGAGTTATTCTTATTGAACTTTACCGCATAAATTCCGTATAGGTAATTAAAATTTACCACAAGAGTGTTCTTGTTTTCCACATTGCCTGAGGTAACGTAAGTCACATGTTCTGGGTTGTCTAATCATTGGTTCCTTTGCTATAAGACATCGAGCTAATGAGACACTAATGCTAGTCTGGTAGGGCATTTTGGGTACTAAGGTGAGTGTTAGCACACCCTAATTCACTAAGGTCCTAGGTCTCTGTGCACAGTTCTGTGTAGGAGCAGAATCCCTGAAACATGGCGCCCTAACAATGGTGGTCGTATTTACAAGAGGCTTGAGTAGTGCTTATATCAGTCCATTACCCCCTGACTATTGTTTCCGGTTAACAGTGGTGACGGATAAACCTGCCCATTGTTACATAGGTCTTTACAAGCTTGAATCCATCAAAATGGTTTCCTTTTGAATTACTACCCATTAGTGTTACATTGTATTGCATTGTACTTCTTCTTTCTGTGTTGTTAAAGCTGACATTGACATCCCGCAGCATAGTCGCATTGCGGTCCGCAATCATTTGCAGGCTTATAGTGTCACCTTGGAGGGCATGGCAGTTATTTTAGTGGTGAGTGCTGAAGTAGCATACCCTTTTGATATTTTCTACTCATGGGGGACGTTTCCTGCTGTGGATGCGGCTACTCAGGTGTTTCACACTCATACTCACACCGCCGTGCTCGTGGAATATATCCCTTATAGGACACAGGAAGTTCTGATTTCTACGTGCCAGCATCGTGTTTGGTTTAATGGCACCCTTCCCCACAGTTTAATGGCGTTTAGATTAGGTCCTTTGTCCATTCCAGGTGCTTCTTGGCCTGTTTTGGCTGGATTTACCCCGCATCCTCGTGCGGGGACAGTCCTCGTTGCTGACTTAAGGCTCCTATATAACTCCGCAATAGGGGTTATTAGGGCACTGGTTCAATATATCACCTGCAATTTCCAGAGCGGGGCCCCTGGTGTTGCGGCGCTTCCAGGTGGACCGAGCGGAATGAAGCTTAGTCCTGTGATGGTTAATGCGGTTATGGGCAAGTGTCCAGAAGATAAGGATGATATGTCTTTCTGGCTTGCTGAGAAATTTGACCAGCTAGAAGCAGTATTTCCTAATCCGAGTCCTGTAGAAAAACACAGGATTCTTACAATTAGTTTGCCCAAGGACTTGGTGCCTGAAGCCAGTGGCTGCGTGCCATGGGGTAGAATTTTTGCAGCAGTGTACATGAGGTGCTTCGGCATTCCATCAATGGCTGTCCTTCCAACGGTCATTAAAAGTGTTCAGGATGAGCACGGACCTGAGGCTGAAGTTGAATTGAGAATGAGACTTGTTGGCACATTTGATCTGGTGTCCGATCGTGTCCTTTATAACATTAAGGGAGATGCAGTTAACTTTCAAGTGGTTAATTCCTTACGCGATGTCCACGATGCCAAAAAACCTCGTCTGTTAACAAGAATTATTACGGCGCCTTATAAGACCATTGGCTGTAATAGTTTAGGTCTCAAGCCTTTTGCTACAAAAGACAAAAAACAGACTCCGGCTCCGAAGTCTGATAAGGTTGATCAACCCAAATCTCGGAAGCAGAATTGGAGTAAGAACAAAAAACAGGAACAGGAATCACGTCCCGCATCACCTGTGCCTGCGTCTACTGACCGCACTTATGACTTGCGCGACCGCGCGACAAATAAATCGCATGATCGTTTTCAGGTTCCTGATCAAAATTCTCCTCATTCTTTACAGGACACATCGGCCTCACAGTCCGGTGGTGGGAGCGGCGGCAGAGGAAGGGGCATCCAGCAGAGTCGCGACCAGCCCCGCCCGAAACACGGAAAAGGCAAGCGGGACGATTTTTCACAGGAAAGACCACAGTTTCAGAAAAAGAAAGTTGACACTTTAACAGCCAGATATGCCACAGATAGTGAGAATGCAGCTTCGGAATCTGACATGGGCCCTGACGCTGTTGGACAGCGTGGCGGAGATTACCATTGTTCGAGAGGCCCTGCGTCCACTACTGAAGGTGACAGCGACTGACAAATTTGTTGTTGTTGAGAAAGCTGACACTAGAAAAGCACCCCCTGACAGGCTTTATGAGATTGACCTTTTAATTGAAGGTGACATACAACGTACCATAAAAGGGTATTTTGGGAAAATCTTATGACTACCTATGATATTTTGTTAGCGGAGGCTGACTGGCCCGCACCTTTTGTTCTCGCACCTCTGAGAGGGGAGGAGGTAATCCTCCCTAGTTTCGCACATATAGTGTCTAAGGAGCATGCGCTGAATTTTGCAGAAGAGTGGGCGAAATAACTTGTGCCGGCTTTATACCGTACTTACTGTGGTTGAGATAAATTCGGACCCCAACATGAGATTCCCATACGGTCAATGCAATAGCCTTAACCTCAATACCCCATGCGACGTGCAGCAAAGGCTTCCGTGGTGGAAAACCTTGAACAATTGGAATATCAAGGCGTAATTGAAACTTGCGTGTCTCCGATGAATAACCCACTTTTTACTGTGACCAAGCCTGACTGTTCTTACCATTTGGTATTGGATTACTGGGATTTAAACTCGCATTGCCGTAACTGTGCAGTGAAAAATACCGACAGCTCTGCTTTGGTAGATGGTCTTTTGCGTAAGCAGTTTAAAACCACGTTTGACATATCCAATGTTTTTTTTGCCCACAACTTGTCTGGTCTAAGTTCCCAATGGACCAGTTTTACCAGTGGCGGTAAACATTGCCAATTTATACGCTTGACCATGGGCTATAAGAATAGTCCAGGTGTGTTTGCTGTCTGTATAGTCTCTCTTTTGGAGAGAGTCGTCCTGGATGCCTGTTCGTATGTGGATGACATTTATCTCACAGATGACAAAATATGGGCGCATCTGTGTCGGTTGACCGCATAATTTGTTGTTTTGCGGACTTCGGTTACAAATTCAACTTTGCAAAGTCCCAAATTGCAGAGTACACAGTGTTGGTTCTGGGCTTTGGGCTCAACAATGAAGATCGAGGATAGGCCCCTCACTTCTTGGAGGAATGCGCACAACTGCGCGCTCCGATAACACTGAAAAATTACAATCCTTGTTGGGATTTTTAAATTTCGCGCATACTTACATTCCCGATTATACCCAGCGTATCAAGCCACTGTATGCTTTGATACAACCTACTATTATCAAATCGTGCTGGCTGCCTGAACATTCAGCCCTTTTGCAATCTTTGCAAGCTGATCTTCTGGAATCTAAATTCTTACTGACTCGTGATTACCACACCAACCTGGGGATAAGAATCGTCCCTGGGGCGGTGGGTTTCACGTACCTTACTTTTAATGAAGGTGACACAGTGCCTATCGCTTACAAGTCACACTTGTACACTTCGGCTGAAATGCGGTTTTCCACTGTGGAAAAAGTTTTGACAGCAGTGAAAATGGCGATTCTAAAGGAACGCGCACTGTCGCAGGGAAAAGGCATGTTGGTTGTTATCCCGTATCCTGCCCTAGAAGCAGTAATGAAAGCCAGTGTACCAAATTTTAAAGCTTTGCACCCCCGGTGGATACAATGGGTGACATCATTGACGTCTCCATATGTCACATTTATTTTTGATGCCTTCTTGCTGTCACAGGAGTATTTACAGCACAAACTTGTTCACCTGGTGCAGATACTCCTTTCATTAACTCACTTTTACAGTTTTTGGACACCAACATTCTCAAAACAGCTAATTTTACGCTCATAGGTGACCTTAATCTTCATCTTGATAAGGACTCCGAACCCAAAATTGCCACCTTTCTTGCAGATCTTGCGGCTTTCCAACTTAATCAACTTGTGATGGGCTCCACCCACAGAGCGGGTCACCTTCTTGACCCCATTTTCTCCAACATCACTAGTTGCTCCGCAGGCACACCAATCCCTTTGACCTGGACCGATCACCATTTAGTAACTCTGTCTATCCCTTGCAACTTGAGACCTGCAGCGGTGCCTACTCCATTAGTCCAGAAACGGCCATGGAGAAAACTTCATCTTGAAGACCTATACAATCTCCTGGTATTAAATCCCCCACCCCCTAGTGAAGATTTAAACGTAAGCTATGACCATTTCTGCCTTTGGATTACTCAGGCACTTGATACCTTGATCCCGGCCAGATGCTCCAAGGCTCGCACCCACACAGCTAGCCCTTGGTATAACTCCGAATTAGCAACCTTGAAAAAGGAATGCAAAAAGGCAGAGAGCGGTTGGAGGAAAAACTACAATGCTAATCTCAAACAGGACTATGTCATGCTTCAAAAAACCTACCATCGTAAGATTTGCAAAACAAGGGCGGCATATTATGCCAATGAAATCAGTAACAGCTCTAACACCTCGAAAGCTGTATTTAAAATTTTGAAAGACCTTACCGCAAAAAAAAACGTCAACACCACTATCATTTCTCCTGACCTCTGTAATAATATGGCCAACTTCTGAACTAGCAAGATCAAGAAAATTTACGACACCTTTCCTAAAGGCCCTCAGCCAGTGGCCATCTCAGACCCTACTAGGCCCTCTCTCTCCTCTTTACCTATGCTTGAGCGAGAGAGTTTCCAAAAAATCTGCAAAAAGATTAAATCAGGCTCCCCGGCGGATCCCCTTAAACCGGATACCTTTTGTGAAGCCCACGAATTTATCACTGAGCACATCCGAGAAATCATCAACCTGTCCCTTTCGACCGCCAAAGTTCCCTCCAAGTGGAAGCAGGCCTGGGTTTCCCCCATCCTAAAAAAACCCACTCTAGACCCCTCGCTTCCTGAGAACTTCAGACCCATCTCCCTGCTTCCCTGGCCTGCCAAAATCATCGAGGCACACGTCAACAACATTCTGTCAGACTTCCTCCTCACCAATAACATCTTGGATGATTCCCAGCACGGGTTTAGAGCTGGTCATAGCACCGAGACCGCCTTGCTCAGTGTTTCAGAGGACCTCCGTACCATCCTTGACACCGGCGGGACGGCAGCACTGGTCCTGTTGGACCTTACTACTGCCTTCGATACGGTGTCACACGAGGTCCTCCTGACGAGATTGGAGGAAATTGGAATCACAGGGTGAGCCTTGGGATGGTTTAGAGACTTCCTTTCCAACAGGTCTTTTAGAGTCTCTACCCCCCCTTACATCTCTGAGGAACATAACATTGGACAGGGAGTGCCGCAAGGCTCTTCCCTGAGCCCCACCCTGTTCAATGTATATGTCCGCCCCCTGGCGGAGGTGGCTAGAAGAAATGGACTTGCACTGGTATCCTATGCAGATGATACCCAGTTGGTGGTGACACTTAATGACAACAGTGGTCTGGAGGCACATCACTTTAAACAGACACTCACTGACATCACCAACTGGATGACGGCGAATTTTCTTCAATTAAACGCCGGGAAAACGGAGATACTCCTCTTGGGCAAAAACACTTCGTCCTGGGGTGACAACTGGTGGCGGGACGTCCTAGGCCCACCCCCTACGCCTAAGGAATGCGTTAAAAACTTGGGAGTTTGGGTGGACTCTGCTCTAAAGTTCACGCACCACACTAAAAAAGTTGCCGCCACGTGCTTTGGCATCCTGCGTAACATCAGGCCCATTCTGAAGTTCTTTGACTGCTGCACTCGCCAAGTAATCGTCCAGGCGACCATCCTTTCCAGACTGGACTGTGCCAGCTCCCTTCTATTGGGGGCTAATCTAGCTGAAATCACTAGATTGCAGAGAGTTCAGAATGCGGCTGCCAGGGCTCTGGTAGGTCTCCCGCGCCATTCTTCGGTATCTGGAACCTTGAAGAAACTGCATTGGCTCCCGGTGGGCAAAAGGGTCCAGTTCAAAGCATTGTGCCTAGCTTTCAAAATCCTTAAAACCTCCTCCTCCCCAATGCTTCGCCCGCTTTTGTCAGAGTACATCCCTAGGAGATTGCTCCGGTCTGAGGGGCAGCATCTTGCGATCATACCCCGCACCAGACTGGCCAGAGTGGGCGGCCGCTCTTTCAGCTTCCTGGCGGCCAAGTTATGGAATAGTCTACCTGAAGCTATCCGTGGGATACAGGATCTCCTAGCCTTCAGAAAGGCTGTCAAAACTCACCTCTTTCAATAATAGTCTCATTTTCTGCGCCTCCACTTCACTGTAAACTGTCTGTTCGCAGCCCTGGGACGCCCCTTTGCTGGGGCAGCCGTGCGCTATACAAATCACCATAACATTAACATTAACAATAACATCCTGCTCCTTTGACTATGCGTCCTTTGGAGGATTTTCGTTGTATCATTTACACTGTTGGTTCTGCGCAAGTAGCGCATGGGTCCAAGTACGCATATATCTCAGCCTGCGCAATTTTGGTTGGTACAATGGTGAATGGAGAGTTCAAGTCCGCTCTCGTGCATACACAGACATTAGGGGACTGTACCACTCAGTTGGCAGAGCTCTGTGATCTGCTGTTTGCATTGGAGTACGCAGATCCTGGTGTGACTACTCTTACTGTGAGTGACTCTTATTACTGTGTCCAGTCATACAATGACAATCTGTTCTTTTGGACTAAAAATGATTATCGCGATTCCAAGGGTAGCACAATAAAACATAAAATGATCTGGGTCCGAGTGGCTGAACTTAAAGAGTGATTGCCATTCATGTATGTAATTCATACTCTCGGTCATCAGCGTGTGGGAGTTCACGCTGTTGGCAATAGTTTGGCTGATGAGGCTGCAAAGTCAGCAATAGCGACATATTTGGTTGCAACATTTACACGTTCAAAAAGTAAGATTGATGATGATATCTTGACAGCAATTGCCGCTACTGAGAAGGGAAGTAAATGTCTTACGGGATTTCCTTCAAATTATACTTATCACTTAAGTAGTGATAAAGTTCCTTATGGAAAAATACCCGACGGTGGTGACAGATTGATTCCCAACGCGGACGGCAGGCCCTCACTGATTACAGCTGCCCGCGAAGGTGTTGCGTCTGCGCATGTGGGTGTTTCGGCTACTGTGTCTCAGCTACAACAACGTTTCTGGTGGCGGGGGCTGTACAAACAGACGCGTGATTATGTCCTTCAATGTGACATCTGTCAGCAGATTAAGCCTTCGACTGCTGCGCGTCCGCCCTAGACACAGTTGTACATATCTAATAAACCACTTGGGTGTTTTTATTTAGATACCTGCGGTCCTCTTTCCTCTGATACTACGTATAAGTATATCTTAGTTGCAGTTGATTCATGCACATGCTTTGTTTGGGTTTGGCCACATCGCAGAGCTAATTCACGAACTGTCATAAGAGACTTGCGTGTCATGGAAATTTTTGACTGTGGCACCTTCCATTCGGACCAGGGTCCAGCGTTCGCCTGTAAGGCGTACTAGGATGCCATGAGTTCATTGGTGGTCCAAGTAAAATTTTTGTCTCCATACCGGCCTGAGGGCAATAGTGTTGTGGAGCAAAAGAACCGTGATTTAAAGCAGTCATTGGCCACTAGGGTTATAGGTACTGGCATGAACTGGCTAGCCCATCTCAATAGCGTACAGCGTACACTTAATAATCCCCCTAGAAGGTCTCTGGGTGGGCAAACCCCATACAAAATGCTATTTGGTATCAAAATGTTCGTTACAGGCCTTGAAGGTCTAGACCAGACGGCGGCTGCTGCCCTCTTTGACAGAGATGAACATTGTCATGTTTTACAGAATCTACAAGAGACAAGAGACAGTCTTGCTAAGGAACACGTGCCCTCCACATCTTTTGCTGCGTTGCAGATCCCGGTAGTTGGCTGGCTACCCCGATTCGGAGAACTGGTTCGATAGAAGATTGAGAACAAGAAAGAATTTGGTCCTTCATATCGAGCTCCAAGAACGGTCATTTTACCAACTCTTCCAGGTCATAAAGAAAAAAGGTACATCTCCATTAACAAAGTCAAACTACACTGAGTGGCCGATTCTTCTTAGTATGACACCTGCGGTGTCCTGTCCGGCACTGCAGAGGAATTCCGTTTTGTCTCCGGATCCTATTCTTTGTATAAACCTATATGTATTATTTTATATAGTTTTTATTATTTTTGGTAAATGCATTTTTTTGCGTTTAATTTGTTAATTATTTTATTATTTATCTATTTATATGTGTTTTATATAAGAAAATTAGAATTATACTATATATAGTATAACATGTTACTTACATTATGTATTTTACATTATAGCTATGTTATTTTTTAAATATTTATTGTTTGCAATTCCCTATATGGTCCTATTGAAAATTAATATTTTTGTCTTTTTTACCAATATTAGTGAGAAACAATGTTTTTTCTGTATTTTTTCATCACAATATGTCTAGTCTCAATATTATGTTCCTTAACCAGTTCACCAATGGCATTGTTTGCTGTTGGGTGGGTGAGTCAGTATTGTTTCTACGTTCATGTTCGATTCTTACCACATTTAATGAATGTCCGTCTATTCAGTGATATAATCTGACGTGCTTACGTGGAAGTTTTGTGCATGTGAAGGAAATACACTTTTTTTTATTTTGGGGAGCCTGTATCACATTTTTACATTAGGTGTGTTGCACGATATACATGGCAACTGTTTAAATGGCTTGACTCGAGTACAGATTCTTACAGACTATTTATGTGACCCCCCTGTCTTCCATCAGACAACCAGACACCTCCGCTCTGCATCCCTTTCTGCAACCCTCGCCCCCTGTCTGACGTAGCAGATGTGGATGTCGCTCCTACTCCTGCCTACCAGCTTCTTCTCCTACCTAGCAGCTCCTCATCCTACCCAGCATTTCCTTCTCCTACCTAGCAGCTCCTTCTCATATCTAGCAGGTCTTTCTCCTGCATAGCATTTCTCTCTCCTATCTAGCAGCTCCTTCTTCTACCTAGCAGCTCCTTCTCCCACCAAGTTGTTCATTCTCCTACCTAGCAGCTCATTCTCCTACCTAGCAGTTCCTGCTCCTGCATAGCAGTTGCTTCTCCTACCCAGAGGCTCCTTCTCCTTCCTAGCTGCTCATTCTCCTACCAAGCAGTTATTTTTCCGACCTAGCAGCTCCTTCTCCTACCTAGCAGCTCCTTCAACTAGCTATCAGCTCCTTCTGCTACCTAGCATTTACTTCTACCCTGCAACTCTTTCTCCTACCTAGCAGCTCCTTCTCCTACCTAGCAGCTCCTTCTCCTACCTAGCAGCTCCTTCTCCTACCTAGCAGTTCCTTCTCCCACCTAGCAGTTCCTTCTCCTACCTAGCAGTTCCTTATCTTACCTAGCAGTTCCTTATCCTACCTAGCAGTTCCTTTTCCTACCTAGCAGCTCCTTCTCTTACACAGCAGCTCCTTCTCCTACCTAGCAGCTCCTTCTCCTACCTAGCAGCTCCTTCTCCTACCTAGCAGTTCCTTCTCCTACCTAGCAGTTCCTTATCCTACCTAGCAGTTCCTTCTCCTACCTAGCAGCTGCTTCTCCTACACAGCAGCTCCTTCTCCTACCTAGCTGGAAGGACATGGAATGAGACACCCTTTCATCTATGGACCCTCCCATCTCTTGCAGAGTTCAAAAGTCCTCGAAGACCTGGCTATTTGGCTTTCAACTGGTCCCTGCCAGCACCTGGACACCCTCACAGGTGATAAGCAGCGCTGTACAAATTTACTGATTGATTGATTGATTGATTGATTGATTGATTGATTTAGAGCCAAGTCAAAAAACTTTGACTTAGCTCTAGGTCCGTTTATTCATTTATCGACTGGCACACACATCACTATTTGCAACTTGTCAGTCACTTGATAAAATGATTTGTAAAAATCGAGGGCTGCCTAAATCACCGATTTGCAAACTTTACCATCAAGGTTTCTCGTAGCAGAGATGAAGAAGAGCGCGTGCAGTGAGCGATCCCTGGTCAGACACTCCAAAGGTGTGTTGTGCGTGACCACAGTCATGCGTTTCCAGGGAAAGCTATCAGGAATGGGACGGGCAGGGGCATAGATTGAGGGACGATCTTCAGGGTGTGACACCCCAGATGCATTCTTGCCTGGGTAGTTGGGTCCCGGTCCGTGAGTTGGACTTGCTCTTTCTGTGTCAGTTTTTCTCAGCAGTCTTATTTCACTAAAGCTTTTAACTTCTTAGTTTATTGTAGAGGAAACTTCGATATAAACACACTCACTGGTTTAAAAAAAGAAATTTGCAGCCGTATGAGTACTCTTCCAATGGGTGCGAATCTACAACTTTTTGGAGTTTACAATCATTGGCGGCAGCAGGCTTGGAAAGCGACAGTCTCAGGTTTCCAGGCACCCTACCGGCCGTCAAACACTCAAAGGTTGATGGGATGGATGTTTGTTGTTATTCATTTGTTCAGCGTCTTGAGACCCTCACAGGTGAGTAGTCCTGCTTTATAAGATTACTGGTTGATAGATTGTTGTCTAACCACTGCATGTAGCCGTTTATAAATGTGAACTGTGCATTTTGGAAATGCTAATGACCATCAACTTCTAGTTGATGGTAATATGTGCAAGCGTTGAAAAATCCACAAAAATGCATTATTCAAAGTGCCATGTAGGAGACACATGTGTGTGCTTTACATGTGCACACTTACCTTTTTTTGTGGGGTGCTTCAGGGGTGCCTTGGTCCCCCGGGCATCCTTGAATTTGCATTTGCTATTTGCGATTACCAATTAGGTAATCACAATTAGCGAAAGCAATGCCATTCATTTCTATGGGCCTGTAGGCGCATAGGAATTAATGGAGTCACATTGCTAAATAGCGATTCGCAATTTCCAAATCACTATTAGGTAATGTTAAGGAATCGCACATTTTTTTGCAATTCCTACATTCATAGCATTTTGCGATTTACAAATAGCGAATCTGGAAAAAGCTTGATGTATGTGCCCCATACATCTGTTTTTAACTAGCATGAAGGACTGTAGATTGTTGAAAAAGTGTCAAGATACAACATTATCTCTTCACATGGACTCGCTCCCCCTCCCAGCTCCTCTTCAGACCTCAGCTGTGGTCTTCCTTCAGAGGATGCGCCCTCAGGGGCTGTTTCCTGGATCCTGTGCCCTGGAGGATGTTTCCTATTTTGTTCTCTGCTCTTTGCCTCTGTTGACTACGACAGAGTCCGCACGGACTGCGCGGTCCTCGCTAAGTACAGGCTGTCGCAGAACAACAAGCGTCACCAAGAGGTGGACGTTTATGGCAGCAACTGTTTTAGACGCAGCCCTTGTCTGAGGTCCCCTGAGCCTGGCTCTCTCCATCCTCAGTGCCTTCAATGCACAAGAATCTGCAATAAAACTCATATCAACAGAAAATACATGTTATTCAATTTACCATTTATTGATTTTACAAAGTAAAGAAATGTGTTCTGCTCTGTTGGACTGAAGAAGGTGGTGTGTGAGTGAATGTAAATGTAAATGTGTGTGTCTTGTAAAGTGCACTGCTACCCGGAGGCGTCCTGGTGCTATAGACTGCCGGGGAACCCGTCCTGGCTTTCCCTGTGAGATGTTCCCTCCAAGGTGAAACCAGGCCTCCCCGGCGTTTGTGGGGGGCCGTTGTGGAGATGAGGCAAGCTAATGCCCAGAGTTGTCGAGTGTGATCCCTGGTTAGAGTAGGCACCGAGGCGAGAATTATCGAGTCCGCTGACTCTGGTTCACAACCCTGCCGCGTCGGGAATTGAACCCTGGTCCCGGGCCGTCCTCTGCTTCCGGGTCTGCCGCCTCTAACCAGTGAGCCACACTACTCCACATGACAGCCTCTGAGGCCCAAGTATTCAGTCACTGATGTTCTGAAATGGGACAATCATTGATTTGTTAATCCAGATGGTCCTCTTTTATCTTGCACTGTCACCAAGTCACCTTGCTTTACAAACAGGAGGGACATTGAGCCAAGCTCTGGTCGGCTGTATGGATGAAAACACAACACAACTACAAGAGAGATTCACAGTGCAGATCACAGAAACATTGCAAACGTGTAAAAAGCAGGGCAAAGCTGGGTCCATATTGTTGAATGTAAAAAAATCTATTCGGCAAATGGAGCAAATGTATTCCTTATTCTACTGTTTGGATTACAAGACGTGGATTTGAAACATGGAACTAACCTGCCCATTTTCTGCATCATCTGGGAAGCAAAAACATGCAAAAAAAACAGTTTGCTTCATTTCAAACCAAGACTGAAATATGCTCCCAACTTCCAAACAGTTCAAAGTGACTTCTTCCTCTTGAAATAAACTTGCAGCTCCTTGGTAAGGTTAGTGTGTGTTACACATACTTAATAACATTCACCGCACACTCAGGCCCAGATTGATGCAACACAGGGCGTGAAGCAAAGTTGCTCAGCTGTGCTGCATTAAATGGAGAGAGCAGAACGTTAATAATAATAACAAACAAATGGGTGGAGGGTCCTAGGGAATATTTAACGACCACACAGTTACTATCCCCTATAGTAATACGAAATACAAAAAGAGTAACTGTGGGTCTACAATAAGTCTATGTGTCAGAGGATGACTAAGTGTCGACTAAAGATGTATCAGTAGAGCATACAACAGGATATCACACTGTTTGGAAGATATCCATCAGTTACTCTTCCTTTGCCGCCAGAATAAAGCTTTTTGCGTCCACTCTTCAAATTTTAATAGAGCACTTATTCGTTCCTCACATTTTCTTGCACTGCTTTCAGTTACTAACATCATTCCTTGTCGTCCCATAACTAATAGCATATACCCACTTCCATTTATAACAACTGAAGTGGCAACAACAAAGATTCTCCACTGCGGGAAGTGGCTCAGATGATGAATAGGGCGGCAAAGGAAGAGTAACTGATGGATATCTTCCCAAACAGTGTGATATCCTGTTGTATGTCTTTAGTAGACACTTAGTCATCCTCTGACACATAGACTTATTGTATTTCGAGAGCAGAACGTTGCCATATATACAAAGAGGCGGCGCACATCTGCCCTCTCCATGCGCTGGTGAACTGTCCATAGCTGTGCACTCTTGTGCCATGGTGCAAGGATGTCTGCATTAAATGGAGAGAGCAGAACGTTGTCGTATATACAAAGAGGCGGCACACATCTGCCGTCTCCCTGCACTGGTGAACTGCCCATAGCTGTGCACTCTTGTGCCATGTTGCAAGGGTGTCTGCATTAAATGGAGAGAGCAGAACGTTGTCATATATACAAAGAGGCGGCACACATCTGCCCTCTCCCTGCACTGGTGAACTGCCCATAGCTGTGCACTCTTGCGCCCCTCAGGGAGGATCAGGAGTTTGGCAAAAACCAATGTCTACAATTCTTTGTAGATAAGGCGTTGCTTCAAAATCTATTAGAGGATATGTGGGAACGCCCATGGAACACACATGGAATGACATCACTTTAGAGCACTTTGACTATTGGCATGAACCTTGGAAGCCAGCAGGATAATCTCAGTTCAAACCAGGGAGGCCGTGGAACCAAACCCCACTATATACAGCCGCAATGGGTTTGAGCCTGTGTATAGTGCAGAACAGGAACAAACTAGGGGAATGTGGCATAGCAGAGAAAAAGATGGACTTCACTGCAAGGACACATTCGTTTAGCGAACACAAAATCATCATGCTCAGTACTCCTTCATTGAGGATAAAAAATAAACAAACATGGATGTTGACAAAAAAAAAACATGACCAGGGCCTTGGTTATAATGTGCTTTGTGTGTTGCGCCATAGCGAGAGAATGCAGGACCTTTTTGGATTTTGGCATGGTGTTGTGTCTTGTTTGGCTGAAGTGTATGCCCAGGGTATCCTGTTGGCCCCAATATTGCTTCACCGCCATAGTGCTGAAGGTATAGGTGGTAATAGATATAAACATAATTTACTTTTTCTTGGCTTCACTGTAGCAAAAAGAGACATTGCAAGACAGTGGAAAGCAACAGACTCGCTGATTCTGGGTGTTTGGAAGTGCGGTATCAACTTCTGTATGGGTCTGCAGGTCACAATGTTCCAGGCAAGGCGATGTTCTCAAAAACATTCTAAGATCTGGCAGAGATGGGCAGACTACTGTAGCTTGACTCTGGAGCATATACTGACTGCAGAGCAGCAAATAGATGCCCAGGTTAGGTCAGAACAGATGAGTGGACTCTCAAGTATTATGACTTATGCATGTATCGGACATTGACCGCTGTATCGGGAGCAGTGGTGGACATGGACTGTGTAATATGTATGAGAAGTCGGCCCGGTACACCCCGTCTCCTTTGTCCAGTTTCGTTCCAGAGCTGGGGCTGAGTGCCCCAGCAACCGGTTTGAAATGGGAAATGCATGGAGCACCTTGTGTGCCCCAGGCAGTGTCTGAAAAGCATTCACTGAATGCACCCCACCCTGCCTCAATACACTAAAGCCTGTCTGGGGTGTTGCTAGCGCCTCCCTGGACAGGAAACCTATTGTCTAAGCCTCCCCTGCTGGAGTTTCATCCAGCAGCAGGAGGGCAGACTCGTGTCTGTGGCAGCAGCATCCATTTTGTGATTCTGAGTCTCTGTTTAACTTTAACCGGGTGTACCAGTGTGTACATGTCTTTTCCCTTTAGAAGGGTGGAATGCTACCCCCGCCGCCAGAACTGGTTGGGGGGTAGTATTCCAAAGTGTTTGACATCAAACACGACATGTTTTGATAAAGCAAACCAAAGTTAACATTAACCGTGAAGATTATAATGCACTTAAGAGTATATGCTATGGCTATATCATAGAACAGCTATACGGAGATGGTTCTGAAAGCTGCAGATGAGCTCATCTCATGCTACATTCCCAAAGAGTCAAACTGGGTGACTTCCTTTCCTCTGCCAAGCCTTTGCATTGAGGGGTCCCGCAGGGCTCATCTTTGAGCCCTACGCTGTTCAATATATATGTGGCTCCCCTTGCAAAGCTCGTGAGATCCTTCGGACTGAAAGTCCTGTCTTACACCGACGACACCCAGATAATGGTCTCCCTATCCCATTCGGTGGAGTCCATGTCCCTCAACTTCAAGAACTGCATGGAAGCCGCGGCAGGCTGGATGTCCACTAACTTCCTTAAGCTAAACGGGGAAAAAAACGAGATCCCTATACTTGGGGGCAAACAAGATCTCTGGTCCTCGGATTGGTGGCCACCCTCCCTCGGAACCTGCCCCCTGCCCTCCTCAGTTGCCAGAAACCTGGGGGTCACATTTGACACCACACGGGCATTTGATAAACAAGTTGGCAAAACCGTGTCAACCTGTTGTGGGGTCCTGAGGATCCTCAGAAACTAGTACACTATCTCTCCCCCGATGCCTGGAAACAGGTGGTTATTGCCCTGATCTCACCCGCCTGGACTATTGCAATGCCCTCTATCTTGGTATTTGCAAAAAACTTGTCCTCCGCTTACAGACTATTCAGAACGCTGCAGCCAGGTTTGTGGTGAATGCCCCCAGACGTGCTTCTGTTACTGTAATCAGAAAAGACCTCCATTGGCTACCTGTTCAGGCAAGGATCAAATTTAAGGTTCTGGTCCTGACCTATCAGGCCCTCTATGGCCTGGGTGCCCAGGACATCAGGTCTCTTGTATCCTTCTATACCCCGGGTAGAGCCCTGAGATCTGCTCACAAAAACCTTCTTGCGACCCCCCGGATCGCCAAGGCTAGATGGGGCGGGAGGGCTTTTTTCTCCCTCGCCCCCAAGCTATGGAACTCGCTTCCTACCAACCTTAAAACTCAGCCATCACTTGCCCTTTTCCGGAAGAATCTTAAAACCTGGCAATTCGCTCAATCATATTCTTAAGTACTGCCTCCTCCGGATGCCTCCGTTTCACTCAGTTGTTTTCTTTCCATCCTCTGCGCCTTGATGCCTCCGGGTTAAGTTGTGCTCTTACAAATCGCGAATTCATTCATTCATTCGATAATTCACTAGGGAACCCAGTGGGGCTGGGGGCTTTCCCTGGGTGCAATTCTGTATGGGCAGCAGTCAATTCCCCTACTGTATGTGGAGCATCAAGCAGTGCCTTGGCTGTAGGAGACAGGGCCTTTGGGAGAAGGGCGTCTATGAAGTGATTGATTTGAAGGACTGTCTCTTTTTCTATGTTTGAAGCCTCATAGTAGTCAATGAAGCTTATGGCCTCCTTTTTTGGACCAGACATCAACGTCCCGAGCATCACGGCACAGTCAATATTGCAATTTGCTACATTTGTCTTCCGACTGGTATATCCGGTTCATGGAGGTTCGTCGCTCACCCTTGGCCTCCTCCAGGAGCCCTCTTTAATGCTGTTGCGGGGTCAGGTCCAAATGTCATCACGCCATCCCACCCCCTTTGTCCTGTCCTTGCGTCTCCAACTCTACATTCTGAGCCTCCATCAGAGATAGCTCGTTTGACTGTAGTTTACACTCCGCAGTACAAAAACTAATATCTGCGCCTCTAATGGTGGGTTCATTGCCTCCCATAGTATGATTTTGGAAGAGGCAGTCGCCATGTTATGGGAGAAATTGTCTACCATGGCCTGGTGCATGTGTGTTTTATATAGCAGGTTTCTCAAGAGCCACTGTGAGAGTTACCATCTGACTGAGAGGCACTGGGAACTCACCAACAGCCTCAATGCCACTGTGGAATGGTCAAACAATCCTTTAGGGAGGATCTACTGCAGAGACTCCATGTAAGTGGCTGGCCGGCACCAACATATGGTCCAGTCGAGAGAGGGACTAATGCATCACAGAATAATAACTGAACCCAGCCTCAGTGGGTTGATAGACCAGCCAGGTGTCCACCCACCCCATCGTCTCTACCAGAGCACGCAACCGAGATCCCCTCACTTCTCCAAATTCCGCCATTGATTGAATCCTTGGAACATGATGTGGGTCCAATGTCTTATGATAACAGCCAACACTTTTGACAGTGTTCCCCAGAGACCTATAATATGATCAACAAAGTACTGCCCTAGCGGATTGGGGGGTGTAGACACAGCCCACAACAACAGATTCCTCAAATATCGTAGCAGACACAAAAATGTATCACCCATGTGCATCCACCCAGGTCTTTAGGATCTGAAAGCAAACCCTGCGATGTAAAAGAAAGGCCACCCACCCCATGATCCCCAGACAAAACCAGAGTGATATTTCTGCATAAAGCCAAAGTGGAGCAGACAGGTAGCCTTAGACACAAGGAGATGCCTTTCTTATAATAGAAGTTTATCAGCCTGTAGTTGTTTGGCCTGATAAAGCACTCATTCCATGTTATAACGCTGCACTGACGGAATCTGTCTTTGCCACAGGGCACTATCTAGAATCAATCGATCTATCCATGGGCCCAGCTACTGACAAGCGAGCACTAGGGCTGCCATAACAAGGTGAAACAGAACTATACAACAGTCCTGCCTACACTCTCCCCACGCCAATACCTCAGCAACAATGAAGTATCTGTCGTGGAAGGAGCCCAGAGCCGATGCCAACGGGGGCCAAAAGCTGTCCAATGGATCTCCATTTTCCAAAACAGTGAGAAGATCTCTGGAGGACTCTAAATCGAGGCAAACCACAGGTGCATCCAGCAGTGCAAGGCTTCCATCGCAGACGCATGTATCCATATGATAAAGCTGCGATTTATGGGCAGCCACAGAGGTTCAGCAGGCCAAGCACCAGGCCCCTAAGCCATAATGGTTTCTTAGTGTTCATCAGAAGATCTCTTCCGGGGGATCGAAAACAACATTCAACACATCGGCAGTACACGGATACCGGCAGGGAATAGAAGCGGGAATTAGATTTTTAGCTGGCAAAGGTGTTTCTTCTCATCAACAAATGATTGGCAATATTGTTGGACTATCTTGGTGTAATCTGGGAAGATCCTAATCTGATGAAACTCAAACAATAGCTCTTTCGAGCTGCGTGCAAATTTAAGGATTGAGAATGTTGGCTATAACCAGTCACAGCCGGGCCCCAGGAGGGCACCTCCTGTCCAGGGCCCTGTGTGTACGCACAATGACAAAACAGAGGGAGAGGGAGTCCAGCTGCAATAGAAGAGTGATCCAGCAGGCAAAGAATTGACCCATATTCTCTCCCTTACAGCCCTTGCGAAAGGCCACAAAGCGGCGGTTATTGCGACGGGCACGGCCTTCCGCATTTCCACTTGTGCAACTGGTTTCTTGGTCTCAGTTGTAAGTGCAGTGATTTTTAGCTGTAGCGAAGTAATAGTGTCTTCAATTTCGGAGACCCTGGTCTTTGCCTCTGTGATGCGCTCTACTGGCTTCAGAAGATCCTGCTGCAGCAATGTCACTTTGGAGCCCACAGCACCAAGCTTTGCCTCTAGCATGTCTCTAAATTGGGTGATGGTGACTATCTGTGCTGGGTTGTAAGGGACAGATCCGTTCGCATCACCAGAATTTGCCACTGCTGCCCCGGCCCTGGTGATCCTTTCCATTGTGCTTGTTTGGCCATGGTGCCTGAGGGCTAGTCCTTAGTCTTCACTTTGCCACAGCACATATTCAAGTTATAGGCCCGCAATCACCATCAGTAGCGGGGCACTCAATGTACCAAGCTGCCCACCCACCCCAGAGTGTGGTCAGGGCATGCCCAGCGGGTATGGGGGCACTGCTTCTGGATGAACAGAAGCAGACTAGTGATCAGAAGAGGGTCACTGGAAGGCCCCCAAATATGGCAGGTGAAGACTAGAGGAGCAGTCCCTAAGCACAAGCCACATCTACACCTAACACTGCCACCTTCGCACCCAGGAGCATACTCACACCCCACCCTCTAGTGGGGGTCCTCACCAGAATGGAGATTAGAGAACAGGCACTAAGCGGTGTGTCTCCCCCAGACTGGGTTCGGGCTCCAAAGGCAGGTCCGCAGTGTAGATTGTATATGACCACCCACACCAGGCTGCCCCGGGGGCTCCACAGGCCAGGTGACACCATTCCAGCCAGCCACAGAGCCAAAGATCACAACAGCACACACCACCAGTACGCTCCAGGGAGTAACCCGACCAAAGCACACAATGGGCCCAAATGCGGATCTCGCTGTGGGTAGGCACACAATCTCTCTGCGTGACCCGACATGGCCACCAACACTGCTAAGACCACCCAACAGCCTAGACCCAAGCCACAAAGCCAGCTTGAGGGGCCTGTAACACCGCATCTCATTGGCTCCCAGCTGCAGATCCATCTTCTCATGCACTGCGACCTTTGGAATGCAATCCGAATGATTGTGCTGCATATCCGTCAGGATGTTGAAAGATCCTGATGTCGGCTGCCAGAGCAACCTAAAGTGCATCTTCCATGTTGGACCGCTAGGCCACGCCCCCAGTTTTTTCCTGTTTTTATTCCTATAGGAAGAATTTGTTCTCCAAAACACAAAAAACTGAATTACACCAACCTTGGCCTAAAGATAGCTCTTTACTCCCAAAGCGTGCTCTTTATGATTTGGTGTAATCCAATCAACTATGTTTGACAAATTGGCATTTAAAGAGGGCTTGCCCTAGGCAGGAATTGCTTAAACCTCAGAACAAGTTACAGATATCTGCAATATGGGCACCATGGCACCTCCACTGTACCAGTCCTCCAGCAATCCTGTGGTAAAAAAGAATCCAAAATTAATCAAACCAAATTAGTCAATGGAGCGTTTTCTTGTTTCGGACAAATCAGTGCTGTGGATACAGAGTTGGATCTGCAGTACCTGAGCCTTCTGCTTATCTGGCTGCTAGATGAGAGAATTGTTCCATCAGGTTGATGCTGCCATTGCAGAACAATAGGACTATATGGAGGACAGGTGGAAATACCCAGCCGTTCAGCCCTCTCAGAGTTTTAATTAAAAAAAAGTGCTTTGCCCGTACAGTGGTACTATAATGGCATCAGGAAGGTCCCTGCCAGGTAGTCCAATACCTGCAGTTGGGTCCAGTGCCCTACTTCTTGGCGGGAACTACTAAAGCCATTCATAGCCTGAGTTGACCACCCAAGGCAGGCTGGCCTCTGGGCTTGTTGACAGGCCAGTCCACGTGACCCGGCCCCAATGCACATGGCCAAATGCTGTGTATGGAGTGGTTTGTCAGTTCGCAGAGGTGTTGGCTGCCCGGCAGTGGGTTGGGAGCAAGAATTTGCACAGGACTAGACATTGACAAAGTGATCACAGACGTGGTGGTCAATGGCCCCAGCAGCACATCATCTTTATGACGGCAGCAAATCATAGTAGATTGTAGTAGTTTGCAGTTTGCAACATATCTCAAGAACACTGAAAAGGGAGGTAGGACAGTGAG
Source organism: Lissotriton vulgaris (assembly GCF_964263255.1). Classification (NCBI taxonomy): domain Eukaryota; kingdom Metazoa; phylum Chordata; class Amphibia; order Caudata; family Salamandridae; genus Lissotriton; species Lissotriton vulgaris. Next base: position 2,135,011,236 of record NC_141691.1, on the reverse strand, counting down.
CCAATGTGATCTAGTATTTTGTGAACCAATCAATTTCATAGGTCAGTTTGCGAAATATCATTGGGCGTGCAAAATGCTGATGCCCAATTTGCGACCCCTGAGGCCAATCTAACCATATTACATTATTTTTTCAGAACCAGGTCCATTATGACGTAATTTAGCGACAGACATCAAAAACAACATAATGCAATTTTTTCACTGATGAATGCAGTTTTAAAAAAAAACCTTTTTTATGTTTTTAGAGTGTTTTTAATTTTTTTGTAACATTTGTTTCGGGTATTGAACTCAAAATCTTTACCCCAGATTTAAAAAATGTTGCACATAACTGCATAATTTTCTTGACACAGCCATGATGCAAAATGTTAGTTGAGATTTACAAAACAACGGTCTGATTTGCATCGCCTTCCATGCCATAAAAAAAATATAAAACAGTGCATAGCACCGACAGCCAACCCATATATATGCATGTTGCCATAGCACATGCTGCCAAATGGTATCGATGCATGGTGTTTGGCCGTGCATTATGTAAGGGTTGCCCATAGCACAGGTTGCCAAACGCTATATACGCAAGGTCTTTGACCGTGCATTGTTTAGGGTGGCCCACAGCACAGGCTGCCAAATGCTATCAATGCATGGTCTTTGGCCATGCATTGTGTAGGTTTGCCCATAGCACGGGGTGCCAAACACTATCTATGCAAGGTCTTTGGCCGTGCATTGTGTAGGATTGACCATAGCACAGGCTGCCAAACGCTATCTATGAAAGGTCGTTGGCCGTGCATTGTGTCGGGTTGTCCATAGCACAGGGTGCCAAACACTATCTATGCAAGGTCTTTGGCCGTGCATTGTGTAAGATTGCCCATAGCACAGGCTGCCAAACGCTATCTATGCAAGGTCTTTAGCAGTGCATTGTGTAGGGTTGCCCATAGCACAGGCTGCCAAACGCTATCTATGCACGGTTTTTGGACGTGCATAGTGTAGTGACCATAGCACGGACTGCGGATCACTAATATTTCACAGTCTTTGGCTGTGAATGGTGTATACAAAATGCAAAAGCAAGGACTGCCCCTTTCTTTTATGCTGAGTTGTGTATTCCTAAGCATATATAAGGCCTCTGTTCTCTGTATTCCTCAGACTGCCTCATTCAGTTGCTAAGGCAGCTGGGTGACATAGCCTCACTTATTGAAAGTTTAATAAAGATGTCTTTTCATATTTCAGCTTCTGTGTCAAGTTCTTCATTGATATTAGTAAGACCCCTGAGAATGAAGAATTTTCATTTCCTCAGCATGGCCTTTCAAACACTATCTATTTACAGTTGTTGTGTTCTATCTAGGACCCCGATTAATATTGTGACCTCGTGCCCCTATACGGCTATAATCAAAACATATCCCTATAATGGCATAACGATCAGAGCCATATTTCAGTAACTCGTCTCTGCAGCTCATGACAGTCCATGACACAGCAGAATCCACTTCCTTAGATTCCTAGATAACACACCGAGGGGCATATTACCAACAACTAGCGATAATTTTTGTCTCTAACTTGTTTAGAGACAAAAATTATCGCCGCACATCGGCGATTTTTATCGCAGATAAACCTTGCTATTAGCAAGGTTTATCGCAAATGCGATAAAAAACGTCCGCAATGCATGAATATCGCTGAATAGTCAGCGATATTCATGCATTATCGAGCAAATGCTCTTAGCCATGTTATCCACCTCCCATTGGATAACATGGCTAAGAACTGCTCAGGGCAGGTGTTAGCTTTTGGAGATATTCGCGCTTAGCGCGAATATCTCCAAAAGCTGGTAATAGGAGATAGCGATGTTAGGGACTGTTTCCAGTCGCTAACATCTTGGCACGCCCACTTTGCATGTCATTAGTGATAAATATCACTGACATGCAAAGCGGGGCCCAAGATGGTCGCTATCTCCTTTTAGCTGTCACTAACTGGTGTTAGCGACAGCTTGGTAATAGGGAGATAATTTTATCTCCGCTTTCTTGGCTTTTAAAGCCAAAAAAGTGGAGATAAACCCCCTTGATAATATGCCCCCGAGTTCTTTCGACATCTCAAACCCCCCAGCAACCTGGGAAAGCCCCGCTTGCTTTGTTTTGATTAGTAATAGAACTTGTGCGAGCACTGTAAGAACGACCAGTTCTTAGTGACATCTTTATTGATGTCTTATGTCAAAAAACTTACGTCAAACTCAGCGCCTTTCAGAAATAAATATACCAATGTTGCCTTAAGCAGGCACACAGTGGTGGTGAATACTGGAGCAGATCAGCTGTCCCCTTGCAGAGCCCAGCAGATGCTAGAAGCCCACGGACGCTGCCCCTCCTCCTTGACACACTGAAAAAGACGCTGTCTTTTCTCCTGCCGAGAAAATCCAGCTCCAGCGTTTCCAGCCTACCCTTGCGGGTAACTGGGATATCGGGTCCTGAGAGGAGATACCAGACCTCCTGCATTCTATTTCAGAGATACGGTGCTGACTAAACCCTTACAGAGAATTCTTGAAACAAACTCTTGGCAAAACCAACTTAACTTAAACTGCTACTTACTTACTCCCTCCCACGTATTAGGCTTAGGTCAGGTACACCGGGGTAGGCGTATTTAGAAGCTCCAGTTGAGGTAGTTAGCTAATGTATATATGAAATGTATATAGTTTATTCATTTTAACTATCTTATGGCTAAGAAACCATATCAATGCTTTTACAGTATTATTTCGTAATACTCCTTTTACTGTATGCACTTTTTACAATAACAAGTCTTGCAATTGTGGCAATTCATTTCTCTTGCATGAGAAGGAAGACTGCTCAATAAATAATATATTTTATTGAAAACGCCCATCTCTCTTTTCTCTGCATCCTGGTGAAAGTAAAATCTGCACAACTGACTAAGTGAAATAGCTGTCTATGGTTTCACACGACTCTAGAGATTGACTCTTATTCTGAGGAGCAAAGTTGTCATGTTAATGCGGTTGTTGGAAGCTGAATCCCTTCTTGTCTGAGCCATGGAAGCTGATTACTTCCTATTCAGTCAAGAAAGTTTCCAGTGACCTCTGAGCTAGCTGGTGCAAACCTAAATTAAGTCCAACATAGTCTGTAGAGACCTAGAAGACCGCAGTCCTACATCTACACTGATGTTTATGTTATTCCAATGAGCAGGGCCTATAGGGAAAATAGGAACTACACTACATGGTGCCCAACGTTTGGTAAGGCGATAAAACTAACGCAAGATGTTAGAGTAACTCAGTCGTGCTTTTTCACACAGACCCTTTCTCCCGTAAATACTCCAATAGACGTCTGGAGTGGGTGAAAGGTTAAAATCTGCCGGAACTTAGTAGGAAGATATTCCTATGTAAAGTTTCTGGTTTAGTCAACGTTGAAGGATACAGTGTTCCAAAATATTGTGCACCTAATCTTTGTTTCCTTGAAAACCTGCTCTGCAAACCTTCATTATAACAATGCCAGTAAATGGCAATAACAACGGAACCAGTGAATTCGCAGTAGACGCAAATCAACCGGGTTTCAATGTTACAGGAATTAATAAACCGGATGCAATTATCATCCCAGCAAACATAAGAAAAACTATAACGTTAAAACTTATAGAAAACGGACTGACATCACGACGTGGTACAGTCATTTTCGTGATAGAGGCACACGAATATCGGCAGACAGAGGTATTCTTTTCTTGGATAAACTTTCCAGTCGCAAACGCTACAACACACGAGTTTCACTATTACAAAATAGAGGAACCACCGGAAGAGTACGCTCCTTTCGAGGAGATTGAAATCCCATTAAAATACCAAGAGCACCTGCTCTGGTTTAAAGGCACCCTAAAACATAATGATCACATCACCAGGCTCGGTCCACTAGGTAGACCAGGAGCAACGTGGCCGGTTCTAGCCAGCTACACACCACATCCAGATATTGAAAAAATGTCAAGAGAAGAACTTTTAGCACAGCTAAAATTACTGATTAAAATACATAGACAGTTAGTCCAATATGAAATGCGGACTGCAACAGTCCAAACAGCTGTTAATGTTCCACAGCTGACCCCTCATCAGGGGAACACAAATAAAATAACACCACAGAACATACAATCATGTCTTGGAAAAACTCCCCCGAAACCGGAACAAATTCCTTTTTGGTTAGCACAGAAAATTACTCAAATAGAGGCGGTATTTCCGAATACTACCCCTATTGAGAAACACAGAATTCTGACTATCTGCCTTCCAATGGGGGTCGCACCACATGTGGAGGACTGTGACACTTGGGGTACAGTCTTTGCTTCCATTTACACAAAAACACATGGTGTTCCGTCCATGGCGGTATTTTAATTTAATTTAATTTAATTGTGGGTTTCTAACGCACTAGAATCGACTCCAGAAGGAGTATCTTTGCGCAATAAACCGCTGGGGAACCCATCCTGGCTTTCCCTGTGAGATGGTCCCTACTGGGTATCTCCGAGGTCAAGTCAAGTCAAGTCAAGTCAGAAAATTTATATAGCGCGCTACATACCCAGAGGGTCTCAAGGCGCTTGAAGAAGGGTGGGGAATTACTTGTCAAATATCCACATTTTAAGTTGCTTTCTGAATGCTAGGTGGTCCTGAGTAAGGCGAAGGTGAGTGGGAAGTGAGTTCCAGGTTTTAGCTGCCAGGTAGGAGAAGGATCTACCTCCCATGGTGGTTTTGTTGATGCGAGGTACAGTGGCAAGGTCTTGGTTGGAGGATCGTAGCTGGCGGGAGGGGGTGTAGAAGGACAGTCGTGTGTTGAGGCTTTCGGGTCCGATTTCGTAGAGTGCTTTATGTGCGTGGGTTAGGAGCCGGAAAGTAATCCTCTTATTGACGGGGAGCCAGTGGAGGTTTTTCAGGTGACCAGAGATGTGTTCTTTACGCAGGATGTCTAATATGAGCCTGGCTGAAGCGTTCTGGATGCGTTGGAGTTTTTTCTGGAGTTTTGCAGTGGTACCGGCATAGAGGGTGTTTCCGTAGTCCAGTCGGCTCGTGACCAGAGCGTGGGTGACCATTTTTCTAGTTTCGGTGGGGATCCAACTAAATGTTTTTTTGAGCATGCGAAGAATGTTGAAGCAAGATGAAGAAACGGCGTTGACTTGTCTGTTCATCGAGAGTGAGGAATCCAGGATGACGCCTAGGTTCCGTGCGTGGTCCGTCGGGATGGGTGCTTTTCCAAGGGCCTCTGGCCACCAAGAGTCATCCCAGGCGGAGGGGGAAGTGCCTAGGATGAGGACTTCTGTTTTGTCTGAGTTCAGTTTCAGACGGCTGTGCTTCATCCAGTCGGCTACTTCTTTCATTCCTTCATGCAGGTTGGTTTTGGCAGTGTTAGGGTCTCTGGTGAGAGATAGGATCAGTTGAGTGTCATCGGCGTAGGAGATGATGTTGAGGTTGTGTTGGCGTGCGATGACCGCAAGGGGGCTCATGTATACGTTGAAGAGGGTGGGGCTGAGTGAAGATCCTTGTGGTGCGCCGCAGATGACTTCAGTGGCCTCAGACTTGAATGGTGGGAGGCGGACTCTCTGGGTTCTTCCGGTGAGGAACGAGGTGATCCATTCCAGTGCTTTTCCTTGTATTCCGACGTTTCTGAGGCGTTGTAAAAGGGTGCTATGACAGACCGTGTCGAAGGCTGTGGAGAGGTCGAGGAGGATGAGGGCGACTGTGTCTCCATTGTCCAGTAGAGTTTGAATGTCGTCTGTTGCTGCTATGAGGGCGGTTTCAGTGCTGTGCTTGGCTCGGAAGCCGGATTGTGAGGAGTCGAGGGATTTGTTGGTTTCGAGGAATGCGGCGAGCTGGTTGTTGACCGCTTTCTCGATGACTTTGGCCGGGAATGGAAGGAGTGAGATAGGGCGGTATTTTTTAAGTTCGGTGGGATCAGCTGTGGGTTTCTTCAGGAGGGCGCTGAGTTCTGCGTGTTTCCAGCTTTCCGGGAAGGTTGCGGAGTTGAGGGAGCAGTTGATGACATCTCGGAGGTGCGGTGCTATAATGGAGTCTGCTTTGTTGAAGATGTGGTGAGGGCATGGGTCTGTGGGGGATCCTGAGTGGATAGAGTTCATCAGACGGATGGTGTCCTCAGTGGAGATTGGCTTCCAGTCATTGAGGATGTTCAAGGGGGGTGGGGGTCCTGCAGGGGGTTGGGTGGGTTGGTCTTCGGGTCGGTTGTAGAAGCTGTTGTGGATGTCTACAATTTTGTTGTGGAAGAATGAGGCTAGGGAGTCGCAGAGGGCTTGAGAGGGGGTGATGTCGTTGGAGTTGGCTGAGGGGTTGGTAAATTCCTTGACGATGTTGAATAATTCCTTGCTGTTGTGGGCGTTGTTATCTAGTCGGTCCTTGAAAGCGGCTTTCTTGGCATTCCGGATCAGTTGGTGGTGTATGCGGGTGGCGTTTTTGAAGGCGTCCTTGGTGCTGGTGGTTGGGTCTTTTTTCCAGGCCTTCTCAAGAGAGCGACAGAGTTTCATAGATTTTTTAAGATCATCATTGAACCAGGAGGCCTTCTTGCTACCTAGTTTGATTTGTCGTTTTTTCAGTGGTGCTAGGATGTCGGCGCTGTTGGATAACCATTGGGTGAGGTTGGTGGCTGCTTGGTCTGGGTTTGAGGAGTGGGCTGGGGGGTTTTGAAGAAGCGATGAGGAGATCTGGTCGATGGTGATTTTGTTCCAGTTTCTTTGCATAGTGGGTTGGGGGTGGTTGTTGGATGTGGACTTGTTGTAGGTAAAGTTAACGCAGCTGTGGTCAGTCCAGAGGAGATCTGTGGTGTGGCTGAAGGAGACATGTTTGCTGGAGGTGAAGATAGGGTCGAGTGTGTGACCTGCGATGTGGGTGGGGGTAGTGACAAGTTGTTTAAGTCCGAGGTTGGCGAGGTTGTCCAAAAGGGTGGTGGTGTTGCGGTCGTTGATCTTTTCAAGGTGAAAGTTGAGGTCTCCCAAAAGGATGTAATCCTCGGAGGGGAGCGCGTGTGGAGTGATGAAGTCCGTGATGTCTTCACTAAATTGTGCGCGGGGTCCTGGTGGCCTGTAAAGGAGGGTGCCTCTGAGTGTGGTCTTGGGGTCGGTGTGGATCTGGAAGTGAAGGTGTTCAGTGTTGGCGAGATTGACGTCTGAGCTGGTTGAGATGTGGAAGGATTTCTTAGGGACGATAGCGATGCCTCCTCCTGTGTGGCCGGTACGGTCCTTGCGAATGATCTTATAGCCTTCCGGGATGGCGATGGTGATGTCTGGGGCTGATTTGGCGTTCATCCATGTTTCTGTTAGGAAGGCGACATCCGGAGAGATGGTGTCTAGTAGATTCCAGAGGTCGATGGCGTGCCTGTGGACTGAGCGGGTGTTGAGCAGGATGCATTGTAGGTGGTTGGGGTCGGATATTTGTTGTGTGTTCGTAGATGAGGAGTTGTTCTTGGTGCCGTTGAACTTGCAGGAGTTGCAGGAGAAGGGTCCATGGGTGTGTCCAGGAGCGGCTTGGATGCAGTTGGGGGAACGGCCGGGGTTAAAGGCTAGGAGGGTGGTGGCATCGTAAGTAACGCGGGAGGGGTGGGCATTATGAGGACCAGGGGGTATGGCGCTGGGCGCGGTCCAGGCGCGGACGGACGTAGACGGGCTTACCTTTAGCGCACCTTCGGCGTGGCCATAGCGCATGGACGCTGCGCGTGGGACCATCAGACATAAATGGACAGTGGAGGGGGCGGAGCGTGGGAGGGGGAGCTGGGAGGCGTGGGCGTAGGGGGAGGGACGGGCTGCAGGCACAACAAAATGGTGTCCAAACAACAACAAGAAGGACAGCACTACGCTATGGGCGCAATCAGGCAGCAATTGACCTCAGGGGGCAGTGCGGGAAGAGCGGACTAGCGGTGAAATACAGGATAAAAATAACAATGCTTTAAGTCACGACACAAAGCGATGCGGAGCACTACGCCACCGATCGGGTTCTAATTCTGTGTCCTTAATGCTATGGCAGAGGAGAGGAGCAGCGCTACGCACACAGCCACAATGTAGATGAAATAAGCAAAGAAAGCAGGGCAGAGCGCTACGTTACAGCTCGAATGTTAAAGCAATTTAGATGAGATATAAGGCAATGAGAAGCAGCGCTACGATACCACAGCAGCGCTATGATGTCGGGAGGAAGGCTGGAGCGACCGCTTATGTGGGGGGCCGTTGTGGAGATGAGGCAAGCTAATGCCCAGAGTTGCAGAGTGTGATCCTTGGTTATAGTAGGCACCGAGGTGAGAATTATTGAGTCTGCTGACCCTGGTCCACGACCCTGCCACGTCGGGAAGTAAAACCTGGTCCCAGGCCGTCCTCTGCTCCCGGGTCTGCTGCCTCTAACCAGTGAGCCACACCACTCCACTACCAGATGTGCTAAAACAAATTCAGAATGAATACGGTCCAGAACCTCCTTTAACTCTTGGTATGAAATTACTGAAAGACTTCAAGCAGGTCTCGGCTATATTACTAGCCAACATAAAAGGAGAAGCAACATCAGTGGCGATCCGCCAGAAATTGAAAGAAACAGATATAACAGATCAACCAATTGAGCTTGCCAGAATTATAGAAAAATGCTATGAAGAGTTAGGTAGAGATAGTTTGGGTGGGAAACCTGTAAAACCTCAACTACTCGAAAATCCTGAAAAATTATTTATTAAAAATAATCTAAAAACTCCTAAAAAGAGCTGGGATGGAAATAAACAATCCACTCCCAAAGAAAAAGTTTTCCAGTCCAGAGGAAGGTCTCCTCGACGGAGGGAAAAAACACCAACTCAAGAATACCAGTCTCCCTAGAGGGAGCAGTCTGAGAAAAAATATAACCTTAGAAATAGGGATAACTTAAAAAAGCCTGATAGATATCAAAGTTTTGATACACGTCCCTCTCGATCTTTTTCGCAGAAATCGGAAAGAAGAGGACGATCAGACCCAAGGGAAGAGCACACCAAGTCCAAAGACAAGGAACCTGCTCAAAGTAAAACATTACAATTCCCAAGGAAGAAGGTAGCCAGTATTAGAGTAATCGAACATGCCGAGAATACTGAGGACACAGCTGAAAAACGGAAAGTGGGCACAGACAATGCTAGACAGTGCAGCAGAAATCACCATAGCTCGCAAGATCCTGATGAATCATCTGGAGACAGTGGACACGAATGAATACATTCAGGTAGAAACTGCAGACATCAGAGTTAGCGAACCTCATAAGATATACAAAATAACACTGCGTATAGAGGGAGATAATACTAGAAGAATAAGGGGTTTATTTTGGGATAACCTCTCAAAAGGCTATGACATCCTGTTAGGAGAGCAAGATTGGCCCCCAGAGTTTTTCAGGGAGTGCCCTCATGTCGAAGAAATGATTATGCCTGCCTTCTCAAATCACATTCCAATTCACACTAAATATATATATGCAAGGAAATGGGCAGTAGCCCAGGCACCAGCATTATATAAAAATCATGTAGGATGGGATGAGGACTCTCCTCCTCACAAAATCCAGTTAAAAAGTCAACCAAATGCACAAAGGCAGTACCCAATTAAACAAGAAGCTAAAAAACAGGTCTGGGAGATTTTAGATCAGCTTGAATACCAAGGGGTGATTGAAACATGCACCTCTCAAATGAACAATCCTTTGTTTCCTGTCTCCAAACTGGACGAATCGTACTGTCTAGTTCTGGACTACAGACACCTTAACTCATGTTGCAAAACATTTGCAGTACAAAATTTGCATAGTGCTGCACTAATGAATAACATAGTTCTAAAAAAATACAAAACATTGCACCAGAAAGTAGGTACTTAACCGCTTTCTCAATAATGGGGTCACAGAAAAATTTCTGTAGGCTCCCACAGGGATCCAAGAACAGCCCAGGGCTATTCTCAGCCAGAGTAACAGAGTTACTACAAATATATGATGATGAGGCTTTATCTTATGTCGATGACATCTATCTCACAGACAACGACTTGGATACTCACTTGAAAAGGGTGAACACCATAGGGTTAGCAGCAGAGGGTTACAAATTCAACTTTAAAAAGTCAAGAATTGCCCATCTGACAGTCTTATTTTCAGGATACAAATTATCAAGTGAAGGAAAAAGCCTAGCGGACAACTTCTTAGAAAAGTGCGCTGTACTCCAAGCACCGAAAACGCGGAAGAACTTACAATCGATTCTAGGCTTCCTGAATTTCAGAAGAACTTACATTCTAAACTACGCAGAGAGGATTAAACCTCTCTACGAATTAATTAAACCTGATTTTAAACCAATCAACTGGACTCAAAAACACACGGAAATTTTGAGATCACTGCAAAGAGACATGTTAGCAAAAACAAAATTAGAAACACGTGACAACACATGCAACCTTGTAATCCGAGTCATCCCAGGAAGATGCGGATTCACGTACCTAACCTCTAATGAGGGAGAAACGGTACCAATAGCTTACAAATCACATTTGTACACGCAAGCAGAAAAAACATTCAGTCTCTCAGAAAATACTGTGAAAGCAGTGCAAACTGCTATAGCGAAAGAATGAGAATTAGCACAAGGCAAAAGGATCACTGTTCTCACAGCAGAATCCGCCTTCGAGGCACTTTTCAGCCCAGTAAACCTGCCTATAGTATCACTGGATCCGAAATGGATACAGTGGGAAAATTCTCTTGCTGCAGAAGATGTGAAATACTATTTTGCCCCGCACATGAAAAAACTGAATGATTTAAATATGAAAAAGAATAATCTCTGCCAATCGAAATTCTCCCTCTAGAACAGTACTCCTGTATAATCTATACAGACAGATTTGTACAGCATAACAATGTAGAAGATAAATCCTATGATGCAGCCTGCGCGATTGTTAAAGGTCGCTGGCTCTGCGGTAAATTCAGACCGAAAATAACAAAAACTGAATGACTGAGAAAATGTTCGACTCAAACAGCTGAAATCAGATCTTTAAAGATGGCGCTTGAAAATGCCGAACGTGAATTCCCGACACTAATCGTGTGCGATTCGCATTTTTGCGTCAACTCCTACAATAATGATTTGCAGAACTGGGTTCAAAATCATTACAAAGATGACACAGGTGCCAGAATCAAGCATAAGATGCTTTGGAAACAAGTAGTTCTTTTACAGAAAGAACTACAAAAGACTCACGTGATACACACTCTGAGTCATCAACGTGATGACGTTCACGTTGCAGGGAATTCATTGGCTAATAAAGCCATAGCGGAAGCCAGTAAACCGGCTTCCGTAGCCACAAAAAAGCGTTCAGAAAAATACATAGACGGGGAAACCATGCTGGCAGTAAAAACGTCTTCAAAAGGCAACTGTGCAGCACTACCTGTGAACTATCCACTCAATTATACATACGTAATTGATGCAAACTCTGTTCCTTTTGCTCGAATCCCTGGAGTGGGGGATAGGGTAATTCCAAACGCGAACATGAGAAAGTTATTAATAGCAGACGCACACATTGGTGAAGGTCCAAGGCACAAAGAGTTGAAGGAATCTCTGACCGAATTACAAGAAGCATACTGGTGGCCGGGGATGAGCCTGCACCATTATAAATTTGTAAAGAGCTGTCCAGACTGCGACAGAGACCGCAGTAACGAGTCAAGCGGGGTAATGCCATGGCCTTGTATGAAGGTAGCATAGAGCTATCTACACATGCAATCCAGTGTCCTATTAATTGTTTAAGACTACATTCACTTTAAAAATGTGGCCCCAGCGCTCGGCTGATGCCACAACTGTTATAAAAGATTTGCGAGTCTTTATCGGCACATACGCAATTGCCATGCTTCATTCTGACCAGGGTCCTGCTTTTAGCTCTCGAGCTTATAAGGAGGCCATGACCAGCATGGGCATTGGATTGCGATTCTCTTGTCCATTTCATCCTGAGGGAAAGAGCGTAGTGGAAAGAAAAAACCGAGACATAAATCAATCTATAACGGCAAATGTATTAGGTTCGGGTGATGGGTGGGTCAAACATTTAATGAGTGTCCAACGTATTCTTAACAACATGCCAAGAAATTCTCTAAAAGGTTTCAGCCCATACGAACTAATGTTCGGAACTAGAATGCATGTTCAGGACTTAGATAGTCTTGCTTCAGTGGTAGAAGATAAGAATAAAGACTTTGATATCAAAGATCGTTTGGCTGTTTTACAGGACTTAAATGAAACAAGAAAAGCCCTGAGCAACATAAAGTTAAAACAACAGCCAACCACCACTGAAGACACACCACCTGTCCCAGCAAGACCTGTCTGGATTCCAAAGATCGGGGATCTGGTCAGAGAAAAAATAGCTGTGAAGAAGGAATTTGGCCCTTCTTACAGAAAAGCAGTACCTGTCTTAGCAATCAACGGAACAAGATCAGTAGTACTACCGCCCCTTGCTGGTAAAAAGGAGAACAGAGTTGTATCAATCGACCTGGTAAAACCGCAATCATGTGGCCTATAATCAATAGCAGGCCCAGTGGACTCCTAAGAAGTAACAGATTACCCAAATTTGCAAGTATCCAAGAGGTTCAAACTGAAAGACTAATCACATTCGATAAACCTGCAGTTAATAAAAAAGGACTATGCAGAAATGCCATGGAACTTGTGCCTCTTGAAACACAGATTGAAACAGTTCGTCATGAAATACCAGTCTACAATGATGTAGCATCAGAATGTGCTAATCAAAGCCAAATGGGAAAAACTATTCCAACAATCGACAGAACTGCATCTGGCTACTTCATCAATTTCGACAACTTTTCGGAAGATCAAAGTGACCCTGAAGTGATGCCAGAAACAAAGACTTTTAAAGAAAAAGCAACAGAACTCTTTCATCAACTCAAAGAAACCTATCTTATTTCTCCATGGTTAGAATTTTGGATTGGGCTAGGTGTATTTTTCCTCCTGCTTTGGCTCATCATGGTACTTTGTTTGGGAAAATTCATTGAGGGAAAATACAGTTCAATGGACACAGCCAGTCAGAACATCAACTTAGTTCTACAACCTCATAGATCATCCCACGTCAAGAAAAGAGAACTATCATCAGTAAATGTCACAGCCATTCCAATACCCGGCGGGGTAGTTTGGGACAAGACAGACTATGAAATATATGGCCCGGTCGAGATCTTGAAATATCCTCACAAGTTTAAGGTTTCATTAAGTGACTTTGTAAAACCAAGTACATTCTCTGATGATTGGGACTTTAAAAGTATAAATGATATGATGTCAGATTTGGTGTTGTCAGCAAAATTTACAGAACATGATTATTTATAAGGTTCATCTAATTATGAACAGATGTACTGTTTTTTACATTACGCAGACCACTATTTACATAAATCTACCCAACCTAGAAATGTTTTTAAATATAACCAATGGGAACATTGTGCTGCTCCACCTAAAGGCAGTTCAATTCCATTCTATGAGAAATTCCAATTCTTCTCAGGGTTTAACACGAGTAATGCAGAAACATTTTATTATAAACTGTTGGAAAAAACAGGGACAAAAACCATGCTGACAAATACTAAATTGATATATTCGGAAGCATTTTTTGAAAAAATGATTACATTTGGTTTTGATTTCTGGAAAAATAACATTGAAACAAAAACCATCTGGGTACAAAAGATTGGCAGTTACAAGGCCTAGAAGCATTATTTCGAGCCTGGATGATCCCAGAACAAATAATGTTCTTGAATGACACAATTCAACAAACAACCTGTCTTGGCCTAGCTAAGATTAAAGACCTTAACAAACCGTCTGTTCCAAAGCCAATACCTGATAATGCAACCACAGATATTGAGATAGACGTATCCCAAATTTTAAATGAAAACAGAACACATCCTGATTGGAAAAAGTGGTTAATCTGGCCTACAGACATGAATAACTGTCAAGATAGATTCCTGAACAAATGTGCAGACCAGACCCTAGATACTCCCAGAGACAACATCCAGGGATAGTAACAACATACAGTGTAGGGAAACTCTGCCTTGAATGGCTACAAACATCCACACTGGCACAAATTAAGCAACACTTGTCTTTACTTAACGATGGTGTGATTTCATCATGGAACCAGGCAAACAGCATCAAAAACGTTTCATAGCAGCCAGCATATATGCAGCATACAACGAGGCATGGAAAGAAACTCAAATTGAAACAGCCGAGAAAATACGAGAAATTGATCGTATTAATTTGGAAAAATCACTTTCTGTTGTGGACAATGGGTTAATGACTCTGTCCTCCACCGAACTCAAAAACTACCGCCCCATCTTGCTTCTTCCATTCCCGGCCAAAGTCATCGAGAAACCTGTCAACAACCAGCTCGCCGCCTTCCTCGAAGCCAACAAATCACTCGACCCCTCACAATCTGGCTTCCGAGCCAAACACAGCACTGAGACCGCCCTCATCGCAGCAACAGACGACATTCGAACTCTACTGGACAATGGAGACACAGTCGCCCTCATCCTCCTCGACCTCTCTGCAGCATTCGATACAGTCTGCCACAGCACCCTTTTACAACGCCTCAGAAACATCGGAATCCAAGGAAAGGCACTGGAATGGATCACCTCGTTCCTCACCGGAAGAACCCAGAGAGTCCGCCTCCCACCATTCAAGTCCGAGGCCTCTGAAATCATCTGCGGCGTACCACAAGGATCCTCACTCAGTCCCACCCTCTTCAACGTATACATGAGCCCCCTCGCGGCCATCGCACGCCAACACAACCTCAACATCATCTCTTATGCGGATGACACTCAACTGATCCTTTCTCTCACCAATGACCCCAGCACCGCCAAAACTAACCTACAAGAAGGAATGAAAGAAGTCGCCGAATGGATGAAACAAAGCCGTCTGAAACTGAACTCAGACAAAACAGAAGTCCTCATCTTAGGTAAATCCCCCTCTGCATGGGACGACTCCTGGTGGCCGGAAGCCCTCGGAAATGCACCCATCCCGACAAACCACGCACGGAACCTTGGCGTCATCCTGGATTCTTCACTCTCAATGAACAGACAAGTCAGCGCCGTATCCTCTTCCTGCTTTAACATTCTTCGCATGCTCAGAAAAACATTTCGCTGGATCCCCACCGAAACAAGGAAAACAGTCACCCACGCTCTAGTCACGAGCCGACTGGACTACGGAAACACCCTCTACGCAGGTACCACCGCTAAACTCCAGAAGAAACTACAACGAATCCAAAACGCCTCAGCCAGGCTCATATTAGACATCCCACGCAACGAACACATCTCTGGTCACCTTAAAGACCTCCACTGGCTAACCGTCAATAAGAGGATTACTTTCCGACTGCTTACCCACGCACACAAATCACTCTACGACATCGGACCAGATTGCCTCAACTCTCGACTGTCCTTCTAAACCCCTCCCGCCAACTTCGCTCTTCCAGCCAAGCCTTCGCCACTGTACCTCGCATCAACAAGACCACCATGGGAGGCAGATCCTTGTCATACCTAGCTGCCAAAACATGGAACTCACTCCCCGCTTACCTTCGCCTCACCCAGAATCACCTAGCGTTCAGAATGCAGCTTAAAACGTGGATATTTGACAAATAATCCTCCTCCCCTTCCTAAGCGCCTTGAAACCCTCTGGGTATGTAGTGCGCTATATAAATTTTATGACTTGACTTGACTTGACAGAATATATACACTGGACAGTATTGTATCATCTGCTATTGATATAATAGACCAGGACTTGCTAATGTTACAACATGGCCAGTCCCAATTACGTTCTATTGTACAGCTAGGCTGGACGTTGCAAAATCTTCGTTCAGTCTATGTGCCATGACGTTTAATCAACACAACGTCATTGTTTTCCATCTTTAAACTTACTGATAAACAAATCAGTTTGGCACAGAAAGGAGCAGACTATGCAATCCTGAGTATCGAAAAACTTGGGAGATTGCCATTGACAATGTCAGAAAGACCTGTCATTGAATGGATAATACACAGGATTATCAAAATTCCGATAACAACTTTCCAATTTAAAAATTGCCTTGAATATATACTGGCAGGCCAGTATGAAAAGTTGGGTAAAGGATACATTAAGTCATCATGGAAATTACCTTATACACACACATGCTATAGTGACAACAACAGAAATGTATTTCTTAGTGGTAATGAGTGTAAACATTCACTAAGCGGTATACTTTTGTGCCAAGGTATTACCTTACATGGGGCCTGCGAGGGTACTTCAAACAACCTTTCATGCCACCAACATGGCACACCTGCAGCACAAATAGAGCCATTCTTTAGGCAACTTTCTAATGGGAGTTACGTTCTAATAACGGATCACAGCTGTTGTGGCTTGGTGCCAGGGAAAGCATATCTCTTAAGCGTGAGTTCCATGGTCACTTGCTGTATGCAAGCATTGTATCCAAACGGCCCTGGAGACTCAATGGCTCCGATTTGGCCTAATTTGAATATCTCTTCTATACGAATTCATACTTTAAGCAGAATGAAGTCTGTACTTTTGCAGACAACAGTGCCCATATCGTCATCAAAAGAGACGTATGATCTCCAAGTTGCAAGGACGGAGGCAGAGATACATGCACTTTTATGAACAAATTGCCCGGTGCATTTCAAAGAAATGCTCAGCCAAATACTAAATATGTCGAATGCCAGTGGTATTTCAAATGTATTTAAGACCGTTTTTTCTGGACTGTTAACACCATTTGAAGCAGTTCTGGGTATCTTTCCAAATTTTGTACATTCGATTTTTGGCAGCGTACCACTACTTTTGGGACTCGTATCAGGTATTTTATTTTTGACCCTCCTGCTCCGATATAGCAAACCAAAACGCACACATGACTCCGGCACGGATGGAAGAAACAATCCTAGCAATACACTACCGGGATCGCATAGCTAAAGTCCTTGGGATAGCCCGGCTACGAGATCTGAATATGACCTGGTTTCTTTCATTCAGACCTATATGGCAGACCTGCATCTTACCTGTGCTTCGATGTATGCTATGCGGAGAGGAATGCGTTTTAGACACCTGTCTTGCACTACCATCAGCAATACCAATGGACGTCGATACTTTGCTAAGTCCAGTAACGGCTCACGCATCATGTTGTCCCCAGCGGTTACCAATCCTGATGACGGCATTCATTGAGACTCCTGCACTACGACTAGGTGGTAGCAGTGACGCAAGAAATGAAAGCAACATCACCCAGGTACGACCTTCTGTGAGCATTGCTGATCCTGAAATCGATGATAGCAATCATTCTCACAACTGCCAAGTTACAGCATTATCGAACTTGGTCGAACTGTCACCTGAATATATAGACCAATTCTTTGTGAGTCTGTCTGAAATGATGTTCTCCCCTGAACAGAAACAATAACTTTTTAGAAAAACATTCCGGCACACAGCGTTCCCATGAACTCTGAATTCGGCCTTCAGCTTTGATAAATAAAAAGCTACTGAAAAGCGTTTTGAACTATTTTTCCCCGCTCACCATGAAATTAATTTTTCCAAAATATTTACTTTTTTTCTGGCACACGTCCTTTGCTTAAAGTAGAACTATTCATAAAGAACAGAGCTTCTATTTTTTAGTGCCGTTTTATTAGATCTAGAGACAAAAATTTACCTTAGCCTCTAGCACATTTTACAGCAAATTGTATTTATATGTGATGAATTAGTCTCGCCCTTCTTTTCTGTATTTAGAGACTTTTTCATGTGTAAATCAAATAATTACATATGCAATTGAATGATTACTATTCTTGATAACGTACAGTACCAATTAATTTCCATGTATTTCAAGTACACCACTTCAAAAGCAAAATGTATTTTAGGGTGGGTATGAATACATGTGATTCTTATCGTGGAGTGGGTGTTGTGTTCTATCTAGGATCCGATCAATATTGTGACCTCGTGCCCCTATACGGCTATAATCAATATATATCCCTATAATGGCATAACGATCAGAGCCATATTTCAGTAACTCGTCTCTACAGCTCATGACAGTCCATGACACAGCAGAAGCCACTTCCTTAGATTCCTAGATAACACACCGAGTTCTTTCGACATCTCAAACCCCCAGCAAGAACGACCAGTTCTTAATGACATCTTTATTGACGTCTTATGTCCAAAAACTTACGTCAAACTCGGCAACTTTCAGGTATAAATATACCAACGTTGCCTTAAGCAAGCACACGGTGGTGGTGAATACTGGAGCAGATCAGCTGTCCCCTTGCAGAGCCCAGCAGATGCGAGAAGCCCACGGACGCTGCCCCTCCTCCTTGACGTGCTGAGAAAGACTCTGTCTTTTCTCCTGCCGAGAAAATCCAGCTCCGGCGTTTCCTGCCTACTCTTGCGAGTAACTGGGATATCGGGTCCTGAGAGGAGATACCAGACCTCCTGCATTCTATTCCAGAGGTACGGTGCTGACTAAACCCTTAGAGAGAATTCTTGAAACAAACTCTTGGCAAAACCAACTTAACTTAAACTGCTACTAACGTACTCCCTCCCACGTATTAGGCTTAGGTCAGGTACATCGGGGTAGGCGTATTTGGAAGCACCAGTTGAGGTCGTTAGCTAATCTATATATGAAATGTATATATTTTATTCATTTTAACTATCTTATGGCTAAGAAATCATATCAATGCTTTTATAGTATTATTTCGTAATACTCCTTTTACTGTACGCACTTTTTATAATAACAAGTCTTGCAATTGTGGCAGTTCATTTCTCTTGCATGAGAAGGAAGACTGCTCAATAAATAATATCTTTTATTGAAAACGCCCGTCTCTCTTTTCTCTGCATCCTGGTAAAAGTAAAATCTGCACAACTGACTGAGTGAAATAGCTGTCTATTGTTTCACACAACTCTAGAGATTGACTCTTATTCTTAGGAGCAAAGTTGTCATGTTAATGCGGTTGTCGGAAGCTGAAACCCTTCTTGTCTGAGCCAGGGAAGCTGATCACTTCCTATTCAGTCAAGAAAGTTTCCAGTGACCTCTGAGCTAGCTGGCGCAAACCTAAATTAAGTCTAACATAGTCAGTAGAGACCTAGAAGACCGCAGTCCTACGTCTACACTGCTGTTTATGTTATTCCAATGAGCAGGGCCTATAGGGAAAATAGGAACTGCACTACACAGTCTTTGTTGTGAAAAGTGTATGGTTGCCCATAGCACGGGCTGCCAAACCCTATGTATGCACCATCTTTGGCTGTGAATAGTGTATGGCTGGCTACAGCACGGGCTGCCAAATGCGATCTATGCACGGTCATTGGCCGTGAATAGTGTATGGTTGGCCATAACACGGGCTGCCAAATGCGATCTATGCATGGTCATTGGCCGTGAATAGTATACGGTTGGCCATAGAACAGGCTGCCAAATATGATCTATGCACGGTCATTAGCAATTAATAGTATAGGGCTGGCCATAGCACGGGCTGCCAAATGCTATCTATGCATGGTCTTTGTTGTAAATAGTGTAGGGCTAGCCATAGCACGGCTTGTCAAACGCTATCTATTCAAGTCTTTAACAGTGAATAGTGAAGGGTTGCCCATAACACGGGCTGCCAAATGCTATCTATGCATGGTCTTTGGCAGTGCACAGTGAAGAGTTGCACATAGCATGGGCTGCGAAATGCTTTCTATGCACAGTCTTTGTCCATGGATGGTGTAGGGCTGGCCATAGCACGGCCTGTCAAACACTATCTATTTACAGTCTTTGTTGTGAATAGTGTATGGTTGCCCATAGCACGGGCTGCCAAATGCTATGTATGCACAGTCTTTGGCCGTGAATAGTGTATGGTGGGCCTTAGAACAGGCTGCCAAATGCGATCTATGCAAGGTCATGGGCGTGAATAGTGTATGGTTGGCCATAGCATGGGGTGTCAAATGCGATCTATGCACAGACTTTGGCCATTTATAGTATAGGGCTGGCCAAAGTACGGGATACCAAACGCTATCTATGCATGGTCTTTGTTGTGAATAGTGCAGGGTTGCCCATAGCACGGTCTGCCAAATGCTATCTATGCATGGTCTTTGGCTGTGAATAGAGTAGGTTTGCTCACAGCATGGGCTGCCAAATGCTATCTATGCACAGTCTTTGTCCGTGAATAGTGTAGGGTTACCCATAGCACAGGCTGGCAAACACTATCTATGCACGGTCTTTGGCCCTGCATAGTGCAGGACTGGCCATAGCAGGGGCAGCCAAATTCTATGTATGCACAGTCTTTGGCTGTGAATAGGGTTGGGTTGTCGATAGCATGGGGTGCCAATCACTATCTTTGCATAGTCTTTGGCCGTGCATAGTATAAGGTTGCCCATAGCACGGGCTGCCAAAACGCTATCTATTCACATTCTTTAGCCTTGGATAATGTAGAGTTGCCCATAGCACAGGCTTCAAGTCCCTATCTATTCACAATCTTTGGCCATGGATAGAGTATGGTTGCCCATAGCACAGGCTGCCAAATGCGATCTATGCACAGTCTTTGGCCATGGATGGTGTAGGGCTGGCCATAGCACGGCCTGTCAAATGCTATCTATTCACAGTCATTGCTGTGAATAGTGTATGGTTGCCCATAGCACGGTCTGCCAAACGCTATGTATGCACAGTCTTTGGCCGTGAAGAGTGTATGGGTGGCCATAGCACGGGCTGCCAAATGCGATCTATGCACGGTCATTGGCCTTGAATAGTGTACGGTTGGCCATAGCATGGGGTGTCAAATCCGATCTATGCACGGACTTTGGCCATTAATAGCCCTTGGGCTGGCCATAGCACGGGCTGCCAAATGCTATCTATGCATGGTCTTTGTTGTGAATAGTGTAGGGTTGCCCATAGCACGGGCTGCCAAACGCTATCTATGCATGGTCTTTGGCCGTGCATAGTATAGGGTTGCCCATAGCACAGGCTGCAAAATGCTATCTATGCATGGTCTTTGGCCGTGAATAAGGTAGGTTTTCCCACAGAATGGGCTGCCAAATGCTATCTATGCATGGTCTTTGGTCGTGCTCTGTGTAGAGATTCACATTGCATTGGCTGCCAAATGCTTTCTATGCACAGTCTTTGGCCGTGAATAGTGTGGGGCTTGCCAAAGGCACGGAACGGCAAATGCTATCTATGCACAGTTTTTAGCCATGCATTGTGTAGGGCTGGACATAGCAGGCACTGCAAAATGCGATCTATGCACTGTCTTAGGCCATTTATACTGTAGGGTTGCCCATAGCACGGGCTGCCAAATGCTATTTATGCAAGGTCTTTGGCCGAGAATATTGTAGGGTTGGCCATATCTCAGGCTGCCTAACGCTATTTATGCAGGGTCTTTGGCCGTGCATGTGTAGGGTTGGCCATAGAATGGGCTAATTAACGCTATCTATTCACAGTCTTTGGCAGTGAATAGGGTAGGGTTGCCCATAGCATGGGTTGGCAATCGCTATCTGTGCATAGTCTTTAGCTGTGCATAGTATAAGGTTGCGCATAGCACGGCCTTCCAAACTCTATCTATTCACATTCTTTTGCCATGAATAATGTAGGGTTGCCCATAGCACAAGCTGCCAAATGCTATCTATGCACAGTCTTTGGTCATGGATGGTGTAGGGCTGGACATAGCACGGCCTGTCAAACACTATCTATTTACAGTCTTTGTTGTTAATAGTGTATGGATGCCCATAGCACAGGCTCTCAAAGGCTATGTATGCACCAGTCTTTGGCCATGAATAGGGTAGGGTTGCCCATAGCACAGGCTGCCAAACACTTTCTATTCACAATCTTTTGCCATGCATAGTGTAGGGTTGCCCATAGCACCGGCTGCCAAACGCTATCTATGCGCGGTCTTTGGCCATGCATAGTGTAAGGTTACCCATAGCACTGGTGTCCAGCCATATTCTATGCACGGTGCACAGTGTGGCTTCGGCAATAGGTCCTGTCCACTGTCACCAGTGTGCACTTATATATAGGGCAAGGGTTCCATAGAAAGTTTATTTTCTGATTTGCTAATAACTTGAGTATCGTTTGGCCAATCTTCATTAAACTTTTTTTTTTTTAAATGTCCCCTCCACCTCAGCTTCTTTCTTGAAAGTCTTGGGTGATCCATCAAGTGCAGGCTGAGAAAAAGGTTTAATTGAGAGGAGGATGCATTTGACCATGCGACTCTCAATAGGAGTAATGGACAGCAATAGTATAAAACAGATGAATAGAATTTACCCAAATGTGTCAAAAGGCTAGATCTGGATCCGGAAGGTATGTTTTTAATAATATTGTGTAAATCTGTTAAGAAGTTTAAGAGACATTATGGCTCAAAAATCACATATATATCATGCGACCGTGGAGTCCAGGATATGCTAGTGGAAGCACATATTATGACTGGTTGGCTGCAACCTGAAGGAAAAGTTGCATCTACCATCAAAGGTTCAGGAACTCAGTCCCTTAGTCCCACAAAACAAAACAGAATAAGATATTAGGGGGCAGGGTAGGGATCCTCTGGTCCCTGGGCCCTGCGGGTGGAGGGATTCCTTATCTTTTGGGGATTTTGTGTATCCACTGCAGTCCTTTCTGGAGAATCGCTGTGGATGAGCCGCACCATGAAATAAAAAGAAAGAAAGGTGTTTGTGTTCTGTAGGTGGTTGGGCACAGGGCCTGGTGGCGTAGAGCAAAGGACTTTACATTTAAAAAAATTATTGACATTCTCTTAAAAAAATATGTTGGGATTTGTACTATAACATTACTTGACATTAAAAAAGCTTTGAAATTCACTAAAAAGAACAACGTTTGAAGGGACTCCAAATGAAACAAAATGTTTTACTTAACAAACCCACTGAAACTCACCAGTTCTAATTACATCACGTAAGTAGAACAGTGCCCTGCGTGTACCCTCACATATCACATCACTCCTGACACGTTCAATGACTGCATTGATAGCATCCTTAATGACATGAAATTACATCATTGATAACAACACTGTGCACGGCGAGGGCACGGATTATAGTTATTCTCCCTGCAGCCAGACTCAGTGCACTAACACCAGGGGTGTGAGTTTACTTTAGGGCTCAAGTTCTAGTTACTTGAGACATCTAGAAAGTAACTTTAATTCTCACCCCCGCCATGCACAGTGTTGTCATCAATGATGTCATTTCAAATGCGTCAATTGTCTTTTCAATGGTGTCATGGAACATGTAATGAGTGATGTAATATCTGAGCTGCAAGGAACATGCCTCTTATTGCATGTTCACCCCCACATTTTTGGGCCGTTCCTGCTGGTTTTTCAACTATGAGAGAGCACAGATGCCTGCTAACGCGCTGTCACCTGTATGCGGTGCAATTTTAAAATTTGCTTTGATTCACGCAAGTATTTCGTTAGCTGTAATTCGCTAGCTGTGTTTTTACTGTTTTTATAGTTACTCACTTTTGCTGTTGAACAAGGGCTGATTCTCAGGCTCCCTGGTCCACCGCGAGCGTTGCTCGATTGTTGTGGAGGGAGTCTCTTTTCTATCTCTACCATTTTCTTGCTGCCATTCTTCCTCATTCCCAGGGGAAAGAGGTGAGCGTTCTAGTGCTCAAACCTCCTCCCTATGAAACTGGGACTGCAGGCGACCCGCAGCTGACGCACGCAGCGGGCTCGCAGGCGGCGCGCCAAAGGCAAGCCCATCTGCGCCCGTCCGTGCCAGACCATCGCCAGGAGCCAGGAATCCTGCTGGTTTCTCTATAGGTCAAACAAAAAACCCTAAGGTGAGCGTCATCTATTCTAGGCAGGAGTTGTTACTCATTAGAGATCTCACTCCCTCTCCCATTGTAGGCAAAGGTACCTATCCTTGCACTTATCAATTTCCCTCCCCCATTGAACGCCCTTTAACATGTATTCACTGTGGTTTTCAGAGCATTTCACCACCATTGGCTAATGTTCGTCATACCGTTTGCCATGCTGATAATAACTTATTCAAAGCCAACTGGGACTGTTTCTTGGCTAATGTTCGTTCCATTCCTAAACATGCCACTATCATCTGGGACTTACTTTCCTCATCCCTCCCAGACATTGGGTTTTTGACGTAAACATGGATAAAACCATCCTCCACCCCGGATATTGTGACTGCTTTATCAGATGGCTACCGTATTTTGAAATTAGACAGGTCGCGAAAAGCGGGTGGTGGGATTGCAATTATTTATAAAGACCCAATAAAAGCTATATTATTGGATCAATATAGTAATTACAGTATAGAAATTCTTATATTCAGATTAGATCTCCACTCACAGTGAGTTGGAAGGGAGCTCTAATCTACCACCCCCCTGGACCTCTCTCCAATTCTATTTCAAATCTTTTGGTCTTGAATGCTTCTCATGTGATTTCATCTAATAAATTTCTTCTTCTGGGAAACTTTAATGTCCACAGTGAAAACCTTGGTGACTCAGAGGTGGCCATTTTCTCGAGGGAAATGTCAGCCCTAGGCCTCACGAAAAGGAATGATGCTCCTACACATATCGCAGGCCATACTCTGGGCCAGGTCCTCTCTAACTCACCTGAAATGGTTTATAGTTTATAAATCTACAAATTCATTGACATGGTGAGACCATTCAATAATCTCATTTGATTTCTCTGGCCTTTGCGAACACGTAGTTAAAAAAGTTCCAACAACTCGTATCTACAGACAGTGAAATAAATGATCTCTAATCCTATTTTGTGAAGCATTTTCCCCCGTCTACCCATCTTCATCGGACGCAGTTGATAATTGTCTGACGGCCTTTCATGACACTATCAAGTCCACATTAGCTGCTCTGATCCTGCGTGGCTTCCACTCGTATCCAGACACCTTGGTACTCATCGGATCTTCGAACAGAGAAAAGCAAATGTAAAAGGCTTGAACAACAATGGCGCCAAACTAAAGCCCCGATAGACAAGGGGCAGTATAAAGCAGCCTTAGATATATACCATAAAAATCTCAAATCTGCACGGAAAAATCTTATAGCCACCCAACTTGAGCAATCAGGCAACACCTCTTTAAAACCATTTTTCACATTCTCAATACCCTCATTAACCCTAAAGCCTGCAACCCAGACGAGGAACCCACTCAATTACTTTGCGACAACATAGCTGATAATTTTTCACAAAAAATAGAGGATATTTATAACAAGATAACATCCTCCATTACCAACACCAACTATAATTTGATGATCGATCATGCCTCTGATTCTTCTAGACAGCGCCCCATTCAGGATACTAAATCTCGACTAAAATCTGCCAAATCAGGCTGTCCCCAAGATCTAATTCCAGCTAAAACTGCCAAAAAACTTGAAGCGAACTGGTGGAGCCTCTTTGTTTGATTCTTAACTGTTCTATCATAGAAGGTAAACTCCCTAAAGAATGGAAGGATGCTCAGATTATGCCCATCAGGAAAAATATTAAACTGTTTCCCAATGTTATAACCAACTACCGCCCCATTTCACGGCTCCCCCTTTATAGTAAACTAGCAGCCCTTTCCGGCGTTGTCCGGGTATGAATTGCTGCCGGCCAGTAGATATTGTTTTGTAGGATTTCGTTTTGATAGCATTTCTTATCTGTGACAGGCCTGTGAAACGCTCCGATTCACTGTGCACTGCTGATGCACTTAAGAGTGCGCGTTCAGTAGTGTGTGAACTCGAGTTTCCCTACTTTATTTTTCCTTGCAATATTATATAGCGAGAACTCGACAACATGGCATGAGTACAATTTACTTTACAGAAGAACACATTCATTTGTGGTAGGCACGGGGAGACAAAGCGATTTGCCTGGAATCACAGGATGTTGAGCTGATGCCGAGATTCTAACGTAGCTTCCCAGCTCTAAAGTTCGCAATTCTAGAACTTGTGCCGGGAGGTGTGACTAAAAGTGTAAGTCGGTGCTGGCCATCAATGAGAGAGACCTGTGCATTTTTCAAATCGGTTGTGAAAAAATATGAGTATGTTACTGGGGATTTGGGCCGCCGTGCCACCAATGTACTTACCGGGGAGGGTAAACACCCATTATTCCGCAACTTTCTTTCCGCATACCATCACTCCGCATACTTTCGTTACGAAAGTACCATGACTCTGCAATGCCATTATAACGCATGGCATTACATTTTATATGCTTTTACCACGCATACATTTACAACGAAATTCGTTGTAAATGCATGATTGGTAAAAGCATGTTTTTTTTTAATGTTTGGATAAGGTAAGTATGGGTATAGGGGTATATGTTTTGGGGTACTGAGGTATATGTTTTGGGGTGTTTGCGTATTTTAGGGGATAAGATATAGTTTTGGGCTATGGGGTACAGGGGTAGTTTTAGGGTTTAGGGATAAGTATGGGTTTTGGGGTACAGGGGTATTTTTAGGGTTCAGGGCTAGGTTTGGGTTTAGGGATATAGGGGTATTTTTAGGATTCTGGGGTAGGTTTGGGGATTTGGGGTACAGGGGTATTTTAAGGGTTCAGGGCTAGGTTGTGGTTTTGGGGTACAGAGGTATTTTTAGGGTTCAGGGATAGGTTTGGGTTTTGGTGTACAGGGGTATATTAGGGTTCAGGGGTAGGTTTGGGTTTTGGGGAAATGGGTTATTTTTATGGTTCAGGGCTAGGTTTGGGTTTTGGGGTACAGGGGTATATTTAGGGTTCAGGGCTAGGCTTGGGTTTTGGGGTACAGCAGTATTTTTAGGGTTCTGGGGTAGGTTTGGGTTTTGAGGTACAGGGGTATTTATAGGGTTCAGGGCTAGGTTTGTGTTTTGGGGTACAGGGGTAATTTTAAGGTTATGGGATAGGTTTGGGTTTTGGGGTACAGGGTATATTTATAGGGTTAAGATGGGTTAGTGGTTAAGGGTGTTGGGGTATTTTAAGGAGTAAGGCTGGGTTATGATTATGAGGTGCAGGGGTATTTAAAGGGAGCAGGGTGGACACCCGGAGCTGGAATGTGCAGAACCAGGGAAGAAAAAACAATGAAATATTGGGCGCAACGCTCGCTTTTTTTCTCGTTATCCTGTGCCCTGCACACGCCCCCAGCATCCGCACATGATATGAGACATGGCATGAAGGGCGGAACGTACCACACGCCCCCAGTGTTTGTCACGCCCCCAGCACACGCCCACAGCACAACGCAGACACGCCCACAAGGGACTACTTTGCTGGCATGGTTCTTTTACCTTTTAAATGTACATGGTGGGCGTCTGCATAGCCTATGTCCTTCTGCTGCAACTGCCCTTTCCAACGCTGTATTGGGTGTTGTGATTGGTGCTGTGGTTCCTGAGATTACCCGCCTCAAAGGTTTGGGCTCTCTCTTTACTATATTAGTATAGATTGCTGGAAAAGCACATTAGCACTCATCTTTCGGCCTTTATTGAACCTTCCAACTGTCCAGACCATTCTCAGTCAGGATTCCGTCCCAGGCATAGTACTGAACTTGCCCTGGTTAATGTAACAGATGACACTTGAGTGCTGGCGTCGCTGGCCAAGCTGTAATTCTCATACTGCTTGGCCTTTCCGCAGAATTCAACACCATCTCACACCAGATCCTGCTGGACAGATTGCGTTCTATAGGCATCCAGAACTCAGCTCTAGACTGGTTGCAGCACTTCCTCAAAGACAGGACCTAAACAGTGAATCTTGGACCTTTGAAATCCAAGACTACCTCAGTACCCAAAGGGGTACCCCAGGGTTCCTGTTTAATTCCATCTTTGTTTAATGTGTACGTCACCCCCCTCGCAGTACTTCTCAGGAAAATCGGGTTTACCCCGATTTGCTACGCGGCCGAAACTCAACTCTTTCTTTCTTACAATTAAGATACCCCCAACATCCAAATTATGCTCGCGGAAGGTATGAAAGTGATAACATATGGGATGAGCAGTAATTTCTTGCAGTTGAACGCAGGAAGGACAGAAATAATGCTTTTCAAGGAGGCTGTCACCAGCTGTTCCCCGAGCTGGTGGTCAGAAGAATGAGGCCCAGCACCATCTCCCAAGTCAATAGTTAAAAACCTAAGGGTACTATTTATTTATTTATTTATTTATTTTGTGATTTATAAAGCGCCTGGTGACCCGAAGGCATCCCCGCGCTGTAAGGTTGTGAAATCCAGGAAGGGGAGACCAGAAACTATTTGGGGAAGAGGAAGGTTTTAAGTTTTTTACGGAAGAGGGCGTGACATGGTTCAAGACGCAATATGCGAGGAAGTGCGTTCCATTTTGAAGAGGCATTGACCGAGAAGCGGCGGCCACCGGTGCGCGACTTCTTAAATCTTGGGACTATGGCCAGATGTTCGCTGTCAGAGCGAGGGTTTCTGGGGGCATTGTAGGGGATGACCATGTCTTTGAGGGCGGCAGGTCCAGCCCCATTGATGAGTTTGTGCGTGGTGCACAGGGCCTTGAACTCTATTCGCTGGCGCACAGGGAGCCAGTGCAGAGATTTAAGGGCCGGTTTGGTCGAGGCTCTGGGAGGAAGGTTCAGAATGAGTCTCGCCGCAGCGTTTTGTGCACGTTGGAGTTTGGCCAAGGTGGTTTCAGGAGCGCCGAGGTACGCGGTGTTGCCATAGTCAAGCCGCGCTAGTATAAGCCCTTGGACCAGAAGTTTCCTGGACAGGGGGGGAAGGAGAGGGAGAATCTTGCGAATTGATCGGAGAAGGCCAAAGCAAGTCCCAGCGGTCTTGGCTGCCTGGGTCTTCATAGAAAGGTCCTGCTCCAGCCAGAAACCTAGTGTTTTGATTTCTGTCTTAGGCGTGGGGATATCACCGAAGGCGTCCGGCCAAACTGATGGAGGGATGGAGGACCATTTATTACCCAGAAGCATGATTTCGGTTTTTGTACCGTTCAGCTTCAGAGAGGATTCGCACATCCAGGTGTGTATATCTTGCAGGCAGTTCAATAAGATTTCTGGGTGATTGTCCAGGTGGGAAAGAGAAACGACAAGTTGGGTGTCGTCGGCATAGTTGACTATTTTTATCCCGTAGGGGGTCACAACATCTTCCAAGGGGGCCATGTAGACATTAAACAGGGTGGGACTGAGCGAGGACCCCTGGGGCACTCCACATGTGAGAGGGAGGGGGTCTGAGTGAGAGTTGCCGTCCCACACCTGAAATGAACGACCGGAAAGGAAGGATTCGATCCAAGCATGTGCGGTTCCCACAATTCCTGCCCTGGCCTGGCGATGGAGGAGGACACGGTGATCCACTGTGTCAAAGGCGGCACTGAGGTCCAGGAGGATCACTGCCACTGATCCTCCTGAATCCAGGATACATCTTGCCTCCTCGATGACGGAGAGGAGTGCAGTGTCTGTGCCTTGGCCCGGCCGGAATCCTGTTTGGGACTGACGTAAGATTTTGTTCGTCTCAAGGAATTGGGAAAGTTGCACGTTGACTAATAGACAATGACTTAAATCTGGATGAACATATAACAGCAACTAAAAGAGCTTGCTTTCATGCCCTTAGCCTGCTTCGTAAAGTCTTCTATTTCCTTCCTGCATAAACATGTATAACCCTGGTCCATGCCGTAGTACTTACTCGTTTAGACTTCAGCAATGCTTTGCTGATCTCTGCTAAGGAATCTGCCTTGCATAGACTTCAGGTGGTGCAGAAAACAGCTGCTCATTTGGTAACCAGTGCACCTTATCGTGCCCCATCACTTCCCCTACTACACAAACTTCACTGGCTACCCATTCGCAAAAGAATTCATTTTAAAATTTGCTGCATAGTGCTCAAAGGCCTAAACCAGATGGGTCCTGCCTATCTGGCTGATAAACTAGTTAAATACACACCATCACGCTCCCTTCGTTCTGAAGGGAAAGGCCTTCTTGTCATACCCCGTATCAAGCAAGCCAGACTGGGAAGAAAATCATTTTCCTACCTGGCCCCCAAACTATGGAATCAACTGCTCCTGGATATCCGCCTTACCACTAACTATCTAGGATTTAGGAAAAAACTCAAAACTCTGCTTTTTTAACTTTGCACCCCATACCCATATATGTCCTTAGCGTGGAGATACCCCATACGGGGTGATTCAGGCGCTTTACAAATGATATAAATAAATTAAAAATAACCAGACCTCAGTGCTAGCATTCTAACCCTACATCAAGGATATGTTTAATTGGATGCAGACAATTGACAAGTACTGACTTATTTATAACTCACTAATATATATTGACCCAGGGTACCAAGGGTGTGTAAGGCAGAGTGTTCGTCCAGATCTGCAGCACTGTTTGCGCCACTCTGAATGTGACAAAGGACAGTATGGATCTCAGCCCCTACCCAGGGCCGCAAACAGGGATAGTCTGGTGGTCCCTTCCATCATTAGACCTCAGGAGACGACCCTGCCCCCCCACATGGGTTGTCCCAACTCAAAACTGCACCCCACCTGCCTCTAAAGACATGACTCACCGGCTGGATGTGCTAGAAGACCAATTAGAAATTATATTTAGAGGCCTTGATGAAATCCTCTCCAACCTGAACAATGCGAGAAAGCCCCAACAATTCCATTCAATCCCTTCCCCTCCGGTGGTGCCTACCCCACTAAAATGCCTACTCACGACTGCGCCCACATGAGGAAACAGACTTCTGAGGCCCACAAAAAGTGACACGATGACCACCCCCCAAACTCTCACTGAACCACAGCACCGTCGGACGAAGCCCAGAACAACACTAACAAGGTCATGGAGACACAAAAACCAAGACCACCCAGAGCGATAGCAGCAATGTCTGAAAAAGAATCCTTGGACCTAGCCTCCACTTATGACTCCTCTCTCCTATTGCCCTCCAACTCCAAAATTCAAGTGATCACGGGCTTCGGAAGAGACCACCCTCCCGCGAAAATTGTAAGACCTCCACCCTCCCTCACCTCCATTCCGAGGGCCCCATTAGGAAAACATATGAACAAAATCAATCCAGCAACTAACTGCATGCTCATTAACTGTAGATCCGCCCCCAAACATACAATGGAATTAGCTGAAACCATCCTTTCTCAGAACCTTGATATTGCGTTCATCACGGAGACATGGCTAAAGGAGACTTCCCCACCCTGTCTAGACATGCTGGTACCCCCTGGTTTCACCATCATCAACAAAGACAGAAAAGACCAACGGGGGGGGGGGTAGCCATCATCCATAAAGATGACATCGACATCACGATAACAGACTCATGCAAATACAGCACCTTTGAATGTCTATCTGTCTCCATCAAGACTAAGTAAAACCGCCCTTTGATAGTTCACCTTCTCTATCACCCTCCTGGCAATTCCCCCACTTTTGGCGAACACCCATCTGACCTGATTGCCCATTGCGCTCTCAAAGACTCTAACTTCATAATCCTGGGTGATCTCAATTTACGCTGGAACGAAACCAACCACACAGTAATTCAATCGCTCAACAATCTCCTTTGTGACAATAACCTTTCAAAACACTGCTCTGAAGAAACCCACAACAAAGGAGCGACCCTAGATGCCATCATTGCCCACCAAGACGTAATCACGGTCGACAACATCCTCCCAGTCGACTGGTCGGACCATCACATGATTCTATTCCACATCAACCAAAGACTCCTATCCCTGCCCCCTGCGCAAGATCCCCCAAAATGGGCAAGAAATCTAAACCAGATCCCCTTGGACATTATGGAAGAGAGACTCAAGTTCCTCCTACCCAATGACAACGATCTCTCCACGAATGACCTCACCTCGCTCTATAATGCGAAGTTAAAAACCCTTCT
Organism: Lissotriton vulgaris; assembly: GCF_964263255.1. NCBI lineage: Eukaryota > Metazoa > Chordata > Amphibia > Caudata > Salamandridae > Lissotriton > Lissotriton vulgaris. The sequence goes on along the minus strand of NC_141691.1, from coordinate 2,134,979,648 downwards.
TGACCAACTAGCACCCCTGAAACTTAAAAAAAAGTGAACCATCCCATCAAGATCCTGGTTCGACTCAGACACTAATGAAGAAAGGAGACAACTTAGAGCCGCAGAAAGACGGTGGAGGAACCTGCCCTCCATGTACCACCGTGACAAACTCAGAAACATCCGGAAGAAATATAACAGTCACATTAAGAACAAACAATCTATGTTCTTCTGCTCCGCTCTCGAGACCGCAAAAGACAGACCTAAGGAACTTTTCAATATCATTCGACAGCAAACATCCAAACCAGATACTTCCCTGGAGCTGGCCTCCAAAGAACGATGCGACAACTTTGCCAAATTCTTTGAAGATAAGATCTCCAAGATCGATCATTCCCTGGCCACCAACCTCTCCCTCCCCCCCACAGCAAACAAGATGGGGTGCTTGACAATGCCCCCCCTCCCTCTACTAAACCCTGGTCACTCTTTCAGCCCATTCTTGAAGAAGAGATAGTCAAACTTATCGCCACCTCCAAACCATCTTCTCACACGCTTGACCCCCTCCCTGCTCAACTCACTAAAAAACTGAAACTCTCTCTTGCCCCACTGTGGTGCAGGATTATAAACAGCTCCCTAAATCGTGGAGAAGTCCCAGACTGTTTGAAAGTGGGACAAGTCACCCCAATACTAAAAAAAACAGGCCTGGACAAAAATGACTTAAACAACTTTAGACCCATCTCTAACCTTCCTCTCCTCTCCAAAATCCTAGAAAAATGCATACTCAACCAACTAACTTGGCACTTGGACAATACCAGTCTCCTAGACTCTCATCAATCGGGATTCAGGAAAGGGTGCAGCACAGAAACTGCAATCCTCAAAGTAATTGATGACCTTCTCAATTCTCTGGACTCAGACCATTGTTCCCTCCTCATTCTCCTAGACCTATCAGCGGCATTTGACACGGTCGATCACTTTCTTCTCCTCAAAGCTCTGGAAGAAAGGGCCGGGCTCGACGACGTGGTCCTTAACTGGTTCTCCTCATTCCTAAACAATCGCTCACAAAGAATCAAAATCAGAAGCTATGAATCTGACCTACACCCAGTCACAAGGGGAGTACCCCAAGGCTCAGTGCTCTCCCCCCAACTCTTTAATATCTACATGGAACCCCTCACCACCCTACTCAGGAAAGCCAACATGCCCTTCCACCTCTACGCTGACGATACTCAACTCTACCTAGAAATTTCCTCTTCTAAAGATGTGCATAGACTTAATGAAACACTAAAGGAAGTCCAACGGTGGCTCTCAGGTAACCACTTAAAACTCAACCCGGACAAAACTGAGCTGCTTCTTATCTCGAACAAAGAAGAGAACCCACAAATGAACGAATGGCTAAAAGAAATTGATGCGCTCAATGGTAACCTCTCCTTGGCTGACTCCGTTAAATCATTAGGCATCACTCTAGACTCTAAACTTGATTTGACCAAACACATCAAGATTGCGGCCAAGAGAGCCTTCCTCAACCTGAAACTTCTAAACAAAATTAACCTTTCATCCCATCCAAAGATCTCAAACAAGCCACCCAAGCATTGGTTTTGTCACGACTGGACTATGGAAATGCAATCCTCTCTGGAATACCCAAAACTCACCTTGCTCCTCTGAAAACAACCCTAAACACGGCTGCCAGAATGGTCACTGGAATAAAGAAATTTGATCACATTTCCCCGGCACTAAAAGACCTTAAGTGGCTACCTATAGAAATGCGGGCAAACTTTAGAACAGCCTGCCTCACCCATAAAGCCCTTCACACAGGCAAACTAGAATATCTAGCAGCCAAACTCAGAAAAGCAGGTCAGAACATAACTCTCAGAAGCTCTAACACCCTACTTCTTATCCCGCTCAAAGCACGAAAACAAAAAACACTGACCAGATTCTTTCCCGGAAATGCTCCCAAAAAATGGAACTCTATCCCCCCACATCAGAACTATTCCTCACTTCCCGAAATTCAAGAGTCAACTCAAAATCCTTTTCCTCGACCGCTCCCTATCGAACAGATAGGAACCGCTAGGAGTGTTTAAAGTGCCTCTACTCTCTTCTCAATGCGGATCGCCATCTCTACTCTGATTCATATCCTGAACGCCTCGCTGATTGTACTGTATTTGCTGTCTTTTGCACTGCTCTATACTTGCTGTAAAGCGCTCCGATACCTTCCGGTCTGGTTAGCGCTATATAAAACTTCTTAAATAAATACTATTTCGACGTTACCATTACAAGTAACAACAAAGACACCACTTTGCTCAGTGATATATGTAGGTCTCCCCTAAGGAAGGCCTATAGAGCCCTTTTGCAGTTAGTTAAATATTTTTAAGTAAGACATATACTTTCATATGTTTACACAGCAACAGTTGCAAAATGTTGTTGAAAAGGATATTAGCCCATTGGCTAACACTGGGTTCCTTGATGGAACCCCAACCTGGCTAACCTCTTAATGCGATTACCTAACATGTTCAAGAATGGTATCAAACTAATTGGGGCATTAAACCCAACCTGATGCTCAGGTTGCATTTAATGTCACTAATAAAGGTAAGCAACATTAGAAAGTGGCATGCTGCACTCCAGTTACTCCAGAAGCATCACTTACACAGTGTTTTGCCTGCCTGGGAGACATGGAAACTACTGGCAGGCCCAGGAGCAAAGGCACTTGCAGCAGATGAGGTGTTACAATACACACCAAGCACAGGGGTTTGAGGCTATGTGATATTGCACCTATCCACTAGTGTCACGTCAATATCTGAAAATTTTTGGTGCTAAGGACAGGAGATCCAGACCCCTAGGTCTCCCTGAGACTAAAAAGTCTCAAACAAACACACTATAACACAATGTCCAGCACTCTACAAATGTATTGAAATGATCTATTTCTTTATCGTATAGTAGCCAAGGAAACAATAATTATGGATAAAACACCATATAATTACAACATTTCATTCATTCCATCCAAGGAAATTAGGAGTCTTCAATAGTTGAGTAGTCAGGTCTTTTATTCTGTTCAAAAACGCTATCTTCATAAAAGCAATGTTGTAGCCAGTGCCTACGCGTTTCGTCCAAACGGACTTCTTCAGGGCAGGTTAGTTACTGTTTTTTGTCTAGTCTGATGCTTCATCTAAGGAGTTTGTCTGTGAGTTCCTTTCCCAGCGCAGTTGTGCAAACATTAAGGAAAATATCTTATAAACAAATAGATATTTTTGTGCTTTCTTTGTTGAAGTAATTTGCTGAGCCGGAACGTTGTAGGTCCAACTTTTTGTTCTGAAATGTAGAGTCGAAGCATCATGGCATCATAACTGCATTTGCTTACCTATAAGCGAATGCGGTTATGGTGCCATGATGCTTTGACTCTACATTTCAGAACAATAAGTTGGACCTACAACGTTCCGGCTCAGCAAATTACTTCAACAAAGAAAGCACGAAAATATCTATTTGAGTCCCGGGACCCCTAACTAAGAGACTATACTTACTGTTTATAAGATATTTTCCTTAATATTTGCACAACTGTGCTGAGAAAGGAACTCACAGACAAACTCCTTAGATGAAGCATCAGACTAGACAAAAAACAGTAACTAACCTGCCCTGAAGAAGTCCGTTTGGACGAAACGCGTAGGCACTGGCTACAACATTGCTTTTATGAAGACAGCGTTTTTGAACAGAATAAAAGACCTGACTACTCAACTATTGAAGACTCCTAATTTCCTTGGATGGAATGAATGAAATGTTGTAATTATATGGTGTTTTATCCATAATTATTGTTTCCTTGGCTACTATACGATAAAGAAATAGATCATTTCCATACATTTGTAGAGTGCTGGACATTGTGTTATATAGCAGATGAGGTGTTACCTTCTGTCCCAGGTTTGCTACTGGGTGTTAGCCCAAAAGGTGAGCTTCAAAGTAGAAGCCTCCTTTGAAGGGCTGACGGTGACAACACCCCTCCGCAGGATGCCTTTTGTTCCTGCAGACAATTAGGAGACAGATCTAGAGAGGGAAATTCCGTCCCCAAACTGGTTTGCCTGTGGGCGTATAACCCAATGATAGCCTCACCTCTAGGGTGGGATACCACTTTTCTGATGACCAAGGAAGGGTCATATCATCTTGAAACGGTCAAGAAATGGGCAATCTGGGATAGCCAGGTCCTACACCTTGCTGGAAACACATCACTAGGTGGAAGGGGACCCAGTTGCCCATTGGCTAAGAACAACGTGTTCCCCTCAGTGCTCTTTCCTGGGATATATGTGACACTGCTGGCATCCTGACCCTCAGATCATGCTGGAGTTGAAGAAATAAGTGAAGAACGACTGCCCTGCTGTACTTGAACTGCATAAAGAGAGTCTGCACGTTCAAGAGGACTGAACTGGCTGCACTTTGGGCTAGTAAAGTTTGGACTGTGCCTGCGGCTTCTGGCTCAGAGAAAAGTTGGTTCACAGCAATGAATCCAAGAATCAGTCGGGGGATCCCTGGAACCAGCTCCAGAACACAAGAGCTGAAGAAGCCCAAACCAATAATCCGGTAGCCTCTTGAGAGGTTTTGCCACTACCATTGGTAAGGTGCACAAAATCTGAGATAGCAAAAGGTTGTAGCCATTTTTGCCGGATCCTGGAGTTCAACCAGAGTCTGGATTTATCGTAGTCAGGGACATTAGCCCCCAGCTATATATTTTGTCAAACCATGGTGCACGGACACCAGCAGCCTAGCATCAGCTGGCACAATACTGTATCACAGAGGACTTCGAAGGACTCCAATGTCTGCGGTCAAAGATGCCCCTCATCACCTGTCGACTGAGGTACAATCAGGAAGACACCCTCGTTGACAGCGCCTCAACCAGAGCATCCTTTGAGCATCCTATCCCTGCATCCTCAGCATTAAGACCACTCCATTGATGTCTATGGGGATTAGATCATAATAATTATTCCTAATTGGAACGCACACATATCTCAGCCCTTAAGTGCCCGGGCTATAGGCGAGATTAAGTGAGCCAGGGATTGAGCTCTGGAATCAGCCACTCTGGCCTCTGCACCACACCTCCCTCTCTTAGAACTTGCATTCAAAATGCTCTGGTGGCCAGGTAGCTGTCTGAAATTTCCTCTCTAGTCCTCCTGACCTTTTCCCGGCTGGATTTGGTTTTCCAACCTGGGCCAGAGTGCTCCCACTAACTCTTTCAAAATTTACAAAAGTTTACAACATTTTTGTTGACCATTGTGTGTTTGAAGTTGCATTTGAAAACAAGCATTGGCATTGGCAGTGGAGAAGTGTGGCTCACTGGTTAGAAGAGGCATACCCTGAAGCTGAGGTCAGACCCGGGACCAGGGTTCGATTCCCGACGCGGCAGGGTCCTGAACCCAATTGTCCACGGACTCGATAATTCTCGCTTCGGTGCCCACTCTAAGCACGAGTTCACACTATGCAGCTCTGGGCAACAAGCTTGCTTAATCTCCACAACGCCCCCCCCCCCCGCGGCGGGATGCCTGGCTTTCACCTTGGGGATGCCCAGCACGGGTGATCTCACAGGGAAAAACCAGGACGGGTTCCCAAGGCAAGCGCCGAGATGCCCAAGGGTAAAATCGAGCGCTATATAAGAACACACATAAATACATACATACATACATTGCCAATAGGTCTTGCCTTTGGGACCTTATAAGTATTTAGTTATGCAGCACTATACCCTTAGTGCAACAGCATCAACTGTTGCATGGCTAAAGACTTATAAAGTCCCAAAGGCGAGACGTATTGGCTATGCCAATGTTTGTTATTTTTGAACTGGTGTCTCCCACCCTAGCAGTTAGTGACGTGCGAAGCTCACTGGTGTGTTAATATCCCTTGGTTGGAAGCCATGGGATATTCCATTTGCTCAGGTTCGTTCCGAACCCTTCAAAGTTCGTGACAGCTGCTGAGGCTCACACTCCAGCCCTCCCTGCCCTGGTATCCAAGCACTGACTCTTTTTTGGTCTGCCACGGGGGCTACTAATGTGACTGTGAGGGCCACCACAGCCCCTCCCAGGGCAAACTATGAGTTTAATCCCACACACAATATGCGGTTGGTGATCAGTCAGCCTTGAATGCGGCCATCGGTCTGCAAAACTTGAAATTAATATGTGGCATTTTCGTGTATTTGAACACTAATTCTGCTGCGGGGAGGAGGGAGAAGAAGAAGTGGTGATGTCTCTCCTTTAATGTAGCCGTGGTGCGGCTATGCTCCTAAGTTGTCTTCCCTGGCTGCTCCCCCTCGGAGTGGGCACTGGACGGGGCTGGGCTGGCTCAGCTGCAACAGTTTCCCGGTGCCTGTGGGGCCGCTGACTCGGAAAGGCTACAAGCCTCCTAGGGCGGCCGCAGCCTCTGACTAGGAAAACAGTGGTAGCCGGACAAGAAACCAGATCCCAGCCCTGCGTAGGGCACGGGCGAGCTGGGGGGAGTACCTGTCAGTCCCCCGGAGGGAGGTGAGCGGGTGGCGGCCATAGAGGGAGATTTAACAAAGGGAAGATACGGAGCTACCTAAAAAAACACTCAAACAAAATGAGGCCGAGCTGTGGGGCATGCCGGTTAGTCCCCTTTTCAGTGGTGGTCGGGGAATTAAGGAAGAGAAGAAATGGAACTAGCTTAAAAATATATAATAGACAAACTCCTTAAAACCTTAAACTTAAAAACGTGAAGAAAAACAATACAGAGCTGAGCTATTGGGGTCTGTCAGTCCCTCATGTGGGGTAGTGGGTGATGTAGGGGGGAGAGTTAACTCTGTAAGACCAAGAGCCATTCTAGAATCCGAAACAACACCAAACTGGGAACTGCAATGTGGACCACTGGGGCCTAGTTGTTGAGACACAGAGGTACCATTCAGTCCCTCTTCAAAGTCAGAAGATGGCGAGTGACGTCACTTTCCCAACACATTCAAACTGCTTTGTGGTGATCCTTGCTTAAAGTATGGAAGTACCTGTCAGCCTGCACTTCAGGGGTCAAGGGGTCCTCAAGGTGCATGTTTTAATGTATACATACATTAACGCCCACACAGACATAGGTACAGACAGGCTACTAGAGGTCATGGCCTCCACTGTGGAGAAGATCAGTCCGACCCCCACCACATTAGTGTGCTGTGCGCAACCCGCCAGTGGGGGCAAATTTGCCCGGCTACTTGACGACTGCCCATCGAGCGCCATGTGAGGTTCAGACAAGCTCCTTTTCATGTGCCCATCCCCACGAATATACCAACCCCCACACACACACACAAACTCTGCTGTGATGCGGCAGGGACCCAACTTTGTCCCTACACATCAGCCTATTCTTCAGGAGTTTTCCATGGACAGCAGGACAGGGGTGGGAGAAGTGTGTACAAGATGGTAGGGTCTGTGGTAAGAGCCATGCAGACTCCAGGGCGGGGAAGAGGTGGTGGATGGAGGGCAGTATGAACTACATGGCAAGACATATATCACTCCAGCCCCCAACTACTCCCAGACTGGTGTGTGCAGGACTAGGCACTAGCAGTGAAACTACCCTGCCACCACATGTTCAAGGCTCAGCCATGTGCTTCAGAGAACAGGGCAGTGACAGGGAGGGTGGACAGGACGCCAGGGTGCCGGTACAGACCCTGGGCCCTGACAGCCAGGCTGGAGGGAGGATGGCAGGGTCTGGATGTGGCAAGTACCCTACAGTGACAAACAGCCAAACACCGTGAAACATGCCAAGACAAACACCGCACACGGAGAGACTGCCTTGCCCACCGCACTCCAGGCAGCAGTCAACATCATGACACACACCACAGGGCCTCCTTTGGACAGGCAGTGAAATGGTGGGAGAAGGTGCTGTGTTAACTACAACTTGCGCACCCGCAATGCACTGCTGATGACGTCACATATTACATCACTCATGACATGGTCAGTGACATCACTCATTACATCAGGGAGAGATGTTCAGAGACCACACCCCCTTTTTACAACACTCTGCAACGCAGCTCCCGGGCACTTACTAGAGGTATCCGTTGTACTAGTTGGCCCCTAGGGGACCTCTGGATTTAAGTGGAATATATTCCCCAACCTACAACGCGCCACAGGGATTGTTTGCACACATGTCACCTCAAGTCCCGCCCCCTACCTTCACCACTGTGAAAACATGCCCCGTAACGCGTTCTAAGTTGGGAAATTAAGTCCCCTTGCATACTGGAGGTCCCTGGGGGCCAACTAGCCCACCAGGAATGCGCCAGGGGGCTTTGTTGCAGAGAGGTATAAAAAGGCCAGGCCCCTTTTTACAACTCTCTGCAACGCAGCCCCCTGGCACGTTTGCAGAGGGGGAAGTAATTCCCCTCACATACTAGGGGTCCCTGGGGGCCAACTAGCCCACCAGAAACCTCCAGCGTGTGCCGGGGGGCTGCGTTGCAGAGAGGTGTAAAGAGGCCATGCCTCTTTTACACCTCTCTGCAACGCAGCCCCAAGGTGCCTTTTCAGAGGGGGAAGTAATTCCCCTCACATACTGGGGTCCCTGGGGGCCAACTAGCCCACCAGCAAACTCCAGTATGCGCCAGGGGGCTCCATTGCAGAGAGGTGTAAAAAGGGGGGTGGCCTCTTTACATGTCTCTGCAAGGGAGCCCCCTGGCCCCGACTGGAGGCTCCTGGTGGGCTAGTTGGCCCCCAGGGACCCTCAGTATGCCAGGAGAATTACTTCCCCCTCTGCAAACGCACAAGGGGGTGGGTTTGCAGAGAGGTGCAGGGAGGGGGCGTGGCCTCCTCCCGATTCCGTAGTAAAAAAATATAAAACTTTTAAGAAGGGGGGCTGTGTGGCTCCCCTTATTTTTCTATTTTTTTGGCCCTGGGGACCCCATCCCCCGGGGCCTGGCCTTCCTCGTTGGGGGCCGTGGGGGATCCCCAAGCCCCACACAGTCCCTGCTGATTCTCCACATCCTGCGGGCGCCGGCATTGCTTTTCTGTATGGGGAGCAGCTAAAATGCTGCTCCCCGTACAGAACAGCAATCAGCTTTGATTTTTGAAAGGGAGAGCAGGTTTCCTGCTCTCTCTTTCAAAAATCAAAGCAGTTTGCTGTGGTAGGGTGGGAGCCGCGAAGCTCCCGCCTTACCATAGCAAACAGCAGTGTCCCGGGGGTGGGCACCCCAGGACACTGCAGGAGCCGGCTCAGGGGGGTGGCGGTCCCCAGGACCATCAATGGCTCCAGGAGGGGGGCCGTGCGACCATCCTCCCAACATGTACGAAGCCCCGTGGGGTGGTGGTACCCGGGGCTGGGGGGTCTGTCACGGATCCCCCTATTTGCATATTAGTGCCACGGGGAGTTGGTGGTCCCCGGGGCATGTGGGGGGGCTTGAGCCCCCCCCACACAGGTCTAATTATAAAAAACAAAGCCCCAGGGGGTGGCGGTCCCCAGGGTGCGGGGGGCGTGAGCCCCCCACATACTTAAAAAGAAAGCCCTGGGGTGTGGTGGTCCCCGGGTCTTGGGGGGTCTTAGAGGCCCCCGATCACTAACAACAGAACCCCAGGGGGTGGCGGTCCCCAGGGCTGCGGGGGGGGCTCTATGCCCCCCACTAGCATATTAACTATGCCCCAGGGGTTGCGGTCCCCGGGGAAGTGTGGGGGGGATTGGGCCCCCCCACACTTTTTATAAAATATGCCCCCCGGGGGCTAATATTAAAAAAAGTACACTATTTTTTTTTCCTGCGGGGTACGCATACTGTACGCATACACCGCAATTTTAAAAAAAGCAGGCATAGGTGGTCAGGGTGTGTCTACCCTGACTCCTTTACATGTTTTGCGCATTTGTTTTCAGCTTTCTTGTGCCTCGGTTCCACCGAGGCACAAGATGGCTGCCAACACTTCCTGGTTTGGAGTGTTGACAGACAGTTGACAGCCAATTAGCATGCAGCTCATGCTCTGAAAAGTACTCGTACGATACTTGTACGGTACTGGTACCCCGTGGTTTTTGTAAAAAAATGAATTGGAGGGTCCTTGGGGGTCCTTGTGGGACCCCCTGAGCAGGCCTAGGGGGTCAGGGTGTTTCTACCCTGCCCCCTTTGCGTGTTTTCCACCTTTGTTTCCCTGCTTTCTTGTGCCTCAGTCTACCGAGGCACAAGATGGCTGCCAACACTTTCTGGTTTAGAGTGTTGACAAACAGTTGACAGCCAATTAGCATTCAACTCGTGCTCAGGAAGGTACAGAGTACAGTAAGCTTACAGCAAGCTTACCGTAACACCTCCAATATATATCTGTGATTGTACTTTTGCTTTACTCAGGAACTACTGAACTGATTTACACCATTCAACAAAAAGCGTGATCTGCAAACAGAACTCTACCTTTTTGCCAAGTTTGGTGTAATTCCGTTCAGCCGTTTGGGCTGTAGCCCTGGCTAAAGGTCCTATGGAAACACGTTTTGGGACCCCCCTTTTCTCTCGGCTCCACTTCACGAAACACTCCCAACTTTCAGGGACGGAGCGGTGGGGAGCAGGCCATTTTCTTGAAAAAATTCACAAAGATTTGTCCACCGGCGCCAAAGTTATTCCAAATAGAATGTTGCGGATTTCCTATGGAAACTAGGTTTTAACTATAATTACCTACAGGCGACCGCCAGTGGGTATTATATTCACTGAATAAAACACAGGTTTTAGTGATGTTATAGTTAGAAATTAGCATTTAAAAACCTTTGAAATTCACAGAAAAAACATAGGTTTCAGGGACGTTATAGTTAGAAATTAGCATTTAAAAAGTGTTAGAATTTTTCTGACAAAAACAGAGGTTTCAGGGATGTTATAGTTAGTTGGACATTTTACTTTTACAAAACCAGAGAAATTCAGCCCTTACAGTTAGTTCAGCTAACTATAACTCGTGCCCCTGCTACGCACTGCTGATGACGTCACACGTTACATCATTCATGACATGGTTAGTGACATCAGAAAGACAGAAAGAGAAGGAGAGAGATGGAGAGAGAGAGAAAGAGAGAGAAAGAGGGAGAGAGAGAGAAAGAGAGGAGAAGAGAGAGGAGGAGAGAGATGGAGAGAGAGAGAGAGAGGGAGAGAGAGAGAAAGAGAGGAGAAGAGAGAGGAGGAGAGAGAGAGAGAGAAAGAGGGAGAGAGAGAGAAAGAGAGGAGAAGAGAGAGGAGGAGAGAGATGGAGAGAGAGAGAGAGAGAGGGAGAGAGAGAGAAAGAGAGGAGAAGAGAGAGGAGGAGAGAGAGAGAGAGAAAGAGGGAGAGAGAGAGAAAGAGAGGAGAAGAGAGAGGAGGAGAGAGATGGAGAGAGAGAGAGAGAGAGAGGGAGAGAGAGAGAAAGAGAGGAGAAGAGAGAGGAGGAGAGAGAGAGAGAGAAAGAGGGAGAGAGAGAGAAAGAGAGGAGAAGAGAGAGGAGGAGAGAGATGGAGAGAGAGAGAGAGAGAGAGAAAGAGGGAGAGGGAGAGAGAGAGAAAGAGAGTGCCCAAGAGAGAGAAAGCAAGAGTAAGAAATACAGAGAATGAGAGAGAATGAGAGACAGAGAGGGAGAGAAATTGAGGGAGAAAGAGCGCGAGAACGAGGGAGAGAGAGAGAAAGAGAAAGAGAGACAGAGAGAGAAAATTTGCAAGAACAAGAGAGTGAGGGAGAGAAGCAAGAGAGAGGCAAGGGAGAGACGGAGAGAAAGAGAGAGAGAACGAGAGAGAGAGAAAGAGAGAGAAGGAGAGAAGGAGAGAGGGAGAGAGAGAGAGAATTATAAATATAGATGGTGTCATGTAAAATGGCTCCAACTTTCAGCTGTAACTCTGTAGGGATTACTTTTCTCGCAAGGTTCAACGGTCAGTTTTTGGAGTCTACAGCGAAACTTTAGTTGCTCTCAGTTCCCAATGCTCATTTTTACGTTGAGATCAGTGCACACTGGGCAAGGTGTACTGAGGTATATTCTCAAAACGCGGTTGTAATGTATGCACCAACTTTATGTGAATCTTATGGTATTTTGCAAACAGACCTATGTACTGATAGACTGGGTCACAAAATACCCAATCACAGTGGGTCGCGATTTGATCTATCTCATGAATATTAAAGAGGTATGTAGCAAACTGCATGTCTCTCTGATCGGCTGCTATCACAGCAGGGAAGCTGAGCTGCTGGGGTTAACAGACCAAGATACCTCTGACTGTCTGAAAAAATAATGTAATGCATCTTTTTATCTTTAATGAAAAACAGGGTATGTTTAAAAAAAATAAGAGTAGGCAGTGGTGAAATAGACCACTCACTGCCCGCATCAAAACACACTTTCATGAGCGCTCATAAAGAGGAAGGTTCACTGGGGGTTCTTGGGGTCTCCGTCCTGTTTGTGAGTGGGTTACCACTACCTTTCAGCAGTCAGGGTACATGAATCTACCCCACAAGGCATTGGAAGGGAGGCTCTCATGCACCCTTCCCTCAGAGAGGGTCCCTAAACCCACACAAGGGCTCAGTGACATGTTATCCAATCCCTGCAGGAGTTTAGGACATTGAAAAACACATGTTCTTGTCACAAAGCTGCTGTCCACCGACTCACAGGGTTAACACCAGGACTGCACTTGTACATCTGGCACTTGGTTTCAGCAACAATATGTAACCACTGCCAACAACTGGAAGGAACATTCAGCTCTCAGTTAAACCTCATTTTATTACCAGAGGTGAATGCAAGCACCGACCCTGGCACCCGCCCCCACCCTGGCACCTGCCCCACCCTAGCACCTGCCCACCAGCTTTCTTTCATCTGCCAGTTACTTTGAGAAGCGGGGGGGTCTGGCAGCTGCTGTTACAGGTTTCATTTATCCATCCATTCACACCTGGCGGCTGCTGAACCCGAGCCAGCCTCCTTTTCACACAGGTCGAGTAATGACTGTAATTAAACATTCCCCATTATTTCCGCCATCTGGAGGCTGATGTGGGTCCATCTGACTTCATCCTGGGTGTGAGGAGTGAGTTTGTTAGTAACATCAGATCAGTGCAGTCGGAAATCTCCCTTTTTTAGGTGTTTCTCACATGATTGTAAGTTTTACAAATGTGCACTGCGCTGCTTGCCTAAAATATTACACAAGAATCAACAGAAAGGGTCCTGCAGTCTGGTAATGCAGGGGTCTGTGTCTGATTCAAGGGGCGTCCAGGAATGGATCTGCAAGCACTTTACTCTCACTCCACAGACCTCTAGTAACAGATGGAGGGACCCCCACCCGCAAAGAGTTGTGTCCCCTAGTAATGACGTCATGTAATGCAGGGGTCTGTGTCTGATTCAAGGGGTGTCCAGGAATGGATTCTGTAAGCACTTTACTCTCACTCTACAGACCTTTAGTAACAGATGAAGGGACCCCTTGCAGCAAAGAGTTGTGTCTGACTCAGGAAACCCCTAGTAATGACGTCATGTAATGCAGGGGTCTGTGTCTGATTCAAGGGGCGTCCAGGAATGGATTCTGCAAGCACTTTACTCTCACTCCACAGAGCTCTAGTAACAGATGAAGGGACCCCCTGCAGCAAAGAGTTGTGTCTGACTCAGGAAAAGCCTAGTAATGACGTCATGTAATGCAGGGGTCTGTGTCTGATTCAAGGGGCGTCCAGGAATGGATCTGCAAGCACTTTACTCTCACTCCACAGAGCTCTAGTAACAGATGAAGGGACCCCTGCAGCAAAGAATTGTGTCTGACTCAGGAGACCCCAAGTAATGACGTCATGTAATGCATGTGCTGTGTCTGATTCAAGGGGTGTCCAGGAAGGGATTCTGCAAGCACTTTACTCTCACTCCACAGACCTCTAGTAACAGATGAAGGGACCCCCAGCAGCAAAGAGTTGTGTCTGACTCAGGAAAAGCCTAGTAATGACGTCATGTAATGCAGGGGTCTGTGTCTGATTCAAGGGGCGTCCAGGAATGGATCTGCAAGCACTTTACCCTCACTCCACAGACCTTTAGTAACAGATGAAGGGACCCCCTGCAGCAAGGAGTTGTGTCTGACTCAGGAAACCCCTAGTAATGACGTCATGTAATGCAGGGGTCTGTGTCTGATTCAAGGGAGTTCCAGGAATGTATTCTGTAAGCACTTTACTCCCACTCCACAGACCTTTAGTAACAGATGAAGGGACCCCTTGCAGTAAAGAGTTGTGTCTGACTCAGGAGACCCCTAGTAATGACGTCATGTAATGCAGGGGTCTGTGTCTGATTCAAGGGGCGTCCAATGAATATATTCTGCAAGCACTTTACTCTCACTCCACAGGCCTCTGGTAACAGATGAAGGGACCCCCTGCAGCAAGGAGTTGTGTCTGACTCAGGAAACCCCTAGTAATGACGTCATGTAATGCAGGGGTCTGTGTCTGATTCAAGGGAGTTCCAGGAATGTATTCTGTAAGCACTTTACTCCCACTCCACAGACCTTTAGTAACAGATGAAGGGACCCCTTGCAGTAAAGAGTTGTGTCTGACTCAGGAGACCCCTAGTAATGACGTCATGTAATGCAGGGGTCTGTGTCTGATTCAAGGGGCATCCAGGAATGGATCTGCAAGCACTTTACCCTCACTCCACAGACCTTTAGTAACAGATGAAGGGACCCCCTGCAGCAAGGAGTTGTGTCTGACTCAGGAAACCCCTAGTAATGACGTCATGTAATGCAGGGGTCTGTGTCTGATTCAAGGGAGTTCCAGGAATGTATTCTGTAAGCACTTTACTCCCACTCCACAGACCTTTAGTAACAGATGAAGGGACCCCTTGCAGTAAAGAGTTGTGTCTGACTCAGGAGACCGCTAGTAATGACGTCATGTAATGCAGGGGTCTGTGTCTGATTCAAGGGGCGTCCAATGAATATATTCTGCAAGCACTTTACTCTCACTCCACAGGCCTCTGGTAACAGATGAAGGGACCCCCTGCAGCAAGGAGTTGTGTCTGACTCAGGAAACCCCTAGTAATGACGTCATGTAATGCAGGGGTCTGTGTCTGATTCAAGGGAGTTCCAGGAATGTATTCTGTAAGCACTTTACTCCCACTCCACAGACCTTTAGTAACAGATGAAGGGACCCCTTGCAGTAAAGAGTTGTGTCTGACTCAGGAGACCCCTAGTAATGACGTCATGTAATGCAGGGGTCTGTGTCTGATTCAAGGGGCGTCCAGGAATGGATTCTGCAAGCACTTTACTCTCACTCCACAGACCTCTAGTAACAGATGAAGGGACCCCCTGCAGCAAAGAGTTGTGTCTGGCTCAGGAGACCCCTAGTAATGACGTCATGTAATGCAGGGGTCTGTGTCTGATTCAAGGGGCGTCCTGGAATGGATTCTGCAAGCACTTTACTCTCACTCCACAGACCTCCAGTAACAGATGAAGGGACCCTCTGCAGCAAGGAGTTGTGTCTGACTCAGGAAACCCCTAGTAATGACGTCATGTAATGCAGGGGTCTGTGTCTGTTTCAAGGGGTTTCCAGGAATGGATTCTGCAAGCACTTTACTCTCACTCCACAGACCTCCAATAACAGATGAAGGGACCCCCTGCAGCAAGGAGTTGTGTCTGACTCAGGAAACCCCTAGTAATGACGTCATGTAATGCAGGGGTCTGTGTCTGATTCAAGGGGCGTCCAGGAATGGATTCTGCAAGCACTTTACTCTCACTCCACAGACCTCCAATAACAGATGAAGGGACCCCCTGCAGCAAAGAGTTGTGTCCCCTAGTAATGACGTCATGTAATGCAGGGGTCTGTGTCTGATTCAAGGGGTGTCCAGGAATGGATTCTGCAAGCACTTTACTCTCACTCCAAAGACCTCTAGTAACAGATGAAGGGACCCCCTGCAGCAAAGAGTTGTGTCTGACTCAGGAAACCCCTAGTAATGACGTCATGTAATGCAGGGGTTTGTGTCTGATTCAAGGGGTGTCCAGGAATGGATTCTGCAAGCACTTTACTCTCACTCCACAGAACTCTAGTAACAGATGAAGGGACCCCCTGCAGCAAAGAGTTGTGTCTGACTCAGGAAACCCCTAGTAATGACGTCATGTAATGCGGCCGACCTGACAAGAACCTTTTTGTCTGGAAAGTGTCATTGAATGGATGAGATAGCCCCCTTGAGTAAGGGTAAAGCTAGAGAAGGCAGACAACACACTGCCCTGTGGTTCACTCCTGAACTACAGCAAATCAAGTCCAACTGCAAAAAACTTGAAAGGAGTTGGAGGAAGAACCCGACTACACTGGCTAAGAACATATACAGCTCTTCTCATCGAAGCTATCAGTATGCGGTACGGAGAGCCAAAGCCAAATATTTTCAGACACGCATTGAGGTAGCCGAGTGCTCCTCGCGTGAATTATATAAAATATATAAAGAAATATCTTCAGTCTCGGGATCTAGCACCCCCACAAAGGTCTCTGTGGAGGGATGTAATAAAGTCGCTAACTTTTTCTCTAATAAAGTGAAAGCGATTTATGCCTCCTTTTCTCAAGTCCCAGTTAAAGGCACAGATTTTGCAGTAGGCAGCTCAATGGTACCCTGTGAGTCCTCACTACATACTTTTGAGGTTCCCACAGTGGACAAGCTTATAAAGATTTGCCGAAGTGTGAATTCCGGGTCCCCCAACGATCCGGCACCGGCTTGGGTCATGTCAGAGGGAGCGTCAGCCCTGGAACCTCACATTAGGCAGGTCCTAAACACCTCCTTCTGCACTCAACAAGTCCCCAAAGAGTGGAAAAAAGCCATAGTACTGCCAATAAGGAAAAAACCTAACGTTAGCTTGGAGGTGCTGGAAAACCTCAGGCCTATTTCCTTACTACCGTATGTGGCGAAGGTGGCAGAGAAAGTGGTTAATACTCAGCTCTCGGAACACCTGGAGAGGTGGAACTTACTTCATCCATCTCAGTCAGGATTTAGGGTGGGCTATTCCACGGAGACAGCTCTCCTCCGAGCCACCGAGACTTTAAGAGCAGGGGCTGATGCAGGTCACACAATGGCCCTAATTATGCTCGACCTGAGTGCAGCTTTCGACACCGTAGCACATTCCATCTTGCTGCGGTGCCTGAAGGAAGCTGGGGTGGCTGGTCACGCGCTGTGCTGGCTACAGTCATTCCTCTCAGAGAGATGCTTTCAGGTTCAGCAAGGGACTTGTCGCTCAGCAAAGATGCCATTAGATCAGGGAGTGCCTCAGGGCTCGGCTCTTAGCCCCACTCTTTTTAATCTTTATATGGCCTCTCTGGCAAAAGTGGTACAATCATTTGGGGTGGAATTGGTGTTGTACGCCGACGACACCCAGCTGCTGATCTCTTTATCGCAGAACTCCTCCAACACTCCTACCAACTTTAAATCCTGCATGCAGGCACTGGGAGAATGGATGGACTCCCACTGTTTAAAACTCAATGGTTCTAAAACAGAGGTGCTGGTGGTGGGGGGAAAAAGCGATAACTGGTCAGCTGAGTGGTGGCCTTCTTGCTTGGGTCCTACTCCTACCCCCTGTGAGGAAGTAAAGAACTTGGGAATCTGGATGAATCCCTCCCTCTCGTATGATGGCCACATTAGGCGTCTTGTGGGCAAATGTTTTGGAGTTCTAAAGACCCTAAATAAAACTTTAGACCTATTGCCCCTTGCGGCCAGAAGGACTTTAACACAGGCACTGGTGACCTCGCGGTTGGACTATGGAAATGTACTGTTCCTGGGGGCAACCGAGGGTAGCCTGGGCCGCCTCCAAGTCATCCAGAACTCCGCCGCCAGGTTGGTGTTGAGAAGACCTAGGAGGGCCAATTCACAGAAGGCGCTAGATGCGCTTCATTGGTTGCCTGTGAAGAAACGGGTACGTTTTAAGTGCCTAATCTTCTGTCATCGGATTGTCTGGGATAGGTCGCCCGCGTATTTAAAGGATCTAGTTAGCCGGTATGAACCCTCCAGGACCCTTCGTTCGGAGGGGACCGGTCTGCTGACAGTCCCCAGGACGAGGAAGGCCAGAATAGGTGGTCGCTCTTTTGCGCTCCATGCAGCTCAACAATGGAACAAACTTCCCTTGGCCTTGAGACTCGAGAGTAGTGAAGCGCGGTTTAGGGCCTTGCTGAAAACTCACTTATACACAGCATAGACCTCTGGATTCTCTCTCTTGCTGGTTCACTGCTAGCTTAGCGCGGGGACATGCCGTGATGGCATTACTGTGCGCTTTACAAGCTCTTTATTATTATTATTATTATTACAGCTCCTCACATCTCAGAGGGCGTCAGTGTGACCTCACTTTTGAGTCAAGAGCGAGTTACCTTTCCAGGTTTTATGCTAATTTACACCTGCTATCATGAGGAGGGCCAGAGAAGAACAACAGTAATCAGTGCATAATTAGTGGGACTGAGTATGTAATAGGAACAAGCATTGCCAAAGTCAATAGGATGGGCAATTACTTTCAGTGACGTTTCAGACCTGCTCACTCCAGCAGGCTTATTCACAAATACAGACAGATATTAACTTTGCACCTTCACAGCAGGGTGCACTCACATGAAGACACACAGTATCTGCGCACAGATGAACATAGGTCAGATACATGCACATACACAGAAAAAACAGCATGTATGTAAACTTGCAAGCTTGCACAGACTATCACACCTACTTGTATGTTAACATGCACCCTGACACAGACTAGCACAACTACATGTATGTAAACATGCAAGCTGACAGATGGCACCTGGCTTGAATAAGACTCAATCATGGAGCCTAAGAGGGTTGCAAAAGAGTCCTAGCACCAGACAACAGAGAGGCTCGCTGCCACCAGATCTCAGAGAATGACACTATTATTATAGATGAAACCACATGACCGACTATTGTCTCCTAAAAAAGTTTCACAAGCTGTGAGGAGTAATCCCAGGGCAGCCCCCACAGAATACCCATCCTTACAAACATCCCAGAGCAATGGAAATGCATCTTCCAATCAGGCTCAGGGAAATTAGGCAACATCCACCCTGACGCAGAAGGGGCTGCATGGTTGGCCGAACACTTGGCAACAGGTGTAGCAGACAGGGAAGCAGCCCAGCATTGAACAGGAATACAGCCACAGCAGGGATGCGTGACTGTCTGGGGAGACAATGTCCTTGAACAATCGCAGAATCCAAACACGCAGTAAGTCCGAAACCATCCTCTAATATGATATATCCCCTGCATACCCTTTCCAGATACATTACCTTACATGCCTTCACAAAAAACTTTAGGGCTGCAGTACACTAAATCGATCGTGAATACTTGCTAAAGTTCACCAGCCAGGTGCCTGTAGGGGCATAGGTCACTCTCTACTATTGAGCCCCCCGGGCATGGGCTGGCTTGCCACACCCCTGGGGGAAGACAGCCCCAGACTGGTCCATACAAACCAGCACCCAGGTCCTCTCATTATCTAAATCCAACTTTGGGTGAGCTATGTAGGTTTCAACAGCCCCAGAGATTCCACCAAATGGAGTCCCTCTTACAGTTCCAAAACGAGGCAGACGCTCCGGTTTCGGGAGCCACGTTTCACACACCCAGGACAAGGATGTACTCAAAACTCTGAAGCAAGCAACCAGATGACACCCAGTCTGTATAAGAAATCCATTAGCATCATTGCCATTACCTACATTGAGTGGTGTGGTGTGGCTCACTGGTTAAAGGCAGCAGACCCGGAAGCAGAGGACGGCCCGAGACCAGGGTTCAATTCCCGACGCGGCAGGGTCGTGAACCAGGGTCAGCGGACTCAATAATCCTCGCCTCGGTGCCTACTCTAACTAGGGATCATACTTGGCAACTCTGGGCATTAGCTTGCCTCATCTCCACAACGGCTCCCCACATACACCGGGGATGCCTGGTTTCACCTTGGAGATACCCAGGAGGGAACATCTCACAGGGAAAGCCAGGACGGGTTCCCCAGCGGTCTATAGCGCCAGGACGCCTCCGGGTAGCAGTGCGCTTTACAAGACACACACATTTACACTACATTTACATTTACATTGGGCTGATCAGGACGAGTCCTAACCGTTTACTCAACTCTTGTTGAAAGCACAGCAAATAAGCACAATCCCAGTCACTCCTCTGCAGAGTTCAAGAGGGGCCATGAACAACTTCACGACTACCTCCAGTATAGTACAGTAAAAGCAGCATCACCCAAAAGCATAGGTAAATATGCAATGGAACCCGCACAAGGAAACCCAAAGGTAGCACATAATAACTGAACCTTCTATAAAAAAGGGCATAACCCAATCACCCAACTCCATTAGGGAGAACCTCATTACATACCTGCTGCAGAGACCAGAGGTATATGCACGTGACACAAGAAGCATCGCCATTACCAACTAAATGCCTAAAAATCATTACACATCCACTTCCTTTCACATTGCACAACACACATGCAGGTTAAAAGGATATCCTCTGCACTGATAAAATGACACACACATACACTTAAAGGAAGCAGCCTGCAAAGTAAAATACTCTCTCCCATTCCATTGCGAGTGAGGGGGGGTAACCGAAGTACCCAAAAAATAACCCTAAGGTGGCCTAACATCGCCATTCCCTAAAAGTAATGCAACCTCCTTCCAGTAACCCACTAAAAAGCTTTGCCCATAGTCAAGCTACACAATATACCCCTAAAAATGAGGAATTTCCCAAAAAGCATATACTGATATGTGTTTTTTCCAAACTAACCTACAACCCATCCGAACATGTCTGCAATTGAGCCACATTTGCACATTTGCACCTTTGCTACTGAAGCCCGCAACCTCTCCAGCCGAAGACCCCAAAAGGAGTTACATGAGGCCCAATTGCTCAAACACAAAGGCCCCAAGGTGTCTTTACAGACACTTTTTTACAAACAGACTCTTTTTTGCACTCCACCAAGACACCCAGATGACAGACATTTCCCCTGGAGATCATCCCAAGACCTATGAATGTTTTCAAAGTTATGTATTTCCATGCTCTCTCTCTCTAGCATGGGTGCGCTCATGCTCCTCTCAAGCCAGAAATCTGCATTTTTGCTGCGTTTGCATAGGGATCTCTACCACTTCATTTACACTTACACTGAACCGAACACCAGCTTTCCTCATGAACTGCACAGCACACTGGAGCACAACAGATAGTATCAGCACATGACAACCAAACCACAAACAGGTCCTATTCCATATATTTGCTGCTACCCCACGCCGTAGGCACAGAGAGGCTTTACGTATCCCAAGAAATAGCCCTGAAAAAAGCAAAATGTCTTATCCACATGTACCTATGTAGGATTAGGGTCAAGATACAACCCAATAAAGTTGTATCCAAGAGAGCAATAGTAAACATCACCAGTATGAGATCAACACCACAGCACTATACCTTTTGACCAAACATACCGACATTCAAACTGAGCTAGTTAGGATGCACAGAAGGGACACCATAGGGGAAGACACTGATTAGCTTTGAGAATTCATAGAAAAGAGATTCTTAGCAGTAGCAAAACTACTGCACCAGTGCACAAATACATCTGATCCTCTTCCATCTGTAGTCCTAGGGTGAACCTTAACATATTTGGGGCAACCTTTCTTAATGACAAATGGACCACTAATATGGAATTCCATGCAGGACATTCACCTTAATGGCCGTAGGGCAAATGGATCCCATGTTAGGGGGTGTTAGACCTGGCACCATTGGCGTGGGTCTCCCTTCCATTTTTGCTGTTGCCTCATGTATTTTTGCTGGTGTTGGATGCTTTGGGCACTGTGCCACTGCTATCCACCAGTGCCACGGTGCAAGTGCTCCCTATTGCACATTGATGTATTAATCAGTGGTTCCATGTTTGGCTATTTTGGTTTACTTGTCAGACCCTAATCTAGTGCACTGAGTGTGCCAGGGCGTGTAAATCCAAATGCTGGTGGTGGGCCTGAAGCACTGGTTGTACCACCCACAGAAGCAGCCTTGTAAAATGTGTCTAAGGTCTGCCATTGCAGAGCCTGCATGCAGTCTGATACTGTTATGCTGACTGGGCAAGTGCACCCACTTGCCAGTCCCTAAACCTTCCCTTTTCTTAATATCGGTTAC
Source organism: Lissotriton vulgaris (assembly GCF_964263255.1). Taxonomy (NCBI): domain Eukaryota; kingdom Metazoa; phylum Chordata; class Amphibia; order Caudata; family Salamandridae; genus Lissotriton; species Lissotriton vulgaris. Next base: position 2,134,957,721 of record NC_141691.1, on the reverse strand, counting down.
ACCTATGGTAGGCCCAAGGGCAGGGTGCATTGTAAGTATAAGGTAGGACAAGCCCTGATGTATGTGGCATGTCCTAATAGTGAATTACAGCCATTTTTGTTTTTCACTATTGCAAGGCTACCTGTTCTCCATAGACCAAAATAGGCTGTTGGAACTATTACATTTTATATTCCTAACTGTCTCAGAGAACATGGTATAAATTCGAGTTTAGTATGCATGAACTCAGAACGATAAAATACATATTTTAGGAAAGTTGGTTTTAACATTCTGTGTTTGCAAATACCACTTTTAGAAAGTAGGTATTTGCTTGTCTAACCATTCAAACCTGCCTCTGCTAGGTTGTGTATTTCTTTGTCGGGTTTTGTGAGTGACAGGGCTGGGGGATTCCAAGAGACAGGCTGAGTCACCCAGTGGTGAATAGAGAGACCTGCAACTCGATGGGAGGGAGGAGTTGCACCTGAAACTTGAATAGGGCTGTGCCTGCATTCTACAATGCTGGCTCCACCTCCTGGGGGGCGGCTGCTGTGCCTGCCCTGCACTGTGAAAGGAAAGGAGAAGTCTGGTAAACAAAGTGCTTCAGAACTGCTTTGGACTGGGCAAAGACCCCTCTCTCCTCAGCTAACAAAGGATTTTGGGGTATAAAGATTGGGACCCTGATCCCATGAAATTAGATCACTTTTGGACTACAAGAAGAAACCTTTACTGAGGAGAGGAACCTGAAGAAACTGAGGAGAGACTATTCCCAAGCTGAAGTGCTGCTTGGAGGATTGGCCTGCAGTTGTTGCCTTACTGCGAAAGGAAGGAGAAAGGAACTGTGTACTTTGCTTTCAACTTGTGAAGGATCTCCAAGGGCTTGGAAAAGAGCTTGCCTCCTGCTGAAGTCTCAGGAACAACAGACTTCACCCCCCAACCCCCCAGAGTTCTTGTGGAAGTGCCTGCTGCTGTTTTGGGTGTTCGGAGGAACTGCGTGTCGCAAGGAGCTGGAAGCACGACTCAGCGAGAAGAAGCATGTTGCCGTCACTGGGCCTGCCGTCGCAACTCCGAAGGAGGGTGTCACAGCTGGAACTTTCACACTGCACTGCATTGGAGAGAAGTGTGCCGCAATGAAGAGTGAGTGTGTCACCATCATTTCTGCTGCCTTCGCAACTCTGAAGGAGGATTTCGCTGTTGTAGTTGTCGCACTGCACCGCAACAGGAGAAGAATCTTGCAACGAGTTCGGAGCGTGTCGCCGTCGTTGTGCCTGCCGTCGCAACTCCGAAGGAGGGTGTCGCCACGGGAACTGTCCCACTGCACTGCATCGAAGAAGAGCACCTCGCATCCCAGAGAAGCGCGCCGCCATTGGAGCTGCTGCCCTTGCATTGTAGATGACGACACTGTAGTTGTCGCATCGAGCTGAAGCTTCACACATCGTGGAAGAAGAGTGTCGGTGCTGGAGCTGCTGCCGTAACATCGTCAGGGTGTCGCCGCTGCAGTCCATGCATTGGAAGGGGAACTTCCACGCATCCCCGAGAAGCGTGCCGCATCTGGAAGATCTCCACGTCTTTATTTCTTTGTATCTGAACTTTGCCGCATTTCCCATTGCTGTGACATTGCTTGTGGTTGTAGCGCAACGCATCCTAAGGTACATTGACGCAAAGTGTTGCATCTAAGAACTGAACTGAACTAAGCTTAAACCTACCATCTTAAAGTAATAGTATTGTGTATTTTTGGCGTTTATGGTCTTGTGGTAACTCTATATAAAGTATGCTTATTTTTTACATAAAACCTGTGTGGGGTCCTTTTGTAGTGTTGTCACTGGGTTACTGTATGTGGTCACAAATGCTTAACACACAATGCCTCAGAGATAAAGCCTTGCTGCTCATGCCAAGCTACCAAGGGGGTGATCAGGGGTTATTTTAGGAGTGTAATCGCCTTATCCTGACTAGAGGCGAGGGTCCCTGTTTGTCTCAAGTACCTACCTGTGCCAACTAGAGATCCCCAAATCTAACAGGGGGTCAAACATCAGCACAGATACTCCAGGCCAGGAAATATGGAATACCAAGATAAGCATGTACACATGGCTGGAAGGGAAGAGGAAAACCCTAATTGAATGGAAGCCTATATTGTATTCTTTGTGTTTTGGAGGCTATGTAACAATATCTATTGGTATCAAAGAAAATTGTGGAGCAATACTACAAGTATCAGACCTCTCATGGGGCACCTCCACGTTGATGGACTACTACTGGCAATGCAGAAAATTTGCCTATGCACAGCTTGTCTCTGGATGGCCGGGAGTCTGAACCTTAGCCTTCCTGGAGAAGATCTGTCTAAATTGTTCCAATATCATCTACAGAAGAATGCAACTATTTTGCATCAGGCTTGAAGAAGAACTGTTGACTATTTTATCTGGGCTCAGTACAAGAACATTCTGGAAGAATTCAGACTGTTTTCTCACACTCAGGTGAATGCAGGAGAGTTCATACCTTTCTTCACTGTAAAAACAAAAGCAAACACCTGCTGGTTACAGATAAACAAGTGGGAACTACTGAAGATGATTAACAACACTGAGCTTGGCCTAAATGCTATTGGGGAAGAACTAAGAGCAATCCACCTCAAAGTGATGCAACATTGGTATGTGTTAGACTTGATGTCCTCTGTGGCGGGTAGGGTGTGTGAAAAGGTTGGTGCTTCCTGTTACGCGTTTATTGCTGGAAATGATCTTGAAAATGGAACTCTAGCATCTGGCATCCAAGCACTGCTTTTCTACAAGCTGACAAGAAGAAAGAGAGAGGTGCCCCTGAGCAGGACGGGTTTCATAAAAAAAATTCCTGACTCCCCCTGGAGAGACCAAACTGTGCACGTTATTGCTTCTCGTTGTCATTTTGGTTCCTGTATTGTGTGGTTTCCGACAATTGGGAATTTCCTGCTGTAAAAATGCAGTCCTCAAGTATCCCAACCTAGTATGCAAATCACAAGAAAAAGGATAGCAGACACAACAGAACGACACCCACCCTCGAATAATGGGATTGTCATGACATATGAGAATAATGATGTAGTTGAAATTTCGACTACAGAGGGGAATGTTAAAATGGGTATATACAATGTAAATATATGCCATAATATATGTACACGTAACAATTTCAATGATGGTGAAATCAATTTCAATGTATGCCATTACATGTATGCACAGAACAGGGGTCAATTTCAATGTCAATGTACACCATGGCAAATCACAAATGCACACATAATAATGAAAATATCACTGTCTTATATGTACCCGTAATAATAAAGTCGTATCATTGCTGTTGAATCCACCTGACATGACCTCCCCTTCAAACTGGAGTCAGAGATACCTGGTCAAATAGGGCTTGCGACCCAAACCCGAGCCTTTCCATTGATGCTCGAAGATGAATGTGGAAACAGGGTAAACCCAGATAGATCCCTGATGGGCAGCTACACCACAAAAGAGAAGAGGAGATTAGCCTCAATAAAAATATTTTGGCTAAAGGGGTGTGCATTCCCAAAATACCCTGAAGTCAGATGCAACTTGCTTTAATGAACACTCAGCCAATCAGAACGCAGCATGCATAATATACAAAGTGATCATGCACTCCTCATGCTGGACATTTGGACACATTCACACTGGCTCACATTAGGTCCGCCCAACTTTGAGAGCCAACTGTGTCCCCTTATCAGATGGCTGAATTTATGGTTCATGGCTAGGTCTGGAAGTATGTTTATTGTACTTCAAGAACTGTATACAATGCTGGCCAAAACCCCTGTACAATGAGACACCCCTCTGTTGCTGCTCTTCTGTTCACTCCATTTAATTAAACTAAATAATAATAATAATAATAATAATACTGATATTTCTAAAGCGCGATCAGCTACCTCACAAGGAGGTGTCCCGGCGCTAGGTGGGCAACTCTTGTTAGGCAGGAAAAACAAAAAAGGGGGGAGAGTGCTTATTTTTTCTGGGCAAAAAGCCAGGTCTTTATTAGTTTCTTGAAACAGGATTCAGTCGTGGCAGCTTGGATGGCGACCGGCAGGGTATTCCAAAGAATTGCCATGTTAGCAGAGAAGGACCTGCCACCGAGTCTGGCTTTTTTGGCGCGAGGGACGAGGAGCTGAAGCAGAGCGTTAGAACGCAGGTGCCTCTCCTGGTGATACCTGGGGAGTCTAAGTTTTAAGTAATCAGGACAGGACCCCTTAAGTGCTCTGAACGCCAAGGTTAGAGCTTTAAACTTTATTCTACTAGCCACAGGGAGCCAATGCAGGTCGTGTAGATGCAGAGAGACATGCTGTCTAAAAGGGATGTGTTTTAGCAGTCTCGCAGCCGCATTCTGCACGATCTGCAGGCGATGTACCAAGTATTTGGGTAGGCCAAGATATAGGCCATTCGCGTAGTCCAATCTGGATGTAACTGTTGCATGGACTACCATTTTTCGGCAGTCTGCTGGCAAAAGCGAAAGGAACTTCCGAAGGTTCCTAAGTTTGAAAAGACAGCCAGTTGTGACTTGTTGTATGTGTGACGAAAAGGAGAGACCCTCGTCCCATCTGACACCTAAGTTCTTCGCATAGGTGCTAGGAGGAGGGGGGGGACCCATTTCAGGAGGCCACCACAAGTCAGAGGGAGGACGATTATGTTTGCCAAAAAAGACAACCTCCGTTTTGCCAGCATTCAGTTTTAATTTGTTAGTATTCATCCAGCTGGAAATATCCCGAAGACATCCCCTCAATTTGCTGAAGGCTGCCTCAGATACGTCAGAGAAAGGGAAGACTAATTGCGTATCATCTGCATACGAAATTGCCTTCACTCCCCATTTTGAGATCAAGGTAAAGAGTGGGGCTAAATAAACATTAAAAAGTAATGGGCTGAGAGCCGACCCCTGAGGGACGCCACACTTGAGGTGTTTTGGTTTTGAGGTGAAGGTGCCCAGCGCTACTTTCTGGGAGAGATCTGTAAGATAGGATTGTAGCCAGCCCAACGCTTTATCTTTCAGTCCTATATCCTTCAGCCGTGAGATCAATCTGTCGTGATCCACCGTATCAAATGCGGCTGATAGATCCAGGAGTACCAGCATGGCTGATGCTCCTGAATCTAAAGACCATCTAATCGACTCAGCCACCTCAATGAGGGCAGTCTCGGTGCTAAATCCCGATCTGAAGCCTGATTGAGTTTCATGCAGAATCTCGTTGTCCTCGATAAATCTGTTCAATTGACGTTGTATCAATTTTTCGAGCATTTTGCCCGGGGCTGCTAGAAGGGAGATTGGGCGGAGATTACTTAGATCATCCGGAGCGCCATTTGGCTAAACTGTTCCTGTTTTGCCAAACGCCTCTTGTCTTTACAATGTTTCAATTAAATTCATATCTGAGCAAGAATAGACTTCGGTAAAAACTGTACCCCAAGTGTTGCCGTCTCTAACAGCGGGAACCAGTCAATGGGGTGAGCACATAGTTAGGATTCTATGCTTGTCATGTGGTCCAGTAAATGGGAACACAGCTTCAATTTGGTAAATGTATTGGGTGATCCCAAATTGAATTTATTCATTATTAGTGGGTCTCTTTCCCATAACTGAATGAACAATTGCACAACTTGTTGTTGGCATTGCAGACAAGGGGTCCTGCCCAGGCAGGCCAACTCTCCGTGGTTGAACCAACAAGGTGGGCAAAACAAATTGAGTTGAGCATCTGTATAAAGTAACTATAGCATTTTGTAAGGCGCATGATTGGAAAATATTTTGATTAGCCAAATTAGGGTACGTAGTGTATCCAGCTAAAGCTGGCCATGTTGCCCCATCATTATTAAGGGGGCCCATGGGTACAGGTGTAGGTATATGTGGGAAGGCCCCAAGGAACTAAGTATGATGGTGGTATTTCCATGGGTGCATGTGCTCTGTATTGAGCTGGTGCTGGAGGAGTTGTGAATGGCTGAAAAGTATTTGTATTACCATTCTCCGATGGAAATTCGACCCAAGAATATAATTTATCAAAGTGATAAGCAGTGCCTGGTTCTGCCACAAAGATAAAAAGCGCCATCTGCATTTGCAGTTCACTGGAATAGCAAAAGGATGAGGCGCTGCCATAATTTAAGCAGCATGGAATACAGAGTTGTCCTTTTAAACTTTCAAGCAGGGGGCGTGGCCAAGATGGTGGTGTGAGCAGACGCACTGCTCCTGAGCTCCCAAAAACGGGCCTAATAAAGCATCAACCCTAAGGCCGTTTTAGCTACTGGCGGCCCATTCTAAAGGACAGAAGAGGTCCCGGTGCAGTTAGGGGCAAGCCTGAAACCCTGCCGGTGCCTGCTGGCGCTTATAGCCAGACGTGAGCAACCAGCGCTCCACGCCGCTGAAGCCCCGCAGTTCCCCCTTGGGATCGACGGAGAGAGGCTGTTGCTGCGCTGGTCTCTGCTTGGCCCGGGGGATGCAGCCTTCAGGAAGAACGCCGACACACTGACTTGAGGCTGATGGAAGACCGCGCAGTGAGGCAGCAAGAAGTCGGTGGAGTGTTGCAGTGAGATGCCCTACCCGCCATATCGAGTGAGTGGTGTTCCTGACCCTGGGCCGGTGGGGAGGCAGCCGTGGGCCCATCTGCAGGCCTTGGCGCTCTCCTCCTGGGAAATTGCAGGGCGAGCTAGGCGGTGCTCGAGTGAGGGGGGCCGCTTCCCACCGAGCTGCCGGAGGAGAGAAGCGAGACTTGAAGCAGCCCGAGACGGGACTTGGGCCCCTCCCCGGGCCAGGCCTGGAGGAGCATGGGGGCCCAGAGGAGACATGCCTGGTAGACTAAGAGGGTCCGGAACAGACTAGAGTGGAGGTGACATGCAGAGCAGGCCCGGAGGTGAGCCGCCAGCCAATTAATTGTGGAGAGCAGGGCGCAAGACTGAGAGTGCAGAGGCCTGGTAGTTGGGGGCATGAAATTGCCAGACGGTCCGGCCTGGTAGAGCCCTGAGGAGTGCGGCTGGGGAGCTGGTGAGCGGCCCGGAGAGATTCTGCCGGCCATTGTGGCATCGGGGGAGATCCACTGACCGAAAAGAGGCAGAATCATACCCGTGGAGGCCCGGAGAGAAATCTAGGAAGACGAGGTGCACACCCGCCATTTTAGGACAGCATGTTGGAAGATACTAGGCCAACACGTCTGTGGTAGAGGACCCTGCGGTGTCGATTGCACCTTTCTGCCGCTGAGCATTGGTGTGGGCCCTTTAGCACCTCTGTGCCGGGTTGACCTGCGGTGTGAACTGTGGTGGGGGAGCTGTGGACTGCTGGGCAGCAGAGACAAGGATGCAGAGGGAGGCCTGACCGGCCTCAGACGTTGCTTTGATCCCTGGCCGATAGGACACTGGGGGCCCGGTAATGGTTGCGGTGGATGGAGGGTTGCGGGCTGTCAGGTGGGTGGAGGGTGAAGCTTGGGCCGCCATTTTGTGGACACCATCATCCTGGGCCCGTGGCAGTGAGTTAACGGACCAGCCAGGTTATTTCCCTCAGCAAGGAGGTCTGAAGGTGCGAGACGCCCTGCAGTGTTGGTGAAGCCCCGCGATACCGGTGGAGCACGGCACGGTAGCAGGGACCCCCCTGGCTGGCCCTGCCGGAGCTCGGCGGATTTGAAGTGCTGTCGCGGTGGCTCTGCAAGCGACTGGGAGTGAGAAGGCCGCTGGTGGATGATGCGGGGAGCAGCACGTCCCGGGCCTGGGAGGCCTGCCTGCATCACGGTAACGGGAAGAGCCCGGTAGCGGGTGGCGGCTATGACACAGCTTTGTTAGGAGCCAGGGGCCACCCGGGTGAAGCGCGGGGGACCGCAATCTAGCTGGGGCACTTTCTGTTGGGCATAGGCTTGAGAAGCTTTGAAGCGCGATCCCCCCCAAAGTGCAGGGACAGACAGCGCGATCTCCGCAGGTTGAGACAGTGGGCCCAAGGAGTCAGAGGGACACGGAGTGGGCCCTGGAGAGTAAAAGCCAGCAACAGCAGGCAGGAGGTCTGGGGCCTGAAGGATATATGCAGCAGAGGCCAGCGGTGGACTCTTGGCGTCAGCCTGGGCCACACTCTGGTGCAAGAGTACAGCGTACGGTGTTGCGAACTGGGGGCTTGTGCTGTCGGGGCCTGACTGGGGGCCTGGTGAGCGGCAGAATTGCTCTGGCTCCTGAACTGCAGCACAAGGGACATGAGCTTGGAGGGACATTGTGGATCTACGGAGGCCTCTACTGTTAAGCATGCGAGGACAGGGCGCGTCGCTCAGCTGGCGTTGAGGAGGCCCAATAGGAGAGCGCGTACTTTATTGCTGCCTAGGGAGGTGGGCAGGCACCCCGGCTTGGCTCGCCCACGATGATTTTGTTTGTGACGGACGGCGGCCTGAACGTTCTGCTGGGAGTTGCAGCCTCGAGCCTGTTGGGATGGAGCAGTGTTTTGGGGGTTCCGTTCTGAGGAGCACGTGGCGCGAGGAGTGGGCGATGTCCACTTCATGGGGGTGCAGAGCCAAAACAGTGAAAGATCTCTTTGCTTAGTTCCAAGCGAGTCAGCAACGTGATGCCATGGCATCTGCCTCGACAAAGGTGCCTTTGGAGCTAGAGACAGGCTCGGAACCTATCACTAAGGCCTTTCTGGAGTCCCTGTTCACTTCCTTGCGGGAGGACATCCGCACCTGAAGAAGGAGTTCTAAAGTGAAATCAGGGAAGTTTGCAGGGATGTGAACGGAATCGGGGAACGGGTTGCTGAGCTGGAGACCAAGAGTGATAGCACGGACACTGAAATCGCAGCTTTGCAGCAAGATATTATTCGGATTCACGACCAGCAGGTTGATCTTCAGACCCACCTAGAAGACTTGGAGAACCGCTCTAGTAGGCATAATATTGTGGAGAAGTGGGGCTCACTGGTTAGAGCGTCAGACTCTGAAGCAGAGATCAGGCCCGGGACCAGGGTTCAAGTCCTGAGGCGGCAGGGTCTTGGGCTCAATATCCGCTGATTCGATATTTCTTGCCTCGGCGCCTACTCTTATCATGGGTCCCATGCTGCAACTCTGGGCAATAGCTTGCTTAATCTCCACAACGGCCCCTACAACACTGGGATGCCTGGCTTCACCTTGGGGGTGCCCAAGAGGGGCATCTCACAGGGAGAGCCAGAAAGGGTTCCATAGCATTATACAGCACAACCCATTGCTGGGGCAGCTGTGTGCTTTACAAGTATACTACATTTACATTTACATAATGTTAGAATTCAGAATGTGACGCTAACCGACGAAACGAAAGATCTGTTTCGCTTTACAACAGAACTCTTCAATCATATACTGGGGCGTCCTCTGAAGTCGGAGCTGCGCCTCGATAGAGCTCACCGTGTTGGACCCCTGCGAGCTTCCACGGCGCCCCCACCAGATAATCTAGTCTGTGTACAGGACTTTTGCACTAAGGAAGAGATCCTCCAGAAGGCCAGACAGATGCACCCTCTAACATTTCAGGGTCAGTCGCCGGTCCTATTCCAGATCTCTCGGCTCTTACGCTGCAGAAACACCGACTTTTCAAACCTGTCACAACCCACTTGCAGCAGCGCAATGTTTCATATAGTTGGGTCCACCCGTTCCATCTGGGATTTAAACTGGACAATAAACTCTATCAGTTGCGATCAGTTTCGGAAGCCTGCCGCTTGCTAGGCATCAATCTACCTGCTGAAGAGAGCGAGGGAGAGAGCCAGGTCACCGTTGCAAATGACTCTAAGCCCCAGTGGCGACAGCAAGATAGACGCAAACGAGTGAAGAAATCTCCGGCAGCCGTGATTGCCGAGGGCCAACGAGCCACGGTGGAGGCGGTTGCAACGGACAGTAACCCGTCCTTGACTGGCTGATCTCAGTGAGCTGCTCAGATTGGTTGTTTATTTACCTTGCAGTTTGGGTCGTTTGCGGGAGGGGAGACCTTTGGAAGTGTACTGGAAAGCCCTGATTCACTATTCTTCTAATCATCTGAGGATGATGGACACTATGGATATGCGTTTCTTGTTTCGTTTTGAGGTTTTCTTTGGGTTGGGACTGTTGGGGGGAGGGTATGGCTGTTCCAAGTCCAGAGAGCACTGGAGGAAGGGCCCAGTGCCCCGCGCGCGTGTGCGTTGTGGAGGCGAGATGTGCATGGCCCATCCCATTCGCAGACAGATCTGTCCCCCTGGCATCTTGTGACCCGTACTGTGAAGATGCTGGCTAATGTACTCAAAGTCCTTGTGTTAAACATGATGGGGTTGAACAACCCGGTAAAGCGCAAGGCAGTCCTCTCCCTACTAGAGCATTCTCAGGCAGACATATGCCTCTTACAGGAGACACATGTGTTACAGAAAGATTGCCATCGCCTTAGATCCCATAGCTTCCCAATACCGTTTTTTTCCTCTGCTGCTGTGAAAACCGCAGATGTCGCAATCCTAGAGGCCCAGAGATTTCGGAGTAAGGTGCTGCACAAGGGGGTGGAGATAAAGGGGAGGTTACTGACGGATAGATTTGCCTTAGGCACCTCCATGTTCACTATTGGCTCTGTTTATGCTCCCAATAAGGGTGATGAGAGACGGTTTTCCACCTTGCTATCACTGAAGCCTCTAATACGATGGACCACCATGTTTTGCTGGGTGGGGATCTTAACCTGGTTTTAGATAGGTCATGCCAGCGTACTTCCCAGTCAGGTACTCTCACCCTGGAGGGACTAGCCCGCTTGCGCGAGGTGGGTATGGTGGATCTGTGGCGCTGCTTTCACCCCCGGAGTTGGGAGTACTCCTGCTATTCTAATGCACACAAAACCTATGCTCACCTGGATTATCTACTGGCTTCCCTCTCGGTGCAAGGGCTGACGATCGCTGTCAAAATCGGGACTGCATCTCTTTCAGATCACGCGCTGGAGACCATCGATATCTCCCTTCCGTCTGCCCGGCACGCGACACGAAGCTGGCGATAACGGGAAACGCTGCAACATCGCAAAGAGGTGATTACAGGAATACAGCGAGTTATAGCTGACTATCTCACACACAATAGTAATTCGGACACTATTCTAGTGACACAATGGGCAGCACTGAAAGCGGTGGTATGAGGAAAGCTTATTTCAATCTCGGCGGCTGACAATGTTGAGCGCGTGCGTAAGAGGGAGGAACTCACACAGCAGACACAGTAGTTGGAGCAAATGCACCAGTGAACGGGGGCTCCCCGAGTTTGGAGGCAGCTTAAGGCAGTGCAGCAACAGTTGGTGGCAAAAGATCAGGACCAGGCAGAATATGCGGCCCTGAAGCTGAAGCACGCATTTTACACTTGTGGGGATCAGTGTGGGTGTTTGTTAGGTCAAAAGCTGCACAAAGCTCGGCAGCGCCAGGCTCTGCAGGAGATTCTTCAGCAGGGGGGCGGGCGAGTCACGGAGGATGCTGACATTGCCGCTGCCTTTAGTAAGTTCTACGCCACTCTCCATGCTGGGTCATCACTGGAGGCCTCCGTTGGAGAGTTCTTCATCGACTCTATTCCCCTTCCAGCTCTCATGAAAGGACAAGCAGGCCACTTAGAGTGTGACATCAGGCCGGAGGAAGTCATCGAATCCATCTCCCACCTTAAGCTGGCTAAAACGCCAGGGCCAGATGGCTTTCCCGTGAGCTTCTATAAGACGTTCTGTGCACATGTGGCTCCCCTTCTTATGGCCCTTTTTAACTCTTTCTCAGAACCGGGGGCGATCCAGAGGGACCTTTTGGACACTACTATTGCGGTTATTCCGAAACCAGGAAAAGATCGCTCGAAATGTGAGGCATTTTGTCCTATTTCTCTCCTTAAAGTTGATCTCAAATTATACATGGGTATTTTAGCCTACTGTCTTGCACCTCACATGGGTGGCCTAATTGACCCAGATCAAGCAGGTTATATCCCGGAATACCAAACCTCTGATAATACCAAGAGGGCCTTACATCTGATGGAGAACGCTACGCGTAGGCAAGGGGAATTTATGACGCTAGCAATTGATGTCGAAAAGACGTTTGATCGGGTCCATTGGCCCTACTTGCAAAGAGTTTTAGAGAAGGTGGGGATGGGGAAGAAGTTCCGTACCTATGTCATGAACTGCTATAAATTTCCGACTGCGACGGTTCGGGTAAATTGTCGTGTTTCCCCTCCGTATGCTATAGAGCGGGGCACGAGGCAGGGGTATCCACAGTCGCCTCTACTCTTAGCTCTGTACATGGAGCCATTGGCACAGAGGCTGCGACTTAACTCGAGGGTACAAGAAATCAAGTTTGGAGGCTATGTTCACACCATCAGTCTTTACGCTGTTGATGTTTTGCTCTCTTTTTCCCATCAAAAGGAATCGCTGCCTGCATGCCTTGAGGACCTAGAGGCTTTTGCGCAAGCGGCAGGCTTAAAGGTTAACATGAGCAAGTTCATGGCCCTAAATCTGTCCTTAGAGGGGCCCACGCAGGATTTTTCGCAGGGATCATTTCCTTTCCAATGGGCGACTGAAGCGATCCTGTACTTGGGGATTCAGTTGGCTCCCAAGCTCCCGGCCACGGTTAGTATTAATTATGCTTGGCTGCGTCAGAAAATTAGGCAGGAACTGGGGAGGTGGAAACACTACCCTTTGTCCTGGTCGGGTAAAGTGGCGACAGTAAAGATGACAATCCTCCCCATATCCTATTTTTGTTTCGCACCATCCCCCACCTATGGGCTGGATTCAACAGACGCAGTCCGAGCTGGCCCAGTTTATTTGGAACGGTAGGAAACCGCGGCTAAAGTTGCGACTGGTAACACTTCCTCCGAAGGGAAGGGGGCTTGGCTTCCCCGATCTGCTCCTCTACTTTCAAGCAGTCCAATTGCGCTTTCTTGTGGAGTGGAGTAAATGGGAGTCTGAAAAGCCTTGGCTCTTTCAGGACAAGGCGGTGGCAGGTCACCCACTCCAGGGGACTGCATAGACCCCCCAATCTGTATGCCTCGCATATCAACAGGGTCTCCATGGAAGTATGGGACCGCACCAATGTCAGGCATGAACTCACCTCCTTTCCGTCCCCACTTACACCTTTGACAGATAACCCTGGCTTTACACCAGGAATGGACTCAGTAGCCTTCACGAGATGGTGACCAGCTGGGTGTAGGTTCCAATTCCACTTATATGCAGAAGAGGGTGTCATGTTATTTCCTCTTTTTTGGCAGAAATATGGCCTGCCGGAGTCGGAGAAACTTTGGTACTTACAGGCGCGCCACTGGGCAACTAGCGAACATGTACGTCCTACGGCTGACAGGCAGCTTCTGCCGTATGGGCACTGGTTGATCACACGCAGATCAGACAAAAAACTCATTTTTGACTTATACAGGATGTTACAAGCTAAATACACACATATTTATAGCGCTGGGAAGGCACGCTGGGAAAGGGAGCTGGGAAGGGTACTTTGCCATAAAGAATGGGAGGGCATCTATTACAGGGCTAGACATTCTGCATATCACATGCGGCTCACGGACACACTCACCAAGGTTGCAACCTACTGGTGTTATACGCCTGAGCGCCTAAATGTGATGGATCACTCTAGAGAGGCGACATGCTGGTGAGGGTGTAGTCAGACAGGCACATTAGTACACTTGCTTTGGGACTGCGTCCACCTTCAGGAGTATTGGAAACAAATCCTGGACGAAGTTGATGCACACATTGACACAGAGATTCCACGATTCCCTTCCTACGTATTGTTAGGCCTGCCAAACCCAGTCACGAACTCGTTGCGCTCCCTTAGGGGCCGCCTTGTTGCTATTACCCTGGGCTCCACAATTCAGAATATCCTTTCCCATTGGCGCACTACACACATCCCCACATTTCAGGGTTGGCTCCATTGCTTATGGCATGTGTTGGGTATGGAGAAGCTTTCCCTGACGCTGGCAGGAGAGGGTACTAAGTATGCAGAACTGTGGCAGCCCGTTCAGTCTCAGCTGGCCTCGGAATTTCAGGAGTTAACTTGCCCTCGCTACCTGTGCTTACGGCGTCTATCTGATGTGCAACAGCCAAAGATGGGTTATTAGGAATGGGCTCTTGGACAACATGCGTTGTGGACTTGGAACAAGGGAGGATGGTTTGATGAAGAGGGTTTGGGTGGGTGTTTGTTTGATTATATTTTCTCTTCTATCTAATGTTGATTGTTTGCACATACAATGCCCCTGATATCGGGCCTCTTTTTACACCGTGGCATGGCCCTATCTGTCTCTTTGGAGCCTTGTTCCTCACAATGCAATGAGTATTGGGGGCTATGTGGCTACATGTTTTTCACGTATGTGCTATGATCCATCAATAAAGAGATTTAAAACTGAACTTTCAAGCATGAAAAACCAACGGAATTAGGTGCATACAGAATTTTGTGGAGGATGTCTCACCATCACCATGGAAGTCTCTGGGGAGAGGTGTAAGATTAGCAAGGGTGAACAGAAACACTACTTAGGATTCTCGTAAATAAGTACCAGACCAAGTGTTGTTTGCCCCATGTTACAGGGATTCTCCTTAGAAACAGAAGTATGCCTGGGATCACGGGACTTCAGCATGTAGGGACTCAGTCACCATACAGCATCAGTACCTACGGGCCCAAATCCTGATTAGCTGAGAGTGCCTTACCTGTCCTCCACACCTTCCAAGAGAAACAAATAAGTTGGCACCCCAAGACACAACCCTCTTGACCCTCTCAGGGATCGTAGTAGCAGGTCATTACCTTTCGTTTTCTCACTCATACATGTCCACAATAAATAAAAAGAGACACAAAGTAAGTTTACAATATTTATTGAAACTACTGTGCTCTATCATGAAGCAATTGTGCTGCATTTAGAAAATATATGCAGGTCAACAATTTGATTAATTTGATCAATAGTTTGTACACGATAAAAAGCCCTGCCATATTGAATGACCGATCTTCCAAATCCTACCCTCACTACGAGAGCACAGTGATATATTAGAGATCTCTGGGAATAGTGTCTGACCCCATACCTGGCATCAAATGTTACCTGTTCTACATTTGAGATGGAGCAGCTGTCTCGTCTTGGGACCTTTGCTCTGAGAGAATTTCTCCTCTTTATTTTCAAAACAGAAAAGTCCTGGATTGTTTGATAAGAATTGCATGTTCAAAAACAGCAGCTGGATGTCTCTATTATTTCTAGGTGTCCATGTCCAACCACAGAGAAATGCAGGGCGCAGTGTTATTTGACCTTTTATGTAATGTGCAGACTGAATCCCAGGAGAAAAGCTGAATGACAAAATATGAGCAGCTTGCTTGTAAAATAAAGTGCGGTACAGAAACAAGTGTGATCTTTTGTAACATTTGCAAAGCTAAAGCGTGTTAGGCTAACATAGGAGAGAAAATACAGTGGGCCCTATGGGAGCCCCACAACAGTTCTGCTGTAGAGACATCATGGAATGCCCTTCTTGATAAAGGTAACAACGCATCCTTTCAGCTCCACCCACCTGTAGCCCTTAAAAAAGAGATGAAAGAATCTAAAAGCTGATGTTTGAGGGAAGCATTCATACATTTTCTCCACTGCAAATTCGCAGATAACTAGAGCATCAGTGTATGATCAAACACACCTGAACACAGATCTTCATCCGCCAAATATTGGGGACTAGTTCAATAAATAGATCTTGAAGCCCACCTTTCTAGAAAATTATATACTTAAGCATTAAACTGATATTTTGAAATCTGTAAATATATGAACATGCAACATTCCTGTATTTATAATTCTCCCCTCAAATTCTTAATGCAACTAGGTTTTAAGAGTACGGCCCATCAATGGAACGTCCAGCTCTTGCCATCGCCCAGTTCTTGGTCCCTTTCCAGCCTGCCCTCAATCTGTGCCCCAGATGTTCTGCAGGTAGAACAAGGATATTAAAATATACTATGGTGTTCTTCCATCTCCCACCACTGGAAGCGCTAGGGTCTCATTGATCAACTCTGACCCACTCTTACCACTGAATCTAGAAGCAGACCAGTTGTCCTGAGGATTACTGACTGAGAAAACTGTTCTTCTCCTTCAATGTTCACAGCATTCTTCTTTCCTTAGAGCTCATCAGCAGTTATGATGAACAAGACTAACATGCATGGGCCCAAGAAAATTTACAGAACTAAAAAAACTATACGGTATGTAAAATGTACAAACTATATGTTTATGTGGGAGACTATTTCTCTGGTATTGTAAAATGTAGAGCCAGATGACAATATCTCTTCGAGACTATGAATTACTTTTCAGAACTAAATTTTCCCTGATGTTAACATCACGCCTGAACAGAATATTATAACATTTAGGAATGAATATACAGCCCAGCAGTCAAGCGCTGGAAGCCAAGATGGCAAAGATTTCCACGGCCACCATGTTGCGGCCTTTAGTGCTGAGGTAGGCAGGAATGAAGGAGACCCAGATGCTGCAGAACACCAGCATGCTGAATGTGATGAGCTTGGCCTCCTTGAATCGGTCAGGGAGGTTCCTGGCGAGAAAAGCCACCATGAAGCTGGCAAAGGCCAAGAGTGCCATGTAACCAATCACATTGTAGAAGGCAGTGACAGAGCCCTGGTCACACTGCAGGATTATATTCCCAGTCTCAGACTGTGTGGCAATGCCAGGGTGAGGGGGAGAGGTGAGCAGCCAAGACAGACAGATTGTCACTTCTCCCAGTGTGGACAAGAGGACAATAGATCCGGACACCCGGGATCCCAGCCATCTCCTTAATCTGCTCCCAGTACTGGTGGAATTAAAGGCAATGACAACAATGATGGTTTTTGCTAAAACACAAGACACAGCAGCAGTAAAAATAATCCCAAATCCAGCTTGTTGGATCAGACAGGTCCATGCCGTAGGGCGTCCTATAAATAGGAGGGAGCAGAGAAAGGCCAGCATTAGGGAGACAAGAAGTGCGTAGCTGAGATCTCGGGTATTGGCCTTGACTATTGGTGTGTCTCGGTGTCTAATAAAGATTCCCAGCACTGCAGCTGTGGCTATAGAGAAGGATACAGCTGTGAAGACTATAACCATACCAATGATCTGAACCCGTGTTGTAAACATCGTCGTATCATGACGATTTTGGTATCAGCAGACCGAGAATGATTAGAATACTATGCACAAGCATTTTCGTCATATTCGGGTGACGAAATCACCCTGAAATCAGAGTTTCCGTCCTGAACCCTCGGGTTCCAGTTTATGAACGGCAGCCATTTTGTCATTGCCCTCACATAGGCCAATGACTAAGGCCAAAAACGAGTCTGAAGGACACGTACACCTTTGCTGACTCCTCTGTGACCTGGGCAAGCTGACTCCACTGCCTAAAGCCAAACCTGTTCGGCCAGTTCCTTTCCCAGTGGCCGAATGAGATTAGTATCAAGGCACAACATATCATAAACCTTTCATCGCACACAAACCATGCCTAATCTTACACACACCTGTCCCTGTTTCTTTCTTTATGACTTGCTTTACAAGGAGGAGGTGCCCGTTTTTATTGGGGGTCCGTCGATATCTGATGAAAATACTGGGCTTTACCGGGTAATTGAGTGTGGGCTGGACAAACTAAAATATGGGCTTGTCATCATGACTCTGCTTTTTCTTTGTAGTGAAAATATGTGAATGGTCAACTGTAAAATAAGGAATGTTTGCCTAAAGCATAATATTTTGTATAAAAAGAGAAGGCTGGCTTTGTAAGATTGAGCAGTCTCCTGAGAATATACACCGTGTTGTACTTCTAGGATACCTGTTACTGGCTGCAGCCAATAAATACGATCTTTGACTTCACCAAGAAGACTCTGTGTTTCTGTAGTCTGAAACAGGGAGGACTCGAAGTCTTAGGGTGTGTTCCCTGGCAATGTTGGGTTCTTAAAAACCCAGTACTCAGTTGGCGCCCATTGTGGGGCGATATCAGCGGTACCGGTCCAAGCCAGAGGTTCGAGAGGAGCTTCGTGTGAAAATTCGGGAAGAAGGCCGCCACTTCAAAGACCCCTGTATGTCGACGTGGTCCGAAAGTCTTTGCTGCAAGGTTCCCCGCTTCCCGACGGCTACGAAGGACTGCTGCCCTGACTATCACCCTGTTTTGGACCCTTGATGATTGGTAGAGCGAAACGTTAGACGAGTCTTTTGGTGACGTCATCAATACGTCAGTTAAGTATGAGTGGAGCGTCTCCCAGTCCTTAGTTTGGTTCTTAGGTTTTGGGTATCCCCTTGGGATCGCTTTAATTTGGAACTTGCAAGTACCAAAGCCGAGGGACTCGTGTATTCACGAGACTATCATATTCGATAATCCTTTGAAGTTTGAAGCCAGACTAGAGAGCGAAGATGCCTGGTCTTAGCAGACTTGGAAATATGTTTTGTCTTGGTTGTAATAGGGATTCCCGATTGGAGGACTCTTGTCCGGTTCCTCCGATTGGAACTCCAACCTATGAACTTTATGTGAAACATGGCGTAGGCCCCATCGCATATAATGAAGTATGGATTCGATACACCAGAAAAGATGGTGTTTTAAAATGGCCCCAATATGGTAGTTTTGACACAGAGATTTTGGATAATCTGGAGGTTAAACTTTTTAGGAAGAAAGCCCGGCCGGGAATGTTTAACTCTTTTCGCATATGGTGCAAAGAAGCCAAACAGAGAGAAATGAAATTAGCAAAGAAAAATAAACTAGAACGAGGTATGTCAATGGTACAAGCTGCTGTTGCGTTTAGGGATAATGAGGAAGAGCAAAAAAGCGAACAGATGCTTAGGGTGAAGAAGTTAGCGGTAGATAGATGCTACCCAGTTTTGCCGCGTAAAGAACAGGAAGAAAAGAAAGATCTTGAGAAAGATCCTTTAATGTCGCATCTCTTGAGTTCGCCACCCCCTTATGCACAAAATGCTACGGCACCACTGCCACCAGCTGTGGTTGCACAACACCCAGTTGTTGTGCCACCTGTGATTCCACCACAGCCAGCTCCCTTTCTGCTGGCTGTGGTCCTGTCTCCGGATGCAGCGGTTGCTCCCCCTTGCTTCCTGCAGCTTCTGGTATCGTAGCGCTGCTCTCCTCCACAAGCGCCTCGCACTGCTGTTCATTTATTGATTGTGACGTGTGTCTGCCTTTGCTGACTCTTGACCCGTAATTGGTGCCTGTGTGCTTAACAGTGCCCACGGGAGTATTTTATTTTAAATAAGCATTTCCATAACCTTATTTGTTTTTCTTGTGCCCTAATATCGGCGTGTTAGCCTTTGTGTTTTGTTTTTACGTATTGCAATTTGGTTGTGCCTTCAGCCCGTCCCTCCCCCCACGCTCCTGCCTCCCAGCCGCCCCACCCACGCTCCGCCCCCCTCCATCCTCCATTAATGACAGCTGGACAATCGCGCAGCGTTTACGCGCAGCGGTCGCGCCCCAGTTGCGCCGAAGGTGTACCAAAGGTAAGCCTGTCTACGCCCGTCCGCGCCAAGCCCGCGCCCAGCGCCAGACCCCCTGGCCCCCGTACCAGCTACCCCACCCGCTTTACATACGCCGCCTCCACCCTCTTAGCCCTTAACCCCGGTTGACTCCCCACCTGCGCCCAAGCCGCCCCTGGACACACCCATGGATCCTTCACATGCAACTCCTGCAAGTTTGACGGCACCAAGACCAACTCCTCATCCACTAACACCAACCAGAGACCTGACACCAACCACCTAAAATGCATCCTACTCAACACCCGCTCGGTCCACAGACACGCCATCGACCTCTGGAATCTACTAGACACCATCTCTCCGGACGTCGCCTTCCTAACTGAAACATGGATGAACGCCTCCTCAGCCCCAGACATCACCATTGCCATCCCTGAAGGCTACAAGATCATCCGAAAAGACTGCACCAAGCAAACAGGAGGAGGCATCGCTATCGTCCATAAGAATTCCATCCGCATCCTAACCAGCTCAGACGTCAAACTTGCTAGCGCCGAACACCTTCACTTCCAGATCCTCACCGACCCCAAGACCACACTCAGAGGCACCCTCCTCTACAGGCCACCAGGACCTCGTGTACAATTCAGTGAAGACATCACTGACTTTATCACCCCACACGCCCTCCCCTCTGAGGACTACATTCTATTGGGAGACCTCAATTTTCACCTGGAAAAAAACAACGACCGCAACACCACCACCCTTCTGGACAATCTCGCCAACCTCGGACTCAAACAACTTGTTAATACCCCCACTCACTACGCAGGTCACACACTCGACCCTATCTTCACCTCCAGCAAACATATCTCCTTCAGTCACACCACAGCTCTCCATTGGACGGACCACTGCTGCGTTCACTTTATCTACAAAAAGACCACAACCCACAACCATCCTCAACCTACTCTGCGAAGAAACTGAAACAAAATCAACATCGACCAGATCTCCTCATCGCTTCTTCAAAACCCCCCTGCCCACTCTTCGAACCCCAACCAAGCAGCCATTAACCTCACTCAATGGCTAACCAACAGCGCCGACAACCTAGCACCCCTGAAAAAACGTCAAATAAAACTAGGCAACAAAAACGCCCCCTGGTTCAACGATGATCTTAAAAAATCCAAGAAACTCTGTCGCTACCTTGAGAAGGCATGGAAAATAGACCCAAACACCAGCACCAGGGACGCCTTCAAAAACGCCACCCGCATACACCACCAACTGATCCAGACTGCCAAGAAAGCCGCTTTCAAAGACCGACTTGACAACAACGCCCACAACAGCAAGGAATTATTCAACATCGTCAAAGAGTTTACCAACCCCGCTTCCAACTCCAACGACATCACTCCCTCTCAAGCCCTTTGCGACTCCCTAGCTTCGTTCTTCCACGACAAAATCGCAGACATCCACAACAGCTTTCACAACCAACCCGGAGACCAACCCACCCAACCTTCTGCCGTACCTTCACCCCCTTGAACATCCTTAACGACTGGAACCCAATCTCCACTGAGGACACCATCCGCCTGATGAACTCCATCCACTCAGGATCCCCCACAGACCCATGCCCTCACCACATCTTCAACAAAGCAGATTCCATCATAGCACCACACCTCCGAGACGTCATCAACTGCTCCCTCAACTCCGCCACCTTCCCGGAAAGCTGGAAACACGCCGAACTCAGCGCCCTTCTGAAAAACCCACAGCTGACCCCACCAAACTCAAAAACTACCGCCCCATCTCGCTCCTCCCATTCCCATTCCAAAGTCATCGAGAAAGCTGTCAACAACCAGCTCGCCGCCTTCCTCGAAACCAACAAATCCCTCAACTCCTCACAGTCCGGCTTCCGAGCCAAACACAGCACTGAGACCGCACTGATCGCAGCAACAGATGACATTCGAACTCTACTAGACAATGGAGACACAGTCGCCCTCATCCTCCTCGACCTGTCCGCAGCCTTTGACACTGTCTGTCATAGCACCCTGTTACAACGCCTCAGAAACATCGGAATCCAAGGAAAAGCACTGGAATTGATCACCTCGTTCCTTGCCCGAAGAACTCAGAGAGTCCGCCTCCCACCATTCAAGTCAGAGGCCACTAAATTCATTTGCGGCGTGCAACAAGGATCCACACTCAGTCCCACCCTCTTCAACGTATACATGAGCCCCCTCGCGGCCATCGCACGCCAACACAACCTCAACATCATCTCCTACGCTGATGACACTCAACTGATCCTCTCACTCACCAAAGACCCTAACACCGCCAAAACCAACCTACATGAAGGAATGAAAGAAGTAGCCGATTGGATGAAGCACAGCCGTCTGAAACTGAATTCCGACAAAACAGAAGTCCTTATCTTAGGTACCTCCCCCTCTGCCTGGGACGACTCTTGGTGGCCAGAGTCCCTTGGAAAAGCACCCAACTGACAGACCAAGCACGAAACCGGGGCGTCATACTGGACTCCTCACTCTCGATGACCAGACAAGTCAACGCCGTTTCATCATCGTGCT
The DNA here is from genome assembly GCF_964263255.1 of Lissotriton vulgaris. Lineage (NCBI taxonomy): Eukaryota > Metazoa > Chordata > Amphibia > Caudata > Salamandridae > Lissotriton > Lissotriton vulgaris. The sequence continues at coordinate 2,134,935,875 of NC_141691.1, read as the reverse complement.
TCAACATTCTTCGCATGCTCAAAAAAACTTTTCGCTGGATCCCCACCGAAACTAGAAAAATGGTCACCCACCCACTGGTTGCAAGCCGCCTGGACTACGGAAACCCCTTATACGCCGGTACCACCGCAAAACTTCAGAAAAAACTCCAACGCATCCAGAACGCATCAGCCAGACTCATACTAGACATCCCGCGTAACGACCACATCTCTGGTCACCTGAAAAACCTCCACTGGCTCCCCGTCAATAAGAGGATAACATTCCGCCTCATAACCCACGCACACAAAGCACTTTACGAACTTGGACCCGAATGCCTCAACACACGACTTTCATTCTACACCCCCCCCGCCAGCTACGCTTCTCCAACCAAGCCCTTGCTGCTGTACCTCGTATCAACAAAACCACCATGGGAGGAAAATCCTTCTCCTACCTGGCGGCTAAGACCTGGAACTCACTTCCAATCCACCTTCGCCTCACTCAGAACCACCTAGCATTCAGAAAGCAACTTAAAACGTGGATATTCGACAAGTAATTCCCCACACTTCTCCAAGCGCCTTGAGACCCTCTGGGTATGTAGCGCGCTATATAAATTATTTGAATTGAATTGAATTGAATTTGGCGCAGCCTCCTCAGGGGCCGCCACATTTGCCTCCTTCTTCGTCTACTACTCCTACGCCTGTTCTTAAAGCTCCCTCCATTCCGACTTCGAATTCTTCTGCTATTGTTCTACCTTCTCTTATTCTTTCACCTTCTCCTTCTGCTAGACAACGAATGACTACTGCAGTTACTGGTTTCTTTTCTCCTTTGTTGGGACAATTGGTTATGTCCCCTGTTACTGAGCGTAGACAGTCACGTAGTCAGTTGCCGAATCAATAAATCAATCAATCATAACACTTGTATAGCGCGCTACTCACCCGGAAGGGTCTCAAGGCGCTTGGGGGAAGGGGGCCGCTACTGCTCGAACAGCCAGGTCTTGAGTTGTCTCCTGAATGCGAGGTGGTCCTGGGTCAGCCGAAGGTGGATGGGGAGGGAGTTCCATGTCTTGGCTGCCAGGTAGGAGAAGTATCTGCCTCCGGCGGTGGCTCTTCGGATGCTTGGTACGGCGGCGAGGGCGAGGCTAGCGGACCGTAGCTGGCGGGTGGGTATGTGGAAGGTCAGGCGGTCTTTGAGGTACTTGGGGCCCAGGTTGTGGAGAGACTTGTGTGCATGGGTGAGGAGCCTGAACGTGATCCTCTTGTTGACGGGGAGCCAGTGTAGGTTCCTCAGGTGGCCGGAGATGTGGCTGCGTCGAGGGATGTCCAGGATGAGTCGGGCGGAGGCGTTCTGGATGCGTTGTAGTCTTTTCTGTAGCTTGGCTGTGGTTCCGGCATAGAGGGTGTTTCCGTAGTCCAGCCGGCTGGTGACGAGGGCCTGGGTGACTGTCTTCCTGGTTTTGATCGGGATCCATCGGAAGATCTTGCGGAGCATGAAGAGGTTGTGAAAGCATGAAGAGGAGACGGCGCTGACTTGTCTGGTCATCGAGAGGGAGGAGTCCAGGATGAAGCCCAGGTTGCGTGCGTGGTCTGTTGGCTTGGGGGCGGTGCCCAGGGCTGGGGGCCACCAGGAGTCATCCCAGGTGGAGGGTGATGGTCCAAAGATGAGGACTTCCGTCTTGTCTGAGTTCAGTTTCAAGCGGCTTTTCTTCATCCACTCTGTGACGTTTTTCATCCCTTCGTGGAGGCTGGTTCTGGCGGTGTCGGGGTCTCTGGTGAGGGAGAGGATCAGCTGGGTGTCGTCGGCGTAGGAGATGATGTTGAGGTTGTGTTGGCGTGCGATAGCTGCGAGAGGTCTCATGTAGACGTTGAAGAGGGTGGGGCTGAGTGATGATCCTTGCTGGACGCCGCAGATGACTTCGGTGGCCTCGGAACGAAACGGGGGGAGGCTGGCTCTCTGTGTTCTTCCAGTGAGGAACAAGATGATCCACTTCAATGCCTTCTCTTGGGTGCCGGTGTTGCTGAGGCGTTGGACTAGGATGCAGTGGCAGACAGTGACGTACGTGGTGGAGAGGTCCAGGAGGATGAGTGCCGCTGTTTCCCCGTTGTCGAGAAGGGCTCGGATGTCGTCGGTGGCTGCGATGAGGGCGGTCTCTGTGCTGTGGTTAGCTCTGAAGCCGGACTGCGAGGGGTCGAGGGATCCATTTGTCTCGAGGAAGGCGGCAAGCTGTCTGTTGGCGATCTTCTTGATGACTTTGGCAGGAAAAGGGAGGAGCGAGATGGGGCGGAAGTTTTTGAGGTCGGTGGGGTCCGCTGTTGGTTTCTTCAGTAGGGCGCTGAGCTCGGCATGCTTCCAGCTCTCCGGGAAGGTGGCGGTGTCGAAGGAGGTGTTGATGACGTCTCGGAGTTGGGGTGCGATGGTGGAGTCGGCCTTGTTGAAGACGTGGTGGGGGCAGGGGTCAGTCGGAGATCCGGAGCGGATGGTGTTCATCGTGCAGGCTGTGTCTTCGGTGGTCACTGCGGTCCAGGTGCGGAGGGTGGCGGTGGGGTGCGTTGGTTCGACGGTTGGGTGCGAGGAAGGTGCGCCGAAGCTGTTGTGGATGTCGGCAATCTTGCGGTGGAAGAATGAGGCGAGGGAGTCGCAGAGATCTTGTGACGGGGTGATGTCGTTGTTGCCGGTGCTGGGGTTGGAGAACTCCTTGACGATGCTGAAGACTTCCTTGCTGTCGTGGGCGTTGTTGTCCAGTCGATCCTTCAGTGATTTCTTCTTGGTGGTGCGGATGAGCTGGTGGTGCTTGCAGGTCGCGTGTTTGAGGGCGGTCATGTTGTCAGTGGTACGGTCGAGGAGCCAGGCTTTCTCGAGGGTGCGGCAGGTCTTCTTGGAGTCCTTGAGTTCGTTCGTGATCCAGGGGGCCTTCTTGCTTCTGGGTTTGCTGGGAGGGTTCTTCAGTGGTGCGAGGTCATCGGCGCAGGCGGTCAGCCACTGCGTGAAGTTGCGGGCTGCATCATTGGGGTCCGGTGTGCTGGCAGGTGGGTTCTGGCTGAGGGAGGGGGTGAGCTGGTCGGCAGTGATCTTGCTCCAGCTTTTGTGAGGAACCTGTTGCGGGTGGTGGTGGGTAGTGGTTTTTCTGAAGCTGAAGTGGACGCAGCTGTGGCTGGTCCAGTGAAGTCCGGTGGAGTGGCTGAAGGCGATGTGCTTGCTGGCTGAGAAGACGGGGTCAAGCGTGTGGCCGGCGTAGTGGGTGGGGGTGTTGACCAGTTGCTTGAGTCCTAGGTTGGCGAGGTTGTCCAGCAGGGTGACGGTGTTGCGGTCCTTATTGTTCTCCAGGTGGAAGTTGAGGTCCCCTAGGAGGATGTAGTCGGCGGAGGGGAGGGCGTGTGGGCTGATGAAGTCTGTGATGTCTTCGCTGAATTGTGTGCGTGGTCCCGGGGGTCTGTAGATGAGGGTGCCTCTGAGGGTCGTCTTTGGGTCGGTGTGAATCTGGAAGTGGAGGTGTTCGGCGGCGGTGTAGGTGTCGTCGGTGTCGGTCGTGATGCGGATGGTGTTCTTGTGGACCATGGCGATGCCTCCACCAGTCCGGTTTACACGGTCCCTCCTGATGATCTTGTAGCCATCCGGGATGGCGATGGCGATGTCGGGCGCTGAGGAGGCTGAGCGTACGATTTTGGACCACATGGCGCGTAAATGGATTATGTACGATACACAGTATGATCTTGAGGGTGTTATGCATGTTTTCCTTCAGTGGGAAGCACCAAAGCAACGGTACATTTTCGATACGATGTGTGCTTTTCTTGTTGAAAAATGGGATGAGGAAGTGGGGCAAGCTCCTGACGTGTTGTACAGCATACGTTCCGAATTTGCGAAAGGAACTATTGTAAGTCCATCTGATGTTGGGAAAGCAGTCGCGATGTTGTTGTCATTTAGGAGTGAGTCTCCTTCTCAACAATTGTTCGGGCCTGATTCTTCAGTTTGGAGAAAGGCACGACAATATCCAATGAGAGAGGTTCCTCCGGTGTGGAAAGAAGCAGTGGTTGCTGGTGCAGGTAATAATCGGCCAGCTGTACCGACTCATTTTCAGCGTGTCTGCGTGCATGTTCCATAGAAACGTGCTGCAGTTTTAGCTATTAAGCAGTCTTTGCCTGATCCACGCAAAAATCCAGCAGGGTACTATAAAGAGTTGACTCAGACTGTGGGTTCGTGTATTATGAATTTGGCGGACATCGACATGTTGTTTGGCAATGTTGTTCCACAACCTATTTGGAGTAAGATTCGTCATAGGGATCATGCGGTTGAATTAGGTGATACATGGGTTAATCATAGAGATGCCGGCAATAGGCAAGTAGGCGGTGCTAAGCCTGAGGATTTGATTACTGAACTTCCTGATAAGATTATTACGTATATGAAGACTTTAATGCCCGAATTGCGTGTCAATTGGGACAAGTTGTCTGCATATAAGCAGAAGAAAGACGAAACGGTGTCTGACTTTTTCACGAGGTTCGAAGAGACCTTTGTCGACCATAGTGGTCAGGATATGGCTACAGAGGGCGGTCAGAGATTGTTTGTTGACAAATTTGTACATAATTTGCTTCCTGAATTGTGCAATAAGTTGAAGGATTCTGAAAGTGCTTGGGCTGTTTCCTATCAGCACAGATTTTGGCTACTGCCCAGTACTATGAAAATAGGCACAAAGATGAGTTAGAGAAAGTGGATAAGAAGACTAAGGAATTGAAAACTAAAGTTCTTCTACAGCAAGCTTATCCACCCCGTACTAATAATCAACGTGATTATCAGCAGAATCAGCAGTATTCGAGAAACTCGCAAAGAAACGAGTCTTCTCAACAGCGTTTTCTGTATGGTCCTAATCAGTGTGTGTATTGCAAAGAAGAGGGTCATTACAAAAATAGTTGTCCGGTTTTGTTGCAGCGTACGAATGGTGTTTCTGGTGTAAGAGGTAGAGGTGCTCAACAAGCGCCTAGAGGTAGAGGTCGTGGACAGAATGTACTTTCTTTGCCTCCACAGAACTCGATGAATAGTTTTGATCAACAGCGAGGTTCATCTGGTAAGAACGCTCAGTACTATACGGACAATTACTATAATGAAGGTGAGGAAATGAATGTTAATGATTGTTAGGACAGCCATGGACAAAGAGAGGGAGTTGTTGCAGTTCCAGTAGATCAGAGTGGACCTTATGTTGAGGTGATTACATCAGGTGTGTCAGAGCCTTTTCTGTTGGATACTGGTGCTACAAAGAGTTCTATTATGCACTCAAAACTCCCTGGTGCACCTTTGTCTGGCGAAATGAATGTTTCAGTAGGTTTTTCTGGCACCCCCGTTAGGAACCCGATTCTAGTCCTATGTCTCTTTCTGTTGGACCTTATGAATTTGAAGCACCCCTTATTCTGACGACAGGTTGTGGGGAGAACCTTCTAGGATTGGATCTGTTGAAAAGACTATATGTGACGTTGTATTGTTCTCCTTCGGGAGTACAACTTACACTGGGCAAGAGAGTGGTCTCCCCGATGTATTTGTCGAAGGATACACTTCCAACAGAATTGTCTTCTCTTCCGCATGCTCTTTGGGCTACTGGTCCTAACGACGTGGGTCTTTTGGAAATACCGCAATATGTTGTAAGATTGAAAGCCAATGTTAGAATGCCGCGCATTCCCCAATACAAGATCTCTAGCGAAGGTGAAAAGGCGTTGTTAACGATCATGTATGATCTGATCGAAAAAGATGTAATTGAAGAGACAAGAGGCAACGTTTGTAATAGTCCTGTTCTGCCTGTTTTGAAGAGTACCGACCCTTCCCAGCCACCTGTTCACAGGTTTGTGATTGATCTTAGAGAGGTAAAAAAAATAGTTGTGCCACAGTTTCCCGTTGTCCCTGATATCACTGCCCTATTGACTATGATTCCAGCTTTAGCCACTTGGTTCTCGGTGATTGACTTGAAGAATGCTTTCTTCAGCATCCCGATTGCCGAGGAGAGCAGGGATATTTTTGGCTTCAGTTTAGGAGGCCGAAGCTTCCGCTTCAAACGCGCTCCTCAAAGCTACTGTGAATGTCAATCGATATACAGTCAGGCTTTAAAAACACAGCTTGATACGATTGTTTTTCCTGATGGCGCTACCCTTATTCAGTACGTCGATGATTTGCTAGTTGCTGCAGATACTGAGGAGATTTGTAAACAAGCCACCTTGTCGTTGTTGCTTCATTTGTATGATTTGCATCACAAAGTGTCTCTTTCAAAATTGCAATATTGTCGACAAGAAGTAACCTACTTAGGTCACCTCTTATCGAAGGAGGGAAGGAAACTGACCCCAGAAAGAATTCAGGCAATTGCAAAATTGAGTGTGCCAAGGACACAGAGAGAGGTACGTGCTTTCTTGGGCATTACATCATATTGCAGACAATGGATACCGAATTTTTCTTTGTTGGCCAAACCTTTGTTGGCATTAACTTGTAACGATACACCGAATCCCATTTCGTGGTCTGAAGATTGTCAGAAAAGTTTTTCCGAATTGCGTGATGCATTGTGTTCGGCTCCTGTGTTGGGTACCCCCGACTACAGTAAGCCCTTTACACTGTATGTCCATGAGAAAGAAGGTTGTGCCTTGTCAGTGCTGACACAGTCTTTCGGAGACAAACAGCGTCCATGCACGTATTTTTCGTCGACTTTGGATCCGGTAGCTAAGGCGTTGCCAAGTTGCTCGAGGGCCACTGCGGCAGCAGCTGTTTCTATCCGACAGTCTGCTAGATTAGTGATGAATAATATGTTGATTGTGATGGTTTCACATGCGGTGGACACTGTGTTAAACAGGACCAAGACACAGCACTTAACTAGTGCTCGTTTGTCAGGTTACGAGTTGACACTGTTAGCGAGTCATGTGCACATAAAGAGGTACAATACGTTTAATCCAGCCACGTTATTGCCGATTTCAGTAGAGACAGATGATGTCGAACAGCACGATTGTTTTCTCAGGACAGAAGAAGAAACAAAAGGGAGAGTAGATCTAAAAGATACTCCTCTTGTGAAGTGTGACGGACCTTATGGGTGGATGGTTCATGCTTCAAGCTTCCGAATGGTGATACGACTGCGGCATATGCTGTCACGACTTTGCATACGATTGTTGAAACTGCACGTATCCCACATAATTCAGCTCAAGCAGCAGAATTGATTGCACTTACGAGAGCGTGTGTGTTGTCGAAAGGAATGAGAGTGACCATATATACTGACAGCCAGTAGGCCTTTGGTGAGGCTCATAGTTTTGGACGATTGTGGAAAGAATGTGGGTTCCTGACTTCGCATGGAGCTAAGATACAACATGGTCAGTTGGTGAATGAGCTTCTTGAGTCACTGACCTTGCCGTTACAAGTTGCGATTGTGAAATGCAGTGCACACAAAAAGGTTACTGATGATGTTGGTCGTGGAAATGCATTTGCTGACGAAATCGCAAAAGAAACAGCAAAAGATTTAATGAATTGAATGTATGTTGCAGGCCCTGCAAGATGGGTTGGTGACGTTGGAATGTGTGAAGATACGATAGAGAGTGTGAAGTCTATTCAAGCTGAAGCTTCAGAGAAAGAGTCGAGTGTGTGGAGAGAGAGTTCGGGTAAATTGAATGCAAATGGTTGTTGGGTTGAATTGTCAGAACATCAGCGATGGTTTTTACCCGATGCGTATGTGCTTGCAGTGGTGACAATGGCCCATGGAATGGCTCATATCAGTGTGAAAGGGATTTGTAAGTTGTTAGCCCCAGTATGGCAAAATGCTGGAATTCCTAAGTGTGCAGAGAATGTGGTCAAGAATTGCATGGTGTGTCTGAAATACAATCCTGGTAGGGGAACCCCAACTCCAGCTGGTCATTTTGCGCCTCCAACGTATCCGTTCGAGGTTTTGCAGCTAGATTTCATCCACATGGAAAGGTGCAACAATTTGAAATATGTACTCGTTGTTGTTTGTGCCTTTTCGAGATGGGTAGAAGCATATCCCTTAAAAGACAAAACTGCCATATCCACAGCTAAAGCCCTTGTCAAAGAATTCTTCCCTAGGTTTGAAATGCCGAGAATGGTCTGGAGTGATAATGGGAGTGAATTTGTGTGTCGAGTGATGAAGAAAGTATGTGAAGGGCTACGTATCCAACAAAAATTCCATGCTGCAAATCACCCCCAATCAGCTGGACGAGTAGAGTGCTATAATGGCAAACTAAAACTGAAATTGGCCAAGATCCAGGCGAGTTCTGGTCTTAAATGGACTGACACTCTGCCTTTAGCACTCCTATCAACAAGAATGACTGTGCATTCGCGAGTGGGACTTAGTCCCTATGACATTGTGTTCAGCCGCCCCGGCCAACATATGGGGAGTGCCAAGGCCAACAAAATTCAGTGAGATCGAACACCCTGTACTGCTTGATTATTTGTATGAATTGATGGCTAAATTGCGTGTTTTACACCAACAGGTTCATGATACTCTGCCTCAGGTCTCTGAAGCTCCAGGACATCCTATCGATCCTGGATCATGGGTGCTGGTCAAGAACTTCCAACGGACAAAGAATGACCAGCCCCGTTGGACCGGCCCTCACCTCGTCCTTCTCTCAACAAGATCAGCTGTTCGAGTGGAAGGGAAAAAGAACTGGATCCATGGCGTACACTGCAAGAGGGTCCCTTTGCCTCTACCGTACGACCAGTGGGTCCAGGAGGGGATCGCTGACTCTGAGACTGAGACTGTGCCTCGTTTTCTGCCTTTTAGCAATGCACGTGTAAAAGGAACAATTTCTGAGCGAGAAACGGACAATCTTTTGCAAGAAGCTGTGCCACTGTCAATTCGATTGAACACTACAGAGCCTGAACTCTTGTTCCAGAACCAGACAGTACCTTGAAAAAGCCGTTATATTTTGAGGCCGAGAAATATGGACAAATAAAAAAATCTTTTTTTTCTATTTTTGAAAGTGCAGCTCTCTCATTTGAGAAACTTTCTTATTTTTGTTTTTCGAACCGCCATCCGGGTTCAGCTGTTAGGGTCGTGGTTGCCCAAGTCTTTGGAGTGCAGCTCAAGACGTTAGGTCGACAGTTCTGGTCGGTCTAAGGGAGTTGCCCTGGACTGACAGAAGCATTCCTTAGCATAGAATACCCTACCGCCGCGAGCAGCAATTAGAGAGGATGGAGTTTTTCGAGATGGAGAGACCGGCCAAACAGATGGACTTTAAAGCCAGAATGTGTATATTGATGACAAAGAAATGATTTTTGATATTATGTATTTTCATGTTGCTTAGTGTAATGACGTTTTTAATAGGATATGTTTTATTCTCTTTTCAAGTGACCTTTGCACCCACTACACAGCCCATACCCCCTTCTACTGTTTCATCGCATTCTTTTCACCCTCTGCCTGCGCATGAGTCCACTAGAAGATTAGAGTTTATCAATAACTCCTTCATTCAGCTCTTACACCAACACCAATTAGTAGTGAACACAACTAATTGTTGGGTGTGTGATCTTATGCCACATACAACAGATAAGGGTATCCCATACTTGGTCTTACCATTTAGTTACAATGGTTCGTTGTGGGCGTTTCAGACGATGTTCATATATGCCATCGAACCATATCCCCCACGTTCCACAAGAAGTAACTCGAGCAACAAGGCATTGGTAGTGGGAATAACAAATATGAGCAGAAACATTGACTCGTATAGAACGATTCCCAGAGATGAGTTACAAGCTTATGCTAGATGTAATGTAACAGGATATGGAGTTACTCTGAGCGAGAACAAGCGAGCAAAGAGATCCTCCCCGATTTGGATTGTACCCCATCAGGGTCACCTATGTCTGCAAGGTAATGGCAAGAATCCCAGAGCTCAGTTAGGGAAAAGTATCTGCACTGAAACATATGTTTTTGCATCTCAGATTTCCCCTTCGTTTCTAGCAGCTAAGGGTACCTATTTCATCTGCCATGATAGAGCCTATACATGGTTGCCCCCTGACTTCTCAGGCACATGTTTTGTTTCGTTCCTGTTGCCTCCCACCTACACGGCTGCGGCAGATTACCATAAGACAAGGATAGTTAGAGATGTCATCAGTGAAGAAGACACTGCAGGACAAGAATTTGGAGATTTCGTAAAGGGTTTTCTGCCGTTTTGGGGTTCTATGGTTAACAGCAAGAACATAACGCAATTGACAAGGGTGGTTGAATCCACTGTAGTTGAAACCGCCGGTGCCCTTAGTAATTTGACGGCTGAGCTCCAGTTGGATCGCCTTATGACTCTTCAGAACAGGGTCGCATTAGACGTCCTACTTGCAGACCGAGGTGGGGTATGTAAAGTGATCCAATCAAGTTGCTGTGTTTTCATCCCAGATAACACTCCGACAGTCTACCAGGCCATTTCCAAACTGTATAAGATCTCTGAATCTATTCACGTGGATAAAGGAAATTGGTCATTGATGGGGTGGTTCTGGGAACTGATATCCGCCTGGGGATGGAAGATTCTGATAGTCATTGGGATGATCTTAGCCATACTTTTCCTGTTCTGTCTGTGTGTACAGTGTGCTCCTGCAATATGTGGCCTCTGTGCTACATCGTGTGTAAGGAAACCTATATCAAGAAATGAGCTAAGTAATAGGATGATGCTACAGCAACATCTCAATGACTTTATGAATATAAACCTGGACTCAGATTAGCGTGAGTATAGGTTATTGCCTATGTAAGGGCAAAAGGAGGATCTGCGGTACTGAAAATTCTGAACCCGTGTTGTAAACATCGTCGTATCATGACGATTTGGATATCAGCAGACCGAGCATGATTAGAATACTATGCACAAGCATTTTCGTCATATTCGGGTGACGAAATCACCCTGAAATCAGAGTTTCGGTCCTGAACCCTCGGGTTCCATTTCATGAACGGCAGCCATTTTGTGATTGCCCTCACATAGGCCAAATGACTAAGGCCAAAAACGAGTCTGAAGGACACGTACACCTTTGCTGACTCCTCTGTGACCTGGGCAAGCTGACTCCACTGCCTGAAGCCAAACCTGTTCGGCCAGTTCCTTTCTCAGTGGCCGAATGAGATTAGTATCAAGGCACAACATATCATAAACCTTTCATCGCACACAAACCATGCCTAATCTTACACACACCTGTCCCTGTTTTTTTCTTTATGACTTGCTTTACGAGGAGGAGGTGCCCGTTTTTATTGGGGGTCCGTCGATATCTGATGAAAATACTGGGCTTTACCGGGTAATTGAGTGTGGGCTGGACAAACTAAAATATGGGCTTGTCATCATGACTCTGCTTTTTCTTTGTAGTGAAAATATGTGAATGGTCAACTGTAAAATAAGGAATGTTTGCCTAAAGCATAATATTTTGTATAAAAAGAGAAGGCTGGCTTTGTAAGATTGAGCAGTCTCCTGAGAATATACACCGTGTTGTACTTCTAGGATACCTGTTACTGGCTGCAGCCAATAAATACGATCTTTGACTTCACCAAGAAGACTCTGTGTTTCTGTAGTCTGAAACAGGAAGGACTCGAAGTCTTAGGGTGTGTTCCCTGGCACTGCTGGGTTCTTAAAAACCCAGTACTTTATCCCTCCTGATGTTGGACCACTGGTTTGGGGGACATATTTGGCAATTTTCCTGATCTACAAGAGATAATTTAACATTTGAAGGATAAAAGCTGTAAACTTTCCATCAGTGTTACATGCAGCAATATGTTGACAACTTTTTTAATGAAATCCTGATATTTAAAGAAAAGTCATATAAAAGAGGTTTTTTCATTTCATCACTTGTTCACATAAGAGTAGCTTGTCCAAATACCCTATGACCTTTTACCCAGGACTGCAGCCACAAACTCACATCCTTACATTGGCCCTCTCCCTTGCTCATTGCTTACCAACAATGTATTCATATATGTTAATCAGTCCTTAAACCACTTACGGACGCGGTCGGTTGGTGCTGCTAGAGAGCAACAGAGAGTAATCGAGTTTGAGCAGTTGGTGTCTCGAGGAGCAGCGAGGAGCTGTGACGGCGGTGGCGGTGGTGTTCTCAACCCGTACCGTACCGTATCAAAAACTGAAACCCGTAAAAAAACAAACAAGCCGCGTGGAGAAACGGAGAGAGGCGGTTGCTGCGGCACTACTGAGAAAGCCGGAGAAAAGCCGGAAAAGCTGCAAAAAAAATCTGTGACTCGAGTGCTGCTGCGGCTGTGCCCCACTGAGGCCGCCGCAACCTAGATAGCCGGGGGAGCTGCTAAACCCTGAAACTGAGTGAGCAGCTCGTGTCGGAGCAGCGAGGAGCCACGGGAGGCCGCGAGGGGCACGAGGAGCGGCTGCAGTGCGGCGGCAGCACACCCCATTGAGATCACCGAGATCACCGAGGCATTGGTGTCAGCATTAGTGTCAGGAGCCCTCAGAGACCGCAGAGACCAAAGAGGTTTGCGGAGGGTCATAGAGGGGGAGCTTGCAACCAGGAGTAGAGGCGTCTAAAGCATAAAGAGTCAGATGCAGCAGCAGGAGCCAGCAGGGTAAAGGCAGGGTGAAGGCTGCAAAACCCGGGAGCTGTGCAGGAGATGGCAGCACGGCCCTAAGCTCCTGGCACTGCGTGTAAGAAGTAAGAAAACCCTAGTCCGAGCCTGTTTCGTGTGCAAAGTGTTTTCAGGTGGATGAGGGGTTGTTACTGTCGAGGAGTTGAGGAGTTACCACGGGATCAGAAACAGTGGTAGCCTCCAGACCCCATCTGGAATCAGCAAAGAGCAAGGAGTACGGGGGCGAGCAGCAAGGACCCAGGTTTTGTGAGTACTAGTGAGTACTAGCCTATTCCACTTTGGGGGCAGAGAAAAGTAAAGGATAGTAAAGGAGATTAAAGAGAAAAGGCCGAGTATAGCAAGGGGGAGTGAAGAGCGGAACTCGGACTAAAGGACTAAAGGAGTTGAGCTACAGTAGGGGACTTTCGGTGACTTTCGGTGGAAATCGTGCTTCCAAATACTCCCCGAACCCCTACACATCTGGTAATAATTTAAACAAGTACAAAACCCCAAACCTCTCCAAAAGAGGCCCACTCGCAAAGCACCCAGCCAAACATCCAGCCGAGACACTCTGCAGGCATGCAGATCGTGCAGACCCATTTATCAGATAATAGCAGAGCTGTAAAGGCAATATCAGATATATTTAACACTTGTCTTACCTGTTCTAACTCACCTACATTAAGAGGAGCCACAATAGCGGCCACATTACCTAATACTACCTACGCCCTTCGTTCTTTTTCCCGCTCTCTCCCCGACGGCAGCTGTTTCCAGAGAGGGCAGACAGGCTTGGGAGGTTTGGGAATGCTAGTGCAAGTGTGAGGTAGAAGTGAGAAAGATCAAAAGTGGCTGGCAGTGGCCGTAGTGGATGGGGATTACATCATTCTTACGTAACAAGAAAATCTGTACCCAAAGGCCTAGGATCCCAGGAAAATCAGTGGGAAAACTGTACCACGGGTATCCAGACGTAAGAGCAGTGAATCACGCTGAGATACCAACACCGCTTGCATATCTATAATTTAGTAAATTAGTAAAACCATTAACACAGAGCAGATCAGAATTTCATGTGTTTGGAGAGTCGGAGCGAAAAACCGTACCGTATGGAATAACACAGGAGCCTTCAGAAGAAAACAAAAATAGTCTAAAAAACAAAGGGATAATCAGACACACCCTTATTTGCGAACAAACAAGGTAAGATCCCAAACACTAAAGGCCACTGGAGAGAATATCAGAAATTGGATATCAGACATTGGATTATGCGGTCAGGAAAAATTCGACAAACTCCAATACAGAAAATAAAAAGAAGGTTGTTGGAAATGGAAAGAATTAGGCAAGGAAACAAAAGCAAGTCAGAAGAGTGGATTAGCAAGGAAAAAATAGATCTGATACCAGCTCCCATGGCAGAGCCTTTTAAGTTTGGGGAGGAAAAACTTAAGCACAATTTTCACTTTTCAAAAGGCCAAATGGCAGAAATCCATACCACAAGCAAAGAAGCAAAAAGTTTAGAAAACCCAATAAAACCACAACATCTAATTCCATCAAGCAAAAAACGTAAAAAGAGAAACGAATCAGAAATAAGTCTGGGCAACTATTCTAAAGAAAAATCTTCAATAAAAAACTGGTTTGTAAAAACTACAGGACAAATCCATGTACTTCTTTCTTTGCCAAGGGATGTCCACACCAAACAAAGCTCCAGCCGTGGGCGACGAAAAGAGTTTAGTATTTATCGACCAAAGCGAATCAGGACCTCAAACAAAATTGCAGAGAAGTATACAAAAAATAGATTGGTCAAAATCTTTTTCAATCTTTGAAGAAGCAGAACTCCGGAAAATGCTTGAAGATAACACACATAAGGAAGTTGAACTAGAGCATCGCAGCCATGAAAAATTGAAAGAATTCGAAAATCTGGAAACAGATGGAAGAGGAGAGAAACAGGAAACAACATCTTCTCCAAAAATACTTACATCAAGCCCAATTAGACAATGGACCAGTAAAAGTTCAGGAGTTCGTTGCAGTCAAAGAGGGGATAAAAGAAGACGATCCAATAACCATTTCCTCCACAGGCAGCTTTAACACAAGCACAGGGGCATGGGCGCAACAAACTGAAGCACAGTCCGCTCTCTGGGGGGACGCTCTCTTAAAAAGCCTACAACAAGCGATCAGCACTTTAAATTTTCAATCAAACAAACTCGATGTTCAGGTGGATCTGATGAAACTAATTGCAACCCATATAGTGGGAATAAATTCTAAATTGGATAAAATCTCGATGTACCTAACAAAAGAAAACGAGGATGATAAACAATGGAAAGTAAAGCTAATGGAACAAAATTGTGTCTGTGGGGACATAGTAGACAAATTGCCATCATTATCTGACATTCTGAAAGAAATACTAGCGGTAACTAACGCAAAAAATAATAATGGGGAAAATACTAATGACGAGGTAATAAAAACTGGAAAACAAAATAGAACAATTCCCCCCGCCGAAAGTGAAAAAACCCCAGATGGATTAAAAGAATATGTACCAATCAAGAGAGGACACGATGAAAATAAAACAATGGGGTCATCGGGCTCAATAGAACACCTAACCAAAAGACAACGCAAACGGGCAAGGAAGGCAAGGAAAAATGCCATCAAAATCAAGCAAGAAAAACAAAACTTTGCCATATTTGAACGAAAAAGAAAAGAGACCCCAAATGATCTGTTTAAAGAAAAGTCTGTTAAAGATGTTAGTAACCAAGTGATAAATATAGAAGAAGTGGAAGAGCATTCAAAATGTCTAGGTCAGGATGAGAAAATATCACTTTCGCAAGGAAAACCAAAGGACGAGGAAAAAGTGGATATAATCATACTGAATAAAAGAACAAATAAAATAAATGAGACAGTAAAAATAAACCACGATCAGGTCATAGAACATCAAAAAGTACAGGTAAACGCATTAACATTAAAGTCTGAGGATGAGATATCGGCACAAAATTGTTCGAAACGGCAGACAATAGGAATTTCATCACACAGTCTGAACAAAATGGAAAAAGAACAGAGCCAAAAAACACAAGTAGATCAAGTAAAGGAAACAAACACACGCTGAATCGTAACGGTAGGACAAAAAGGAAGAACATGCAATGATTCACACAGAACTTTACTAAATGATAAGTTGGGGCAAAACATAAGCAACGCAATAGCAGAACGAGAATCAATGAATATCCAAAAAGTGGAGACATCGGTAGGTTTTAGCCGACCAGAGATAACAACAACGGAACAACAATACGGACAAATTCCATATATTCGACTTGATCAAACAGTGGGAAATAGAGAAGTTTATCAAAAACAGAATTTACTAAAAGCAGGAATAGAAACTGACTGTAAATTACTATTTCGGCCGGAATTCCAAACAAGAGGAAAAATGGACGCGCTGAATCGCGGAAACATACTGAGACTGTTTGAAGAGATACCGATATTAAGAGGAGTAACAACGAGTGATCTAAAATCAGTAGAATTTATCCAAACATATAAAGAGAAAGATGAGGAAATAAGTAGCACTACGTGGGCATCAAAGGAAATAGTAGAACTCATTTTTTCAAAAAGGACACACTTTGCAGAATGGGGAATAATATTAGAGCTCCCAAAGCCAACAAAGTATCCATTTCCTTTAATAAACAATACACCTTCCCAATTTAAAAACAAAAACGAAAAAACGCGCTCAATCTTAATGGGAGCAAGAAACAAATCATTCACGCAACAAGGCTGGAAATGTCCAACAAAAACAAAACAAGTGGATCATGGGTCGAAAGAGGAGAAAGACTGGTCCTGGATAGCTCTAGCCCTAAATGCGCATCGATCCTGATGGAAGTGTCCCAAACATTCAAAAGCAAAAGAACAAGTCAAACCAAAAATCCGAGAGGTTAATTAAAATGTGTTCATGGAACGTTCACGGTTTCAAAGAAATGAGTCAAGATCAAGAGGCAATAGACTTCCTGAGCATTTTCGAAATAATACTTCTTCAGGAAACATGGAACGAAATCCCGAGACAAATCATAGGATATGAGGAACACCATGTGATGGCGGAGAAATTTGCAAAGT
Source organism: Lissotriton vulgaris (assembly GCF_964263255.1). Classification (NCBI taxonomy): domain Eukaryota; kingdom Metazoa; phylum Chordata; class Amphibia; order Caudata; family Salamandridae; genus Lissotriton; species Lissotriton vulgaris. The sequence continues at coordinate 2,134,919,326 of NC_141691.1, read as the reverse complement.
ATGGACACCCAAGGGGAGGATTATCTACTTTCATTTCAAACGACCTAAACTGGAAAACAGAATCACTAGATCCAGGGGAGAATTGGATACAAGTCACCAAATTAGAAAATAAAGCATGCAAAGGTAGTCCTGGATGGAAATTACTGATTATAAATATATACATCCATCCAGCAAAGGGTACAAAAGTTAAAAAACTACTAACACTTTTATACTTGATAAAAACTTTGCAAAAACTCATCAATTCCATGGGATGCTCATCTCAGGTGATTTTAACATTAATCTAAAAAGAGCCAGGCAGGAAAAAAACAACATCCAAAAGATATGGAACGAGCTGGAACCACTAGGACTAACGCTCCTAAATAGAAACACGAAGGGAGATCGACCGGCAAGAACCACCTTTTCGAGTGGAAAGAAAAACTCAATACTAGACTTTACACTAATTAGTAAAGATCAAATAAAGATGGTGGATCACTTTGAAATAATAACCCGACCGGAGAGTGATCACTTTCCACAAGAGACCAGATTGAACATAAATATCGAAGAAAAAACAAAGGTAGAATCATTAGGCTTTATTCCGGTAGTCCACAACCTGAAGAAACTCAAATGGAAGGGTTCCATAAAAAATGAGATAATGGAAATGGTGCGTGACCAAGTAAAAATCATGGAGGACTCCGGAAACCAAACGCCCTATAGAAAATGGGAGAATTTACACAAACTTGTGCTTGGAAAATTCTCGGCAAAAACAATAGAAAATTACAGAGAAAATGCTAACAAAGACTCATGGTACACCATCAAATTAAGAGATAAAAAAAGGGAAATTGCGAAAAAACTAAGAATAAAGGCTGCAGATGAGAGGTTGGGAAAAGAAGAAGACAATAATGAAGTACTGAAAATAAGAAAAGAATATAAAGAGGAATGCAGAAAAGCGAAAAAAATGCACATGGAGACAACTTGGGAAGATTTGCTACGGACGAGCAAACTACCAAATAGTAGCGAATTCTGGAACATAATTAGAAAATTATCAAAAGGAAGGGGTGGACAATGCAGTATCAGAATCAGTGAAACGACATGGGTTCCTTATATTTAAAGCCTATATAACACACACAGGATTCAACCTCACAAAGAAATAAACATAGACTTTAAAAAAGGAATGGTTCAGAAAGAAGCAGAAACCGGACATGGTAAAGATGATCAGTATGAAAGTACAGACCAAGAAGAACTAACCACACTTACAACAGTTAAACAAACTACCACCTTGATAAAAATAACTGAAAGCAGAAGGAGCAGCAGGCCCCAATGGGCTTCCAAATGCTCTATTCAAATATGACACCGATTTATTGGCAAAATATCTGACGCCGCTATTTAATTGCCTCTACATGGAAAGAAAGATACCGCAGTCCTGGCAGGGTAATATCTTCCACCCTATATATAAAAATAGATGTAGAATGGAACCCGGGAATTACAGATTTATAGCCCTGATCGACATAGAGGCAAAGCTTTTTGCATCCTGCATACTAATTCACCTTCGACAATGGATAAATAAAAACAAAATTGTACCAAAACTCCAAACGGGTTTTACGGAAGGCAACAACCAATCTTTCAGCACTGGCACTGCTAATCGAAGGAGCAGGAAAAAAGAAGACCGAACTACTAGCCTGTTACATAGATTTGAAATCGGCCTTTGACCGAGTCCCAAGAGACCACTTATGGAAAAAACTTGAAAAGTGGGGTCTCCCGCCGCCTCTAATTGGTATCATAATAGCTTTATATAGCGGAATGTGGGCAAAAGTAAAGCTTGGAGATGGGAGACGAATATCCACAAAATTAAAAATAAAAAATGGCCTTAAACAGGGCTGCGTGCTCTCCCCAAGTCTTTTTAACATATATTTGGCAGATTTAGAAAGTCACGTACAAAACGTGAACGGACACTCACCAAAATTAGCTAACGAATGTATCCAGTTCTTACAATATGCAGACGACATTGTGGTTTTAAGTCAAACATCGATAGGTCTTCAAAGAATAATATTCAAATTAACGGAATACTTTGACAGCGAAGGTCTGGATTTAAATATCAAAAAAACGAAAGTGATGAGATTGGCCGGCTCAAGTAGACGATCGTTCAAATGGTACACAAAGGACAAACACATCGAGGAAACAACATCATATAAATACTTAGGGGTTACAGTAAGCAAGATTATGTCCATATTACATCAAAAAAGGAACATCATTGCTAAAGCACAGTCACTCAGTTTCGCCTACAGAACACTTCAAAAGAAACTTCAATGTCCGTCATACGACCATCTTTTAAAAGTAATGGCGGCCCAAATATTACCATCTCTTTCCTATGGGCTAGAAATATGGCATGGGAAAGAAATTGAGATTTTAATTACACTCCGGACAAAAATATATAAATCAACATTCAATCTCTACAAAGGATCAGCTCCAGCACAAATAAGATTGGAATTTGGCCTGCAAAATCAGAAATATCAAAGGAAAGCGGTTTTAGCGAAATGGTGCTGGAAGCTTAGATCAGCAGAACCTGGAACATTAAACAACTTATGTTGGCAAGAAATCAAAAAACAACACGATCTACAAGAACCAAACTCTTGGGGTGATGATCTGCGCACAACCTTAAAAACCCTTAAATTAGAGGAAATCTGGAACAGCCAACTGGAAGAGGCATCTTTCAAGAAGATTTGTAAACTAAATGCAAAAGCACTGTCTCTGATAGAAGACAAAATGACTTTGGCCAAACGGCGACATGCATGGACTGTATTAAACTCATATAAACAATTAAAACCGCAACCTTACCTCGTGGCACACTTTCGGCTATCTTTAAAAATGAAATTCATGGCTTTTAGACTGGGCGACCATTCTTCTAAAGATCTGATTCCATCATGGAAAAACACTCATCAACATTCAACATGTAGACTATGCAGGTACCATACGGAAACCCTATGCCATCTGTTGTGCATGTGCGAGTCAATAAAAGGTGATAGAATAACTTTGCTGAAATCAGTTCCAATTGCCCTTCAGATCCGCACCTGAAGACAGGCTGTCACCAGCTGGATGGGAGCGGTTTCGAACATTTTAATATGCCGCGGGGTGAAATTTATGTACAAAGTAGAGACTTTGCTTTCAAAAACCGATGCAAGTTAACAATGGGGACTGTAATATAATGTCTTACTTTTAAAGAATAGAAAAAAACAGAAATATATTTTAATGAAAACGAATTTTATCTTTTTTCATATAAAACTGTAAAATGTATATGTATACTTTGTGGTTTTGACAAACCAAATATAGTTAAATTTTGACTGACTGACAGTCCTTAAAGATGCTACTCCCACCCCCATTACAATTCAATATATTGTTATCAAGGAGTGCTTGTGACATGAGACTAGTGAAGGTCAGATGGCTTATTATTGTCACCGGGGCACAACTAGCCTGCCTGTGCTGCGCACAACCTTCGACCGTGTACAACGTTCTTTCCAATTTTTTGGGTGGGATTTCTTTTGCCCTTGTTGTACGTTTACAGAGCAATTCCAGTTTTAGCAATAATCACATATTTCCTCTGAAATGGTTCCTTCTAAGCTGCTCAGAAAACAGCGGCCTCAGACCTTCTTAGAATCCGCCATGGATAACCGACCCATACTGCATAGCATCCTTGGTTGTGCGCTAGAGGGGTTGTCTGCAGGGCTAGGCCTTATTCCCAAACCACTTAGCACTCAGCCGCCACTGCGCATGGCCTGACACTCACCCATTTTGCACTATGCAACGGCCTCACCCAGACCCTGTGCCCAGCCCACTGTAGCCACTTAAACCCAGGACGCATGGTCTGGCACATACCCATTCTGCACTGTAAGGCCTTCCACCAGGTCCTGTGCCCAACACACCATGGCCATTCAACCTCCACTGGGCATTGCCTGGCACATATTATAGTGGGACCCTTGTATCAGTCCAAACAACCCTTATTGATGATTAGGTTATAGACAACCTTTATTAAAAGCTATCCTAGTGGTAGCTATGGAGAGCAGCCTTCAGGCTAAGTCTGAAAGGAATGTAAAGCAGCTTGATTTACCAGATAATAACCTCCTGAATTACCAAATGAAAAGAGAACCACACAAGAGATATATACTGGAGGAAAGACTTAAACATGATGAGAGAGTAATTGGAATTATTCCGGTAAATATTGAAATCACCAGGAAAAATCTGGTTGTTCTGCTCTTCACTTTTAGCGGAGATAATCTCCATGATTTGTTCAATAAACACGTGGTTATCTCTGGGAGGGTGATAAAACATGTGGAGGGAGCATCTTGAGTTGTTAGTGGTGGAGATGTTGATGCAGAAGTATTCATAGGTGGGCAGAAACACAGTGTGTGATTGTTAAATACAGAGTAAAGACCTTTATGTACAGGCAACGCTTCCTCTTGAGTGTCCTAAGTGGTCTAGTCTAATAATGTCATGACTGGGAGGCGGAGAAGGGTGTCTAGAACAGTAGTAGGGGATTGATTCAACCAGGTTGCAGTGAGCATGAGGATTTCTAGGTCCTGGTTAGTAATAAGAGCTGTTATGTCAGCTGCGTGTTTAATGGCTGAGTGGCAGTTTAGTTAACGCATATTTCAGGAGGGATTTGGAGGTTGTCAAGGACATATGCGAGATGGGAACTTTCATACAGTGCAAGGCATTCATAAACCTGGTGCTAGAGTGAGATGTCCTGATAGGTTGAGTAATGATAGTCTCGATTTTTGTGGCAGATAAAGCATGAACAACTGGATCAGGTTGCAGTTTGAAGAAGGTAGAGTATATGGTCTCTTGATAGCTGTCTAACTAACCTATTGCATCGTGAGGAGTGGTTGGGTTTGGGTGTTGATCTCCAGTGGGGGAGAGAGATCCCTGGATAAGCAGGGATAGCATCAGAGTAGTTGATGAGGTTGGGGAGTTGTAGTCTGGGGTGAGTTAAGTGTGGGGACCATTTGTGCTCAAGATTGGAGGTGATAAGAACTTGTTGTCAAATATCAGCTTGAATTAATCACAGTTTCGATTGTATAGGGTTAAGCTTACAATCTGTGTGTGGTTTACTAAGAGGTTTCTGGTTGAGGAGGCATTGGAGTGAAGAGGAATAGCGGGCATTTAAAGATGCTGGTATTGGGCAGGATCATCATCGGGGAATTGACAGGTTGAGAGGGAATGGTGGGTGAGTTGATCCCATTGATAGGGGTGAAGGTATAGAGGGCTCTAGAGGGATGGGCGGTGGTGTTGTTGGATTGATGTATATGTGGAGGAGGGGGGATGTTGGATAACAGATGTGCCCGTGAAAGGGGGGTTTCGCCTGGGGAGAGGAATGAGAATGGAGAAAAAGGTAGATGGGAGAAGGGAGGCTATAATAAGGGGGGTCCGAGGGGAGTAACAGAGGCATGTGGGGGACGTAGGGGAAGAGGTGGCTGAAGAGTTCAAGATTGCTATAAAATAAATAACACTTTAACATACATGAAAATGATTATAGAAAAAAAGAGAGGCTTCATGGTAGTTGTAGTCATTTCAATTAAATATTACCAACACTTGCAAAATTGTACCTAGTTAAAATAAACAGTAAAAAAGAATAGACATTTACAATCGAAACCACAGACACACACACATATATATATTTGCATGTATTTATAATAAATATATATATATTTATTATGCATATATATATTTATTACGTATATATATATATATATCCGTTCCAACTCCTACTTCTCAGCAAAAGTGCAGAGTCCTCGACGTAGGTACAGACCACAAACACTGCGATTGGTATTAATTCAAGGGTGGTTTATTGTTCTTCTGTCCCCAGCATGACGCGTTTCGGCTGCAGCAAGGCAGCCTTGATCACATGACTACAAAGAACCAATAAGTGTACTTATATACTGTGAATGCTCCCAATCAGACTTAAATGCAACATAAACATGGAAGAAATACTTCGTAAAAGGAGTTGTTATTTCAAATCCCATCAACAATGTACAATGGTCCATATGCAAAAGGCAAATTCATTACATGGTAAAATATATATCATTGTAAACACATGACAAGGCAAATTCATATATTTACATACTATTTACAAATAAATATATCTTTATATACTGATGCCTGTGGAATAAAGTGCATTGCCCATCAAATTAATGATTCACTCCAATTCATATATAAATGTATTCCAAAGTTGCAAAAAGTCTCACATATAGGGAACGTGCAAAATACGCTGTTATAAAGTGCAGTTTTAGTGGTAATGTGCAAAATTGTGCTTGTTAAAACCGAGTGCTATACTCTAATGTTTTAAGGGAGTGCATTGGTGGTGGCACGCTAATTTAATCTCTATTGATGAAGAGTTGCATGCCACCCACTAGCAGAAGTAAATGTGTGTAATAGTCACAGTAACATCAAAAAACCTTTTTTAGACAACGCATGTGATAAGGCACAACGTAAACATCATGGCAAAGTGGTCAATTTCTGATAAGAAAGGCTTACAACATGGGGTACGGGGCCCAACGGGTATGAGTACTATCTCAAGTGAATATTATGGCATAGTGCCCTTTTCACTGTTTAGTGGACAGCTTAATCCCAACGGATACTGGTTTGTGAGTGAAATAACAGGGTGACTAATATAACTTACTGTACTGTTACCTCTAGAGGAAACAGTAAAGGTCCTCCCCTGTATTCAAACCGTTTGGGATTCTGGTATCGAGTAATACGATGTACTTACTCTCAAGCTGCCTTAACGCTTTCTCCCTGTTTCCCCCTCTGATATTTTTCGGCACCGCATCAATGATAAAATATCTCAAATCATTAAGGTTCTTATTGTGGACCAATTCGAAATGCCGGGCTACCGGATAGTTACCATCCGAATTGACCACAGCCCGTAGGTGTTGCAGAATGCGGTTAAAAGCCTGCAGTTTGGTGCTACCAACGTACCTGAGGCCACAGGTACATTGGAGCACATATACTGCAAAGTCCGTGCGGCAGGTGAAATGATCCCTGATCTTGATGGGAGTAGGATCAAAAGCAGAGCAATATTCACTGGTATTTACACCAAATTTGCAGGCCCTGCAAGATATACACTTAAAAAAACCGCATTTGTTGGAAATACGATGAGGTTTTATTACTACCTCCGGACTAGATTTAACCAACATATCCCTCATAGAAGGAGCTCTTCTAAACACCACCCCTGGTTCAGCTGGTATGAGGGGGGCCAGAGTAATATCGGTCTTTAAAAGGGGCCAATGCTTCTTCAGAATTCCTCTCACTTTTTTGTGATCATCATTGAAAGTGGTTATCAGGCTGATGTTGTTAGTCTGGGTCTCAACCTCACTCTCAACTAGACTAGGGGTAACAACCCCCGTAATGGAGGCTAGATAATTATCCCTGTCTAGCTGGTTGGCTCTGTCTTTCGCCTCTAACAGAAGAGCCACATCATATCCTCGGGCGCAGAATCTTTCCAGCGCCTCATTCTGGCATCTTTCCAAATCTGATGAGGTGCTGCAGATTCTCCTCATCCTAAGAAACTCACCATAAGGAATGCTTCTGATCAAATGGTATATATATATGTGTGTCTAGGGGTGTGTAAGTGTTAAATGTAATGGAGTTTGACACCTGTAATCTTAAATACAGAGAACTGCACTCTAACTCAGAAACAAGAGAAACATGTTTGATGCTCCTATATATAGGTGTCTATGTTTAAAAAAGGTGCTAAACACATTACCAACAGCTAAATTAAACTGAAAAATTACATTTATGATTAGTGACACATTCAAAAGACTAACTTATCAGTATCCACTCCACCGGGGATTCCTGTTAAACTTTCAGGATGTAGGATCTGTAAGACGTTCTCCAACCAGGGAAAAAAGTTGTAAGAGGTCTGGGAGAACCCCCACCAGTCCTCTGGTCCTCCAGGTGATGCTTGGAGGCCAGAGAATGCTTCCGTACTTGAAGGTCGTTCAAACCTTTCCTAATTTGCTCCTGTGTGCACAGGTTGTTTGCTGCAGGATTCCCTCTGTCAAATATTCTGTCCACATTTGCCTTTGCATTTTAAACTTGGGCTCTACTCTAATAATTTCATCCACTGGCAGTTCTCCATCTCTAAAATGGGGATTTTGCCTCCCTGCCTTTATTATAAAAAAAAAGAAACAGAGAAGGCAAAACACAACTAATGAATCATGGTCTCAATTGGAGTGTGTTTAATAGTGTGGTATGCAGGTGAAAAGAATTAACCAAAACACATCAGTTTTGTGATGCTAGTAACCCATCCAAAAGCCACAGGAATAGTACAATGTTGAACATATCTTACATTGGAATCCCTCCATCGTCAATGCGCTGCTAGAACAACACAAGCACAACTGTGAAATCTAAATAGACTTGGTGCAATCCCGCTACCCGGATGGTGATGCAGTAACGTTAGCCAGCAGAGTAGTCCACTGCGTCGATAGAGGTGAACCATTTACACAACAGAACATAGTCTGTCAACGCGGACGGCGGATCAGCCAGCCAACATCAAAATACATCTGGCAGGTATCTGTCAGCTTGGCAGAGTACTTGTAAACTCAGCCACGGAGACACGCGGGGTGTCTCACCAATATCTAAATACAGCCCTAAGTCCAAAGGTAAAATCTGCAACTGTAACAACCTAGTGACCAAATTTACTAACATATGTTGCAATGCAATACAGCAAGACTCCTTGTCTTGGTGTGCTACGCTGCATTAAATGGAGATGGTAGGAAGGTGTCATATTTCTTGTGTTATGGCTAATTCCTGCTTTCTCTATTCTGGCACACTGAGTGCTGCCTACTGCCGAAGCACAGTGCAAGGATGCTTGCTTCACAGGCAGGATTATGTTTCTGCAAGAAGGGACACCTTGCTGCACAGAAACAAACCTCTGATGCAGTTTCCTTTTTCTATGTGTGCTGTAGGATATTACACATGTAGAAAGAGGAAATAACGAGGAGAAATAAAAGATATTCCTTCACGTTAGACCTCTGTTGGGATGTCGTTGCATTTTGACACAATCGCAGGTTTACTACCCGTGGGTAATCTGGGATTGCACCCAAACTCCACCAATGGAACGCCTTTACAATGCAGAGTAACGCAAGGCTGGGATTCGTGCCGCCTTGCGATGCTCTGGATTTACTAAGCCACGCAGACCAATGCAAGTGCTTGACACAAGGGCAATGCAAAGGCTTCATAAAGTGACCCCTGATTGGTGTAGCCGTCCTGTATCCATCACGATTATATGTGGCTCTTAATGATTTTTGGAACTGTTTTTTCCTACATTTTCTAACAGTCAGAGCTCTGGTTTCCCTTATTGAATATTTATCATGTGGGTGTTTTTTTATTTATTAAATCATACTCTTTTTTTCCAGATCAGAGTGGAACTTTTATTTTGTTATCATTTTGACTTTGAACTTGCTTAGGTGTTTCTATAGGCTTAATATTTTCTATAAGTTAAGTCTGTATGCTGTGTGCTGTAGTTACAATGGATTGAGCTCAGGTTCAAATTACTGAAACCTTTGACTTAACCTGAAATGTCTGTGACTTTATTAGTTGTGGGGGGCTCCCCTCCACTCCAACTCATAATTCACTTTCCCGCCGCATGGATAAAGGAATGAAGGTGCAAAAGATGTAAGGAGAAATATGAGAAGGGAAGAAAAAAGCAAAGGATAATTGAAAGTATGCAGAAGAGAACAACAAGTAAGAACTAAAAACTGTCATAAGGACCAGTGAGAGAGGAGGGAAGAGTGGAATTAGTGGAAGTAGTGAAAGTAGATATGGAGAGGAGAAAGTTTGAAGGAGGAGGGACAAGCACAGAGAAGGATTGAGAGAGGCAGGAACAACTAAACCTTAGAGGAATTCACAAAGGAAATGCCAACAATTGCACAGATTTATGCCTGATAATTTCAGTAAGACATTTTGCATTCTTTTTGCACAAAATGCCCCCTCATGGAGGTCATCACCAGTTTCTTAGTTTCACATGGCAGCAGGTTTTTGCACATGAGGTGTCAGTAAACTGCAGTCTTACTCACACAGAGAAAAATCCTGCTCACACTAAAGATGCATAAATCACTTGTGAGTATCCGTGCATGCTACAAATGAAAATAACATTTTACACTGCCACCACCAGTTCATATGGGGGTGATTGTGCATAGGAGTCCGGCAGAGGTGTTTGGTACGTTTGTAGAAGTGTATGCAGTTTTCAGTTATGTTGGGCCAAAGTATGTGAGTGTGTAATATTTTTAGAATGCTTGTTTGTGGATTGGGAGCCAGTAATACTCTTGATGGTGTGGGGTGATGTCAGTGCAGTGTTCTAAGTCGCAGGTGCACACTTTTGAACGTATAAACCTTGGCTGAATTTGAAATGTTTTAGATGAACTGTGGGCCACGTATGGCATCCTACCAAGATTCACCCCACATGGATGTCGGGTCTGAGGGAACAGTTTAGGCAGCATTTCCACCAATTCCTTAATTTTTAATTTCACAGGAAAATCGCCATCGAGAAGAGTAGGCACTTTATGCATAGAGTAGGAACCTCCTTTCCGAAACCCTTTCATTCTCTTTTTTGAGTACCTGATTATTCAGATACAGATATGGATACTGGCAGGAAAGTGGCCTTTTTTCTTCAGATACAAATTTAAAATGTTAATTTATTTATCAAATTATAGTAAAAATCATATCAATTAAAGCATGTAAAACACAGATTTTAAATACTTACCATCCTATAATCCTTCAAGTCCAAGCACAAAAACCAATTTAATTGATAACAGAAACAAATACTAATATACAATATTTTAAAAAAATAACACTACCAAATAATCAACAGAATTAATTATCTAATTAACTATTGCCACATAACAAATGTATGACCATATTTGAAACTATCTTTTTTAAGTTAAAAAATACACACATAATTATCAAATTATCAAAGTAAAACTAATACAAAATACAATAAAAGAACCAAAATGTCAACAAAAAATAAGAAACATTAAAATATAAAAAATGAAACTGCACAATAAATAATTAAAAATGAACAATATGAAAGCCTTAAAATACAATGGTATTATTGTCTCTTTTTGGAGGCACCATATTATTGCAATTCAATATTTTCTACAGGATATGTGTATTTCACCCTCATTTTGAAACAACACTTTCATGGAATACCCCTATCCCCAAGTCTGAGAGCAGAACATAACCCTCTCAGATTCAGAGAAGGTCTGGAGACAAATCCATAGGCAGTGAAGGAGGACTAATAGATCAGAATATCTCACCTTACATTTGGTGAACTTTACCAGCACTTGTCAATTTTCCACACTTTTGAACTTCCCTTTACTACTCTACAGCACTGAGTAGTGACCTTAGATATAAAGTTAACACTTTCAAAAGCAGCAAAATAACGACATCTATCAAGAAAATTGTGACAACAGGATCTTAACCAATGGTACAATTGAATTTGATTGACTCTAGCATTACACTATGCAGACTTACAATCTTTTCCTACACCCACTAATGATGCTAGAAGGTTCCATCTCAGTTTAGTAGGAACCACTTGTTACTACTAAACATACAAAGTCATCAGCAGCTCCTACTTGTGGATACTTGTAGATCCCCACAAGTTCAGCCATCAGTAAGGCTGAAGAGAAGTCTCTTATGATCCCACAAAGTATGTCCTTCTTCTGACCGCTTTAGTTTGGAACTGCTTCTGTTTTATGTGTGAATATGCTCCTTGTGCCGTGAAGCGCTTTCATCTCACTGGCACAAGAGTCATAAATCTGGTAGCCCAGTGTGAGGTTTGGTAAGAGTTCAGGGTTTCTGTTGATCTCCTCTATGGCAAAGATAAGAGCCATGGCTTGTCGAAGAAAGCGAAATGTAGGTCTGAAAGTGATCAATAAGTCAGAAGGGGGGATCCCTGGGATCTACAGGTTGAACGATAAATGTTGGCCTTCCCTGTTTTGAGAGGAAAGAGGTCACACAGTGCAGAGGGTATTTGAACAATTATAAGAATAGTATTCCACAAGGAAAATGGGATCGTTAACAATCTATATTTATTAAAAAAATATTTTTCAATCAATCACATAATAAAAACAAAGCAAGTTCATACAATTTTCACAAAACAGTTTAAAATCCAAGTGAAAGATACCTTGGAGGAATAAAAATCAACAGTGTTGCACATACATGATATTACGCCACGCAGGAAGTGGAGACATAACTAAAACATATGTGAAAAAAATATATACAGCAAAATACATGTAATTACAATAAACCCCTTAGTGAATATGTGGCTCACCAGATATCTTAGCCACTCAATAAAACAAGATCCAAAGAGCCTGGCCTAGTTCAATTACTGTAACGCTTTAGTGGAGAAATGAGACACCCATCTAAAGTTTTACCCGGCCCTAACTGGATTCTTCTGAACAAAGAAACAGTGCGTCGACGCGTTTCGGTGCTGTACAGTTGATTTTGTGGCACCTTCCTCAGGACTTCTCTTTCTGGGGTTTCAGAGAACGGATGATTATACCGTATCCTTAGGGTTCTGTGGGCGAAGTACCGTGATGTGGTCAGGTTGTTATCGCTCTGGGCTATCTCAAATTTTGTTCATTCGGCCTTCTTTCTCCTAGCTTTGGAGCTCCTTATCTTGGGGTCTCTTTTCTTCTCTCAATTGTCAGGAGTTCTCTCAAATTTCATGCATCTCAAATAGTTTTAAAACATGCTTCGAACGGGCATATAAAGTTGGAGTTCTCTTCCAGAACCAGATATGTTCCGAATTTCAAGGTGGCCGTGTTTCTGCCTCGTTCCTTCTCTTGCTGTCAGGTAGTGTCAGCTGTGAGATAGCCCAGAGCGATAACAACCTGACCACATCACGGTACTTCGCCCACAGAACCCTAAGGATACGGTATAATCATCCGTTCTCTGAAACCCCAGAAAGAGAAGTCCTGAGGAAGGTGCCACAAAATCAACTGTACAGCACCGAAACGCGTCGACGCACTGTTTCTTTGTTCAGAAGAATCCAGTTAGGGCCGGGTAAAACTTTAGATGGGTGTCTCATTTCTCCACTAAAGCGTTACAGTAATTGAACTAGGCCAGGCTCTTTGGATCTTGTTTTATTGAGTGGCTAAGATATCTGGTGAGCCACATATTCACTAAGGGGTTTATTGTAATTACATGTATTTTGCTGTATATATTTTTTTCACATATGTTTTAGTTATGTCTCCACTTCCTGCGTGGCGTAATATCATGTATGTGCAACACTGTTGATTTTTATTCCTCCAAGGTATCTTTCACTTGGATTTTAAACTGTTTTGTGAAAATTGTATGAACTTGCTTTGTTTTTATTATGTGATTGATTGAAAAATATTTTTTTAATAAATATAGATTGTTAACGATCCCATTTTCCTTGTGGAATACTATTCTTATAATTGTTCAAATACCCTCTGCACTGTGTGACCTCTTTCCTCTCAAAACAGGGAAGGCCAACATTTATCGTTCAACCTGTAGATCCCAGGGATCCCCCCTTCTGACTTATTGTCTTTCTACCCTGTTCCCTGGTGAAAGTGGGGTACCCTCTCCTTTTGAAACCTGAAAGTGATCAAGTCAGAAACTTAGGGGGAGATTTACTGAGATTTTACACTGTGTTTGCAGCAGGAAAGTCATGCAAATAGTCACAATGCTGGTTTAGCGCTGGAAATAATTACTGCTTATGCAAAGCACCGCATAACACTGCTTTGCATTACCTGGCGCCAACAGTGCGTACCATATGTGGAGTATGGGCATTACCATGCAACCACCCAAGGTTTCTGATGCTAATCCCAATTTACTAAATCAAGTAGACATGGTTTAGCATAAAAAAGCACACCCTTCAATCAGGCGCTATGAAGGAAAAATGTTTTTTTCTCCTTTATTTTCCGACTTCGCATGTATGCTGCGTTGTACAGTGCACATACAAAGTGGGAACATGTTTTAAATTAGTCTAAGCACAGTGTTTTGTACTGGAAAGGCTTCCTTTCAGTACAAAGCCTATGCTTGACTCACATAGACACCCTAGTACTATGGTTAATGGTGTCTCTGTGGCGCACAGCAGCTGATTTCAGTGCCAGCGTTAGGGAGAGAGGAGAAGCGTGCCATATTTCAGTAAATGTGGTGTTATTCTGCTCTCTCCTTCTCATGCAACGCAGATACAGGATGTACGGGTGCTGCACTGCCCTGCGGGAGATCTGGCCCATAGTATCAATAGATTAAGGGACCTGTGTGACAAAAACATAAATCTTTTGATAAATTCTATGTACTTATTTATTTATTCATCGTTTTCTATAGAGCAATCGGATGTCAGAGCGCTTTACATCATCACCCCTTCACAATCGGAGGATATTCAATTCTTTAACCACAACTGTAAAAACGAGTTCAATAATAATGGCAGATGCTAACCCTTGTCCAACCCTCAACATATTGAAGAATAAGGAAATGACTAGGTAAAAATAAAATATGCAATTAACATATTTCTGAACCACAGCAGGTCCACTCCTGATATCCTAGCTGTCTACAAAGGTTATATTATTGCTACTCTAAAAGAAATATACATCGATCAAGTTACTTGACTCTAGACAACATCCCTGTAGATGGACAATGGACTAGCTGTCTTATACCTAGCTGAGAGTATCTATTATAGGTCCTTCGCAGAGGGGTGATCTGGTTTGTGCACTGACCAGTTTCTTTGATCTGCAATTAACAGGACTTAATCCGTTTTACAGAAGTCTACTTGAACATCAGACTACAGTGGATTGAAGGGTCGACTGCTGAACTCAAAATAGTCTTATTGTAGCCTGATGTTAGTTAAGGGAGAAATTGCTGACACAGTTGTGGATAGGAGAGCAATAAAGACAATCTTTGCATGTGTTTTCACAAAACAAAACATACTTTTGCTTCCATTAGCTATGATTGTGGCTTACTGCTCCTTGAACACACACCACATTGTTGCTACCATAAGCCGGCATTTGATAGTGAGCCTTGTATGGCAGGTCCTGTATAATGTAGTGTAGATTTTGATTGTCAGATACTTAGAAGAAAACACTAGTGTGAAAAAACATAATCACACAAAGGTGCAAAGGCAAAGTGGGGCAGATCTAATGAGGTCTGTGGCAGAATTCTTGCCCAATTTGGGTGATTGGAATTCCTTTACAATGTAAGGGAAGTCGCAAAGGCAGCAGCTCCCTTAGGTTGACAGTGACCAGCATATATCGCAGGTTAAAACCTTGAATTGGCCCCAAAACCCTGACTTGGCCCCCCTGCCACAAATGCTTTTCTTGCATGGGGAACTTATCAGCATTCATTCTTTCCTAAACTGTCCCTACCACCACTATTCTTAATTTTGAGAGTATTAATGATTTTAGATAAATGAATAATCAGGTGCCCTTATGGAACCATACTCAACTTTTAAACCTTCTCTCTGAGCTCTTTGAGGTAAACCTCGCACAGTGCGTCCCTCTTGAGGGATAGCAGTATAAACAGTAATGCAACATATCAATACAAGTAGAACGAAGGAGGGAATAGTTCTGATGTGAGGGGGAATAGAGTTCCATATTTTGGGCGCATTTCCGGCAAAGGACATGGCCATGCTTTTTTGTTTTTGTGCTTTTAGCAGGATAAGAAGTAGGGTATTAGAGCTTCTGAGGTTCCTGTTCTAACCTGCTTTTTCGAGTTTGGACGCCAGATATTCGGGTTTGTCTTGGTGAAGGGCTTTGTGGGTGAGGCAGGCTGTTCTGAAGTTCACCCTCATTTCTATTGGTAGCCACTTGAGTTCTTTGAGTGCAGGATAGATGTGATTACATTTCTTTATTCCAGTGACCATTCTGGCAGCGGCTTTGAGGGTTGTTTTCAGAGGAGCAAGATGAGTTTTAGCTATTCGCGAGAGGATTGCGTTTCCATAGTCAAGTTTTGACAGCACCAATGCTTGGGCGGCTTGTTTGAGATCTTTGGATGGAATGAAAGGTTTTTTTTTGTTTAGTAGCTTCAGGTTAAGGAAAGCGCTCTTGGCCGAGATCTTAGTGAAGTAGTGTGGCTCACTGGTTAGAGGCAGCAGACCCGAGAGCAGAGGACGGCCCGGGACCAGGGTTCGATTCCCGGCGCGGCAGGTTTCTGGACCAGGGTCAGCGGACTCGATAATTCTCTCGCCTCGGTGCCCACTCTGATCAGCGATCACACTCGGCAACTCTGGGCATTAGCTTGCCTCATCTTCATTAACGGTCCCACCAGACCGCCGGGGATGCCTGGTCTCACCCTGGAGATACCCATTAAGGGACCATCTCTCAGGGAAGCCAGGAAGGGTTTCGCAGCGGTCGAAGCGCCTTGGGACCCTCCGGGTAAGTAGTGCGCTATATAAATGCCTATACATACATACAGCTGTTTATAATCCTGCACCGGAGTGGGGCTAGCGAGAGTTTCAATTTTTGGGTGAGTTGAGCAGGAAGAGGGTCTAGGGTGTGAGATGGCGGTTTAGAGGTGGAGATAAGTTTGACTATCTCTTGTTCTGGAATAAGCTGGAAGAGTGACCAGGGTTTAGTGATGGGAAGGGGAGCACTACCAAGCATCTCACCCGGGCTGCTATCGGGAGAGGAGTGCTCAATCTTAGAGATCTTATCATTGATGAACTTGGCAAAGTTGTCGCACTGTTCTTTGGAAGCCTGCCCCAGGGCTGTGAGGTTCTGAAAATTATGAATTCGTTCGTGCTCAGCCTCCATTTTGTGATTGCCGCCATTTTATGTTGCCCTCACTCAGGCAGCTCGGCGAACGCAATGTTTTTGTCGTTTCTGCCTTTGCGTGTCAGGTGGCTTCTCTGCTTATGTTTACTAACGAATGTCAGGGTCTGGCTGAGTACATTAATTCCTGTCTGAGCTGATTAATCCCCGTCCGGACTACATGTTGGTTAACACCATTGTTTCCTTTAAGTTATCTTATCTGCTGTCCTTCGCTACATGTCTCATGCATTCTCCTGTTTCACGACTGTCCTTCCACGACACACAGCTGTGTTTTCCATGCTTGTAAATCGAATAATGTGGATTCATTTGTAATTTACTTAAGGGGTCAAGTGGCAAACAGAACCGGGAATTTGAGTTGCCTTAGTCTTAAAACATTGTCTATAACGTTTGCCTATAGCTCATGCTCTTGTGTGATTGCATTTTTGCATTGTATTGTATCGTATGTAAACCTGTGCGCCATGGAGTTAAGTGGCAGTCTCTTTTGAACCTCGTTGTACTGACGACTTCTAAGACAACTGTACTAGCTGCGGCTAATAAATACCATCTTCTACGCCAGACGAAGAGTCTGTGTCTCTGTATTTGACAAGGCAGGTGAATCCCGGGGATTTAGGCATACCCTGCGCCACCGGGCTTTAAGGCTGCGGGTCTCCAACTGGCGCCCAAGATAATGTTAAAATGCCACGCATTCCCAAATATCGTATTTCTAGTGATGGAGAAAGAGCCTTATTGGCTATTGTTGATGATTTTATTCAGAAAGGTATGGTCGAAGACACGAAAGGCAATGTTTGTAACAGTCCTGTTCTTCCGATTCTTAAGAGAACGGATCCTTCACAGCCTCCTGTCTAGTGATTTGTTATTGACCTGAGAGAAGTCAATAAAATAGTGGTGCCACATTTCCCTGTTGTTCCGGACATTACAGCTTTGTTAACAATGATTCCTGCTTCGGAAGTTTGGTTTTCTGTGATTGATCTGAAAAATGCTTTCTTTAGCATTCCTATTGCTGAAGAAAGTAGGGATATCTTTGGTTTCTCCTTGGGTGGCCGAAGTTTCCGCTTTAAGAGAGCTCCTCAAGGCTATTGTGAAAGTCCTTCTATTTACAGTAAAGCTCTTAAGTCTCAACTTGATGCTTTTTCTTTGCCTCCAGGTGCTACGCTTATTCATTATGTGGATGATTTACAGGTGGCTGCTGATACGGAAGATGTGTGCAAGAGTGTGACTGTTGCGTTGTTGCATCATTTGTCTGCTTTAAATCATAAGGTGTCACCCTCTAAGCTGCAATATGCCTGCCAAGAAGTGACCTATTTAGGTCATCTCTTGTCGAAGGAGGGAAGGCGATTGACCCCAGAACGCATTCATGCTATTTCACAGATGTCTGTACCCATGACACAGAGAGAAGTGTGTGCCTTTTTGGGTATCCCTTCCTATTGTAGACAATGAATTCCCAATTTTTCACTTTTGGCGAAACCATTGGTAGCACTAACGTTGAAAGACATGCCCCATCCGCTCCCTTGGACGGATGAATGTCAGAAAAGTTTTGTTGATTTACGTACTGCCCTGTGTTCTGCTCCGGTGTTGGGTACCCCAGATTATAGCAAGTCCTTTACACTGTACGTTCTCGAGAGAGAAGGTTGCGCATTGTCCGTCTTGACACAGCAATTCGGAGATAGGCAAAGGCCATGTGCCTATTTCTCCGCTACATTAGACCCAGTAGCTAAAGCTTTGCCCAGTTGTCTGAGAGCTACAGCAGCTGCCGCAATCTCTATTAGACAGTCTGCTGGATTAGTGTTGGATAACACACTCTTTGTTATGGTTCCACATGCAGTGGACACCTTGCTGAACAGAACTAAGACGCAGCATCTCACGAGTACTCGTTTGTCTGGTTACGAGCTGACACTTTTAGAGAGCCATGTACATATCAAAAGATGTAACACGTTAAATCCAGCTACACTGTTGCTGCTCCCAGATGAGAAAGATGATCAGGAAAAGCATGATTGTTTTCTCCGAACAGAAGAAGAAATGAAGGATAGGATTGATCTAAAGGACACTCCATTCAAGGACCCGGACGGGATCCTTTGGGTGGACGGTTCTTGTTTTAAGCTTCCAAATGGAGAAACTACTTCTGCCTATGCTGCCACCACCTTATGCACAATTGTCGAAACAGCACGTATTGGACATAATTCAGCCCAAGCAGCTGAATTGATAGCCTTGACTAGAGCGTGTGTGTTGCCGAAGGGAAAGAGAGTGAATGTGTACACAGATAGTCAGTATGCTTTTGGCGTTGCGCATAGTTTCGGCAAGTTTTGGAGGGAGAGAGGATTCTTTACCTCTCATGGGACAAAGATTCAGCATGGTCAGTTAGTGACTGATCTTCTTGAGTCACTTACCTTACCTATACAAATAGCGATCATAAAGTGCAGCGCACATAAGAAAGTTACAGATGATGTGGGTCGTGGAAATGCGTTTGCAGACGAGGTAGCGAAAGCAACAGCCAGAAACACCACTAGCCGAATGTATGTGGCAGGTCCTGCAAATTGGGTTAGGGAAATTGTAATGTGTGAAGACACGGTTGAGAGTGTGAAAACAATTTAGGGAGAGGCTACTGAGAAGGAATTGAGTACGTGGAAAGAAAGAACGGGAATGTTATATTCAATGGGCTGTTGGACAGAGTTGTCGGAACATCAGCGATGGTTGTTACCGGACGCTTATGTGTTACCGGTCGTGACTATGGCTCATGGTCCAGCTCACATTAGTGCAAAAGGCATATGTAAGCTCTTGACCCCATTATGGCACAATGAAGGAATTCCGAAATGTGCAGAAAATGTGGTTAAACATTGTATTGTTTGTCTAATGCCTAACCCAGGAAAGGGTACCCCAACTCCGGCAGGTCATTTTGCTCCCCTGTCATACCTGTTTGAAGTGTTGCAGATTGATTACATTCATATGGATCGCTGCAACAACCTCAAGTATGTTCTGGTGGTGGTATTTGCCTTTTCCCGCTGGATAGAGGCCTACCCCTTGAAAGATAACACTGCTCTGTCCACTGCTAAAGTACTGATTAAGGAGTTCTTCCCCGGATTCGGTTTGCCGCGCATTTTCTGGAGTGACAATGGAAGTGAATTTGTGGGCCAGATTATGCAGAAAGTATGTTCTGGTCTTGGTATTAGACAGAAAATCTATGCGGCAAACCATCCACAGTCAGCGGGTTTGGTTGAGTGTTACAATGGTACACTCAAACTTAAACTGGCCAAGATTAAAGCCAGTACGGGTCTTGCTTGGCCTGATGCTTTGCCCCTAGCTCTTTTGTCAACCAGAACTACTGTGCACTCTAGTATGGGACTTAGCCCATATGAAGTGGTATTTGGATGCCCAGCTAATGTTTGGGGCGTCCCCCGCCCTAAAAGATATTCCGACATACCATATCCTTTGTTAATTGACTATTTACATGATTTGACTACTAAAATAAGTGTTATTCGCCAACAGGTACAAGTGTTTTGCCGGAGGCCTCCACAGACCCAGGTCACACCATCCTACCCGACGACTGGGTCTGTGTTAAGAATTTTCAATGGACCAAGAATCGGGAGCCTTGCTGGTCTGCGCCTACGCAAGTTTTGCTCGTTACTCGCACGGCCGTGAAAGTGGTTGGCAAGCGCAACTGGATTCATGGCGTGCACTGTAAAAAGGTGCCACTGCCGTTACCCTTTGACCAGTAGATTTGTAGTGGTGTAAGAGAATCGGACACTGCAGCAGTTCCTTGCTTTGTTCCTTTCAGCGATGCTCAAATCTATGGGACTCAATCTGAAAAGCAGATGATGATATTTTTAAAGCCGCTGTGCCTGTGCATCGTTGAATAGACACTACCAATCCAGAAGTTCTATTCCAGGATCAGACCGTGCCGAGCAAAACACATTACAACTTAAGACCAAGAGCTAATAAAGAGAACTGAACTTTTTTTAAACACTTTTTACTTAAAGACATTTCTTTTGGGTCCCTTTTTGCTTCCTTTTTGATATAATATTAGTATTAAATGTGCCATCTGTCTCCGTCGCAGGGTCACAGTAGGAGACTCAGGCTATAACCTGATTGTTGTTCTTTTAGAAAGAGGCTAGTGCCTCAGGATATACAGAAGTGAGTACCTGAGTGATTAAGGAAGATTGCCGCGAGCGACATTTTTTTTAGATAAAGATGGATGGTGCAACAACCATAGGTAGGGAAAATAGCAAGCAGGAAATGATATCAAAGTACTGTAAATTATTGCGTAGTCGATTTGGCGTAACTTTGTGTGTTTTTATGTTTTTGTGCATTTTATTAGCCTGCACAGGGTGGATCGTACATGTTTTGCAATCGAGAAATGTTGCTAATTCTACAACTTCTTTGCCTTCACGTCTTTCTGTCTTTTCACACAAAATGCATACTCTACCCCCTCATGAGCAGATAAGGAGAGCCGAGTATATGAATAATACGTTCATTCAGTTGTTACACCACCATCAGTTGGCTATTAATATGACTGACTGTTGGGTGTGCGGACTTATGCCACATAATGCGCAAAAGGGAATGCCATATCTGGTTCTTCCCTTCTCATACGAAGGTTCAGCTTGGGCTTATCTGACAATGTTTTCAGCCGCATACCACAACAGACTTGGAAGACCTGTAAGAACTTCTGGGAATGGACTAGATTTCAGTCATAGCTCTCTGATTAAAGGTATATTGGTAATGGCTAAGATTATAGAGAAGAATAAGATTCAATTAGATGAGAAGAGAGCTTATGACGGATGGAATGTTACCCACCATGTCTCTATTCTTAGTGACAAAACTAAGAAGGGTAATTCTTGTCTCCAAGTCAATAGCAAGAAGGCTGACATCCAGCAGAAATGTTTATACACATACATTTTTTTGTCCCTTGATTTTTCTCCGTTGGTCCCGTCTCAAGGAACATATTTTGTCTGCAATGACCGAGCTTATACTTGGCTCCCTTCCAACTTTTCTGGAACTTGTTACATATCTTTCCTCCTTCCCCCTACATATACGGCTCCATAAGACCATCATAGAGTTAGGCATAGCAGAGGTGTAACTGATGCCAAAGACACGGAAGAACAAGAGGGAGGAGATTTCCTGAAAGGATTCCTTCCCTTTTGGGGCCCGATGATTAACAGTAGACACATTAGGCAACTGGTTCGAGTGGTTGAGACCATTATTAATGTTACTGCAGGTGTGATAGATAACATTACAGCAGAGCTTCAGGCTGACCGTCTCATGACGTTGCAAAATCGAATCGGTTAGATGTGATCTTAGCAGACCGAGGAGGTGTTTGTAGATTGATCGGATCTAGTTGCTGCATTTATATTCCAGACGACGCTCCGGCAGTATACCAAGCCATTTCCAAATTGCACACGGTCTTCGAGTCAATTCATCAAGACGAAGGAGATTGGTCTTTTATGGGATGGTTTTGGGGAATATTGTCAGCTTGGGGATGGAAGATCTTTTGGAGCAATCTTGGCCATCATATTCTCCTGTTGCTTATGCGTTCAATGTGGTCCTGCAGGTTGTGGCCTGTTGGCTACTTTATGTGTTCCACAATCTGCTACTCAGAAGACAGAGAATATTAGAATGATGGTGCAGCAACAGCTTGAAGATCTTATGAACATCAGTGTTGATTCTGATTCAGATTAGCATGAGTTGGTTTGTTTTTGCCTGAGTAATGGCAAAAGGAGGGTCTGAGGTTCTGAAAATTACGAATTTGTTCATGCTCAGCCTCCATTTTGTGATCGCTGCCATTTTATGTTGCCCTCACTCAGGCAGCTCGGCGAACGCGATGTTTTTGTCATTTCTGCCTTTGCGTGTCAGGTGGCTTCTCTGCTTATGTTTACTAACGAGTGTCAGGGTCTGGCCGAGTACACTAATTCCTGTCTGAGCTGATTAATCCCCGTCCAGACTACATGTTGGTTCACACCATTGTTTCCTTTAATTTATCTTATCTGCTGTCCTTCGCTACATGTCTCATGCATTCTCCTGTTTCACGACTGTCCTTCCACGACACACAGCTGTGTTTTCCCTGCTTGTAAATCGAATAATGTGGATTCATTTGTAATTTACTTAAGGGGTCAAATGACAAACAGAACCGGGAATTTGAGTTGCCTTAGTCTTAAAACATTGTCTATAACGTTTGCCTATAGCTCATGCTCTTGTGTGATTGCATTTTTGCATTGTATTGTATCGTATATAAACCTGTGCGCCACGGAGTTAAGTGGCAGTCTCTTTTGAACCTCGTTGTACTGACGACTTCTAAGACCACTGTACTAGCTGCAGCTAATAAATACCATCTTCTACGCCAGATGAAGAGTCCCTGTCTCAGTATTTGACAAGGCAGGTGAATCCCAGGGATTTAGGCGTACCCTGCGCCGCCGGGCCTTAAGGCTGCGGTTCTCCAGCTGTATCGGGTTTGGAGGTTTATTGTCTGATGATATTAACGAGCTCCTTGAGTCTGTTTTTTGCGCTATCCAGTGCAGAGCGGAAATGTACAGATTTTTTATTCTTGATATGACTGTTGTATTTCTTCTGGATAGTTCTGAGTTTGTTGCGATGGAAGGTAGTGGGCAAGCTCCTCCAGCTCTTTCTGCAGTTCTTAGTTGTCTCTTTTCTTCATTAATGTCAGAGTCAAACCAAGATCTGGATGGAATGGTTTGATTTTTTCTTAGTTTCAGGGGTTCTAGTTGGTCAAGAAGAATTCCCATATTCGTGTTCTGGAGCGAGGTGAGGTCAGTTGTGGAGAGATCTTTGCTGATGGGTAGGAGCAACTTTAGCCTATCTTCCATGATGTCCAAGGGGATGTGGGTGAGATTTCTGGACCCTTTGGGGGGGTCTTGAACAAGAGGCAGGGATAGAACTCTTTGGTTGATGTGGAATAGGATCATATGATGATACGACCAGTCCACTGAAAGGATGTTGTCGATCATAATTGCGTCTTGGTGGGCAATGATGGCATCCAAGGTCGCTCCTTTGTTGTGAGTTTCTTCAGAGCAATGTTGGGAAAGGTTATTGCAGAGAAGCGTATTGAGAGATCGAATTAGTGTGTTGTTGGCTTCGTTCCAGCGTAGGTTGAGATTACCAAGGATTTTGTAGTTAGTGTCTTTGAGTGCGCAGTGGGCAATCAAGTCAGATAAGAGTTCACCAAATGTGGGGGTGTTGCCTGGTGGGTGATAATGGGCTGTTATCCTTAGTCTTGATGATGACAGAGAGACATTCAAAGGAGCCATATTTGCAAGAGTCCATTACCGCGATGTCAATGCTGTCCTTATGGATGATGGCTACACCTCCACCTCGTTGATCTTTTCTGTCTTTGTTGATCTTGCTGAACCTGGGGGTACGAGCATGTCTAAACAAGGCGGGAAAATCTCATTTAGCCATGTCACCGTGATGAGCGCAATGTCTAAATCCTGAGAGAGGATGGCTTCAGCTATATCCGTTCCATGCTTGGGGGCTGATATACAGTTAATGACTATGCAGTTAGTGGACAGTTTCTTTTTGCTCGGATACTTTCCTAATGGGGCCCTCGGTAAAGAGGAGAGGGAGGGCGGGAGTCTTGTGATTTTCACAGGGGTAGTCTCTTCTGAAGTCTGTGATCACTTGAATATTGGAATTAGTGGAAGCTGAGGGAGGAGAGTCGTAAGTGGAGGCTAGGTCCATAGCTTCTTCAGCGGACATTGCTGCTTTAGTTCTGGAAGATCTTTGTGACTGGATCTCCACATCTTTACTAGGGGGACTCTGAGCCCCAGACGTGGGGGCTTTGATTCTTGTGAGAGTCTGTAATGGGATCTCTAGAAAGCCTCAGCAGTCGGTTCTTGAGGGCGGGTGAGGGCCCGTACTGGGGTTTTAGAGGGTTAGAGTGAGTCAGTGAAGAAGCCCTGGGTTGGGATTGTTGGGGCTTTCAAGCCTTGTCTAGGTTGGTTAGGATTTCATCAAGGCCCCTGAATATTATTTCTAAATGACTTTCTAATAGGGCCACCCAGGGAGCCATATTTTGCGGGGATGGGGGCCAGCAGTTTTGGGAAAGGACATCTCATGGAGTGGGGGGGACGGTAAAATTTTGAGGTCTAATGCTAAGTAGGTTGGCCCGGCTGTCTCTGTTAATGACCCTCAATAGGGGGTTTAGTTGTGAGCTCTTCTTCAGTGATTCTGCTGGAGTGATAGGGGGGGTCAATAGACCGCGCCCGTGGGATGATGGTGTGATGTTCACGAAGATAAAATTGAGGGGGGGTGGGGACTGATCTTCCTTTGAAGGTTGAAGATCAAGATCATGATTCGTGGGGGGGGGGGAGTGGGAGGAGCTTCATGGGGGTGGCTGAGGGATCTCATCAGGGGATTGGAAATAGATATTTTCTTCACCTGATGGGGCAGGATGGCCGGGGGAAGCGGGCTGGGGTGGAGCAGGACGAAGAGAGTGAAGATGGGTGGAACGAAGAGTAGGGACGTTCTTGTTGTTAGCCTGTATCAAAACTGTGCCATTTGAATAAATGGTCACTGATGTGTTCCCTTTTCTGGTTGCCTGGTTGCGGAGAGAGGTCGTCAGGTTACAGCTATGTGTGGTGGTCGTCGTTTTAGATATGTGAAGTTTCATTCTTAATGTGGTGTTCCAGTTCTCAGGTCCATCTGTGTGGAGGATGAGATCCATCTTTACCTGCCCTTTGGAGGTGCAGTGGTAGGTGCCTGCAAATAGCGTTTCTGGGTGTTGTCTGATTAGATTATGTTTGAAGTTTTTTTTCGCTTTTGGAGAGAGGTTAGGGGGGAAGTTAATAGCGAAGGCATTCACGCCATGAGGTTGCATGTGATCGGCATGAATGGGTCGATGGAAAATGGTGTGCCCAGTGACAATATTGCATATTATGTAGACGGGGGGCCGAGCTGCTGGTATGGAGGTGGGTTTCCCTTGGTCTGGGAGTGTCGACTTTGGGAAACTGAACATGACGAGTGTTTGGCAGGCACTGAAGGGTCCACCCTACTCTGGGAGCCATGAGTGAGGGACAATGGGATCTATTTGTCCAGATTGGAGGTGGCCGGAGGGCGGTGTTGACACGGGTGGGCGAGATACAGGTTCTGGGGCACAGATTAGACCAGAGATAGGCGTCTCCGATATACCTTTGGAGACGCATGTCCTGGTTACCCGGTGTTGGAGACACAGCAGACTGCGGGCGGTCGTGCTTTGGCTGGGACCTGGGATTACATCGAGACCCACAGCATCCCCCGTTATATAAAATTGAATGACTATTGGCATATCAAGCATATCTTTGGTCCCCAATCATATAGCGTGCAAGATTTCGGTGATCTAACTAACATATGGTTAGACTTTCGGATTTCTTTGACTTGGACTCCTTTAAGTAGTGCATAGGAGCGATAAGCCCATTAAAGATAACCATTACATGGTATTGTGAATTAAAATTGTATACTTTTTTATGAATCAGTCATTATTAATATCTTTCACTTTTTGCTCTACTTTTGAATTGAATGTTGTATCTATAAGCATTAATGCTATTTTTCGAATGTTGTGTTAATAAGCATAGATGCTATTGTAAGTTCATCCAAAGGGGATCCCTTGTTCTGACTAACGGAATGTCTTTTCCTACAGGACTACTTCATCTACAATAGCGACTCGATCTCAATTGTGAACACTGCTGTCTGCAGTGTAGGCCAGGGAGAGCGGTCAGCCAGAGCCCACAGCCACGTGGCATTGACTTGAGCTCTACAGTTTGCAATACACAAAGAAAAAAATATGTATGCAGAGCCTTCAATGATGCATATGAGCCGTGCAGACTGAGCTCACTGGAGAAATGTCTTTTCCTACAGGACTGCATCATCTACAATACCAACTCAATGTCAATTCTTTTTTTTTTTTACAGTATAGACCAGAGAGAGCGGTCAGCAAGGGCCCACAGCCACGTAGCATTGACTTGAGCTCTACAGTTTGCAATACACGAAGCAAAAAAACGTTGTGCAGATCCCGCAAAGATGCGAATGAGTGGGGCAGACAGAGCTCACTGGAGCAAGGTCTTTTCCTACAGGACTGCATCATCTATAATACCGACTCAATGTCAAATGTGAACACTGAAGTCTGCAGTATAGGCCAGAGAGAGCGTTCAGCAAGAGCCCACAGCCACGTGGCATTGACATGAGCTCTACAGTTTGCAATAAACGAAGCAGAAATAAGTGTACAGAGCCTACAATGATGTGTATGAGTGGTGCAGACAGAGCACACTGGAGCAATGTCTTTTCCTACAGAACTACCTCATCTACAATAGCGACTCCATCTGAATTGTGAACACAGCTGTCTGCAGTGTACACCAGAGATAGCGGTCAGCAAGGGCCCACAGCCACCTGGCATTGACTTGAGCTCTACAGTTTGCAATACACGAAGCAATAAAAATGTATGCAGAGCCTGCAATGATGCATTCTCAGGGGTAGCTACCAGGATTTGGAACTCCCTTCCTGCAAACATCAGAACAATTACAAACACTACAACATTCAGGAAAGAAATTAAGAACTTTCTTATGAGCAAGTTCCTCCCATAAACAAGACAAACGCTACAGAAGACTTGTCTTGGATTTTATGACCAGATACCCAATATAGGAATAGAATTGATTAGACCTCAAAGAAATACGACCTCAGAACATTGGTAACTAATGTCTTAATCAATACTGATCCGTTATTGCTTTCCCCTATATTAGCCTTTTAGTTACTAGGTCTAAAACGACATTTTTAAGTCTGCACAATCTTACTGCTCTATGTACATTATGTTTGTAACCCACACCATATGATGTTAAGCGCTCTGATACCCACGGGTCATGCCCGCACTATAGAAAACCGTTAATAAATAAATAAATAAAATGCATATGAGTGGTGCAGACAGAGCGTCCCGAAGCAATGTCTTTTCCTACAGAACGACATCATCTACAATCCCAACTCAATGTCAAATGTGAACACTGAAGTCTGCAATATAGACCAGAGAGAACGTTCAGCAAGGGCCCACAGCCACATGGCATTGACTTGAGCTCCACGGTTTGCAATAAGCGAAGCAAAGAAAACGTGTGTAGAGCCTGCAATGATGTGTATAAGTGGTGCAGACAGAGCACACTACAGCAATCCCTTCTCTTACAAGACTGCATCATCTACAATAGCAACTCAATCTGAATTGTGAACACTACTGTCTGCATTGTTAATTAAAAGCAGTACTCACACACACAACCATCAATACTTTTTCTAACTCCTTCTTTACAAAACAAAACAACATAAGTTGAAGAGAACGCTACAATGAATAAATCAAAACAATTCGAATTGGGATTTCATCTCTCCACAGTCTACACTATTTACTATTCCTTTGGACTTGCGAGATGAATTTGGTCATTTCACTAAACCTATAACTGATATAAAAAAACTTCTTGAAGCAAGTATACTAAAACAATACTGTGTATGTTTCAATAGACGTTCTAATTACTTAACTACTGGATTCTGTTATTAAACAATTACCACGCAATCTGAATTGTGAACCCTGCGAACCGCGGTCTAGACCAAATCCAGTGGTCATTCACAACTCACAGCCACACACCGTTGGATTCGGAAGCATGGAGTTGGTTGTACCTGATCAGAGGGGATACAGAGAAATCATGACATCCTCAATCATAGAATCAAGACCCAATTTCATTGTTCGCACCTGCTGTACCACAGTATACTCCACCGACTACTGTCAACCAAGCCCAACAATCATGTGCAGCAGTTACCTATAGAAGCACAGACTGTGATGCACCTCAACACACAAACTTCTGAGAAAAGCAAGCAGCAGGTATTATCCAACATCATCCATTATGGGATCAAGACACCATTCTACTGTTGGGACCCAGAGTTGGTTGCAGCTGGTCGAAGGGAGTACCTTCATCTCCACTCTCAGGAGCAGTTCTAACATCGTCCATTGGGATCAAGACACTGTTCCACGGTTAGGACCCAAAGTTGTTTACACCTGGTCAAAGGAATTAACTTCATCTCCACTCTCAGATATAGTTCAAGCATTGCACACTATGGAATCAATAACACCGTTACACTGTCGGTACCTATTAGACTACTGTGTTACTAGTATACAGGGCACTCCAAGCTCCTGGGCCTCAGGCTGGGCATTCTGTGCCTGTGTCACGGTAGCCAGCGTTAATCTCAGGAGCCTTCTGAGCTCGCAGACCTCGGCCCAGGAGCTTCCGCCGGCACGTGATGGGCCCTTTTTCACATACTATTTGATAATGATGTGGGGAAATCCAATAGACCCTTGGAGGCTTGGGCTGAAATAACGGTATAGGTGAGGATGCCTGCAAGGAATTTTATTCGGACATTACAGTCCTTTCCAATAGTTTCACAGATTCAAAGGTAGACACTTTAGTTATCTATGACTCAATTATCAAATTGGGTAAATATTTTACAAATTAATCAATCATAAACAAAGAACAAACAACGGGATATCTTTTGAAAAAATGTATTTTCTTTTTGCGAAAAATTTATAGGGTACACTCAAAGCTAAGGTTGATAGCAAATGCAAACAAATGAAAAAAGGTACATTTTAATCACACCTCAATTTCATAAGTAAAATCCTCTCTTAATAAAATCATAAAAGCGACCAATATTTTTACTGAATAATATAGTCACTTGATGTAGATTAATACATAGAGAGTTGGATAATCTAGTCGGCGTTTCGGTCTTCTAATGTGCGTATCCTTCAGTCCATCTTCAGGACAAAATTAATCTGCATTACAACAATGACCCTTCCAGAATTTCAGAGATTGAAACCTTGACACTGTCGCATCGACTTCCAGTGTGGGTCCTTCCAATTACACTCTGTTGTCTTCAGATCTCAACAGTTTCAGAGTGTGGAATTAATTCCAGTCTTTTTTTTAAAACCAATTGTCGTCCTAATATACATCAGGTAATGATTCTGAGTTAATTTGTTTGATGTCGCTGGATCGAGTTTCTGACAACCGTCGCTTCAGTACAAACTTCGCCTCAGCCACTCAGATGGCAGAATTCCCAAATATCGATATCTGTAAATTTCAATATTTCTCAAAAACTACTGATTAAATTTACACCAAATAAAACAAAAGCGTGCTTTCTAGACCAAGACCCTTCTCCCTGCCAAACTTGGGGTAATTCCTTTCACCCGTTCGACCTGTAGCCTTGTCTAAAGATTCTTATGGAAATTAACATTGAAAAAACATGTTTTGGGACCCCCCTTTTTTCTCTGTCCTCTTGATGAATCACCCCCAAACTTTCAACATAGAAGCTGACCTCAACAAATAAATAGATTTAAACATTTCACGAAAATTCGTCAATCAGGGCCAACGTTATTGGTAAAAGAATGTTGCCATTTTCCTACGGTAACTAGATACTAACTATAACTACCTATGGGTGACCGCCAGTAGGTATATATATATATATATATATATGAGTTTTGCGCTAGACCTGAAATAAACAAAGAGAATTTACTGCCAAGAAGTGTGCCGCGTGGTTTCTTGTTTCCGAATGCACAGAAGACACGCTCCCCGTCTCGAACGCGGGCACCAACAGGAAGTGTTCCCTCTGCGACGGGAACAGTTGTGAGGAATATATATATATACTTGCGCACAGAAAGCTGATTGGCTCTCGGGTGTCTGTAAACATTTGAAACAGTACGGAGCGTCCGCCATCTTGTGTCTCGGTAAGATCGAGACACAAGAGGTGGCCAAAATAAAGGGGGAAATGACCATAAGGGGGCAGGGTAGACCCACCCTGACCCCCTAGGTTTGATGTGGGGGCTATAAAAGGGCCCCGCGGGACCAAAACATATTTTTTTTTTTTGTTTCGTGGAGGGAGCGCCCGGTACGCGCACCGGGGAGCGCACCGGGAAGCGCACAAAAAAGAAAAAAGAATGCCAGTGTTTAACATTTTTAGCAATATTTTATAAATGGGAGGTAGTTCTGAAAAGAACTTTTTTATTATTCTTTTGTTGTTTTATATTTTTTTTATTATTTTTCTGAACATTTTTTTTGTATTTTTAAACAATTTTATATATTTTTTGTGTTTTTTAAGGGCTCAACAGGAGCAAAAAAAAAGAAAATAATTACTGCTTCCTTTTCTTGCTGCATTGGTGGTTGTCTACAGCATTATTTATTAAGGTGACACTAAGTTCACAATAACATAATGTTTTGCCACAGAAAATGCAAACAATTTTGATGGTGCCAAATTTTTGTTGAATATTTGAAACCATTTGGCGTGCTTCAGGACCAGAAAGTGAGGGTACAAAAGAGGAGGTGCTGGCCACAGGGGTTGTTTCGAAGTTCCTGTACTTCAGCCTGGGCTAAGTTATTTGGATGCCACCTCTCCATGTGGCGGATCATGGTAAAATTACCAAAAGAATATTTCTTTTTGGGATTGCCCTTGGAGAGGACTTTGCCACAAATAAGACAGGTGACTTTGGGGGCGTTCACCTTTTTCTGGTCTTCAGGAAAAGAAAAGAATTGCCAAATAAAGTGCACTTTAACGTGCCTTTGCCTTGGTTCTTCAGGCAGGAAGCGCCTTGGTTGTTCCTCCTCATCCTCTTCTTCCTCCTCTTCTTCTTGTCCTCCAAGAAACTGTGGTGGTGGACCTTCTTTTCTTGGTGGTGGGGGTGGTGGTGGGGATGCACCAGCTGCAGCTACAAGTGATGCCATTGTTTGCTCAAAAACAGCTCTTGCTCTTTCAATGAAGAAAGTTAGAATGAGGAAAAAAGGAGGGGGCTTTCATTATTTGGAGAAAAAAAATGATGATAACCAATGAAAAGTGTTATTTTCAAGTCACATGACCCGATGCGCTTACGTTACACGCTCCGGCGCGCTTACGTTTCGCGCACCGGGCCGCGCCGCGGAGCGCTTCCGGGTGCATTAATGCAGCACGTCATAAGACACATCGCGCGGCTACGCGATACGTCACGCTTACGCGCCGCATCACAATGTTGTTTTCGATCCCTACATTGGCGCTAATGGGACGCTTCCTGGTTCGCGCACCGGGGCGCTTCAAAATACTACGCTTTCTGAGGCGCTCACCGAGGCGCGCACCAGTAGCGTTCCAGGGCAAAAAAAAAAACAATATACACTGGTAGCCCGATGTGCCTTTGCTATGTCTCAAAATAGATGCTCCAGTGGTTTTTAAGAAAATTAACTTTGAAAAAAATATATATTGGGCTACATTGGGCTATATATATGTTAGAGCCCAAATGTAGCCCAATGTAGCCCAAAGATGGCCACCAGAGACAAAAAAATACAAATGTAGCCCTAATATCAGCCAGATGTAGCGCAACTATAGCCCAATAACAGAATGTACCAGAGTGTTCTAAAGAACAACTAGAGCGCTAACAGTCTTACTTATAAAGTGAGACTTATAGTTAGGAATTAGCATTAACCCTTTAATTGCTGCCGTCGGCCAACGGTCGTCACGAGCGCTACCTCCCCAGTGCTGCGCACGACCGTTGGCCGACGGGCCAGCATTTGTTCTCCGAACGTTCAGCACTGGGCGCTGAATGTTTGACGCTGGGAACGGGTTAAAAAAACCTTTGAAATTCACTGAAAAAACCATAGGTTTCACACTAGTTATACTTAGGAATTAGCATTTAAAAAACCTACGAAATTCACTGAAAAAACCATAGGTTTCACACCAGTTATAGTTAGGAATTAGCATTTAAAAACCTATTAAATTCACTGAAAAAACCATAGGTTTCACAGCAGTTATAGTTAACTTGAAATTTTATTGTCATAAAACCATTGAAATTCCACATTATAGGTAGTTGGACTCACTAGAACTTGCGTGTGCAATGCACTGCTGATGACGTCACATATTACATCACTCATGACATGGTCAGTGACATCACTCATGACAACACTGAAAGGTGCTGAGATTAGTCTTTCAGCACCGTGACTTGTGCAGAACGTGAGCCCTATACTGACTGTAGTTCGTCTAGCCAGACATACAACAATAGTCAATTGGGGTGTAATTGTGCAAATAAAAACGTGGAGTAAGGTGTGCCTGTGAGGGAGTAGGGGAAACCATTCCTCCTGACGCGGAAAGCCGGGAGTAGGCTGCACTGCGCTCTCTATTTTACTTATATTGTATCTTTTTAAATACTCACCTGATTGCAATTATCTGAGCACCGAGCAGCAGGGCCAGCGCTGTCTAGAGAGCTGGGTACATCCAAATCTTCCCGCCGCTGGCCACGCCCACCTTGGGGCCACGCCCCCCGCCCCACGGTATTTCAAAGCGCTGACTACGAGCACTCACTGTAAACCATTCCTCCTGAGGCGGAAAGCCGGGAGTAGGCTGCACTGCGCTCTCTATTTTACTTATATTGTATCTTTTTAAAAACTCACCTGATTGCAATTATCTGAGCACCGAGCAGCGGAGCTAGCGCTGTCTAGGGACCTGGGTACATCCAAATCTTCCCGCCGCCATCACCAGTGAGGCCGCTGGCCACGCCCACCTTGAGGCCATGCCCCCCGCCCCACGGTATTTCAAAGCGCTGACTACGAGCGCTCACTGTAAACCATTCCTCTTGAGGCAGAAAGCCGGGAGTAGGCTGCACTGCGCTCTCTATTTTACTTATATTGTATCTTTTTAAAAACTCACCTGATTGCAATTATCTGGGCATCGAGCAGTGGAGCTAGCGCTGTCTAGGGACCTGGGTACATCCAAATCTTCCCGCCGCCATCACCAGCGAGGCCGCTGGCCACGCCCACCTTGAGGCCAGGCCCCCCCATCATTCCTCTGGCACATATATTAATGTGTAACTTCAGGAAGCACAGCGGGCGCGCCGTTTGCGTGCCGAAGGCGCACCTAAGGCAAGCCCGTCTGCGCTCATCTGCGCCCGTCCGCGACGGGCCGGGACTAGGGGCTACGACCCCTGGCCCTCCACCCTTTGGTCCACTACATACCTATTCCAGGGAAATTCTCCTCAGACTTAGGCCACCACTATGTGCACACTGCACCATCATGAATCCTTACCATGTCCCTTTCACCTGCCCAGCTTGCTATCTCCCCCTTACCTCCCTCCCCTCTATAGCCAACATAGCTTCATCTGACTTTCCTCTTACACGACCTAAGCCTACAACCATAGACCTGTCTCGGACGCTGATTAGCTTAAACTGCAGATCTCTTGTCAAACATAAGAGGGAAATCTTTGATCTACTCGTCTCTGAGGAACCAGCAGCCCCATTCCTCACCGAGACATGGCTAAAAGATCACTCTGGCCCGGATAAAGCTGCTGCTCTCCCTGATAATTACACCTATGTTGGAAAAAACAGAGTAAAGAAAGATGGTGGAGGGATAGCTATAGTTTACAACAGACGGTATTCTTGCAAATGGGAAGATTTTGTATTACCCAACAGCGAGGCAGGTCTTTTTAAGCTTTCACTGTCCCCCAATTTTACTCTTTCCGGGATACTCATTTATCGCCCCCCCCGGCCCAG
Organism: Lissotriton vulgaris; assembly: GCF_964263255.1. Lineage (NCBI taxonomy): Eukaryota > Metazoa > Chordata > Amphibia > Caudata > Salamandridae > Lissotriton > Lissotriton vulgaris. Next base: position 2,134,885,074 of record NC_141691.1, on the reverse strand, counting down.
CGAGTTCATGGGCAGCTACTCTTCCTGAGTACATAGCACCACTAATCCAGAATTCCACTAACTTCTCAATTATTGGTGACCTCAATCTGCACCTGAATGATCCCTGTTGCCCCACCAGCAGCAATCTTTCACAGGACCTGGCTGCCTTAAACATTACTCTACATAATTCTGGTGCTACGCATAAAGCAGGGAAACTTCTGGACCCCATTCTTTCTAATTTAGAAATCATCGACTGCAAGGCTCCCTCACCTATTGTATGGTCTGCCCATTTTATGGTGACTTTCATTATTACCATTGGTCGGCAACCAAACATTCCCTCTAACCCTACTGAATCTAGACCATCCAGAAATTGGAATAAATTAGACATCAAGAAAGTCAACCCCCATCTTGAAAACACTAGACCCCTCACGGAAGTCACTAGTACTGAAGCAGCTGAGGCCATAAATGTCTGGTTAACACAGGCGGCCGATGCATGCTTACCCCAACGCATGCAAAAGCATAATTTTCACCACCCGCCTGCACCCTGGTTTACTGCCGCTTTAAAAAAAGAAAAAAACATTTGCAAAAACCTTGAGCGCAAATGGCGCATAAAATACGACCTAGGCTCCAAGCAAATTTACAAAGCTGCTTTAACTAAATATCATTTCTTATGTAAAACTGCTAAAATTGAACATGTCAACACAACTATTCTTGGAGCACAAAACTGACCTAAAGCACTTTTTAAGGAAGTACAGAAGCTGTCGGGCGCACTGTGTCAGCCTAAACCACCATGTCTAGATACTGCGCAATGCAAATCACTGGCTGAATTTTTCATCGCCAAAATTGATACCATCTATTCCAATTTTGAGAAACCTGCCTCCCCCCATTCTCTGCCATACTCACCTGCCCCAATTCCAACTTCTGACCGCTTGACCCCAGAGGATAAGTCCTCTGGGCAGCAGACCCCCCCCACACCACTCAAACCTACGAACTCCTGGGATTCTAGGTTTCCACGGGAAACCTGTCCCCCTGCCTTACAGTTGATCGACACTTGGGATCCACTTAACATCACGACCCTTTCTGATATTATCAGCAAAATTAAATCCGGATCCCAACTAGATCCTCTTCCCCCCCAAATACTTACAAGGTTGGACAACTCTTCCCTTGCACTCATTATGGATCTTCTAAATGCTTCCCTAAGAGAAGTACAGTACCCTCTGCTAAAAAAGGCTAATGCTGATCCCAGCATCCCCTCTAATTTCCGCCCAATTTCACTTCTTCCGATTTTTTCTAAAATTATGGAAAAACACATCAACTCCCAACTGACAACCCATGTTGAAGCGAGGAGAATCTTACATCCATCTCAATCCGGTTTTAGATCTGGTTTCTCAACAGAATCCACTCTGTTAGGGGTTTCTGAAAACATCCGATGCCGAGTAGATAGGGGGGAAACCGTGGCACTCATTCTGCTTGATTTGAGTGCCGCATTTGACACGGTTTCCCACCCCTTTCTTATCAATGCCCTTAGATCATCTGGCATCACCGGCATAGCTCTCAACTGGTTTGTTAGCTTTCTCTCAGATCGCACTTTCCAGGTCTTTTCTTCCTCATCTGCTTCTCAAACCTTCACATCCGCGTACGGTGTTCCACAGGGTTCCATCCTGAGTCCCTTGCTCTTCAACTTGTATGTCAGACCTTTGGCTACTATTGCGGAGCAAGCTGGGCTCACTATTTACTCGTACACCGATGATACCCAGGTCATTTAGTCTCTTTCCTCTGATCCTCACTCCCCTTCATCCTCCCTCTGTACAGGACTGAGCAACATCGCAGCCTGGATGTTTGACAACAAACTGCAACTGAACCGGGGGAAAACAGAACTTCTTCTGTTTGGTCATAACACCACCCTATGGGGACCCCAACACTGGCCCTCTCAAATGGGCACTTTACCCACCCCGTCCAAAACAGCACGCAACCTCGGCGTCATTTTTGACGACTAGCTATCCATGAAGAACCACATGGTCAAAACTTCTTCCACCTGCATCACTATTATTAAGTGGTTGCGGAAGATCATATGGATGCTTCCCTGGAAACCCAGAAAACCGTGGTCCAGGCCTTAATCACCTCTAGACTGGACTACGGGAACATCCTTCTTCGGGGAGCCTGTAAAGAGGTAATTCGTAAATTGAAGACAGTCCAGAACATGGCAGCTCACCACTCTGCAAATTACCCAATACATCCCCTACCTCCAACTCCCTACGCACTTTGCACTGGCTTCATATTGAAAACCGGACAAAATTTAAGGCCCTCTGCATCATGCACAGAATAAATACAGGCCTAGCTCCACCTTACCTTAATTCCTTGGTACAACAATACTGTCCCCCTCGCAATCGGCGGTCATCTAGCCAACACTTATTTTCAGTTCCCAGAATAAAAAAAGCCAGAATGGGTGGCCGCTCTTTTGTCTGGCTTGCCCCCTCACTCTGGAATTCTCTTCCCCTCCAGTTACGAACTGAACCCAACTATCTTAGGTTTCGCAGACAGGTTAAAACTTGGTTATTCAACATCTAACAGTTTTTCTTCAGACTCTCCCCTCTCATGTTGTGGTTTTAGCGCCGGGAAACCTACGGGTAGCTGATCGCTTTACAAATTTAAATATAATATTAATAATAATAATGATGTTAGTGATGGGATGCTCTCTAGTGTGAGCTCGCCCATGTGCCGGACCTTAATGGTCGTGAGGGGGTCGTTAGGTCTAAGCTTAGATGTGAAGCTCCTAACTTCACACCTGTCAACAGAGAGAGCCCTCTCCGGAGGAAAGTATGAGTTGGACATTGCAAACACAACAGCTAGGGAGGGATGGGGGAAAACAGTGAGTAGAGATGAGGATTCTGTACAGGGTTAAGACAGATTTTCAGGCTTAACATAAGGTTTTCAGCCAATGTGCATGTGTAATTCCTCATCCTCGTTCAAGCCAAAGGGGTTTCTCGAATACAGACGCATGATGTACTGGGATTCCAGGACACGTAGCTGTTTGAGTCGGTTGCCCCCTCTGGGATTCGGAAAATTGGTTAACATCACTATTGTGGAAGCGTAACCAGTGACGTGCAGTGGCATAGCTCATGTCAACTTTTTTAATTGCCCTCATGTGTTCCAATATTCGTTTCTTTATTGGGAAGATGGTACTCCCAATATAGAATTGTGCACAAGGGCAGGCAATCACATACACACAGTGGTCAGTATTACAATTCATGAATTTCCCAATGTAGTAGAGTGTATGCCACAATTTGTATATTGGTGAAGGTCGTTACGCACCCTCTGTATTAGTGGTGTCTTGTGATCTTAACAAACTCTTCCCTGCAAAGTTATGCGTGTATCGTAAATCCACAAGGTTTTGATATTCAAGAGATAAAATTTGGTTTTCAAATTACTCCCATGATAGTGGCGAAGTTGTCTATTGGTTATAGTAGGGTAGCGCTTGTGTGGTAGGCGGCAAAATGTGGGCTTTAGACAGATGCAAGGGCACCGTGTGTGGATGACAGTGGCCCAGGACGTGTGTGGTAGACTCGATTTATTTGACTTACATGTACTCTGTGCGCGGATCGAAGCGGTACAGAGCGCTGTGAGAAAAGTTCCCATTTGAATACCTTGTGAAGTCCTAATAGGACTTCAACGAGTGGCTGACAGCCTTAAATTCTGCTGTGGGGTTTTAAAAAACAAAGTTGTTAGTTAGCAGTAGCGATTTTGGTACATTATGTGTCTTTGACGGTGGAGTCCATTGGTGTCCGTACCTTTTCTGCAGGTTTCACAACTTGTGCTGGTACTTGTTTCAAGTTCCCGGGTGGTGCGAGATCTCACAAGTGGCCATTATGTTACATAATTTATAGTAACAAGTGAAAAAAGTATTTCTAGGGTCTATGCTACAGATTAATGGTGAAAAAAAGACTCCGATACTAAGAGTTGTTACTCGAAATATGCTTGTGCTGTTAAAAAATTTTCACGGATCATCCATGGGAAGCACATTTGCCTCTAGTGAGGCATGACTCTACGTGAGCAGTTTCGAGAAAACATTCATATAGAATGCTAACAATCCCTACTTGTCAAAGATCCCATTCTGGAAGCGGTATATAGACGACGTCATGGTAATCTGGGAAGGCGACCAAAACAGTCTACACAACTTTCACGAATGGATGAATGCACAGGATGAATGTCTACAATTCACCTACACTGCTGACAGAAAAACAACTGGACTTCCTAGACTTTAAGGTTTACATAGAAGACAACACCATCAGAACAAAAACCTTTTTCAAACAAACCGCTAAAAACAGCCTCCTTTCTTACACCAGCTTCCACCCACGCACACTCAGAAAAAAAATACCTTACAGCCTGTTTCTTTGCTTAAAGAGAAATTGCAGTGAACTAACAGAATACAAGACACAAGCCAAGGATCTGTGCTCAAAACTATCTAGAAGGGACTACCCAGCCAAAACAGGGGCAAAATGTCAAAAGAGGGAAAGGAACCAACCAGAAGAAAGTCTCCTTGAAATAACTCCTAAGACTTCTACACAGAATATCTTGACATGCGTCACCACGTGCAGCATAGCAAGCAATGGAGTAACAAAGATTATAAACAAAAACTGGCGAATAATAACATCTGGCTCACTAGATTGGCGAAAGCCAAGGTCTGCCAATAGAAGACCAAGGAATATCAAAGACATCGTTGTGCACACACGCCCCCCAAAACCTCAAATGAACAAACCCACCAGCACGTTATGGAGCATGCAACCAGTCAGAGGTCACTACTCCTGCCGACAGTGCTCAGTATGCAAATTAACTACTGCCACAAAAAGCATACAACTGACACCAGAGCTCAAATGGACGATTAGACAACATACCAACTGTAACTCAACACAGGTTCACCTGTCCTTGCAACCTCAGGTACATCGGAATGACTTGTCGCAAAACAAAACAGAGGATCTGTTAGCATAGGAGTAATGTCAAATGCAAAAGTGAAATGACCAAAATGAGAACTCACTATATTAAACAGAAACTCTCCATCGATGACCTAAACTGGGTGGTCAATGAGACAATAACTGGGACATCACAAAATGCAGAGAACAGTTTATTTGAAAAGGATCAGAGATGGGTACACCATCTAAGGACAAACTCATCAGGATTAAACTATAGCATCCCCTGGCTCAGCATAAAATGATCCCTGTCTACCTACCACCTCCTTTTCTTGGGCACTGTAATAATGATTGAAAACCACCTTTTCCTTTGTTGATGTTACCGTAAATACTGCACATAATTATTAATTGCCTACTATGAAGAATTTAAACTTAACGTCACCCTTTTTAACTGCACCAGCATATTTTAAGTAACAACTCTTAATATCAGTCTTTTTTTAACCACTAATCTGTAGCCTAGACCCTAGAAAGTCTTTTTTCACTTGTTACTAAGAATTATGTAACATAATGGCCACTTGTGACATCTCGCGCCACCCGGGACCCTGAAACAAGCGCCAGCACAAGTCGTGCAACCTGCAGAAAAGATACAGACACCGATGGACTCCACCGTCGAAGACATGTTACGTACCAAAATCGCTACCACTAACTGACAACTTTGATTTTTTAAACCCTACAGCAGAGTTTAATGCTGTCAGCTGCCCTTTGTAGCCCTATTAAGACTTCATAAGGTGTGCAAATGGAAACGTTTCTCACTGCGCTCTGTACTGCTGTCACACGTGCACAGAGCACATGCGTCTGACTGAAAGTCAATAAACTTGCAACTACCACATACCCCTGGGCTGCTGCCATCTGCGCACAGCGCACTTGCATCCTACTACAGCCAAGCGTTCTCCGCGGAAATGCCATCGCTAGAGGTGGGGGTGCCTCAAGGGTCCATTCTGAGCCCCACCATATTTAACATCTATATGGCCCCTCTGGCGATGGTAGCGGAGGCTTATGGGGCCCGGGTCATCTCATACGCTGATGACACTCAGCTTCTGTTTACATGCAGGAAGGGAGAGGTGTTTGACGGCGACAGAATTAAAGACTGTTTGAGTGCAGTTTTCAAGTGGTTTCAGCGGCACTGCCTGAAATGCAACTCAGACAAGTCTGAGCTGCTCTTCTTCGGCTGTGCCCCTGATCCTGGGTGGAAGTCGTGGTGGCCCCAGGATATGTTTCCTCCTGAGACGTCATCTTCCCAAGTGAAAAACCTTGGAGTTGTATTCGATGACGATCTCTCTTTTCGACCCCATATTTTGGGGCTATCGGGGAAATGCTTCGGCATCCTTAAGATGCTTAGGAAATTCCTTCCACTGCTCTCCCTACAATACCGTAAGACCGTAGTCCAGGCGCTTGTGGGATCTAGATTAGATTACGCTAACGCGCTCTTTGCAGGTCTGCCAAAATACCTCTTGTCCAGACTACAAATCGTCCAAAACTCGGCGGCTAGAGCCATATTTGGCCTGCCAAGGAGAGCCAGCGCCTCAGTGCTGCTTAAAAGGCTGCATTGGCTTCCTATTTCGAGTAGAATTAGGTTCAAAATCCTCACGTTGGCATTTAAAGCCCTTCATTCTATTGGCCCCGGCTACATCAGGAAGCGCATTGCTCCCTATGTTCCGCGGAGGATGTTGCGGTCTGCTGATTTGGCAAAAATGGTAGTTCCTGCTGTGAAACGAGTCCGGATGGGAGGCCGGTCCTTCCAATACATGGCGGCTCGTTATTGGAATGAGCTCCCTCTCTCCCTCCGCAAAGCCAATAACCTTCTGGCTTTCAGGAAGGAGCTGAAGACCGTGCTTTTCTCTACATGATCTCTGTGACTGCTGCGTCTCTGCTTTGTTGTTTTCTGAGTTTTTCAGGCCTGTTTGCTAAAGCGCCGGGACACCCCTCGGGGTAGCCGTGCGCTCTAAAAATACGGCTATAACATAACATAACATAACAAGCGTGCCAACTAAGATAGCGGTATACAGCTGCTACAAATATATGGTCCGACTTAAAATGCACCATCCTTTGTAACACAATAGTAGCACCATAACGATCAACTTGGGCCAGAGAAACGCTGCGCATAGTACAATACCAAAAATGCTGCAAATATGACAACACCAAGATTAACTGAGCACACAACTCTTAATTGCTTGTCATTTATGTGCATATCTATATGAGTCGCTACCTCACAGTTAGAGGACAACCCGTTTGCCCACACCTACTGCAGTAGACTTTGAGTTACTTATTTCATTAGAAAATACAGCGTGTAAAGAATTGCCATTTTCTCACTTGCTTATCTCTCGTACCACATGTTCAAGTTGAACAAAGGTGAACATCATCATGAGACCCATGAATTTTTAAAACTGTTTTAATAAACTTTTAACTCGCACTCATTATCACCACTCCCTGTTTGTCTCTTCTCTTTTCACTCTAGGTACTATTGACCTTAAGTTCAGAGTAATCATACTCTGACTAATTCCACTCTGGAATCGGACAAAACTCTATTCCTATATTGTTTTTAGGTTCTGAAGAAAGCCCCCCGATGACTTAGGGGGACTCAAAGGGGGCTGAAACATGTTGACCATTGGATTGGACTACTATGGTGCAGTAGACTCATAAACAGTTCCTCCCTGCACAAACATTACTTTTATTTAGTATTCCCACACACCAAACGGAATAAAATGTATTTGTTGGCAGTATAAGGATCACTTTTTAAATAACGCACTTCACTTGAGCACCTTTCACTCACCACTAATTACAGATCACTACTGTAAAAACCAGCGGTTCCCTCCAGGTGGAGGATGCATTAAAAAAAGACCCAATGATGAGGCTTTCACGTGTCTGATACAGGTGGAGAATCAAGATAAACCGCCACATGATCTGCCTACGTGACTGAGGGTTTTTTAAATGCTGGCGCACACAGTGGACCCTGGTTGAAGGTACAAGTGGTCCACTCCCCTTTGATTTTGACAGTTCAAGATATTGAAACATTCTCTGTCACCATGTCATTATAGGAATGAACACATGATTAATGAAATATGTACTTACTCTGCACAGTGCCATGGTGGTTTGTAAAATCCTGAGAATGCTTTCCCCCATAAAATATTGAGTGTGTTTATCTGTACAATTCACCCACCACAAGGTCCCCCTCCTTGTAGTAGGTTGGTTTATCGCTGACTCTTGGAGCGTAAGTGTAAACTTCACAGTAAGCACAAATGAAGAGCACAGTGCGAAAAGCAAACCTCAGGCACATCGTGATATTGTTCAGACATTGTTCTCTTGTAGTATTTTCAGACACGATTCAGCACCAGGAATAATTCTGTTGCTGAAAAACTATTAAATTCCTTTCGACTCTAACACTGCCCAGGATTGTTCCCACCAACATCCTCTGAGCTGAAAGCAGAAAGAGAAGAGTGGGTTACTTACAAATACACACATATGGGAAGGAGAGACTGAGGGCTCATATTTTACTTTTGTTTTAAACTAAATTAATTCCAACAAAGTCCTGGAATGTGTGGGAAAGCCATTGTTATCTTGTTAACCAGACGTCCTTTAGCCATATCATTGATTTCTCATGTCTCTAACTGGACTTCCTATAGCCCTGTGATTGAACTCCCTAACCAGAGATCCAGGAACTCTATCATTATTTCCCTCATGTCGGTATCCAGACTTCCTGTGACCCTGTCATTGAACTCTCCTGTATGTAACCAGTCCTCCTGTAGATGTATCTTTGAACTCCTGTGTCTCTAACTAGACCTCCTGTAGACGTATCATTGAACTCCTGTGTCTCTAACTAGACATCCTGTAGATGTATCATTGAACTCCTGTGTCTCTAACTAGACCTCCTGTAGAGGTATCATTGAAAACCTGTGTCTCTAACTAAACCTCCTGTAGATGTATCATTGAACTCCTCTGTCTTTAACTAGATCTCCTGTAGACGTATCATTGAACTCTCCTCTCTCAAACCAGACCTCCTGTAACAGTCATTGAACTCTCCTTTACGTAACCAGACCTCCTGTAGATGTATCATTGACCTCCCCTCTCGCTAGCCAGACCTCCTGTAGCCCTATCATTGAACTCAGCTGTCTCTAACCAGCCATCATGTAGCCCTATAATTGAACTCTCCTGTCTCTATCCAGACCTCCTGTAGCCCTATCATTGAACTCTCCGTCTCTAGCCAGACCTCCTTTAGCCCTATCATTGAACTCTCCGTCTCTATCCAGACCTCCTGTAGCCCTATCAGTGAACTTTTGTGTCTCTAACCAGACCTTCTGTAGCCCTATCATTTAACTCTTGTGTCTCTATCCAGACCTCCTGTAGCCCTATCATTGAACTCTCCTGTCTGTGACCAGACCTCCTGTAGCCCTATCACTGAACCCTTTTGTCTCTATCCAGACCTCCTGTAGCCCTATAATTGAACTCTTGTGTCTCTAACCAGTCCTCCTGTAGCCCTATCATTGAACTCTTGTCTCTATAACCAGACCTCCTGTAGCCCTATCATTGAACTCTGCTGCCTCTATCCAGACCTCCTGTAGCCCTATCATTGAACTCTTGTCTCTCTAACCAGACCTCCTGTAGCCCTATCATTGAACTCTTGTGTCTCTAACCTGACCTCCTGTAGCCCTATCATTGAACTCTTGTCTCTCTAACCAGACCTCCTGTAGCCCTATCATTGAACTCTGCTTTCTCTATCCAGACCTCCTGTAGCCCTATCATTGAACTCTTGTGTCTCTATCCAGACCTCTGTATCCCTATCATTGAACCCTCATGTCCCTGTCCAGACCTCCTGTAGCCCTATAATTGAACTCTCCTGTCTCTATCCAGACCTCCTGTAGCCCTATCATTGAACTCTGCTGTCTCTAACCAGACCTCCTGTAGCCCTATCATTGAACTCTCATGTCTCTATCCAGACCTCCTGTAGCCCTATCATTGAACTCTGCTGTCTCTATCCAGACCTCCTGTAGCCCTATCATTGAACTCTGCTGTCTGTGACCAGACCTCCTGTAGCCCTATCGTTGAACTCTCCTGTCTTTATCCAGACCTCCTGTAGCCCTATCATTGAACTCTCCTGTCTCTATCCAGACCTCCTGTAGCCCTATCATTGAACTCTTGTGTCTCTAACCAGACCTCCTGTAGCCCTATCGTTGAACTCTCCTGTCTGTGACCAGACCTCCTGTAGCCCTATCAATGAACTCTCCTGTCTCTATCCGGACCTCCTGTAGACCTATCATTGAACTTTCCTGTCTGTGACCAGACCTCCTGTAGCCCTATCACTGAACTCTGCTGTCTCAACCAGACCTCCTGTAGCCCTATCATTGAACTCTGCTGTCTCTAACCAGACCTCCTGTAGCCCTATCGTTGAAATCTCCTGTCTGTGACCAGACCTCCTGTAGCCCTATCATTGAACTCTCCTGTCTCAACCAGACCTCCTGTAGCCCTATCATTGAACTCTGCTGTCTCTAACCAGACCTCCTGTAGCCCTATCATTGAACCCTCATGTCTCTATCCAGACCTCCTGTAGTCTTATCATTGAACTCTCATGTCTGTGACCAGACCTCCTGTAGCCCTATCATTGAACCCTCCTGTCTCTATCCAGACCTCCTGTAGCCCTATCATTGAACTCTCCTGTCTGTGACCAGACCTCCTGTAGCCCTATCATTGAACTCCCCTGTCTCTATCCAGACCTCCTGTAGCCCTATAACTGAACTCTGCTGTCTCGCACCAGTCCTCCTGTAGCCCTATCATTGAACTCTGCTGTCTCTATTGAGACCTCCTGTAGCCCTATCATTGAACTCTCTTGTCTCTATCCAGACCTCCTGTAGACCTATCATTGAGCTCTTGTGTCTCTAACCAGACCAACTGTTGCCCTATCATTGAACTATTGTGTCTCTAACTAGACCTCCTGTAGCCCTATCATTGAAGTCCGCTGTCTCTATCCAGACCTCCTGTAGCCCTATCATTGAACTCTCCTGTGTCTATCCAGACCTCCTGTATCCCTATCATTGAACTCTCCTGTCTCTATCCAGACCTCCTGTAGCCCTATCATTGAACTCTCCTGTCTCTAACCAGACCTCCTGTAGCCCTATCATTGAACTCTTGTGTCTCTATCCAGACCTCCTGTAGCCCTATCATTGAACTCTCCTGTCTGTGACCAGACCTCCTGTAGCCCTATCATTGAACTCTCCTGTCTGTGACCAGACCTCCTGTAGCCCTATCATTGAACTTGTGTGTCTCTATCCAGACCTCAGTATCCCTATCATTGAACCCTCATGTCCCTATCCAGACCTCCTGTAGCCCTATCATTGAACTCTCCTGTCTATAACCAGACCTCCTGTAGCCCTATCATTGAACTCTTGTGTCTCTAACCAGACATCCTGTAGCCCTATCGTTGAACTCTCCTGTCTATGACCCGACCTCCTGTAGCCCTATCGTTGAACTCTCCTGTCTGTGACCAGACCTCCTGTAGCCCTATCATTGAAATCTCCTGTCTCTATCCAGACCTCATGTAGCCCTATCTGGGTTCAGGCCCAACTACAGCACCAAATCAGCACTCCTCTCCGTGACCGACAACATCAAGATGTCACAGGATAGAGGAGGCTGAATGATTCTGGTGCTGTTAGACCTGTCGGCCGCTTTTGATACTGTGTCTCACAACATACTTCTGGGCCGTTTGCAGGGAGTGGGTATTGGAGGACAGGCTCTGTAATGGCTGGAGAGCTTCATTTCCGGGCGATCACAATCTGTCAGCTTGGGCCCCTGTCGTTCCACCTCAAGGGTGCTCACAAAGGGGCTACCACAGGGCTCCTGCCTAAGCCCCACATTGTATAATGTATACGTGGCCACCCTCGCTAAGATTGTGAGGAAGTATGGATTCACACCGGTGTCTTATACTGACGACACCCAACTCCTCTACCCTTTCCATTCTCTTAAATCGGATGTTAAGGAAAACTTTGCTGAGGGCATGAGGGCAGTGTCCAATTGGATGGCCTCCAACTGCCTGGCCCTGGTGATAAGCCGGCTGGATTACTGTAACGGGCTCCTGATACTAGCTAATGAGGACGCTTTAAACCGATTACAGGTGGTCCAAAACACGGCGGCAAGAATAATCCTGAACGCTCCTACAAGAACCCCCTCCAAGCCCCTTTTGAGAGAACTCCACTGGCTACCGACACGGCAATGTATTAAGTTTAAAATCTGCTGCACTGTCCATAATTGCCTTTTTGGAGATGGCCCCAAATACCTGGCCCAAAAATTCCAGTTCTATAAACCTGATCGCCCTCTTCGATCAAGTAACCAACTGCTATTAAAATCCCCGCTCATTAAGAAGACCAGGCAAGGTGGCCGAGCCCTCTCCCTTATGGGGCCAACCTTGTGGAATAAACTGCCCCTTAGTCTCAGACAAAACACCAATCACATATCCTTCAGGAAAACGCTCAAAACAACCTTGTTCCTGGAAGAATAATGGCCCATAGCTCATCTACAGAGGTACAAACCTTACCATCCCAGCGTGCAAAGCGCGGAGATACCCCATTGGAGTCGATTCTGGCGCGATATAAGAAACTAAATAAATAAATAAATTGAACTCTCCTGTCTGTGACCAGACCTCCTGTAGACCTATCACTGAACTCTCCGGTCTCTATCCAGACCTCCTGTAGCCCTATCATTGAACTCTGCAGTCTCTAACCAGACCTCCTGTAGCCCTATCATTGAACTCTCCTGTCTCTATCCAGACCTCCTGTAGCCCTACCATTGAACTCTCTGTCTCTATCCAGACCTCCTGTAGCCCTATCATTAAACTCTCCATCTCTATCCAGACCTCCTGTAGCCCTATCACTGAACGCTCCTGTCTATATCCATATCTCCTGTAGACGTATCATTGAACTCTCCTGTCTCTATCCAGTCCTCCTGTAGCCCTATGATTGAACGCTCCTGTCTCTATCAGATCTCCTGTAGCCCTATCATTGAAGGCTCCTGTCTCTATCCAGATCTCCTGTAGACGTATCATTGAACTCTCCTGTCTCTATCCAGACCTCCTGTAGCCATATCATTGAATGCTCCCGTCTCTATCCAGATCTCCTGTAGATGTATCATTGAACTCTCCTGTCTCTATCCAGACCTCCTGTAGCCCTATCATTGAACGCTCCTGTCTCTATCCAGATCTCCTGTAGACGTATCATTGAACTCTCCTGTCTCTATCCAGACCTCCTGTAGCCCTATCATTGAACTCTGCTGTCTCTATCCAGACCTCCTGTAGCCCTATCATTGAACTCTCCTGTCTCTATCCAGACCTCCTGTAGCCCTATCATTGAACTCTCCTGTCTCTATCCAGACCTCCTGTAGCCCTATCATTGAACTTTTGTGTCTCTAACCAGACCACCTGTAGCCCTATCATTGAACTCTCCTGTCTGTGACCAGACCTCCTGTAGCCCTATCATTGAACTCGTGTGTCTCTATCCAGACCTCAGTATCCCTATCATTGAACCCTCATGTCCCTATCCAGACCTCCTGTAGCCCTATCATTGAACTCTCCTGTATCTATCCAGACCTCCTGTAGCCCTATCATTGAACTCTCATGTCTCCATCCAGACCTCCTGGAGGCCTATCATTGAACTCTGCTGTCTCTAACCAGACCTCCTGTAGCCCTATCATTGAACTCTCATGTCTCTATCCAGACCTCCTGTAGCCCTATCATTGAACTCTGCTGTCTCTAACCAGACCTCCTGTAGCCCTATCATTGAACGCTCCTGTCTCTATTCAGACCTCCAGTAGGCTTATCATTGAACTCTCCTGTCTCTATCCAGACCTCCTGTAGCCCTATCATTGAACTCTTGTGTCTCTAACCAGACCTCCTGTAGCCCTATCGTTAAACTCTCCTGTCTGTGACCCAACCTCCTGTAGCCCTATCGTTGAACTCTCCTCTCTGTGACCAGACCTCCTGTAGCCCTATCATTGAACTCTCCTGTCTCTATCCAGACCTCATGTAGCCCTATCTGGTTTCAGGCCCAACTACAGCACCAAATCAGCACTCCTCTCCGTGACCGACAACATCAAGATGTCACAGGATAGAGGAGGCTGAATGATTCTGGTGCTGTTAGACATGTCGGCCGCTTTTGATACTGTGTCTCACAACATACTTCTTGGCCGTTTGCAGGGAGTGGGTATTGGAGGACAGGCTCTGTAATGGCTGGAGAGCTTCATTTCCGGGCGATCACAATCTGTCAGCTTGGGCCCCTGTCGTTCCACCTCAAGGGTGCTCACGAAGGGGCTACCACAGGGCTCCTGCCTAAGCCCCACATTGTATAATGTATACGTGGCCACCCTCGCTAAGATTGTGAGGAAGTATGGATTCACACCGGTGTCTTATGCTGACGACACCCAACTCCTCTACCCTTTCCATTCTCTTAAATCGGATGTTAAGGAAAACTTTGCTGAGGACATGAGGGCAGTGTCCAATTGGATGGCCTCCAACTGCCTCCAATGCGATGTCGGGAAGACGGAGGTACTGCTTTTTGGGAAAGCTACCATACTCTGGTCTGCCGACTGGTGGCCTCTGAACCTGGGACCAGTACCCTGCCCAAAGCTGACCGTAAAAAACTTGGGTGTGAAGCTAGACCAAAATCTAACTTTAAAGGAACATACAAATTTCATCTCTGGAGCATGCTTCCGCACCATTGGCCTGTTAAGGCGAGCCTTCCCTCTTTTGCCTGATACGCATAGAAAGACCCTTGTACAGGCCCTGGTGATAAGCCGGCTGGATTACTGTAACGGGCTCCTGATACTAGCTAATGAGGACGCTTTAAACCGATTACAGGTGGTCCAAAACACGGCGGCAAGACTAATCCTGAACGCTCCTACAAGAACTCCCTCCAAGCCCCTTTTGAGAGAACTCCACTGGCTACCGACACGGCAACGTATTAAGTTTAAAATCTGCTGCACTGTCCATAAATGCCTTTTTGGAGATGGCCCCAAATACCTGGCCCAAAAATTCCAGTTCTATAAACCTGATCGCCCTCTTCGATCAAGTAACCAACTGCTATTAAAATCCCCGCTCATTAAGAAGACCAGGCAAGGTGGCCGAGCCCTCTCCCTTATGGGGCCAACCTTGTGGAATAAACTGCCCCTTAGTCTCAGACAAAACACCAATCACATATCCTTCAGGAAAACGCTCAAAACAACCTTGTTCCTGGAAGAATAATGGCCCATAGCTCATCTACAGAGGTACAAACCTTACCATCCCGGCGTGCTAAGCGCGGAGATACCCCATTGGAGTCGATTCTGGCGCGATATAAGAAACTAAATAAATAAATAAATTGAACTCTCATGTCTGTGACCAGACCTCCTGTAGACCTATCACTGAACTCTCCGGTCTCTATCAAGACCTCCTGTAGCCCTATCATTGAACTCTGCAGTCTCTAACCAGACCTCCTGTAGCCCTATCATTGAACTCTCCTGTCTCTATCCAGACCTCCTGTAGCCCTATCATTGAACTCTGCTGTCTCTAACCAGACCTCTTGTAGCCCTATCATTGAACCCTCCTGTCTGCGACCAGACCTCCTGTAGCCCTACCATTGAACTCTCCGTCTCTATCCAGACCTCCTGTAGCCCTATCATTAAACTCTCCATCTCTATCCAGACCTCCTGTAGCCCTATCATTGAACGCTCCTGTCTATATCCAGATCTCCTGTAGACGTATCATTGAACTCTCCTGTCTCTATCCAGTCCTCCTGTAGCCCTATGATTGAACGCTCCTGTCTCTATCCAGATCTCCTGTAGCCCTATCATTGAAGGCTCCTGTCTCTATCCAGATCTCCTGTAGATGTATCATTGAACTCTCCTGTCTCTATCCAGACCTCCTGTAGCCATATCATTGAATGTTATGTTATGTTATGTTAATAACTTTTATTTGACGCACAGCTGCCCCAGCGAAGGGGCGTCCTGGCGCCTGATCAAGTACCACAACATAACAGGCAAAGCTGAGCAGAAGGGAATCAATTAACAGAGGTGAACAGGTGCGTTTTGATGGCGCGTCTCCCATCTTTATCCAGATCTCCTGTAGATGTATCATTGAACTCGTGTGTCTCTATCCAGACCTCAGTATCCCTATCATTGAACCCTCATGTCCCTATCCAGACCTCCTGTAGCCCTATCATTGAACTCTCCTGTATCTATCCAGACCTCCTGTAGCCCTATCATTGAACTCTCATGTCTCCATCCAGACCTCCTGGAGGCCTATCATTGAACTCTGCTGTCTCTAACCAGACCTCCTGTAGCCCTATCATTGAACTCTCATGTCTCTATCCAGACCTCCTGTAGCCCTATCATTGAACTCTGCTGTCTCTAACCAGACCTCCTGTAGCCCTATCATTGAACGCTCCTGTCTCTATCCAGACCTCCTGTAGCCCTATCATTGAACTCTCCTGTCTCTATCCAGACCTCCTGTAGCCCTATCATTGAACTCTTGTGTCTCTAACCAGACCTCCTGTAGCCCTATCGTTGAACTCTCCTGTCTGTGACCCGACCTCCTGTAGCCCTATCGTTGAACTCTCCTGTCTGTGACCAGACCTCCTGTAGCCCTATCATTGAACTCTCCTGTCTCTATCCAGACCTCATGTAGCCCTATCTGGGTTCAGGCCCAACTACAGCACCAAATCAGCACTCCTCTCCGTTACCGACAACATCAAGATGTCACAGGATAGAGGAGGCTGAATGATTCTGGTGCTGTTAGACCTGTCGGCCGCTTTTGATACTGTGTCTCACAACATACTTCTGGGCCGTTTGCAGGGAGTGGGTATTGGAGAACAGGCTCTGTAATGGCTGGAGAGCTTCATTTCCGGGCGATCACAATCTGTCAGCTTGGGCCCCTGTCGTTCCACCTCAAGGGTGCTCACGAAGGGGCTACCACAGGGCTCCTGCCTAAGCCCCACATTGTATAATGTATACGTGGCCACCCTCGCTAAGATTGTGAGGAAGTATGGATTCACACCGGTGAGTTATGCTGACGACACCCAACTCCTCTACCCTTTCCATTCTCTTAAATCGGATGTTAAGGAAAACTTTGCTGAGGGCATGAGGGCAGTGTCCAATTGGATGGCCTCCAACTGCCTCCAATGCGATGTCGGGAAGACGGAGGTACTGCTTTTTGGGAAAGCTACCATACTCTGGTCTGCCGACTGGTGGCCTCTGGACCTGGGACCAGTACCCTGCCCAAAGCTGACCGTAAAAAACTTGGGTGTGAAGCTAGACCAAAATCTAACTTTAAAGGAACATGCAAATTTCATCTCTGGAGCATGCTTCCGCACCATTGGCCTGTTAAGGCGAGTCTTCCCTCTTTTGCCTGATACGCATAGAAAGACCCTTGTACAGGCCCTCGTGATAAGCCGGCTGGATTACTGTAACGGGCTCCTGATACTAGCTAATGAGGACGCTTTAAACCGATTACAGGTGGTCCAAAACACGGCGGCAAGAATAATCCTGAACGCTCCTACAAGAACTCCCTCCAAGCCCCTTTTGAGAGAACTCCACTGGCTACCGACACGGCAACGTATTAAGTTTAAAATCTGCTGCACTGTCCATAAATGCCTTTTTGGAGATGGCCCCAAATACCTGGCCCAAAAATTCCAGTTCTATAAACCTGATCGCCCTCTTCGATCAAGTAACCAACTGCTATTAAAATCCCCGCTCATTAAGAAGACCAGGCAAGGTGGCCGAGCCCTCTCCCTTATGGGGCCAACCTTGTGGAATAAACTGCCCCTTAGTCTCAGACAAAACACCAATCACATATCCTTCAGGAAAACGCTCAAAACAACCTTGTTCCTGGAAGAATAATGGCCCATAGCTCATCTACAGAGGTACAAACCTTACCATCCCGGCGTGCAAAGCGCGGAGATACCCCATTGGAGTCGATTCTGGCGCGATATAAGAAACTAAATAAATAAATAAATTGAACTCTCCTGTCTGTGACCAGACCTCCTGTAGACCTATCACTGAACTCTCCGGTCTCTATCCAGACCTCCTGTAGCCCTATCATTGAACTCTGCAGTCTCTAACCAGACCTCCTGTAGCCCTATCATTGAACTCTCCTGTCTCTATCCAGACCTCCTGTAGCCCTACCATGGAACTCTCCGTCTCTATACAGACCTCCTGTAGCCCTATCATTAAACTCTCCATCTCTATCCAGACCTCCTGTAGCCCTATCATTGAACGCTCCTGTCTATATCCAGATCTCCTGTAGACGTATCATTGAACTCTCCTGTCTCTATCCAGTCCTCCTGTAGCCCTATGATTGAACGCTCCTGTCTCTATCAGATCTCCTGTAGCCCTATCATTGAAGGCTCCTGTCTCTATCCAGATCTCCTGTAGACGTATCATTGAACTCTCCTGTCTCTATCCAGACCTCCTGTAGCCCTATCATTGAATGCTCCCGTCTCTATCCAGATCTCCTGTAGATGTATCATTGAACTCTCCTGTCTCTATCCAGACCTCCTGTAGCCCTATCATTGAACGCTCCTGTCTCTATCCAGATCTCCTGTAGACGTATCATTGAACTCTCCTGTCTCTATCCAGACCTCCTGTAGCCCTATCATTGAACTCTGCTGTCTCTATCCAGACCTCCTGTAGCCCTATCATTGAACTCTCCTGTCTCTATCCAGACCTCCTGTAGCCCTATCATTGAACTCTTGTGTCTCTAACCAGACCTCTTGTAGCCCTATCATTGAACTCTTGTGTCTCTATCCAGACCTCCTGTAGCCCTATCATTGAACTCTCCAGTCTGTGACCAGACCTCCTGTAGCCCTATCACTGAACCCTCCTGTCTCTATCCAGACCTCCTGTAGCCCTATCATTGAACTCTTGTGTCTCTAACCAGTCCTCCTGTAGCCCTATATTGAACTCTTGTGTCTCTAACCAGACCGCCCGTAGCCCTATCATTGAACTCTCCTGTCTGTGACCAGACCTCCGGTAGCCCTATCATTGAACTCTCCTGTCTCTATCCAGACCTCCTGTAGCCCTATCTTTGAACTTTTGTGTCTCTAACCAGACCTCCTGTAGCCCTATCATTGAACTCTCCTGTCTGTGACCAGACCTCCTGTAGCCCTATCATTGAACTCGTGTGTCTCTATCCAGACCTCAGTATCCCTATCATTGAACCCTCATGTTCCTATCCAGACCTCCTGTAGCCCTATCATTGAACTCTCCTGTCTCTATCCAGACCTCCTGTAGCCCTATCATTGAACTCTCATGTCTCCATTCAGACCTCCTAGAGGCCTATCATTGAACTCTGCTGTCTCTAACCAGACCTCCTGTAGCCCTATCATTGAACGCTCCTGTCTCTATCCAGACCTCCTGTAGCCCTATCATTGAACTCTCCTGTCTCTATCCAGACCTCCTGTAGCCCTATCATTGAACTCTTGTGTCTCTAACCAGACCTCCTGTACCCCTATCATTGAACTCTCCTGTCTGAGACCCGACCTCCTGTAGCCCTATCGTTGAACTCTCCTGTCTGTGACCAGACCTCCTGTAGCCCTATCATTGAACTCTCCTGTCTCTATCCAGACCTCATGTAGCCCTATCTGGGTTCAGGCCCAACTACAGCACCAAATCAGCACTCCTCTCCGTGACCGACAACATCAAGATGTCACAGGATAGAGGAGGCTGAATGATTCTGGTGCTGTTAGACCTGTCGGCCGCTTTTGATACTGTGTCTCACAACATACTTCTGGGCCGTTTGCAGGGAGTGGGTATTGGAGGACAGGCTCTGTAATGGCTGGAGAGCTTCATTTCCGGGCGATCACAATCTGTCAGCTTGGGCCCCTGTCGTTCCACCTCAAGGGTGCTCACGAAGGGGCTACCACAGGGCTCCTGCCTAAGCCCCACATTGTATAATGTATACGTGGCCACCCTCGCTAAGATTGTGAGGAAGTATGGATTCACACCGGTGTCTTATGCTGACGACACCCAACTCCTCTACCCTTTCCATTCTCTTAAATCGGATGTTAAGGAAAACTTTGCTGAGGGCATGAGGGCAGTGTCCAATTGGATGGCCTCCAACTGCCTCCAATGCGATGTCGGGAAGACGTAGGTACTGCTTTTTGGGAAAGCTACCATACTCTGGTCTGCCGACTGGTGGCCTCTGGACCTGGGACCAGTACCCTGCCCAAAGCTGACCGTAAAAATCTTGGGTGTGAAGCTAGACCAAAATCTAACTTTAAAGGAACATGCAAATTTCATCTCTGGAGCATGCTTCCGCACCATTGGCCTGTTAAGGCGAGTCTTCCCTCTTTTGCCTGATACGCATAGAAAGACCCTTGTACAGGCCCTGGTGATAAGCCGGCTGGATTACTGTAACGGGCTCCTGATACTAGCTAATGAGGACGCTTTAAACCGAGAACAGGTGGTCCAAAACACGGCGGCAAGACTAATCCTGAACGCTCCTACAAGAACCCCCTCCAAGCCCCTTTTGAGAGAACTCCACTGGCTACCGACACGGCAACGTATTAAGTTTAAAATCTGCTGCACTGTCCATAAATGCCTTTTTGGAGATGGCCCCAAATACCTGGCCCAAAAATTCCAGTTCTATAAACCTGATCGCCCTCTTCGATCAAGTAACCAACTGCTATTAAAATCCCCGCTCATTAAGAAGACCAGGCAAGGTGGCCGAGCCCTCTCCCTTATGGGGCCAACCTTGTGGAATAAACTGCCCCTTAGTCTCAGACAAAACACCAATCACATATCCTTCAGGAAAACGCTCAAAACAACCTTGTTCCTGGAAGAATAATGGCCCAGAGCTCATCTCTAGAGGTACAAACCTTACCATCCCGGCGTGCAAAGCGCGGAGATACCCCATTAGAGTCGATTCTGGCGCGATATAAGAAACTAAATTAATAAATAAATTGAACTCTCCTGTCTGTGACCAGGCCTCCTGTAGACCTATCACTGAACTCTCCGGTCTCTATCCAGACCTCCTGTAGCCCTATCATTGAACTCTCCTGTCTCTATCCAGACCTCCTGTAGCCCTACCATTGAACTCTCCGTCTCTATCCAGACCTCCTGTAGCCCTATCATTAAACTCTCCATCTCTATCCAGACCTCCTGTAGCCCTATCATTGAACGCTCCTGTCTATATCCAGATCTCCTGTAGACGTATCATTCAACTCTCCTGTCTCAATCCAGTCCTCCTGTAGCCCTATGATTGAACGCTCCTGTCTCTATCCAGATCTCCTGTAGCCCTATCATTGAAGGCTCCTGTCTCTATCCAGATCTCCTGTAGACGTATCATTGAACTCTCCTGTCTCTATCCAGACCTCCTGTAGCAATATCATTGAATGCTCCCGTCTCTATCCAGATCTCCTGTAGATGTATCATTGAACTCTCCTGTCTCTATCCAGACCTCCTGTAGCCCTATCATTGAACGCTCCTGTCTCTATCCAGATCTCCTGTAGACGTATCATTGAACTCTCCTGTCTCTATCCAGACCTCCTGTAGCCCTATCATTGAACTCTTGTGTCTCTATCCAGACCTCTGTATCCCTATCATTGAACCTTCATGTCCCTATCCAGACCTCCTGTAGCCCTATCATTGAACTCTCCTGTCTCTATCCAGACATCCTGTAGCCCTATCATTGAACGCTCCAGTCTCTATCCAGATCTCCTGTAGACGTATCATTGAATTCTCCTGTCTCTATCCAGACCTCCTGTAGCCCTATCATTGAACTCTGCGGTCTCTAACCAGACCTCCTGTAGCCCTATCATTGAACTCTCATGTCTCTATCCAGACCTCCTGTAGCCCTATCATTGAACTCTGCTGTCTCTAACCAGACCTCCTGTAGCCCTATCATTGAACGCTCCTGTCTCTATCCAGACCTCCTGTAGCCCTATCATTGAACTCTCCTGTCTCTATCCAGACCTCCTGTAGCCCTATCATTGAACTCTTGTGTCTCTAACCAGACCTCCTGTACCCCTATCGTTGAACTCTCCTGTCTGTGACCTGACCTCCTGTAGCCCTATCGTTGAACTCTCCTGTCTGTGACCAGACCTCCTGTAGCCCTATCATTGAACTCTCCTGTCTCTATCCAGACCTCATGTAGCCCTATCTGGGTTCAGGCCCAACTACAGCACCAAATCAGCACTCCTCTCCGTGACCGACAACATCAAGATGTCACAGGATAGAGGAGGCTGAATGATTCTGGTGCTGTTAGACCTGTCGGCCGCTTTTGATACTGTGTCTCACAACATACTTCTGGGCCGTTTGCAGGGAGTGGGTATTGGAGGACAGGCTCTGTAATGGCTGGAGAGCTTCATTTCCGGGCGATCACAATCTGTCAGCTTGGGCCCCTGTCGTTCCACCTCAAGGGTGCTCACGAAGGGGCTACCACAGGGCTCCTGCCTAAGCCCCACATTGTATAATGTATACGTGGCCACCCTCGCTAAGATTGTGAGGAAGTATGGATTCACACCGGTGTCTTATGCTGACGACACCCAACTCCTCTACCCTTTCCATTCTCTTAAATCGGATGTTAAGGAAAACTTTGCTGAGGGCATGAGGGCAGTGTCCAATTGGATGGCCTCCAACTGCCTCCAATGCGATGTCGGGAAGACGGAGGTACTGCTTTTTGGGAAAGCTACCATACTCTGGTCTGCCGAATGGTGGCCTCTGGACCTGGGACCAGTACCCTGCCCAAAGCTGACCGTAAAAAACTTGGGTGTGAAGCTAGACCAAAATCTAACTTTAAAGGAACATGCAAATTTCATCTCTGGAGCATGCTTCCGCACCATTGGCCTGTTAAGGCGAGTCTTCCCTCTTTTGCCTGATACGCATAAAAAGACCCTTGTACAGGCCCTGGTGATAAGCCGGCTGGATTACTGTAACGGGCTCCTGATACTAGCTAATGAGGACGCTTTAAACCGATTACAGGTGGTCCAAAACACGGCGGCAAGACTAATCCTGAACGCTCCTACAAGAACCCCCTCCAAGCCCCTTTTGAGAGAACTCCACTGGCTACCGACACAGCAACGTATTAAGTTTAAAATCTGCTGCACTGTCCATAAATGCCTTTTTGGAGATGGCCCCAAATACCTGGCCCAAAAATTCCAGTTCTATAAACCTGATCGCCCTCTTCGATCAAGTAACCAACTGCTATTAAAATCCCCGCTCATTAAGAAGACCAGGCAAGGTGGCCGAGCCCTCTCCCTTATGGGGCCAACCTTGTGGAATAAACTGCCCCTTAGTCTCAGACAAAACACCAATCACATATCCTTCAGGAAAACGCTCAAAACAACCTTGTTCCTGGAAGAATAATGGCCCAGAGCTCATCTACAGAGGTACAAACCTTACCATCCCGGCGTGCAAAGCGCGGAGATACCCCATTAGAGTCGATTCTGGCGCGATATAAGAAACTAAATTAATAAATAAATTGAACTCTCCTGTCTGTGACCAGGCCTCCTGTAGACCTATCACTGAACTCTCCGGTCTCTATCCAGACCTCCTGTAGCCCTATCATTGAACTCTCCTGTCTCTATCCAGACCTCCTGTAGCCCTACCATTGAACTCTCCGTCTCTATCCAGACCTCCTGTAGCCCTATCATTAAACTCTCCATCTCTATCCAGACCTCCTGTAGCCCTATCATTGAACGCTCCTGTCTATATCCAGATCTCCTGTAGACGTATCTTTCAACTCTCCTGTCTCTATCCAGTCCTCCTGTAGCCCTATGATTGAACGCTCCTGTCTCTATCCAGATCTCCTGTAGCCCTATCATTGAAGGCTCCTGTCTCTATCCAGATCTCCTGCAGACGTATCATTGAATGCTCCCGTCTCTATCCAGATCTCCTGTAGATGTATCATTGGACTCTCCTGTCTCTATCCAGACCTCCTGTAGCCCTATCATTGAACTCTTGTGTCTCTATCCAGACCTCTGTATCCCTATCATTGAACCTTCATGTCCCTATCCAGACCTCCTGTAGCCCTATCATTGAACTCACCTTTCTCTATCCAGACATCCTTTAGCCCTATCATTGAACGCTCCAGTCTCTATCCAGATCTCCTGTAGACGTATCATTGAATTCTCCTGTCTCTATCCAGACCTCCTGTAGCCCTATCATTGAACTCTGCTGTCTCTAACCAGACCTCCTGTAGCCCTATCATTGAACTCTCATGTCTCTATCCAGACCTCCTGTAGCCCTATCATTGAACTCTGCTGTCTCTAACCAGACCTCCTGTAGCCCTATCATTGAACGCTCCTGTCTCTATCCAGACCTCCTGTAGCCCTATCATTGAACTCTCCTGTCTCTATCCAGACCTCCTGTAGCCCTATCATTGAACTCTTGTGTCTCTAACCAGACCTCCTGTACCCCTATCGTTGAACTCTCCTGTCTGTGACCCGACCTCCTGTAGCCCTATCGTTGAACTCTCCTGTCTGTGACCAGACCTCCTGTAGCCCTATCATTGAACTCTCCTGTCTCTATCCAGACCTCATGTAGCCCTATCTGGGTTCAGGCCCAACTACAGCACCAAATCAGCACTCCTCTCCGTGACCGACAACATCAAGATGTCACAGGATAGAGGAGGCTGAATGATTCTGGTGCTGTTAGACATGTCGGCCGCTTTTGATACTGTGTCTCACAACATACTTCTGGGCCGTTTGCAGGGAGTGGGTATTGGAGGACAGGCTCTGTAATGGCTGGAGAGCTTCATTTCCGGCCGATCACAATCTGTCAGCTTGGGCCCCTGTCGTTCCACCTCAAGGGTGCTCACGAAGGGGCTACCACAGGGCTCCTGCCTAAGCCCCACATTGTATAATGTATACGTGGCCACCGTCGCTAAGATTGTGAGGAAGTATGGATTCACACCGGTGTCTTATGCTGACGACACCCAACTCCTCTACCCTTTCCATTCTCTTAAATCGGATGTTAAGGAAAACTTTGCTGAGGGCATGAGGGCAGTGTCCAATTGGATGGCCTCCAACTGCCTCCAATGCGATGTCGGGAAGACGGAGGTACTGCTTTTTGGGAAAGCTACCATACTCTGGTCTGCCGACTGGTGGCCTCTGGACCTGGGACCAGTACCCTGCCCAAAGCTGACCGTAAAAAACTTGGGTGTGAAGCTAGACCAAAATCTAACTTTAAAGGAACATGCAAATTTCATCTCTGGAGCATGCTTCCGCACCATTGGCCTGTTAAGGCGAGTCTTCCCTCTTTTGCCTGATACGCATAGAAAGACCCTTGTACAGGCCCTGGTGATAAGCCGGCTGGATTACTGTAACGGGCTCCTGATACTAGCTAATGAGGACGCTTTAAACCGATTACAGGTGGTCCAAAACACGGCGGCAAGACTAATCCTGAACGCTCCTACAAGAACCCCCTCCAAGCCCCTTTTGAGAGAACTCCACTGGCTACCGACACGGCAACGTATTAAGTTTAAAATCTGCTGCACTGTCCATAAATGCCTTTTTGGAGATGGCCCCAAATACCTGGGCCAAAAATTCCAGTTCTATAAACCTGATCGCCCTCTTCGATCAAGTAACCAACTGCTATTAAAATCCCCGCTCATTAAGAAGACCAGGCAAGGTGGCCGAGCCCTCTCCCTTATGGGGCCAACCTTGTGGAATAAACTGCCCCTTAGTCTCAGACAAAACACCAATCACATATCCTTCAGGAAAACGCTCAAAACAACCTTGTTCCTGGAAGAATAATGGCCCAGAGCTCATCTACAGAGGTACAAACCTTACCATCCCGGCGTGCAAAGCGCGGAGATACCCCATTAGAGTCGATTCTGGCGCGATATAAGAAACTAAATTAATAAATAAATTGAACTCTCCTGTCTGTGACCAGGCCTCCTGTAGACCTATCACTGAACTCTCCGGTCTCTATCCAGACCTCCTGTAGCCCTATCATTGAACTCTCCTGTCTCTATCCAGACCTCCTGTAGCCCTACCATTGAACTCTCCGTCTCTATCCAGACCTCCTGTAGCCCTATCATTAAACTCTCCATCTCTATCCAGACCTCCTGTAGCCCTATCATTGAACGCTCCTGTCTATATCCAGATCTCCTGTAGACGTATCATTCAACTCTCCTGTCTCTATCCAGTCCTCCTGTAGCCCTATGATTGAACGCTCCTGTCTCTATCCAGATCTCCTGTAGCCCTATCATTGAAGGCTCCTGTCTCTATCCAGATCTCCTGTAGAGGTATCATTGAACTCTCCTGTCTCTATCCAGACCTCCTGTAGCAATATCATTGAATGCTCCCGTCTCTATCCAGATCTCCTGTAGATGTATCATTGAACTCTCCTGTCTCTATCCAGACCTCCTGTAGCCCTATCATTGAACGCTCCTGTCTCTATCCAGATCTCCTGTAGACGTATCATTGAACTCTCCTGTCTCTATCCAGACCTCCTGTAGCCCTATCATTGAACTCTTGTGTCTCTATCCAGACCTCTGTATCCCTATCATTGAACCTTCATGTCCCTATCCAGACCTCCTGTAGCCCTATCATTGAACTCTCCTGTCTCTATCCAGACAACCTGTAGCCCTATCATTGAACGCTCCAGTCTCTATCCAGATCTCCTGTAGACGTATCATTGAATTCTCCTGTCTCTATCCAGACCTCCTGTAGCGCTATCATTGAACTCTGCTGTCTCTAACCAGACCTCCTGTAGCCCTATCATTGAACTCTCATGTCTCTATCCAGACCTCCTGTAGCCCTATCATTGAACTCTGCTGTCTCTAACCAGACCTCCTGTAGCCCTATCATTGAACGCTCCTGTCTCTATCCAGACCTCCTGTAGCCCTATCATTGAACTCTCCTGTCTCTATCCAGACCTCCTGTAGCCCTATCATTGAACTCTTGTGTCTCTAACCAGACCTCCTGTACCCCTATCGTTGAACTCTCCTGTCTGTGACCCGACCTCTTGTAGCCCTATCGTTGAACTCTCCTGTCTGTGACCAGACCTCCTGTAGCCCTATCATTGAACTCTCCTGTCTCTATCCAGACCTCATGTAGCCCTATCTGGGTTCAGGCCCAACTACAGCACCAAATCAGCACTCCTCTCCGTGACCGACAACATCAAGATGTCACAGGATAGAGGAGGCTGAATGATTCTGGTGCTGTTAGACCTGTCGGCCGCTTTTGATACTGTGTCTCACAACATACTTCTGGGCCGTTTGCAGGGAGTGGGTATTGGAGGACAGGCTCTGTAATGGCTGGAGAGCTTCATTTCCGGGCGATCACAATCTGTCAGCTTGGGCCCCTGTCGTTCCACCTCAAGGGTGCTCACGAAGGGGCTACCACAGGGCTCCTGCCTAAGCCCCACATTGTATAATGTATACGTGGCCACCCTTGCTAAGATTGTGAGGAAGTATGGATTCACACCGGTGTCTTATGCTGACGACACCCAACTCCTCTACCCTTTCCATTCTCTTAAATCGGATGTTAAGGAAAACTTTGCTGAGGGCATGAGGGCAGTGTCCAATTGGATGGCCTCCAACTGCCTCCAATGCGATGTCGGGAAGACGGAGGTACTGCTTTTTGGGAAAGCTACCATACTCTGGTCTGCCGACTGGTGGCCTCTGGACCTGGGACCAGTACCCTGCCCAAAGCTGACCGTAAAAAACTTGGGTGTGAAGCTAGACCAAAATCTAACTTTAAAGGAACATGCAAATTTCATCTCTGGAGCATGCTTCCGCACCATTGGCCTGTTAAGGCGAGTCTTCCCTCTTTTGCCTGATACGCATAGAAAGACCCTTGTACAGGCCCTGGTGATAAGCCGGCTGGATTACTGTAACGGGCTCCTGATACTAGCTAATGAGGACGCTTTAAACCGATTACAGGTGGTCCAAAACACGGCGGCAAGACTAATCCTGAACGCTCCTACAAGAACCCCCTCCAAGCCCCTTTTGAGAGAACTCCACTGGCTACCGACACAGCAACGTATTAAGTTTAAAATCTGCTGCACTGTCCATAAATGCCTTTTTGGAGATGGCCCCAAATACCTGGCCCAAAAATTCCAGTTCTATAAACCTGATCGCCCTCTTCGATCAAGTAACCAACTGCTATTAAAATCCCCGCTCATTAAGAAGACCAGGCAAGGTGGCCGAGCCCTCTCCCTTATGGGGCCAACCTTGTGGAATAAACTGCCCCTTAGTCTCAGACAAAACACCAATCACATATCCTTCAGGAAAACGCTCAAAACAACCTTGTTCCTGGAAGAATAATGGCCCAGAGCTCATCTACAGAGGTACAAACCTTACCATCCCGGCGTGCAAAGCGCGGAGATACCCCATTAAAATCGATTCTGGCGCGATATAAGAAACTAAATTAATAAATAAATTGAACTCTCCTGTCTGTGACCAGGCCTCCTGTAGACCTATCACTGAACTCTCCGGTCTCTATCCAGACCTCCTGTAGCCCTATCATTGAACTCTCCTGTCTCTATCCAGACCTCCTGTAGCCCTACCATTGAACTCTCCGTCTCTATCCAGACCTCCTGTAGCCCTATCATTAAACTCTCCATCTCTATCCAGACCTCCTGTAGCCCTATCATTGAACGCTCCTGTCTATATCCAGATCTCCTGTAGACGTATCATTCAACTCTCCTGTCTCTATCCAGTCCTATTGTAGCCCTATGATTGAACGCTCCTGTCTCTATCCAGATCTCCTGTAGCCCTATCATTGAAGGCTCCTGTCTCTATCCAGATCTCCTGTAGACGTATCATTGAACTCTCCTGTCTCTATCCAGACCTCCTGTAGCAATATCATTGAATGCTCCCGTCTCTATCCAGATCTCCTGTAGATGTATCATTGAACTCTCCTGTCTCTATCCAGACCTCCTGTAGCCCTATCATTGAACTCTTGTGTCTCTATCCAGACCTCTGTATCCCTATCATTGAACCTTCATGTCCCTATCCAGACCTCCTGTAGCCCTATCATTGAACTCTCCTGTCTCTATCCAGACATCCTGTAGCCCTATCATTGAACGCTTCAGTCTCTATCCAGATCTCCTGTAGACGTATCATTGAATTCTCCTGTCTCTATCCAGACCTCCTGTAGCCCTATCATTGAACTCTGCTGTCTCTAACCAGACCTCCTGTAGCCCTATCATTGAACTCTCATGTCTCTATCCAGACCTCCTGTAGCCCTATCATTGAACTCTGCTGTCTCTAACCAGACCTCCTGTAGCCCTATCATTGAACGCTCCTGTCTCTATCCAGACCTCCTGTAGCCCTATCATTGAACTCTCCTGTCTCTATCCAGACCTCCTGTAGCCCTATCATTGAACTCTTGTGTCTCTAACCAGACCTCCTGTACCCCTATCGTTGAACTCTCCTGTCTGTGACCCGACCTCCTGTAGCCCTATCGTTGAACTCTCCTGTCTGTGACCAGACCTCCTGTAGCCCTATCATTGAACTCTCCTGTCTCTATCCAGACCTCATGTAGCCCTATCTGGGTTCAGGCCCAACTACAGCACCAAATCAGCACTCCTCTCCGTGACCGACAACATCAAGATGTCACAGGATAGAGGAGGCTGAATGATTCTGGTGCTGTTAGACATGTCGGCCGCTTTTGATACTGTGTCTCACAACATACTTCTGGGCCGTTTGCAGGGAGTGGGTATTGGAGGACAGGCTCTGTAATGGCTGGAGAGCTTCATTTCCGGCCGATCACAATCTGTCAGCTTGGGCCCCTGTCGTTCCACCTCAAGGGTGCTCACGAAGGGGCTACCACAGGGCTCCTGCCTAAGCCCCACATTGTATAATGTATACGTGGCCACCCTCGCTAAGATTGTGAGGAAATATGGATTCACACCGGTGTCTTATGCTGACGACACCCAACTCCTCTACCCTTTCCATTCTCTTAAATCGGATGTTAAGGAAAACTTTGCTGAGGGCATGAGGGCAGTGTCCAATTGGATGGCCTCCAACTGCCTCCAATGCGATGTCGGGAAGACAGAGGTACTGCTTTTTGGGAAAGCTACCATACTCTGGTCTGCCGACTGGTGGCCTCTGGACCTGGGACCAGTACCCTGCCCAAAGCTGACCGTAAAAAACTTGGGTGTGAAGCTAGACCAAAATCTAACTTTAAAGGAACATGCAAATTTCATCTCTGGAGCATGCTTCCGCACCATTGGCCTGTTAAGGCGAGTCTTCCCTCTTTTGCCTGATACGCATAGAAAGACCCTTGTACAGGCCCTGGTGATAAGCCGGCTGGATTACTGTAACAGGCTCCTGATACTAGCTAATGAGGACGCTTTAAACCGATTACAGGTGGTCCAAAACACGGCGGCAAGACTAATCCTGAACGCTCCTACAAGAACCCCCTCCAAGCCCCTTTTGAGAGAACTCCACTGGCTACCGACACGGCAACGTATTAAGTTTAAAATCTGCTGCACTGTCCATAAATGCCTTTTTGGAGATGGCCCCAAATACCTGGCCCAAAAATTCCAGTTCTATAAACCTGATCGCCCTCTTCGATCAAGTAACCAACTGCTATTAAAATCCCCGCTCATTAAGAAGACCAGGCAAGGTGGCCGAGCCCTCTCCCTTATGGGGCCAACCTTGTGGAATAAACTGCCCCTTAGTCTCAGACAAAACACCAATCACATATCCTTCAGGAAAACGCTCAAAACAACCTTGTTCCTGGAAGAATAATGGCCCAGAGCTCATCTACAGAGGTACAAACCTTACCATCCCGGCGTGCAAAGCACGGAGATACCCCATTAGAGTCGATTCTGGCGCGATATAAGAAACTAAATTAATAAATAAATTGAACTCTCCTGTCTGTGACCAGACCTCCTGTAGACCTATCACTGAACTCTCCGGTCTCTATCCAGACCTCCTGTAGCCCTATCATTGAACTCTCCTGTCTCTATCCAGACCTCCTGTAGCCCTACCATTGAACTCTCCGTCTCTATCCAGACCTCCTGTAGCCCTATCATTAAACTCTCCATCTCTATCCAGACCTCCTGTAGCCCTATCATTGAACGCTCCTGTCTATATCCAGATCTCCTGTAGACGTATCATTCAACTCTCCTGTCTCTATCCAGTCCTCCTGTAGCCCTATGATTGAACGCTCCTGTCTCTATCCAGATCTCCTGTAGCCCTATCATTGAAGGCTCCTGTCTCTATCCAGATCTCCTGTAGACGTATCATTGAACTCTCCTGTCTCTATCCAGACCTCCTGTAGCAATATCATTGAATGCTCCCGTCTCTATCCAGATCTCCTGTAGATGTATCATTGAACTCTCCTGTCTCTATCCAGACCTCCTGTAGCCCTATCATTGAACGCTCCTGTCTCTATCCAGATCTCCTGTAGACGTATCATTGAACTCTCCTGTCTCTATCCAGACCTCCTGTAGCCCTATCATTGAACTCTTGTGTCTCTATCCAGACCTCTGTATCCCTATCATTGAACCTTCATGTCCCTATCCAGACCTCCTGTAGCCCTATCATTGAACTCTCCTGTCTCTATCCAGACATCCTGTAGCCCTATCATTGAACGCTCCAGTCTCTATCCAGATCTCCTGTAGACGTATCATTGAATTCTCCTGTCTCTATCCAGACCTCCTGTAGCCCTATCATTTAACTCTCCTGTCTCTATCCAGACCTCCTGTAGCCCTATCATTGAACTCTCATGTCTCCATCCAGACCTACTGTAGCCCTATCATTGAACTCTCCTGTCTCTATCCAGACCGCCTGTAGCCCTATCATTGAACTCTCCTGTCTGTGACCAGACCTCCTGTAGCCCTATCATTGAACTCTCCTGTCTGTGACCAGATCTCCTGTAGCCCTATCACTGAACTCTGCTGTCTCTATCCAGACCTCCTGTAGCCCTATCGTTAAACTCCCCTGTCTGTGACCAGACCTCCTGTAGCCCTATCATTGAACTCTCCTGTCTCTATCCAGACCTCCTGTAGCCCTATCATTGAACTCTGCAGTCTCTAACCAGACCTCCTGTAGCCATATCATTGAACTCTCCTGTCTCCATCCGGACCTCCTGTAGCCCTATCATTGAACTCTCCTGTCTCTATCAGACCTCCTGTAGCCCTATCATTGAACTCTGCAGTCTCTAACCTGACCTCCTGTAGCCCTATCATTGAACTCTCCTGTCTCTATCCAGACCTCCTGTAGCCCTATCATTGAGCTCTTCTGTCTGTGACCAGACCTCCTGTAGCCCTATCATTGAACTCTCCGTCTCTATTCAGACCTCCTGTCGCCCTATCATTGAACTCTCCGTCTTTATCCAGACCTCCTGTAGCCCTATCTTTGAGCTCTCCTGTCTGTGACCAGACCTCCTGTAGCCCTACCATTGAACTCTCCGTCTCTATCCAGACCTCCTGTAGCCCTATTATTAAACTCTCCGTCTCTATCCAGGCCTCCTGTAGCCCTATCATTGAACGCTCCTGACTATATCCAGATCTCCTGTAGATGTATCATTGAACTCTCCTGTCTCTATCCAGACCTCCTGTAGCCCTATCATTGAACGCTCCTGACTATATCCAGATCTCCTGTAGACGTATCATTGAACTCTCCTGTCTCTGTCCAGACCTCCTGTAGCCCTATCATTGAACGCTCCTGTCTATATCCAGATCTCCTGTAGCCCTATCATTGAAGGCTCCTGTCTCTATCCAGATCACCTGTAGACGTATCATTGAACTCTCCTGTCTCTATCCAGACCTCCTGTAGCCCTATCATTGAACGCTCCTGTCTCTATCCAGATCTCCTGTAGATGTATCATTGAACTCTCCTGTCTCCATCCAGACCTCCTGTAGCCCTATCATTGAACTCTTGTGTCTCTATCCAGACGTCTGTATCCCTATCATTGAACCCTCATGTCCCTATCCAGACCTCCTGTAGCCCTATCATTGAACTCTGCTGTCTCTATCCAGACCTCCTGTAGCCCTATCATTGAACTCTCCATCTCTATCCAGACCTCCTGTATCCCTATCATTGAACTCTTGTGTCTCTAACCAGACCTCCTGTAGCCCTATCATTGAACTCTGCTGTCTCCATCCAGACCTCCTGGAGGCCTATCATTGAACTCTTGTGTCTCTAACCAGACCTCTTGTAGCCCTATCATTGAACTCTACTGTCTCTATTCAGACCTCCTGTAGCCCTATCACTGAACTCTCCGGTCTCTATCAAGACCTCCTGTAGCCCTATCATTGAACTCTTGTGTCTCTATCTAGATCTCCTGTAGATGTATCATTGAACTCTCCTGTCTCTATCCAGACCTCCTGTAGCCCTATCATTGAACGCTCCTGTCTATATCCATATCTCCTGTAGACGTATCATTGAACTCTCCTGTCTCTATCCAGTCCTCCTGTAGCCCTATCATTGAACGCTCCTGTCTATATCCAGACCTCCTGTAGCCCTATCATTGAACTCTGCTGTCTCTTTCCAGACCTCCTGTAGCCCTATCATTGAACTCTCCATCTCTATCCAGACCTCCTGTAGCCCTATCATTGAACTCTGCTGTCTCTATCCAGACCTCCTGTAGCCCTATCATTGAACTCTCCATCTCTATCCAGACCTCCTGTATCCCTATCATTGAACTCTTGTGTCTCTAACCAGACCTCCTGTAGCCCTATCATTGAACTCTACTGTCTCTATTCAGACCTCCTGTAGCCATATCATTGAACGCTCCTGTCTCTATCTAGATCTCCTGTAGATGTATCATTGAACTCTCCTGTCTCTATCCAGACCTCCTGTAGCCATATCATTGAACGCTCCTGTCTCTATCTAGATCTCCTGTAGATGTATCATTGAACTCTCCTGTCTCTATCCAGACCTCCTGTAGCCCTATCATTGAACTCTTGTGTCTCTAACCAGACCTCCTGTAGCCCTATCATTGAACTCTACTGTCTCTATTCAGACCTCCTGTAGCCCTATCACTGAACTCTCCGGTCTCTATCAAGACCTCCTGTAGCCCTATCATTGAACTCTTGTGTCTCTAACCGGACCTCATGTAGCCCTATCATTGAACCCTCCTGTCTCTATCCAGACCTCCTGTAGCCCTATCATTGAACTCTCCTGTCTCTATCCAGACCTCATGTAGCCCTATCATTGAACTCTCCTGTCTCTATCCAGACCTCCTGTAGCCCTATCATTGAACTCTCCTGTCTCTATCCAGACCTCCTGTAGCCCTATCATTGAACTCTCCTGTCTCTCTCCAGACCTCCTGTAGCCCTATCATTGATCTCTCCTGTCTCTAACCAGACCTCCTGTAGCCCTATCATTGAACCCTCCTGTCTCTATCCAGACCTCCTGTAGCCCTATCATTGAACTCTCCTGTCTCTCTCCAGACCTCCTGTAGCCCTATCATTGATCTCTCCTGTCTCTAACCAGCTTCTGTCAGTGGATGTTTTCAACATTACTGAGATACAAGGTCAGCCAGTACTGATGGGGGTGATTGCATAGTGCAGCTACGCCTAACGAGGAGTAAAGTCTGCTTCACAAATAACCAGAGAAATTCAATTTTAAGTGAAGAAATCTGAAAGGCACTAAAAATTGTATTTTTTCAGACAACAGTAAGGGCAGGGCAGGCTAGGTAAATTGAAAGAAATAAGTTCAGTTGAGTTGAAGCTTCCTGTAAGTTATCAGATACAGATAGGAGATGAGGAAAGGAGTTGTTAAAACTGGGATCAGCAACAGCGAATGACTGTTTCAGTGCTGAAGATGTGTTCAAGAAAACCAGAGAACATCTCTAGCAGGGATAATTGAAAAATATTTTTAAGGCAGAGGAAAGACTTAATGCTTGTTGCCTATGGTGGTAGGAAAATCGAACTCGACACATATACTTTATCAATTACCAATAAAACTGATGGAGAGTTGTTTCTCTTGGCTAACAGAGAACATTACTGTACAACGAGTCACAGCACAGATATTTTTTTATTGTCTGTTTTTGCAGTGCTTTCTCCAAATCATCAGATCTTTTCACAAAGCTTGGCTCAGAAAACAACATTATATATCTGTACACAATATTTACACAAAAAATAAAAAACATTGACATAAACAGCATATTGGTGAACACAAGTTGCCACAACAGTGGATTATATACTCTTAACAATTAAAAGAAGTGTATACTGCCATCAGGTACCAACAGCTAATCAAATTCTGACCATCTAGTATATGACTCAATAAGTTGCCTCAAATGGCATCACTATGGTGGAAGAGGTGTGGCGCAGCGGCCAGGGCGACTGACTCCGGAAACTGTAGATGATAGCTCGATCCCCGCTCCGGCAGCAGATTAGCCCAGCACCATGTGACTCTGGGGAATAGCTTGCTTAATCTTTCAGATGGCCCCCAGCGCCTAGAGACCCTTAAGGGTGATTATTCGCGCTTTACAAATGTGGATTATTATTATTATATGGACACAACAACGCAATCAAATGCATAGGTGTCTGCTGGACACATGGCGTTGATCCTAGGAAGTATGGGTCGACGTGTTTGGGCCTACCATTTAAGTTTCCTCATGAAAATGAGGAACCTGAAACCCCAAACTCAGAGAGATTTTGGTCTAGATGTAGGTCACAAAGAAAATCTGATTCCTAAATACCAAATTTTACTGATTCTGTATTTAGAAATCGGTATTTCAGATGTAGGTAAGAATTCGGTAAAAAATACGGAATTCTTAATATTCGTTATTACCGAATCTGTACTTGAGATTCGGTAATAATGAATACCTACCCATTCATTCCTATGGGCTTGGAGGCTCATAGAAATGAATGTGAAGACATTCCGTATTACCGATTCGGTATTACCAAATCTGTAATACCGGGAGATATTTCAAGGGTGCCAGTGTGTCCAAAGGACACCCCACAGCACCACTAAAATGTGGATGTGTGCACATGTGGCACACATGCATGCCCTAAGGGCATGGATGTGTGCCACATGGCACATTTCAAAAAGCAAAAATGCTTTTTGAAAGGAAATCGCTTCTTACCACCAACTTGGAGTTGGTGGTAAATAGCAATTTGTTAAGGCTGAGGTGGACTGTTTTAAGTGCTACCTATGTTGCATTTAAGGAATCGGTATTACCGATTCCTTAAATACAAGGCCAATAAGGAATCAGTATTAAGGAATCGGTATTTACTGATTCCTTATTACCGATTCCTTCCCTACATCCCACATGGCTAAATACTGGTCGGTAACTGTGAAATTTAACGAATTTCACTGTTACCGACCGGTATTTGCCCACCTACATCTGGCCCTTTGTTATACTAAGAGCAACAATATCAGTGTTTTTGTTTTTCAGCCTTGAGAAATTTAGCAATCTATGGTAGATTTGGAACACGCCAGACCATCTGGCGTTTCTTTTTACACCATGTGTTCTGGTACACAGAGTGACCGGGAGAAAACAGACCCAAGTTTTCCTGGTGCGGTTGCGTTGGTGATAAAAAATGTCAGCTCGTCGGGACTTGGCGATCCTCACTGATCCTAACTCGGTCGCGTCTATGATCCAAAATGCCAGTAGTTCATTTTTAGAGACGAGTCCCAGTCTGTGCCCAAACAACACAACTCAGATTAATTTAAAATGGTATGTGGTCCATTTACAAGTGAACCGGATATGACGTGTTCAAGGGCCGGTTTTAAAGTTTGATTTTTTGTCTTAAGACCCCTCTCCACCTAAGATGGTGAGAAGTGCTGCATGATGATGCAGATGATGGAGGTGTTCAGATTGAGCTGCTTGTGAGTGAGACAACTAGTTTTGAATTCTGTCCTCTTCTGGATAATGAGCCAGTGAGGTTTCTTGAACAACACAGTCAAGTCGGGTCAATAGTGAGTTAGTCACTCAAATTACTTTATTCGATAATTCAATATCATAAAAAGACAGTGATGCACAATATATAAATTACAGTTACACTATTAAAAAGTTCACAAGTTTTATAAATATTAAAAATATTAGAAAAAAGGTCAATACATATACAAAGTAGGCACTATACCATCTATATTTAAAAAACACACTGTGTACATAAAGTGCATGAATTATAAAAATACGTTCAAGTGTGGAGTTTCATTATCTTGTTTCTCTCCCTGGCAGCCCCCACCAAAAAACTAGCAACATGAGAGATGACCCTGGGACTGCTTAATAGTTGCAAGTATAGGAGAGCAGGCCTCACCTGAATAAACCCTGCTTCCTTGAGGATGGGGACAAGAAACTTCCTCCTTGCAGCCATATAATGGCCACAGAACATTAAGAAATGCATTGTAGACTGCTTAGAAAAATTATCACAGGAACACGGAGCCGCTTGATCGGGGGTACACCATACTGTTAGTTGACCTAAATTCAGGTAAATCAAAATTAAACGGAAACGCGTTAAAAGAAATCTATGATAAGGTCTGTTGACTAAAACCAGGTAGGGCTCAGGACCTGAGGGATTTAAAACCATAAAATTGGATCTAACGGTAGTTTTTCTGAGCTCCTTCTCTTCTCTGCACAAAGACAACCTCTGTAGCATTGCCACCTTTGTTAAAGCTACATCCTTTACGGTTATGTTTTCTGGCACAAGGAACAGCTCTGGCGTTCCGATATTCTGAAAACCTTGTTTAACGTAAACTAACCACTTAATTTTGCGTTGTCTAAGTGGAGACAGTCCTTGAGTATGGAGTGATTCAGGGAAAGTTCTGCATTCAGCCAGGTCTTCAGCCAGGTTATTAACGGCGCTACCTTTAGTAAATCCGTAATAAAAACAAAGCCCAGCTCTGAATGCACCGAAAAAGAGGGGGTTGAACGCGGTACTGATAAAATTGTTCTCATGAATTTATTTTCAGTGATTTGCAAGCAGTCCATAGCACTGTATCCCCATAGTGAGCAACCATATGTCGCTACCGCCAAACACTTTGCTTTATAAATATTTAACAGGGCTTCTATGGGCCTCCCCCCGAGCTTTTTGCTAAAGGCCATAATGGCCATAGAGGATCTTGCAAAGGCAGTGTTTCTTGCTTTAATCTGTGTGCCCCAATTCCACCTCTCCTCAAAGATAATACCTAGGTACGGGAATGTGGGTACTCTGCTTAGTTCCTCTCTACCACAGAAGAAGGTTTTCACATTTTTCTTTCGAGAACCTTTCCCTGTTATCATGATTTGGGATTTTTTTACTTTAATTTTAAGGTCTAATGAGTTCATAAAAACTCCGAATGCATCCAACAAGCGTTGAAGCCCCACCCCAGTTCGCGATAGAAGGACAGCGTTGTCCGCATACAAGAGAACCGGTTTACCCAGATCTCCTGCATGTGGTATGTCTGCCATCACCTCCTTAAGTGCTGGTTCAAGGGCGTTTATATAGATCGTGAACAAGAGAGGGGCCATGATACACCCCTGCCTGACCCCCCTTTCTGAATGAAAATGGCTAGAACAACGCCCCTCTGTGTTCACCCTAACGGAGGCCCGCAGTACGGATGACTGCCAGGAGACACCGACGGACAGAGCGGTGCTCCTCATACCTGCGCTGCAGCCAGGTGGGGTGAAGCCTCTCAACCATCATATATGGTATACGGTTGAGTACGTACCTGAAGTTCAGGTGATATTGTTCTTAATTTTTCATTACTACAAGCAGCAGTGTTTTTATATAAGGTCCTGAAGAATGCATTTGAAACTATGTTCTATGTAATGCAGAAACATGTTGACCACTATTAAGTACGGTTATTATTTAAAACCCGCACTTACACTTGCTTTTTAAACTTTAGGGATTGGGAGACACTAATAAATTTTGTTTGTCCACCCGATTCACCTAATTTTATTCTACTTCCCTCACTTTTTCACTCCTACCACCTTAACACTGCTTTTTCAGTAGCCACTTCAATCTTTGTACATAATACACCACCCACTTACCACATCTATCGGTCACGGTAACATCTGACCGGCCGTTTTGTCTCCTGGGTAAGGAGAACCCAAATGATGAGAAAGAGGGCGGTACAGTGTGGCTTCTGATGGGAACTATCTCTCCATATGCTCCTGAGCCTTTACTTGGCCTGCATTCACTAACATGCATGACGTCCTCACTGGTGTTTTTTGCGTCGTATTGGTGTTGTGATCCATTCTGTTTGACTAACTATTTTTGACCCCCAGGTACTATTTGTTGTGATAATATTGTGTTTTGGGGTATGTACCTGGTTGGTCGGTAAACTCGCCCTTTGACCCTCCTCCCATTGTTTGTTGTGTGTGTGACATCCTGAGTCAAGCCAACTTTCCTTTTAACTCTATTTTAAACAGACTTAGTAGACCACCTTTAGATCTTCTCGCCCGACTACCTATGGCAGGGATAAAGAAATGTACATATCCGTCAAGGGAAAAACAGTTCGATGGTCCAATGTTTCCTGTAAGGCCACAATGTCAAAAGTTTTTAAGTAGTCAATCCAGGTTTCATTCCCCATTTTGCCCCTTAGTCCAGCAATGTTCCAAGTCATTATTCTACACGATTGTACGTTGAGCTGTGAATTGTTTGCCAGTCAGTCATTTTCCTCCAAAGATGTTAAAGGAGCAAACCGGTTGAACAGTGGCAAAATTTGTTCCTGTGGAAAATTTGGTCTGCATAGATTATAACAGTAAGACTCTTGAGAAATTGGGTTGTGGTGACCAAAGTAGGCATGTGGCGCTGTATTTTGCACAAAGGGAGATGTTAGTGGGTAATGATGAGCAACTTGTGGTTTCATTGTTTCATTTGGGTGGTTAAAGAAAAACCCCAGAGGGCGGGCACATACAGAATTGTCTGTGGAAGGCAAAGAGGCAGCCCTTAGCAAAACGGTTGCGGCGTGCTGAGGGTGCCTGAAGTTTACAATAACACAGTCTCCCCTGCTAAGCTTTTTTGAGTTGCCTATCCAGCTTACTCTTCATGTCGATATGATATCGTTACAATAGGCAACAGGAAATCCACAATATTCACTTAACCAGGCTATTACTTTATGATTTAAAGAATCACACGTTTCACCTCTGGCATCATGTAGGTGTGAATCTATTCCTGGGAAGTTAGTTAGCACAACTATGTAAGGTGCACAATCGGGTGGTAGATTGACTATAGGTTTTTGCTTTCCATCCCTCCGCCCAGTAGGTTCTCCTGTGGTGTTAACCTGTGTATTGACTCGCAATGTTGGGTGAGTAACAGGTGTCTTAGTGGGAGGCTGGTCACTAGTTACAGCGGGGACCGAGGTTTTACTCACCCCACAACCTGTGCTAGCTCTCACCTCCTTCACCATCTCATCTGTACTAGTGGACCTTACTGTTTTTGTAGAAGATAGATGAGTGGATAGGAGGACCCCCAGTTTGGACACTTCCTTGGCAACCTGGTCTAGTTTGGCCCCTTCCCCTTTACTTGGGGCAACAGGACCTTTATGAGTTTTGGTAATCGCACCCAAGTTTTGCGGTGCTACTATGCGGGGAGTCACAAGTGTGCTTAATCTAGAAACTTCTAGGGAAACCGATTCCACTTTTTCTGCCAGTGGCCTGATCATATCTTCCAGTTTAAGCGTGAACATGTTTACCAGAGAATCAAATTGATCTATAGTCAGAGTGGCCGTGTCATGCTCTTTGTGAGTGTCAGCAGTGGGCTTTGGTTTGTCAGCAGTGGTAACCACCTTTTTTGCTCTGTGGAACACTACACGTTTATTCTGTGTCCTTCTACAAGCCCTAACTATTCTACGAGCAGGGAAGGACACTTGAGAGGGTGCTGGCGAAGAAACCGGAGATGTAGTTGGTTGTGTATGCGTTGTATCTAGCAGTGTGGAGGGCAGGGAGTTGTTAGGTTCCTCAGAAGTGGGTTGTGTGAGGACAATTGTGACTAGGTCACCTCCCAATTGAGCACCTGAAGACCCCCTTGGGACTGGGTCGGTTTGCTCTCGTTGAATGGCGCACCTTATTGGTGAGCCAGGTGGACTAGCGTGACCCAGCGACATACGGCAATCTGAGTTTATTTTGGATACAACTTTAACCATATAATTTTCTATAGTACCAGCGGGGGCTGGCAATTTGGATGAACGCAGTTTAGTCATGGTCAGACTGAAGAGTTACGCACTCACAGTTCAGCAGGGTATCCTGATCTGCAGGTTCAAAAGGCCGCGGCCCAGCCCAGCCTCTACCAGTCGCGGACTGTCACAGACTGTCCCGCCCTTGTCCCGGGCTTCTCCCAGCGCGACCCGCGCGCCACCTCATGAGGCGAGGGACCAGGCGTGGTTAAATGCGCCTCCTGGCGCGCGATGATTGTCTTGCTGGTGCAAAGGATCCTGGGTGATGGAGTCCCCAGCGGTTCCGGCGGAGCCAAGCCCGGCCGGACACCAGCAGCAAGTCTCAGGTAGAATTCAGGGGGGGCGGAGCAAACCCCAGCCGCGACGGCAGCAGCAGCGGGAGAGTCACCAGCTCGCCTCAACCCCCAGCTCAATCCACGTAGCTCCCAACAGCGTCATCGTCTCCCACGGGTCTTAGCACCAGGCGTGGTTAAATGCGCCTCCTGGCACGCGATGATTGTCTTCCTGGCGCAAAGGATCCTGGGTGATGGAGTCCCCAGCGGTGCCGGCGGAGCCAAGCCCGGCCGGACACCAGCAGCAAGTCTCAGGTAGAAGTTGGGGGGGGGTGGAGCAAAGCCCAGCCGCGACGGCAGCAGCAGCGGGAGAGTCACTGCTCGCCTCAACCCCCAGCTCAATCCACGTAGCTCCCAACAGCGTCAGCGTCTCCCACGGGGTTCAGCACCAGGCGTGGTTAAATACGCCTCCTGGCGCGCGATGATTGTCTTCCTGGCTCAAAGGATCCTGGGTGATGGAGTCCACAGCGGTGCCGGCGGAGCCAAGCCTGGCCGGACACCAGCAGCAAGTCTCAGGTAGAATTCGGGGGGGGGGCGGAGCAAAGCCCAGCCGCGACGGAAGCAGCAGCGGGAGAGTCACCAACTCGCCTCAACTCCCAGCTCAATCTACGTAGCTCCCAACAGCGTCAGCGTCTCCCTCATCAGTGATAGTGTGGGGGAGCCTACTCGAAGGCTGAGCTTGAAGCAGATCGATAGGAAAGGAACCCAAGCTGAGGTCTTGGAGCAGAGGAAGCCTCTCTCTGTAAATCTGAGTGTGGGCTGCGAGGAGCTCAGGATCAAGAGGAAGGAACCCAGGGCTGAGGTCTTCGAGCAGAGGAGGCCTCTCTCTGTAGATCCAGATCAATAGGAATGGAACTCAGAGCTGAGGTATTAGAGCAGAGGAGGCCGCTCTCTGTAGATCCAGATCAACTTGAAAGGTACTCAGAGCTGAGGTCTTAGTGCAGAGGAGGCCTCTCTCTGTAGATCCAGATCAATAGGAAGGAGCCCAGAGGTGAGGTCTTAGTGCAGAGGAGGCCTCTCTCTGTAGATCCAGATCAATAGAAAGAAATCCAGAGCTGAGGTCTTAGAGCAGAGGACGCCTCTCTCTGTAGATCCAGATCAATAGGAGGGACCCAGAGCTGAGGTCTTAGAGCAGAGGAGGCCTCTCTCTGTAGATCCAGATCAATAGTAAGAAACCCAGAGCTGAGGTCTTAGAGCAGAGGACGCCTCTCTCTGTAGATCCAGATCAATAGGAGGGACCCAGAGCTGAGGTCTTAGAGCAGAGGAGGCCCCTCTCTGTAGATCCAGATCAATAGGAAGGAACCCATAGCTGAGGTCTTAGAGCAGAGGAGGCCTCTCTCTATAGAACCAGATCAATAGGAAGGAACCCAGAGCTGAGGTCTTAGAGTAGAGGAGGCCTCTCTCTGTGGATCCTGATCAATAGGAAGGAACCCAGAGCTGAGGTCTTAGAGCAGAGGAGGCCTCTCTCTGTAGATCCAGATCAATAGGAAGGAACCCAGAGCTGAGGTCTTGGAGCAGAGGAGGCCTCTCTCTGTAGATCCAGATCAATAGGAAGGAACCCAGAGCTGAGGTCTTAGAGCAGAGGATGCCTCTCTCTGTAGATCCAGATCAATAGGAAGGAACCCAGAGCTGAGGTCTTAGAGCAGAGGAGGCCTCTCTCTGTAGATCCAGATCAATAGGAAGGAACCCAGAGCTGAGGTCTTAGAGCAGAGGAGGCCTCTCTCTGTAGATCCAGATCAATAGGAAGAAACCCAGAGCTGAGGTCTTAGAGCAGAGGAGGCCTCTCTCTGTAGATCCAGATCAATAGGAAGGAACCCAGAGC
This sequence comes from Lissotriton vulgaris, assembly GCF_964263255.1. NCBI lineage: Eukaryota > Metazoa > Chordata > Amphibia > Caudata > Salamandridae > Lissotriton > Lissotriton vulgaris. The sequence continues at coordinate 2,134,842,015 of NC_141691.1, read as the reverse complement.
TGAGGTCTTAGAGCAGAGGAGGCCTCTCTCTGTAGATCCAGATCAATAGGAAGGAACTCTGAGCTGAGGTCTTAGAGCAGAGGAGGCCTCTCTCTGTAGATCCAGATCAATAGGAAGGAACCCAGAGCTAAGGTCTTAGAGCAGGGGAGGCCTCTCTTAACCCCCAGCTCAATCCACGTAGCTCCCAACAGAGTCAGCGTCTCCCTCATCAGTGATAGTGTGGGGGAGCCTACTCGAAGGCTGAGCTTGAAGCAGATCGATAGGAAAGGAACCCAAGCTGAGGTCTTGGAGCAGAGGAAGCCTCTCTCTGTAAATCTGAGTGTGGGCTGCGAGGAGCTCAGGATCAAGAGGAAGGAACCCAGAGCTGAGGTATTAGAGCAGAGGAGGCTTCTCTCTGTAGATCCAGATCAATAGGAAGAAACCCAGAGCTGAGGTCTTAGAGCAGAGGACGCCTCTCTCTGTAGATCCAGATCAATAGGAGGGACCCAGAGCTGAGGTCTTAGAGCAGAGGAGGCCTCTCTCTGTAGATCCAGATCAATAGGAAGAAACCCAGAGCTGAGGTCTTAGAGCAGAGGAGGCCTCTCTCTGTAGATCCAGATCAATAGGAAGGAACCCAGAGCTGAGGACTTAGAGCAGAGGAGGCCGCTCTCTGTAGATCCAGATCAACAGGAAAGGTACTCAGAGCTGAGGTCTTAGTGTAGAGGAGGCCTCTCTCTGTAGATCCAGATCAATCGGAAGAAACCCAGAGCTGAGGTCTTAGAGCAGAGGACGCCTCTCTCTGTAGATCCAGATCAATAGGAAGGAACCCAGAGCTGAGGTCTTAGAGCAGAGGAGGCCTCTCTCTGTAGATTCAGATCAATAGGAAGGAACCCAGAGCTGAGGTCTTAGAGCAGAGGAGGCCTCTCTCTATAGATCCAGATCAATAGGAAGGAACCCAGAGCTGAGGTCTTAGAGTAGAGGAGGCCTCTCGCTGTAGATCCAGATCAATAGGAAAGAACCCAGAGCTGAGGTCTTAGAGCAGAGTAGGCCTCTCGCTGTAGATCCAGATCAATAGGAAGGAACTCAGAGCTGAGGTCTTAGTGCAGAGGAGGCCTCTCTCTGTAAATTCAGATCAATAGGAAGGAACCCAGAGCTGAGGTCTTGGAGCAGAGGAGGCCTCTCCCTCTAGATCCAAATCAATAGGAAGGAACCCAGAGCTGAGTTCTTGGAGCAGAGGAGGCCTCTCTCTGTAGATCCAGATCAATAGGAAGGAACCCAGAGCTGAGGTCTTAGAGCAGAGGACGCCTCTCTCTGTAGATCCAGATCAATAGGAAGGAACCCAGAGCTGAGGTCTTGGAGCAGAGGAGGCCTCTCCCTGTAGATCCAGATCAATAGGAAGGAACCCAGAGCTGAGGTCTTAGAGCAGAGTAGGCCTCTCGCTGTAGATCCAGATCAATAGGAAGGAACTCAGAGCTGAGGTCTTAGTGCAGAGGAGGCCTCTCTCTGTAAATTCAGATCAATAGGAAGGAACCCAGAGCTGAGGTCTTGGAGCAGAGGAGGCCTCTCCCTCTAGATCCAAATCAATAGGAAGGAACCCAGAGCTGAGTTCTTGGAGCAGAGGAGGCCTCTCTCTGTAGATCCAGATCAATAGGAAGAAACCCAGAGCTGAGGTCTTAGAGCAGAGGACGCCTCTCTCTGTAGATCCAGATCAATAGGAAGGAACCCAGAGCTGAGGTCTTGGAGCAGAGGAGGCCTCTCCCTGTAGATCCAGATCAATAGGAAGGAACCCAGAGCTGAGGTCTTAGAGCAGAGGACGCCTCTCTCTGTAGATCCAGATCAATAGGAAGGAACCCAGAGCTGAGGTCTTGGAGCAGAGGAGGCCTCTCCCTGTAGATCCAGATCAATAGGAAGGAACCCAGAGCTGAGGTCTTAGTGCAGAGGAGGCCTCTCTCTGTAAATCCAGATCAATAGGAAGGAACCCAGAGCTGAGGTCTTAGAGCAGAGGAGGCCTCTCTCTATAGATCCAGATCAATAGGAAGGAGCCCAGAGCTGAGGTCTTAGAGCAGAGGAGGCCTCTCTCTGTAGAATCAGATCAATAGGAAGGAACCCAGAGCTGAGGTCTTAGAGCAGAGGAGGCCTCTCTCTGTAGAATCAGATCAATAGGAAGGAACCCAGAGCTGAGGTCTTAGAGCAGAGGAGGCCTCTCTCTGTAGATCCAGATCAATAGGAAGGAACCCAGAGCTGAGGTCTTGGAGCAGAGGAGGCCTCTCTCTATAGATCCAGATCAATAGGAAGGAGCCCAGAGCTGAGGTCTTAGAGCAGAGGAGGCCTCTCTCTATAGATCCAGATCAATAGGAAGGAGCCCAGAGCAGAGGTCTTAGAGCAGAGGAGGCCTCTCTCTGTAGAATCAGATCAATAGGAAGGAACCCAGAGCTGAGGTCTTGGAGCAGAGGAGGCCTCTCTCTGTAGATCCAGATCAATAGGAAGGAACGCATAGCTGAGGTCTTAGAGCAGAGGAGGCGTCTCTCTGTAGATCCAGATCAATAGGAAGGAACCCAGAGCTGAGGTCTTGGAGCAGAGGAGGCCTCTCTCTGTAAATCCAGATCAATAGAAAGGAGCCCAGAGCTGAGGTCTAAGGGCAGAGGACGCCTCTCTCTGTAGATCCAGATCAATAGGAAGGAACGCATAGCTGAGGTCTTAGAGCAGAGGAGGCCTCTCTCTGTAGATCCAGATCAATAGGAAGGAACCCAGAGCTGAGGTCTTGGAGCAGAGGAGGCCTCTCCCTGTAGATCCAGATCAATAGGAAGGAACGCATAGCTGAGGTCTTAGAGCAGAGGAGGTGTCTCTCTGTAGATCCAGATCAATAGGAAGGAACCCAGAGCTGAGGTCTTGGAGCAGAGGAGGCCTCTCTCTGTAGATCCAGATCAATAGGAAGGAACCCAGAGCTGAGGTCTTAGAGCAGAGGAGGCCTCTCTCTGTAGATCCAGATCAATAGGAAGGAATCCAGAGCTGAGGTCTGGGGCAGAGGAGGCCTCTCTCTGTAGATTCAGATCAATAGGAAGGAACCCAGAGCTGAGGTCTTAGAGCAGAGGAGGCCTCTCTCTGTAGATCCAGATCAATAGGAAGGAACCCAGAGCTGAGGTCTTAGAGCAGAGGTGGCCTCTCTCTGTAGATTCAGATCAATAGGAAGGAACCCAGAGCTGAGGTCTTAGAGCAGAGGAGGCCTCTCTCTGTAGATCCATATCAATAGGAAGGAACTTAGAGCTGAGGTCTTAGAGCAGAGGAGGCCTCTCTCTGTAGATCTGAGTGTGGGCTGCAAGGAGATCAGGATCAATAGGAAGGAACCCGGAGCTGAGGTCTTAGAGCAGAGGAGGCCTCTCTTAACCCCCAGCTCAATCCACGTAGCTCCCAACAGAGTCAGCGTCTCCCTCATCAGTGATAGTGTGGGGGAGCCTACTCGAAGGCTGAGCTTGAAGCAGATCGATAGGAAAGGAACCCAAGCTGAGGTCTTGGAGCAGAGGAAGCCTCTCTCTGTAAATCTGAGTGTGGGCTGCGAGGAGCTCAGGATCAAGAGGAAGGAACCCAGAGCTGAGGTCTTCGAGCAGAGGAGGCCTCTCTCTGTAGATCCAGATCAATAGGAAGAAACCCAGAGCTGAGGTCTTAGAGCAGAGGACGCCTCTCTCTGTAGATCCAGATCAATAGGAGGGACCCAGAGCTGAGGTCTTAGAGCAGAGGAGGCCTCTCTCTGTAGATCCAGATCAATAGGAAGGAACCCAGAGCTGAGGTCTGGGGCAGAGTAGGCCTCTCTCTGTAGATTCAGATCAATAGGAAGGAACCCAGAGCTGAGGTCTTAGAGCAGAGGAGGCCTCTCTCTATAGATCCAGATCAATAGGAAGGAACCCAGAGCTGAGGTCTTAGAGTAGAGGAGGCCTCTCGCTGTAGATCCAGATCAATAGGAAGGAACCCAGAGCTGAGGTCTTAGAGCAGAGTAGGCCTCTCGCTGTAGATCCAGATCAATAGGAAGGAACTCAGAGCTGAGGTCTTAGTGCAGAGGAGGCCTCTCTCTGTAGATCCAGATCAATAGGAAGGAACCCAGAGCTGAGGTCTTGGAGCAGAGGAGGCCTCTCCCTCTAGATCCAAATCAATAGGAAGGAACCCAGAGCTGAGTTCTTGGAGCAGAGGAGGCCTCTCTCTGTAGATCCAGATCAATAGGAAGGAACCCAGAGCTGAGGTCTTAGAGCAGAGGACGCCTCTCTCTGTAGATCCAGATCAATAGGAAGGAACCCAGAGCTGAGGTCTTGGAGCAGAGGAGGCCTCTCCCTGTAGATCCAGATCAATAGGAAGGAACCCAGAGCTGAGGTCTTAGAGCAGAGTAGGCCTCTCGCTGTAGATCCAGATCAATAGGAAGGAACTCAGAGCTGAGGTCTTAGTGCAGAGGAGGCCTCTCTCTGTAAATTCAGATCAATAGGAAGGAACCCAGAGCTGAGGTCTTGGAGCAGAGGAGGCCTCTCCCTCTAGATCCAAATCAATAGGAAGGAACCCAGAGCTGAGTTCTTGGAGCAGAGGAGGCCTCTCTCTGTAGATCCAGATCAATAGGAAGAAACCCAGAGCTGAGGTCTTAGAGCAGAGGACGCCTCTCTCTGTAGATCCAGATCAATAGGAAGGAACCCAGAGCTGAGGTCTTGGAGCAGAGGAGGCCTCTCCCTGTAGATCCAGATCAATAGGAAGGAACCCAGAGCTGAGGTCTTAGAGCAGAGGACGCCTCTCTCTGTAGATCCAGATCAATAGGAAGGAACCCAGAGCTGAGGTCTTGGAGCAGAGGAGGCCTCTCCCTGTAGATCCAGATCAATAGGAAGGAACCCAGAGCTGAGGTCTTAGTGCAGAGGAGGCCTCTCTCTGTAAATCCAGATCAATAGGAAGGAACCCAGAGCTGAGGTCTTAGAGCAGAGGAGGCCTCTCTCTATAGATCCAGATCAATAGGAAGGAGCCCAGAGCTGAGGTCTTAGAGCAGAGGAGGCCTCTCTCTGTAGAATCAGATCAATAGGAAGGAACCCAGAGCTGAGGTCTTAGAGCAGAGGAGGCCTCTCTCTGTAGAATCAGATCAATAGGAAGGAACCCAGAGCTGAGGTCTTAGAGCAGAGGAGGCCTCTCTCTGTAGATCCAGATCAATAGGAAGGAACCCAGAGCTGAGGTCTTGGAGCAGAGGAGGCCTCTCTCTATAGATCCAGATCAATAGGAAGGAGCCCAGAGCTGAGGTCTTAGAGCAGAGGAGGCCTCTCTCTATAGATCCAGATCAATAGGAAGGAGCCCAGAGCAGAGGTCTTAGAGCAGAGGAGGCCTCTCTCTGTAGATCCAGATCAATGGAAAGGAACCCAGAGCTGAGGTCTTAGAGGAGAAGAGGCCTCTCTCTGTAGATCCAGATCAATAGGAAGAAACCCAGAGCTGAGGTCTTAGAGCAGGGGAGGCCTCTCTCTGTAGAATCAGATCAATAGGAAGGAACCCAGAGCTGATGTCTTGGAGCAGAGGAGGCCTCTCTCTGTAGATCCAGATCAATAGGAAGGAACGCATAGCTGAGGTCTTAGAGCAGAGGAGGCGTCTCTCTGTAGATCCAGATCAATAGGAAGGAACCCAGAGCTGAGGTCTTGGAGCAGAGGAGGCCTCTCTCTGTAGATCCAGATCAATAGAAAGGAGCCCAGAGCTGAGGTCTAAGGGCAGAGGACGCCTCTCTCTGTAGATCCAGATCAATAGGAAGGAACGCATAGCTGAGGTCTTAGAGCAGAGGAGGCCTCTCTCTGTAGATCCAGATCAATAGGAAGGAACCCAGAGCTGAGGTCTTGGAGCAGAGGAGGCCTCTCTCTGTAGATCCAGATCAATAGGAAGGAACGCATAGCTGAGGTCTTAGAGCAGAGGAGGTGTCTCTCTGTAGATCCAGATCAATAGGAAGGAACCCAGAGCTGAGGTCTTAGAGCAGAGGAGGCCTCTCTCTGTAGATCCAGATCAATAGGAAGGAATCCAGAGCTGAGGTCTGGGGCAGAGGAGGCCTCTCTCTGTAGATTCAGATCAATAGGAAGGAACCCAGAGCTGAGGTCTTAGAGCAGAGGAGGCCTCTCTCTGTAGATCCAGATCAATAGGAAGGAACCCAGAGCTGAGGTCTTAGAGCAGAGGTGGCCTCTCTCTGTAGATTCAGATCAATAGGAAGGAACCCAGAGCTGAGGTCTTAGAGCAGAGGAGGCCTCTCTCTGTAGATCCATATCAATAGGAAGGAACTTAGAGCTGAGGTCTTAGAGCAGAGGAGGCCTCTCTCTGTAGATCTGAGTGTGGGCTGCAAGGAGATCAGGATCAATAGGAAGGAACCCGGAGCTGAGGTCTTAGAGCAGAGGAGGCCTCTCTCTGTAGATCCAGATCAATAGGAAGGAACCCAGAGCTGAGGTCTTAGAGCAGAGGAGGCCTCTTTCTGTAGATCCAGATCAATAGGAAGGAACCCAGAGCTGAGGTCTTAGAGCAGAGGAGGCCTCTCTCTGTAGATCCAGATCAATAGGAAGGAGCCCAGAGCTGAGGTCTTAGAGCAGAGGAGGCCTCTCTTAACCCCCAGCTCAATCCACGTAGCTCCCAACAGAGTCAGCGTCTCCCTCATCAGTGATAGTGTGGGGGAGCCTACTCGAAGGCTGAGCTTGAAGCAGATCGATAGGAAAGGAACCCAAGCTGAGGTCTTGGAGCAGAGGAAGCCTCTCTCTGTAAATCTGAGTGTGGGCTGCGAGGAGCTCAGGATCAAGAGGAAGGAACCCAGAGCTGAGGTCTTCGAGCAGAGGAGGCCTCTCTCTGTAGATCCAGATCAATAGGAAGGAGCCCAGAGCTGAGGTCTTCGAGCAGAGGAGGCCTCTCTCTGTAGATCCAGATCAATAGGAATGGAACTCAGAGCTGAGGTATTAGAGCAGAGGAGGCCTCTCTCTGTAGATCCAGATCAATAGGAAGAAACCCAGAGCTGAGGTCTTAAAGCAGAGGAGGCCTCTCTCTGTAGATCCAGATCAATAGGAAGGAACCCAGAGCTGAGGTCTTGGAGCAGAGGAGGCCTCTCGCTGTAGATCCAGATCAATAGGAAGGAACGCAGAGCTGAGGTCTTGGTGCAGAGGAGGCCTCTCTCTGTAGATCCAGATCAATAGGAAGGGAATTCAGAGCTGAGGTCTTGGAGCAGAGGAGGCCTCTCTCTGTAGATCCATATCAATAGGAAGGAACTTAGAGCTGAGGTCTTAGAGCAGAGGAGGCCTCTCTCTGTAGATCCATATCAATAGGAAAGAACCCAGAGCTGAGGTCTTAGAGCAGAGGAGGCCTCTCTCTGTAGATCCATATCAATAGGAAGGAACTTAGAGCTGAGGTCTTAGAGCAGAGGAGGCCTCTCTCTGTAGATCCATATCAATAGGAAAGAACCCAGAGCTGAGGTCTTAGAGCAGAGGAGGCCTCTCTCTGTAGATCCAGATCAATAGGAAGGAACCCAGAGCTGAGGTCTTGGAGCAGAGGAGACCTCTCTCTGTAGATCCAGATCAATAGGAAGGAACCCAGAGCTGAGGTCTTAGAGCAGAGGAGGCCACTCTCTGTAGATCCAGATCAACAGGAAGGAACCCAGAGCTGAGGTGTTAGTGCAGAGGAGGCCTCTCTCTGTAGATCCAGATCAATAGGAAGGAACCCAGAGCTGAGATCTTAGAGTAGAGGAGGCCTCTCTCTGTAAATCCAGATCAATAGGAAGGAACCCAGAGCTGAGGACTTAGTGCAGAGGAGGCCTCTCTCTGTAGATCCAGATCAATAGGAAGGAGCCCAGAGGTGAGGTCTGGGGGCAGAGGAGGCCTCTCTCTGTAGATCCAGATCAATAGGAAGGAACCCAGAGCTGAGGTCTTAGAGCAGAGGAGGCCTCTCTCTGTAGATCCAGATCAATAGGAAGGAACCCAGAGCTGAGGTCTTAGAGCAGAGGAGGCCTCTCTCTGTAGAATCAGATCAACAGGAAGGAACGCAGAGCTGAGGTGTTAGTGCAGAGGAGGCCTCTCTCTGTAGATCCAGATCAATAGGAAGGAACCCAGAGCTGAAGTCTTAGACTAGAGGAGGCCTCTCTCTGTAGATCCAGATCAATAGGAAGGAACCCAGAGCTGAAGTCTTAGAGCAGAGGAGGCCTCTCTCTGTAGATCCATATCAATAGGAAGGAACCCAGAGCTGAGGTCTTAGAGCAGAGGAGGCCTCTCTCTGTAGATCCAGATCAATAGGAAGGAACCCAGAGCTGAGGTCTTGGAGCAGAGGAGGCCTCTCTCTGTAGATCCAGATCAATAGGAAGGAACCCAGAGCTGAGGTCTTGGAGCAGAGGAGGCCTCTCGCTGTAGATCCAGATCAATAGGAAGGAACCCAGAGCTGAGGTCTTAGAGCAGAGGAGGCCTCTCTCTGTAGATCCAGATCAATAGGAAGGAACCCAGAGCTGAGGTCTTAGAGCAGAGGAGGCCTCTCTCTGTAGATCCAGATCAATAGGAAGGAACCCAGAGCTGAGGTCTTGGAGCAGAGGAGGCCTCTCTCTGTAAATCCAGATCAATTGGAAGGAACCCAGAGCTGAGGTCTGGGGCAGAGGAGGCCTCTCTCTGTAGATCCAGATCAATAGGAAGGAACCCAGAGCTGAGGTCTTAGAGCAGAGGAGGCCTCTCTCTGTAGATCCAGATCAATAGGAAGGAACCCAGAGCTGAGGTTTGGGGCAGAGGAGGCCTCTCTCTGTAGATCCAGATCAATAGGAAGGAACCCAGAGCTGAGGTCTTAGAGCAGAGGAGGCCTCTCTCTGTAGAATCAGATCAATAGGAAGGAACCCAGAGCTGAGGTCTTAGAGCAGAGGAGGCGTCTCTCTGTAGATCCAGATCAATAGGAAGGAACGCATAGCTGAGGTCTTAGAGCAGAGGAGGCGTCTCTCTGTAGATCCAGATCAATAGGAAGGAACCCAGAGCTGAGGTCTTAGAGCAGAAGAGGCCTCTCTCTGTAGATCCAGATCAATAGGAAGGAACTTAGAGCTGAGGTCTTAGAGCAGAGGAGGCCTCTCTCTGTAGATCCAGATCAATAGGAAGGAACCCAGAGCTGAGGTCTTAGAGCAGAGGAGGCTTCTCTCTGTAGACCCAGATGAATAGGAAGGAACCCAGAGCTGAGGTCATGGGGCAGAGGAGGCCGCTCTCTGTAGATCCAGATCAACAGGAAAGGTACTCAGAGCTGAGGTCTTGGAGCAGAGGAGGCCTCTCTCTGTAGATCCAGATCAACAGGAAAGGTACTCAGATCTGAGGTCTTGGAGCAGAGGAGGCCTCTCTCTGTAGATCCAGATCAATAGGAAGGAACCCAGAGCTGAGGTCTGGGGCAGAGGAGGCCGCTCTCTGTAGATCCAGATCAACAAGAAAGGTACTCAGAGCTGAGGTCTTAGTGCAGAGGAGGCCGCTCTCTGTAGATCCAGATCAACAAGAAGGAGCCCAGAGCTGAGGTCTGGGGCAGAGGAGGCCTCTCTCTGTAGATTCAGATCAATAGGAAGGAACCCAGAGCTGAGGTCTTAGAGCAGAGGAGGCCTCTCTCTGTAGATCCAGATCAATAGGAAGGAACCCAGAGCTGAGGTCTTAGAGCAGAGGTGGCCTCTCTCTGTAGATTCAGATCAATAGGAAGGAACCCAGAGCTGAGGTCTTAGAGCAGAGGAGGCCTCTCTCTGTAGATCTGAGTGTGGGCTGCGAGGAGATCAGGATCAATAGGAAGGAACCCGGAGCTGAGGTCTTAGAGCAGAGGAGGCCTCTCTCTGTAGATCCAGATCAATAGGAAGGAACCCAGAGCTGAGGTCTTAGAGCAGAGGAGGCCTCTTTCTGTAGATCCAGATCAATAGGAAGGAACCCAGAGCTGAGGTCTTAGAGCAGAGGAGGCCTCTCTCTGTAGATCCAGATCAATAGGAAGGAGCCCAGAGCTGAGGTCTTAGAGCAGAGGAGGCCTCTCTTAACCCCCAGCTCAATCCACGTAGCTCCCAACAGAGTCAGCGTCTCCCTCATAAGTGATAGTGTGGGGGAGCCTACTCGAAGGCTGAGCTTGAAGCAGATCGATAGGAAAGGAACCCAAGCTGAGGTCTTGGAGCAGAGGAAGCCTCTCTCTGTAAATCTGAGTGTGGGCTGCGAGGAGCTCAGGATCAAGAGGAAGGAACCCAGAGCTGAGGTCTTCGAGCAGAGGAGGCCTCTCTCTGTAGATCCAGATCAATAGGAAGGAGCCCAGAGCTGAGGTCTTCGAGCAGAGGAGGCCTCTCTCTGTAGATCCAGATCAATAGGAATGGAACTCAGAGCTGAGGTATTAGAGCAGAGGAGGCCTCTCTCTGTAGATCCAGATCAATAGGAAGAAACCCAGAGCTGAGGTCTTAAAGCAGAGGAGGCCTCTCTCTGTAGATCCAGATCAATAGGAAGGAACCCAGAGCTGAGGTCTTGGAGCAGAGGAGGCCTCTCGCTGTAGATCCAGATCAATAGGAAGGAACGCAGAGCTGAGGTCTTGGTGCAGAGGAGGCCTCTCTCTGTAGATCCAGATCAATAGGAAGGGAATTCAGAGCTGAGGTCTTGGAGCAGAGGAGGCCTCTCTCTGTAGATCCATATCAATAGGAAGGAACTTAGAGCTGAGGTCTTAGAGCAGAGGAGGCCTCTCTCTGTAGATCCATATCAATAGGAAAGAACCCAGAGCTGAGGTCTTAGAGCAGAGGAGGCCTCTCTCTGTAGATCCATATCAATAGGAAGGAACTTAGAGCTGAGGTCTTAGAGCAGAGGAGGCCTCTCTCTGTAGATCCATATCAATAGGAAAGAACCCAGAGCTGAGGTCTTAGAGCAGAGGAGGCCTCTCTCTGTAGATCCAGATCAATAGGAAGGAACCCAGAGCTGAGGTCTTGGAGCAGAGGAGACCTCTCTCTGTAGATCCAGATCAATAGGAAGGAACCCAGAGCTGAGGTCTTAGAGCAGAGGAGGCCACTCTCTGTAGATCCAGATCAACAGGAAGAAACCCAGAGCTGAGATCTTAGAGTAGAGGAGGCCTCTCTCTGTACATCCAGATCAATAGGAAGGAACCCAGAGCTGAGGACTTAGTGCAGAGGAGGCCTCTCTCTGTAGATCCAGATCAATAGGAAGGAACCCAGAGCTGAGATCTTAGAGTAGAGGAGGCCTCTCTCTGTACATCCAGATCAATAGGAAGGAACCCAGAGCTGAGGACTTAGTGCAGAGGAGGCCTCTCTCTGTAGATCCAGATCAATAGGAAGGAGCCCAGAGGTGAGGTCTGGGGGCAGAGGAGGCCTCTCTCTGTAGATCCAGATCAATAGGAAGGAACCCAGAGCTGAGGTCTTAGAGCAGAGGAGGCCTCTCTCTGTAGATCCAGATCAATAGGAAGGAACCCAGAGCTGAGGTCTTAGAGCAGAGGAGGCCTCTCTCTGTAGAATCAGATCAACAGGAAGGAACGCAGAGCTGAGGTGTTAGTGCAGAGGAGGCCTCTCTCTGTAGATCCAGATCAATAGGAAGGAACCCAGAGCTGAAGTCTTAGAGTAGAGGAGGCCTCTCTCTGTAGATCCAGATCAATAGGAAGGAACCCAGAGCTGAGGTCTTGGAGCAGAGGAGGCCTCTCCCTGTAGATCCAAATCAATAGGAAGGAACCCAGAGCTGAGTTCTCGGAGCAGAGGAGGCCTCTCTCTGTAGATCCAGATCAATAGGAAGGAACCCAGAGCTGAGGTCTTAGAGCAGAGGATGCCTCTCTCTGTAGATCCAGATCAATAGGAAGGAACCCAGAGCTGAAGTCTTAGAGTAGAGGAGGCCTCTCTCTGTAGATCCAGATCAATAGGAAGGAACCCAGAGCTGAAGTCTTAGAGTAGAGGAGGCCTCTCTCTGTAGATCCAGATCAATAGGAAGGAACCCAGAGCTGAGGTCTTAGAGCAGAGGAGGCCTCTCTCTGTAGATCCATATCAATAGGAAGGAACCCAGAGCTGAGGTCTTAGAGCAGAGGAGGCCTCTCTCTGTAGATCCAGATCAATAGGAAGGAACCCAGAGCTGAGGTCTTAGAGCAGAGGAGGCCTCTCTCTGTAGATCCAGATCAATAGGAAGGAACCCAGAGCTGAGGTCTTAGAGCAGAGGAGGCCTCTCTCTGTAGATCCAGATCAATAGGAAGGAACCCAGAGCTGAGGTCTTGGATCAGAGGAGGCCTCTCTCTGTAAATCCAGATCAATTGGAAGGAACCCAGAGCTGAGGTCTGGGGCAGAGGAGGCCTCTCTCTGTAGATCCAGATCAATAGGAAGGAACCCAGAGCTGAGGTCTTAGAGCAGAGGAGGCCTCTCTCTGTAGATCCAGATCAATAGGAAGGAACCCAGAGCTGAGGTTTGGGGCAGAGGAGGCCTCTCTCTGTAGATCCAGATCAATAGGAAGGAACCCAGAGCTGAGGTCTTAGAGCAGAGGAGCCCTCTCTCTATAGATCCAGATCAATAGGAAGGAGCCCAGAGCTGAATTCTGGGGGCAGAGGAGGCCTCTCTCTGTAGATCCAGATCAATAGGAAGGAACCCAGAGCTGAGGTCTTAGAGTAGAGGAGGCCTCTCTCTGTAGAATCAGATCAATAGGAAGGAACCCAGAGCTGAGGTCTTAGAGCAGAGGAGGCGTCTCTCTGTAGATCCAGATCAATAGGAAGGAACGCATAGCTGAGGTCTTAGAGCAGAGGAGGCGTCTCTCTGTAGATCCAGATCAATAGGAAGGAACCCAGAGCTGAGGTCTTAGAGCAGAAGAGGCCTCTCTCTGTAGATCCAGATCAATAGGAAGGAACTTAGAGCTGAGGTCTTAGAGCAGAGGAGGCCTCTCTCTGTAGATCCAGATCAATAGGAAGGAACCCAGAGCTGAGGTCTTAGAGCAGAGGAGGCTTCTCTCTGTAGATCCAGATGAATAGGAAGGAACCCAGAGCTGAGGTCATGGAGCAGAGGAGGCCGCTCTCTGTAGATCCAGATCAACAGGAAAGGTACTCAGAGCTGAGGTCTTGGAGCAGAGGAGGCCTCTCTCTGTAGATCCAGATCAACAGGAAAGGTACTCAGATCTGAGGTCTTGGAGCAGAGGAGGCCTCTCTCTGTAGATCCAGATCAATAGGAAGGAACCCAGAGCTGAGGTCTGGGGCAGAGGAGGCCTCTCTCTGTAGATCCAGATCAACAAGAAAGGTACTCAGAGCTGAGGTCTTAGTGCAGAGGAGGCCGCTCTCTGTAGATCCAGATCAACAAGAAGGAGCCCAGAGCTGAGGTCTGGGGGCAGAGGAGGCCTCTCTCTGTAGAATCAGATCAATAGGAAGGAACCCAGAGCTGAGGTCTTAGAGCAGAGGACGCCTCTCTCTGTAGATCCATATCAATAGGAAGGAACCCAGAGCTGAGGTCTTAGAGCAGAGGAGGCCTCTCTCTGTAGATCCATATCAATAGGAAGGAACTTAGAGCTGAGGTCTTAGAGCAGAGGAGGCCTCTCTCTGTAGATCTGAGTTTGGGCTGCGAGGAGATCAGGATCAATAGGAAGGAACCCAGAGCTGAGGTCTTAGAGCAGAGGAGGCCTCTCTCTGTAGATCCAGATCAATAGGAAGGAACCCAGAGCTGAGGTCTTAGAGCAGAGGAGGCCTCTTTCTGTAGATCCAGATCAATAGGAAGGAACCCAGAGCTGAGGTCTTGGAGCAGAGGAGGCCTCTCTCTGTAGAATCAGATCAATAGGAAGGAACCCAGAGCTGAGGTCTTAGAGCAGAGGAGGCCTCTCTCTGTAGATCCAGATCAATAGGAAGGAACCCAGAGCTGAGGTCTTAGAGCAGAGGAGGCCTCTTTCTGTAGATCCAGATCAATAGGAAGGAACCCAGAGCTGAGGTCTTGGAGCAGAGGAGGCCTCTCTCTGTAGATCTGAGTTTGGGCTGCGAGGAGATCAGGATCAATAGGAAGGAACCCAGAGATGAGGTCTTCGAGCAGAGGAGGCCTCTCGCTGTAGATCTGAGTGTGGGCTACGGGGAGCTCAGCATCTAGACAGCTGATGTTCATTCTGAACATTATTCAGTGAGTTTGTACTTTAGAAATTGTACTTTGACTGCCATGCACTGGAAGCCATTGCTGGTTTCCTCTGTGGATGCAGGGATGGGGTGCCTTTGTTCTTCCAAAGGAACAAAATTGAGTTTATTCATTTACACTCACCTTACATCAAGCAGATCATAAGCCCAGCCCCTCCTGCCTGCTGACCTCTCCTCGTAGATATTGGAAGTCTCTGGTCTTCCAGCAGAAACACAGGTGTGCAAACATCAGTGAATTACAGCTCTCAATAACAATGCACTACGCAAGCCAATGTCCACGGTGAGTTCTTATAGAAAAGTGAATGTGTTGATCTGGGGGCATTATAATACCAGTCCACTGGCCTAGTTTATATATAGATGTGAAGCTCAGGAGTCTGGGACAAGACTCTACTTTTACATCAAAGAATAACAGAATCTGTTTATCTTGTTACTCATCTCTGAAGCAAAAGTTACATAAAAACATGTTTATTGTCTGTGATTCAAACGGCAGATTTGTTCAAGGTAAGGCAGACTTGAAAAAAACACAATGATGGGCCTGGCAGACACACCATCTACCATCTCAAACATAAAATTATGATTGTCTTGTAAATATATAAACAATAGTATTCTATCAATGTGTGGTGGTGACTATTTTTTAGATTCATATTTTCTGTGTCTAGTGAGATACTAGCCTCTATCTTAGATCTGAAAAGACGAGAGCACTAAAAAGTCCTTTAGTGTCATGCTTCATCATGGGGGTCTTCCCGTCCCTTTAACGGGGCGGGGCATGCTGCGACCTATGAACTACGTGGGAGCACTAAGTTGTTGTGACAAAAGGGGGTTTTGAGTTAGAGCAATAGATTGCTACCTGGTAGCAAGCTATTGCTCTACCTCAAACCCCCTTCTTAACGTTCGCAGCTAGAGAAGGGAATAAAATATATTTTTTGTACTAGCCAGAGAATTTTTAACCTTTTTCTTGCACTCACATATTAGGTCCCTACCCTTCACTGACACCTCCTGCACTGACACATACCCTTCTGTCACAACAACTTAGTGCTCCCGCGTAGTTCGTAGGTCGCAGCACCCAGCATCTACTAAGAGGTATGGGCCTCTTGTTCATAGGTGGATGGCTTTGCTGTCTCTCTGAGGTATTTGCTCTTGCTTCAGTGGGTTTTCTCTCAATTTGTATTTGTCCCAGGTAGGAACATTTGGTACCATTGAGGAATACAAAACAGAGTCTACAACACTCGCAAATAACCTGACCAATAGAGGCTACCCCCACAGAAGTATCTTGCTCACTAGAAAACAAGCCCGCAATAATCACAGAGACTTTTTTTGACTCCAGTTTTCTTACTTTCGGTTTATTAAGAGCTGCCAATTTAAGCATTTCAGCAGCAAACAACGGCCTTGTTCACAGTAAAGAAATGCTAATTTTGTTCCCAGTATACATACACATGTGACATTAATCAAACCTTAGACATAGAAGGGCAAAACAAATATTATTATATTTATACATACGAGTAGGAAAACAACTAATCATTCATCAAAAGAATATAAATACAGATTTACAAATTTCAAACTCTAAATTACCTAAATTTCGTTTTGTCTAATTGCAAATTTCATTGGCTCATTATTATGCCATTATGCTAATTAGACAAGACAAGTCTTACACATAATTCAAAATCACAATTCATCATACAAGAAAATAGAAGAGAATTCACAGCCAAATATCCATAGTCCAAGTGAAATAGATCAATGCTGCCGTATTGCGTACTGCTTAGGCGTTTACTACTCTTGCCCTATACCTCGCTTAATACCATTATCCTGGGTTGGACTTATTGAAAAATATACTTTCCCTAGTAGGGACTGAGGAAATATAAATGTTATGGTCAAGTAATGTTCCCTAACGTGTACCCCACCGTCTCCATGTACCAGCTTAAAGTGCATGTAACTTCCCTCCTGTGCCAGCTATGAAGACGCAAATACATTTGCGTCCAACGTTAACATGTCCTCTTTCAGACCCGCCATGAACGGGTTGAATATTCAGTTTCTAAATATGCCATGCCAACGTCTTTTTGTGGTATACTTTACACGTTTTCCAGCCCAGGCGAAGTAGGCCCTGAATTCTGCCATCAAGCCCTTTCTGCCTTCTGACTCTGAGATGCCTCAGCCTGGGCCGGCCTCTGTACCCGTGACCTCTGCCTTGCTCCCTGCGCGGCTCACGGCGCTTAGCTCAGCCTGCTGCCTGCCAAGACTGTATTCAACCTTCGAATTATCTGTTCCGCTCCTCGAAAATGCATTCCTACTTACTAGTTTAAGTAAACATCCCCCCAGCTGCATAGCAAAAGGGCCCGGCCTCACTGTCTTCGTGCAAGTAATTCATAGCCTCTGTTACCATGGTAGGCCCATGCCCCCCTCGCATCTCATGCAGACACTTAGACGCTTATACACGCACTCACAGTCAGTATAGAGTAGCTTCTGCCCCAGAGACCTTTTCCTTTTAGATAATATGGTTCCTAAACATCAGATATCAGATATGATAGAGGCACGAGTTGATCTGACATGCCAGACTTCTGTCTCTTTCCGCTAGTGTAAATGTCAAGTCCCCTGCACCCTCCAGCTTCACGTCAATCACACGTCATGCGGCTGCGCGCGCATCCAGGCCTCAGATTTCTGCTGACATTGCAAGATTCTGCTATGTTGCCACCCACTTGTGACACTTACATATGACGTTTCTAGCACACGCCTCTATGTTCACGCCTAGTTCACGCCTTCTAATTACATATCACTACCACGTGTGTGCTTTTATCTTGTTTCTCTCAGCTGTTACGCCTACTGTATTGGTTTCTATAATGTGATTTAAGTATATAAGCTATGTATTGTCAATAAATTATTGCTCTATCCCTTCCTGCACCCCAGTGGTGGCAGGAACATGATATCCGGTCTGGTACCATTCCTTTTTAAGGAATAAAACCCCTAAGAACTCTAACACCACGGACTCTGCCTCTTTCTTTCCGATTGAGTTATTTTTGTTTAAGTACTTACCTGCATAGAAATTAGGACGGTAAATCAAATATTTACCACATTATTTTGGCGCCCGAATAGGGACCCCTCCCCCACCCCACGCGCCGGTTGGTGCATTGCAACCTTTGCCCCCTGCCATCAGTCAAGACGGAACTACGCGTACCCGCAGGATTTCCTGTATCTCCCTCTGGCCCACGGAGGTGACGGAGACTGCGATCAGCACCCAGACGAGGCGGTGAGGAGTGCGGAGGATCCCGACCAGAGCCTAGCCGAAAGAAGCAAGGTCCGAGGTGTCAAGAGGCCCACCAGTTTCCGAAGTATCCACGTATCGAGTCGAGTCCGGTCCAGTCCAGTCGAGTTTTCCGAGGCCTTCTGTTTCCGTGCTTCCCGGTGAGTACCATTATGCTGGGACGTATCTAGACGGGTGCATTATTATGTATCCGGTAAAGACGGGTTTGGGTACACAAATCCGGTCTGCACTGTTTTAGACAGTGTATCTGTACTGTTAAGCAGTATATCAGCTATTCAAGTTCTTGCACTGTTCTCAGCAGTGTATCTGTGCTGTTTAGCAGTACATTCAGTATCGAGGGTAGTCATATATGTTTCAAATGTTTTTCATGTGATTAATGTTGTGGTATGAGTGATTGTTTTTAATGTGCATTATTGTGTTTTTGTGTAACTCGTTGTGTTCAGAGTTAAGTAAGCAAGGATTGAGTATCCAGTACTAAGTAAACAAGATGCCGTTTTTCAATAAGTTAAAACAGATAGGAACGAGGAAAGGTATACTAGAGGAAGAAATTCCTATCCCCCCTAGGGACACGCCTGGAAATCTCATGTACCACAAACATGGCATAGACGCCATACTGTATCTAGATTTATGGGTCGATTATACTAAGCACCTAGAAGAAAGACACAGGTGGCCCGTTACAGGAACATGGGATGCTGAGTGCATCCTGAAAGTAGAAGAAGCACTATGGAGAAAGAAAGCCAGACAATCCCAGAAAGATGCCATAGAATTGTGGCGTAAAGAATCACATAAACGTGCCGAAAAAGAACTCCGAAAAGAAGATAGACATAGAGAAGAGTCGGATAGAGTCCGAGAAAACAAGTTAGTTAATGAAGGGATCCGAGTAAAAGCAGAACAAGTAGACCGCGCCCGAAACAATCTTGTAAATGGCATGTACTTAGTGGCCGAGGGTTCGCCTAAAGCCACTTCAGAAATACCGAAAGATCTGCCGCCACCATTGGTTCCAACTAAAGTAAGTCACAGGACTACCAAAGACATATTCTTGGCTTCCTATTTAGATGATGTAGCACCCGCTTACACCAATCCACCTGCCCGCGTGCCGCCTGTTGACGGTGACGGAGGTGGCAACCCGCCTCAAGACCATATCCCGCCATTACCGCAACAAAGTTCACCCGCTCGACAGGCTGTTCCTCCACCTCCACCACTTCCCACACCTAAGGTTAATATACCAAATCCGTTTTTGCCTGATCCTATTAAGAGACAAGTTCAGGTACACATACAGACTCCACAGAGAGATAATGCTCAAGCCTCAGCCTCAGGAGGTGCGACGGGGGGTCTCCAGACCCCGCCAACAGCACATAGATTAAACTTTAGAGACATGCTGAAACAACGTACACCCCAATCACCAGGTTTGGACAGGCTCAGAGAACCCCTTCCAGTTTGCAGATACGATCCAGTACCCGGTAAAGACGATAGAATGCTGATAGCATCACTACGTTTGCGACAAGCCACAGATTACCTAGTGTTATTCCCAGGGATGAGTGACCACCTAGATAGAATATATCATTTTGTCCAGACTGGGAAAAATCCTGAAAGTATTAAGGAGGCCCTGGCACACCAGAAAGTTGACACTCAAGCATATGTATTACGTTTTTTCATAAATTGCTTAATAAGAGAGCAAGACAGGCCTGGGGTAGACCAGGAAGAAATGGAAGCACTAAACAAGTGGGGTCAAAATATAGCTGAAGGAAAACATGATAAGATTAATTGCATAGCAAGCATGTACAGGAAAATCAGAAACGAAGTAGTAGAAATACACAAAAGAGAACAAGAAAAAGAAAGTGACAGGGACAACTCCTCCGAGGAGGAGGAAGGACCTGAAGAACCAGAAACAACTACAGATACGATAGCGTATGTAGGTAAGGGAACTTACCTTAGGAAAGGCATTCGTCCAGAAAGCAAGAGAATTTTCCTCTCTGGCATATCAAAACCGAATTCTCCTGAACATCTGTTTCAGGTTGCCGATAAAATGCTTCAAGAACGAATGGGGTACCATGTACTCAATTCTATGGATGAACAAGAACTAGCCCGGTCAGCAGTACTATGGGCTGACAATCCTAATATATACAATGATGACACAGTAGCACAGACATTTTTGAACCTTTCCCCAGACGAGCAGAAACTAGCAGGTATATACATGATTCAACACCTCCTCACGTTATACAGAAATCAACATTCGGACCCAGGTCCTTTACCTGATACATTAGAAGCACTACTTATGAATAGATGGAGAGGCCTAAGTACCAAGTTAATTCAAATAATTCTAGAACAACGGCACAGATATAACACTTTCTTAGGCCCACAATATGTTTCCGCTCCGCCCCCAGAAAGAAAAATGTTTCATATGGAGCATTTTGACAGGCAGAATCCATTACGAGAAGTACATCCAGTCATGGGTACCGATAATACCCTGAAACGTGTGTATGTATACACACCCCTGACCAAGTTAGAACTATTAGAAATGAAGAAACTAGTACCCAGTCATGATAAAGACCCCGCAGGTTTTCACCGAGAACTTAAAGACATGTTACTCATGGGAGATTACACATATACTGATATTATGAAATTGTTAAAGGTTCTGTTGCCCACCGGCATCTACGAGAAACTCAAGGAAAGAGAATGGGAGGTGGGAGATAAAAAGATTATATGGACCGAAATAGAAGACGAGGAAAAAATTCGTACTCCAGGGCTAGGCCTTGGGGAGAAAGCTAAAGCATTACCAGGTTTAATAGTACAAGTTTTGCCAAGATTATTGACAACTAAAAAGGAAGACTGGGACGCAATCTCAGCCTGTAAACAGAAACACGATGAAGATACTAGTGACTTCTATTCAAGATTCGAGAAATGTTTCATTATTAATAGTGGCCTGAAACCAGGTAGCGAGTCATACCCACATCTTTTTGTAACGAAATTAGTCGAGAATTCCCTGCCATTAGTTAAGAACCGTGTATACAAAGTTGAAAGTACATGGCAAGCAAATACGCCATCCCAGATGTTGCAAATGTTACAGTATCACCAGACCCGAATTAGAGAAGAACAGGATCATGAACAGAGACGCATGAAAGGCACGAAAATGAAAATGTTAGTGGCCCAGTCGGTTCCAGCCGACGGCCAGAGAAAAGGTACGACCCAGACCCAGAATTCAGCAGCTCCCGTTAAAGGGACATGCAACTATTGCAAGCAGCCAGGTCACTACGTACATGAATGTCCAGTCCTGAA
This sequence comes from Lissotriton vulgaris, assembly GCF_964263255.1. Taxonomy (NCBI): domain Eukaryota; kingdom Metazoa; phylum Chordata; class Amphibia; order Caudata; family Salamandridae; genus Lissotriton; species Lissotriton vulgaris. The sequence goes on along the minus strand of NC_141691.1, from coordinate 2,134,821,449 downwards.
ACACAATATATCAACAGGTAAAACTAAAGAAAGACCGCGTCCACCTAGACAAGACCAGGTCCAGCAACAGACTTCACAGAATATACAGCCTATGCATGTTTCACCACATACAGTACAGACCGTAGCGGTACCACAGTCACAGCCACAGCCTATTGCCGCGACTCAGCAAGTTTCACAACAGATGTACCAGTATGCCCAATCTGATTACCCCGATTATCCGCGATACACATGAAACAGCCTAGAGAGGGAGGGTGGCTTGCCTCTTATTGAGATTCCTCTAGATCAAGAGGGTCCTTATGTACACAGTCAAGTATTGGGAAAAGACAGAAAGTTTTTAATTGACACAGGGGCAAGCCGCACACCAATCAGCCATGATGAAGTTCCAGGGGCACCCCTCTCAGGCTCACAGAATGTTTCCCTTGGTTTTTCAGGACAGCCTATTGTAAATGAGGTATCGAAACCCGTCCCCCTGGCTGTGGGTCCATTATCACGTGTTACAGACCTGTTACTCACGAAATCATGTCCAGAAAACTTGTTAGGAATCAAGACACTGAAGGCTCTAGGAGCAGTGATATGTTGTTCTCCGGAAGGAGTTAGACTTTTCTTGCGTGACTTTAAGGGTCACTATGTATTACGAGAGTTTGATGTCAGATTTAAAAATGTACCGGACCACTTGTGGGCACAAGGCCCAACTGATGTAGGCTGCATGCACATTACACCATACCGTGTTACACTCAAGCCAGGTGTTGTTTTACCCCGAATCAGACAATACAAGTTACCACCCGATGCTGTAGTGGCTTTACTGGAAATCATTGAAGAATTCATTGCCCAAGGAGTGGTCGTAGAGACCGACTCCAATATCTGTAATTCCCCCATCATTGCGATTCTTAAACGTACTGATCCCAATGCACCGCCAGTATATCGGCTGGTGATTGATTTGCGAGAACTGAATAAATGCATTGTTCCACAGTATCCTGTGGTTCCCGACATCTCATCCTTATTGACTGCTATTGATTCAGAAGCAACGTTCTTTACTGTAATTGACCTCAAGAACGCCTTCTTCAGTGTGCCCATTGATCCAGAGAGCCAATATCTCTTCGGATTCAGTTTAAATGGACGAAGTTTCAAATTTTCACGCGCACCTCAAGGATTCACAGAAAGCCCCAGCATCTATAGCCAAGCACTGAAAAGACAACTTGATTGTATCCAAATGCCAGTTAACACTGCCTTACTACAGTACGTCGATGATCTGCTGATCACCGCACGAAGTGAACCCGAATGTGAGTAAGCATCACTGACAGTTTTACATTTTCTGGCCGACAAGGGACACAAGGTGTCTCCTTCGAAGCTACAATTCTGTGTTCAGCAAGTTGTGTACTTGGGTCACTTGCTGTCCAAAGTGGGGAGACAGCTCACTCCTGATCGCATTCAGTTAATTGTAAATATGCCACAACCCCAGACACAAAAGGAAGTGCGGGCCTTTATAGGCCTCACCTCGTACTGCAGACAATGGATTCCTCAGTATGCATTTCTAGCTAAACCACTCATTCAGTTGACAACACAGGAGGCAGCGACCTCGACTGCCCTTCCTTGGACTCAGGAACATACACAGGCTTTTGAGGAATTAAAGAAAGCTTTATGCCAAGCACCAGTTCTAGCGACACCATGTTACAGCAAACCTTTTACACTTTTTGTTACAGAACGTGATGGTACAGCGTTGTCTGTCCTCACTCAAGACCAAGCAGGTTCACATAAGCCTTGCGCTTATTTTTCAAGTACATTGGATTCAGTAGCCCAGGCACTCCCTGCGTGCTTAAAGTCAGTTGCAGCGACAGCCTTAGCAATCAGACAGAGCGACTCAATTGTGTTAGGACATCCATTAACAGTACAAGTTCCACATTCTGTAGAGGTTCTTTTAAACAGAACACAGACTCAACACTTGACTATAGCACGACTGACAGGTTATGAATTGACGTTATTCCAGCCACACATAGAAATCAGACGCTGTAGCATTCTAAACCCCGCAACATTGTTACCTTCGATTATGACAGATCCAGCCCCGCATGATTGTATAGAGATCATTAATGCAGTAACAAAGCCTCGACGAGACTTAACAGATGTCCCACTGACAAATCCAGACCTGACACTTTACGTGGACGGTTCATGCATGAGAACAAGTACAGGAGAATTAGTGGCCGCGTATGCAGTGACCACTGAAACTGAAGTTAAAGAAACACATCGTATTGACACACTGTCTGCTCAAGCGGCGGAGCTCATCGCTCTGACCCGAGCCTGTATACTAGCCAAGAACAGAAATGTTAACATATACACTGATTCCCGTTATGCTTTCGGAGTCGTACACGACTTCGGAGTGTTATGGCAAGAACGAGGTTTTTTGACCTCTCATGGTGCCAAGATCTAACACGGTCCCCTCATTCAAGCACTGTTAGAAGCAATACATCTGCCTTCGGGCATATCCATCATGAAGTGTAAAGCACATACTAAAGTTACAGATTCTGTTTCCCAGGGTAACGACCTGGCAGACCAGACAGCAAAACATACAGCATTGACTCACACCCAGACAACTGATGTGACAAAGACAATAGTACCGACACAGTGTATGTCAGTTAGGGATCCCACACTAGATGTAATCGATATTCAGACACATGCCACTCCAGATGAAATCAAGAAATGGACTGAACTAGGAGGTATTCAGACAGATCAAGGATGGATGACGAAGGGAAAATCTACATGGTTTCTCCCTGACTCTATGGTTCAAGTCATAATAAATACAGCACATAGTCCAGCACACCTAGGAGAGAAAGCGATGTTAGACAGTTTACAGAATCTCTGGTACAACAAACACTTACGAGCAGCAGCAAAACAGAAAGTGCGTACTTGCATGATCTGTTGTCAGTTCAATCCAGGTAAAAGCGTCCCTGTAGAGCAAGGTGGATTCCATCCTCCCGATCACCCTTTTGAAGTCCTCCAGATGGATTATATCCAGATGGACCGCTGTCGAGGATTCAAGTATGTCCTCATAGTTGTTTGTGCACTTTCCCGTTGGACCGAAGCATATCCAGTCTCAGATTACACTGCCCCGACCACTGCCAGGCAGCTGGTTCGAGAATTTTTCCCACGGTACGGCTTGCCTCGTATCGTGTACTCAGATAACGGACAGCCATTCTCATCCGAGCTCATGAAACAGGTTTCCCTTCTGCTAGGATATCAGTGGAGATTCCATTGTGTCCGACATCCCGAAGCCGCTGGCCTTGTAGAAAGGCATAACCAGACACTGAAAACACGCCTTGCTAAAATCTGTAAAGAGAAAGGGGTCGACTGGATAGTCGCCCTGCCAGTTGCATTGTTCTATATGAGAATGGTCCCCCATTCGAGATCCGGACTATCCCAGTATGAAGTGGTCTTTGGCAGACCACCGAATATGTGGGGGACGCCCATGCCTAAGAAAATAACAGATGTTGATTGTAATATGCTGACAGATTACCTTGCCTCCTTGATGTCTGCACTCCAATCATGTCGTTCACAGGTTGCTGCAGCCTTTCCCGACAACACTGATGTAAAGCCACACGATGTCCGTCCCGGCGATACTGTGTTAATTCGGAATTTCGACAGGAAAAGTCCGCTGGAGCCCCGCTGGAAAGAGCCGAAGATCGTCCTTCTTACCACGAGGACCGCGATTAAGGTGGATGGCCGAAAGGGGTGGATCCACAGGAGTCATATTAAGAAATGTAATGAACTGTTGCCAGAAATAGACTCGTCCACCCCCTCAAAGGACTGCATCGAATCTAGTGACTTTAAAGTTCCCGAACGAGAGAAAACTCCCCAAGAGGAGTATCGAACGAAACTTCGATCTAGCAAGTCAGACAGTTTAATTGTTTAAGTCCTCCCCTAGGTGAATCGGTTAAATAGTTTCTGACATGTATTCCCTAGATCGAGAAAGAGAGAGAGAGAGACAATTCAAGAAACGTGCATACTGCAAATCGCTCCGCAGTCACTGTATAGTGACATTATTGGTTATGTTTTTTCTAAGCCTTTTGATTATTGTTGCTAGTATACTATTGCCAATATACTACCCTATCTTCAAGCGTGAACAATCTGCTTACAATGTTTCTGCCGAACATTCTTTTAGTGAATTACCGCCTCATGAACTATCTTACCGACTTGCGCTGAGCAACAACACATTCATTAGTATGTTACATCACTCCCATCAGACTAACAATGCTACAAACTGTTGGATATGTGGCCGACTCCCTCCCTATCAGAAATACAAGGGAGTTCTGCCTCTCTTTCCGTACCCGTTCACTCACAATGGCTCCTGTGGTGCATGGATTAGATTACTTAATTCTTTAGACCCTGATATTGCTGTTTTCGAGGGGAATTGGATTTGGGGAAACCTGAACCTAGTTCTGCTTAACGCCTGCTACCCTGACAAAAATGGACAACCCATTAGGACAGGAACTGATCTAGAAAACGAAGTATATGGATTAGGTAATTATACAGTTAACCTCATGATTCTTACTATTGAATCCGAAGCTGCACCAGTTCTCCCTGCTATGTCAGTATTACCAGTCACTGGTGATTTCTGTGTCAGAAAGAAGGGTTCAGTACACTTAGGTCATAGTAAATGTACTACTGTGGTCGAATTCAATGATCAGGGCAGGTCCTCATTTAGAGCTACTCGTCATTCCTACTTTGTTTGTGGCCATACCGCATATATACGTTTACCTCCAGATTGGGATGGTACCTGTTACATTGCCTTCCTTCTGCCCCCTGTTTTCCTAGCTCCTCCTGATTATCATAGAAATACAAATCTAGTAAACAGTAGATTCCGAAGAGATCTCCCGATTGTCGACTATACTGAAACGGCATGGGAGCAATACACAGATTTCAATAAAGGATTCTTTTTCTTCACAGGTCCCGTCCAAAACAGTAAACTAATACGTAGATTAACTAGAACACTCGAAGCAGTAGTGAATGAAACTGCCTCCGCTCTAGGTAACTTAACAGAGGAGCAATCTGCCATGCGGATTGTTGTCCTTCAAAATCGTCTTGTTATTGACGTCATCTTGGCAGATAGAGGCGGAGCTTGTAAGGTCGTCGGGTCAAGTTGCTGTGTTTTCATTCCAGAAAACGCGCCAACTGTATATAAAGCTATTACACGTCTTCATAAAATTGCAAGTTTGATACATCAGAATCCAGGCACCTGGACTTGGTCCGGTTGGTTCTGGACAACGTTGACCGCTTGGGGATGGAAGATCCTATCCTTCCTAGGCATTGCCCTTGTCATAGTATTCAGTTGCTGCCTGTGCCTACAGTGTGGGCCAGCGATTTGTGGACTGTGCGCCACATCGTGCATTGCACATTCCAGTTTTCTCTCAAAACGCGAAAGGAAGAAAGAAGAGCAAATGATGTTACAAGAACAGACTGATCGATTCATGAGGATCGATATATCATGAAGGGTCCGTAGGGAACAAGGAGGGAATGAGGAAATATAAATTTTATGGTCAAGTAATGTTCCCTAACGTGTACCCCACCGTCTCCATGTACCAGCTAAAAGTGCATGTAACTTCCCTCCTGTGCCAGCTATGAAGACGCAAATACATTTGCGTCCAACGTTAACATGTCCTTTTTCAGACCCGCCATGAACGGGTTGAATATTCAGTTTCTAAATATGCCATGCCAACGTCTTTTTGTGGTATACTTTACACGTTTTCCAGCCCAGGCGAAGTAGGCCCTGAATTCTGCCATCAAGCCCTTTCTGCCTTCTGACTCTGAGATGCCTCAGCCTGGGCCGGCCTCTGTACCCGTGACCTCTGCCTTGCTCCCTGCGCGGCTCACGGCGCTTAGCTCAGCCTGCTGCCTGCCAAGACTGTATTCAACCTTCAAATTATCTGTTCCGCTCCTCGAAAATGCATTCCTACCTACTAGTTTAAGTAAACATCCCCCCAGCTGCAGAGCAAAAGGGCCCGGCCTCACTGTCTCCGTGCAAGTAATTCATAGCCTCTGTTACCATGGTAGGCCCATGCCCCCCTCGCATCTCATGCAGACACTTAGACGCTTATACACGCACTCACAGTCAGTATAGAGTAGCTTCTGCCCCAGAGACCTTTTCCTTTTAGATAATATGGTTCCTAAACATCAGATATCAGATATGATAGAGGCACAAGTTGATCTGACATGCCAGACTTCTGTCTCTTTCCGCTAGTGTAAATGTCAAGTCACCTGCACCCTCCAGCTTCACGTCAATCACACGTCATGCGGCTGCGCGCGCATCCAGGCCTCAGATTTCTGCTGACATTGCAAGATTCTGCTATGTTGCCACCCACTTGTGACACTTACATATGACGTTTCTAGCACACGCCTCTATGTTCACGCCTAGTTCACGCCTTCTAATTACGTATCACTACCACGTGTGTGCTTTTATCTTGTTTCTCTCAGCTGTTACGCCTACTGTATTGGTTTCTATAATGTGATTTAAGTATATAAGCTATGTATTGTCAATAAATTACTGCTCTATCCCTTCCTGCACCCCAGTGGTGGCAGGAACATGATATCCGGTCTGGTACCATTCCTTTTTAAGGAATAAAACCCCTAAGAACTCTAACACCACAGACTCTGCCTCTTTCTTTCCGATTGAGTTATTTTTGTTTAAGTACTTACCTGCATAGAAATTAGGACGGTAAATCAAATATTTACCACAGGACCATCAACTGTATCACGAGTATCCTTTCTGTGGGTCTCTTAATACCTATGTCTAAAAAAAACATATTCCTTGTCAAAGAGTAAACATAAACAAAAGATCAAAGCAAAATTCAAACTTTGTGTTCTTTCTGATATCGTTCATGAATTAGTGATTGTATCACCAAGTAAAAGTGTCTTGATTTATTTTATCCAATTAAAAGTTAGTTTCCATCGCACTTCACAATAACAAATTAAATGTGCCTCATTTTTGATTTAATAACTGTTAATGTATGTACAGTTCCTTTACAAGTATTTGAATGTTGTTGCACGTTACAAAATCTTACATCCTACAGCCTTAACTTGCACACTCTCTGTACCCCAGCATGATTGTCACTTAGTACGTTTTACAAACATACAGAAAATTGAATACCAATCCCCCTGTTAAAAGAATAAGTTACAACTTGTCATAAGACTTAGCTTGACAGTTGACCTCTGTCTGAAAGCACAGGAAATGTTACAAGATTAATACAGAATCCACCTGAAATCATCTGGTAGCATACCAATGCGTCCCGACCCTCAGTTTTCGAAGGTCCAAGAGTTCTGTATCAAAGTTTTGTTCCAGGATAATCTAAAGTCCTTGGGACACAGCTTGTATACTTATACTAAGAAAAGGGGCTGGATTACCTGCTGGGTCCCTCCTATGGGTGGACCTGGGGAGGGGGTGGTTACACACCTTTCCCTTTGTCCAGTTTTGCACCAGAGCGGAACTGAAGTGCCCTAGCAACAGGTTTGAACCGGGCTATGCATGGAGCACCTTGTGTGCCCCCGGCCGTGTCTGGAAAAGCATTTCTGAATGCAGCCCTCCCTGCCCCAATACACTACAGGCTGTCTGGGGAGGTGCTGGCACCTCCCTTGACAGGAAAGCTATTGTCCAGGCCTCCCCTGCTGGAGTTTTGTGCAGCAACAGGAGGTCAGACTTGTGTCTGTGGCAGCAGCATCCATTTTGTGATGCTGAGGCTCTGTTTTACTTTAACCGGGGTTAGCAGTAACTACATGTCTTCTCCCTCTATAAGGTTGGAATGCTACCCCTGCCATCAGAAATGATGGGGGGGGGGTAGTATTCCAAAGTGTTTGACACCTTACACGACATGTTTTGATAAAGCCATCCAAAGTTAGCATTAACCGAGAGAATTATAATGCAATTAAGAGTATATAATATAGCTATATCATAGAACAGCTATAAGTAGATGGTTCCAAAAGCTGCTGCGGGGCTCAGCTCATGCTAGGGCACCCTCTCACATAAAACCAATCACTCTGCCTTCAGGATTGTCAAGGCCTGCCATAGGAAAGGCTTATAGGTGCATATGTGTCTATATATAAGGTCGATATAGATATACTGTGAGAAGTTGGCCTGGTATATAATGCTCACTAGTTCTAGTGATCACTTTGTACCATGCCAAGCAACCCTTATGATGTTCGGTTGTAAGTCAACCTTATAGACCAGTTATCCTAGTGGTAACGTGGACAAAGCAGTCTTAGGCTAAACTCTGAAAGGCATGTGAAGCCAGCTGTATTACCATACACAACCCCCTTGAATACCAGATGAAAGGACACCACACAGATATATATTGAAAATATATATATATTTATTAACTACAAATATCCCCTGAACTCTTTATGAGCACAGAAACACAAGCGTTAAACAAAACACAGTTTAAAATACACAAAAGTTGCACAATATGGATGAGCCCTAGGGGCCACCTAAACCATATACTAAGAAAGTGGTATAAGAGATACCAATCGATAGGGAAACAGGCCTAGGGCCTTGGGAATCGCTGGAGTGGTTCGGGACTAGCAGTGGCTAAGTCAGGAAAGGGCCGCGGGACTCGGGTGCAGTGTTTAAAGTGCAGGCACTCACCAATACAAAGTCTATGGTGCGTAAAAGTTGGAAAGTTAGTTAGTTTGGAAACTTCCGAGTGACCTAGAAAGCTGAAACTTGAGACACAGGCCCCAGAGGTGTGTACCAGTGTAGGAACACCGGCGTTGCTGATTTACCTCACCCACAGGAAGCGGGTGCATAGGGTCAAAATAGAGTCGGGTTTCGTCACGCTGGTCGATGGTGCTTGGAGCTGAAGATGCTGCAGGCGGCTCGATGTGAAGAGTTCTGGTGGATCCAAGGGTGGATCGGAAGTTGTGAAGACCTGAAAGCAGAGGGGACAATGTTCAAAGTCACTAGCCAGTGACTACCGTGGAACCAGATTGGAACCAGGCGATGTCGGTGTAGCGTTCTAATCTAGGACCCTGATCGATACTGTGATCTTATGCCCCTGTACGGCTATAAACCCATTTAGCTCCTATATTGGCATAACCGATCAAATGCAATATTCAAAAACGCGTCTCTGGCCTCACACGAACAGAGCCACATTTCAGAATCGCTTCCTCTGCCACTTCCTTTGCAGCCAATTAGTGCAATGACATAGCAGAAGTTACTATCTAAGATTCCTAGATTAACACTCCCAGTTCCTCAACAAGATAAAAACTCAGCACCCTGGGAAAGCCCCGCTTGCTATGTTTTGATTAGTAATAGAACTCTAATGAGCACTGATAGACGATCACTTCCTAGTGACATCTTTATTGACGTCTTAAGTCCAAAAACTTACGTAAAACAAGGCACCTTTCAGGTATAAATATTACCAACGTTGCCTTAAGCAAACGCTATTTGCCTCTATGCCATCGCTGCTGAAGTTGCTGCTGTTATGCTGATGATACCATAGCTGCTATCGGTACTGCTATTGCTGCTAATGAGCGAACAATGGTGTGGTGAACTTAGGAGCTGAACAGCCGTCCCCCTGCAAGAGCCCAGCAGATGCAAGCTGCCCGCCTACGCTGCCCCTCCTCCTCCTCCTCGACGCGCTGAGAGAGACGCTGTCTTTTCTCCTGCAGAGAAATCCAGCTCCGGCGTTTCCAGGCTACCCTTGCAGGTGACTGGGATATCGAGTCCCTGAAGGAGATACCAGACCTCCATCATTCTATTCCAGAGGTATGGTGCTGACTAAACCCTTAGAGAGAATTCTTGAAGCAAACCTTGGCAAAACCAACTTAACTTAAAGCTACCTACTTACTCCCCTCCCAAGTATTAGGCTTAGGTCAGGTACACTGGGGTAGGCGTAGTTAGAAGCACCCCTTGAGTATTTTAGCCTAATGTGTATATGAATGTGTATATGTTTTATTCATATCAATGCTTTTACAGTATTTTTTCGCAATACTCATCTTACTGTACGTACTTTTCATAATAACAAGTCTTGCAATTGTGGCAATTCATTTCTCTTGTACGAGAAGAAAGACTGTTCAATAAATGTTACCCTTTATTGAAAACGCCCGTCTCTCTATTCTCTACATATTGTGAAAGTAAACTGCACAACCACTGACTGAGTAAAATAACTGTCTATTGTTCACACGACTCTAGAGATTGACTCTTATCTGAGGAGCAAAGTTGTCATGTTGCACGGTTGTTGGAAAACTGAATCCCTTCTTGTCTGTACCAAGGAAGCTGATCACTTCCTATTCAGAAAAGAAAGTTTCCAGTGACCTCTGAGCTAGTTGGTAACAAACCCAATTAAGTTTAGCATAGTCAGTGGAGGCCTGGAAGATCCGCACTTCTACGTCGATACTACTGTTTATGTTATTCCAATGCGCAGGGCCTATTGGGAAAATAGGAAATACACTACATGGCGCCCAAACGTTTGGTAAGGCGATAAACTAACGCAAGATGTTAGAGTAACTCAGTCGTGCATATTTCACACAGACCCCTTTCTCCCGTAAATACTCATAGACGTCTGGAGTGGGTGAAAGGTTAAAATCCGCCCAAACTCAGTAGGAAGAGATTCCTATGTAAAGCTCTAGTTTATTCAACGTTGAAGGATACAGTGTTCCAAAATATTGTGCACCTAATCTTTGTCTCCTTGAAGACCTGATCTGCAAACCTTGCATTTATACAATGCCAGGAGAAAACGGAACCACTGGGGCCGCAGCAGATGCGACTCAGCAGGGTCCCGACGGGACTACTGAACCGGGTGCAATAATCATCCCGGCACATTTAAGAAAATCTATAACGTTAAAACTTATAGAAAATGGACTGACCACACAAGGTGGCACAGTTGTCTTTGTGATAGAGGCACACGAATATCGGCAGACAGAGGTATTCTATTCATGGATAAAATTTCCAGCGGCAAACGCCGCAACACACGAGTTCCACTACTATGTAGTTGGAGTTCCACCGGATGAATACGCTCCTTTAGAGGAGATTGAAATCCCATTAAAATACCAAGAACATTTACTTTGGTTTAAAGGCGCCCTAAAACATAATGATCATATTACCAGGCTCGGTCCACTAGGTAGACCAGGAGCAACGTGGCCGGTTCTAGCCAGCTACACACCACATCCGGACATTGCAAAAATGTCTAAAGAAGAGCTGTTAGTACAGCTAAAAACATTAATTAAAATACATAGGCAATTAGTCCAATATGTAATGCGGACTACAACAGTCCAACCAGCTGTTAATGTACCACAGCTGACCCCTCATCAGGGGAACACTAATAAAATCACACCACAGAACATACAGTCATGTCTTGGTAAAACACCCGTAAAACGGGAACAAATTCCTTTCTGGTTAGCGCAGAAAATTACTCAAATAGAGGCAGTATTTCCGAATACTACCCCTATTGAGAAACACAGAATCTTGACCATTTGCCTTCCTATGGGAATCGCACCACACGTGGAGGACTGTGACACTTGGGGTACAGTCTTTGCTTCCATTTACACAAAAACACATGGTGTTCCGTCAATGGCGGTAATACCAGAAGTGCTAAAACAGATTCAGAATGAATACGGTCCAGAACCTGCTTTAACTCTTGGTATGAAATTACTGAAAGACTTCAGGCAGGTCTCGGTTATATTACTAGCCAACATTAAAGGAGAAGCAGCATCTGTGGCGATCCGCCAGAAGTTGAGGGAAACGGATATAACAGATCAGCCAATTGAGCTTGCCAGAATCATAGAGAAATGCTATGAAGAATTAGGTAGAGACAGCTCGGGTGGGAAACCAGTAAAGCCCCAACTGCTCGAAAATCCTGATAAATTATTTATTAAAAATAATTCAAACACTCCTAAAAAGAGCTGGGATGGAAATAAACAATCCACTCCCAAGGAAAAAGTTTTCCAGTCCAGAGGAAGGTCTCCTCGACGGAGGGAAATAAACTCTGACTCGAGAACACCAGTCTCCCCAGAGGGAGCCCTCTGAGAAAAGATATAACCTTAGAAATAGGGATAATTTGAAAAAACTGATAGATATCAAAGTATTGATACACGTCCCTCTCGATCTTTTTCGCAGAAATCGGAAAGAAGAGGACGGTCAGACCCAGGAGAGCACACCAAGTCCAAAGACAAGGAACCTGCTCAGAGTAAAAAATTACAATTTCCAAAAAAGAAGGTAGCCAGTATTAAAGTCATCGAACATGCCGAGAATACTGAGGACACAGTTGAAAAACGGGGAGTGGGCACAGACAATGTTAAACAGTGCAGCAGAAATCAGTATAGCCCGCAAGATCTTGATGAGTCATCTGGAAACAGTGGACACGAATGAATACATTCAGATTGAAACTGCAGACACCAGACTTAGCGAGCCCCATAAGATATATGAAATAACATTGCGTATAGAGGTTGATAAGACTAGGAAAATAAAGGGTCTATTTTGGGATAAACTCTCAAAAGGCTATGATATTCTGTTAGCTGAAAAAGATTGGCCCCCAGAGTTTGTCAGGGAGTGCCCTCGTGGCGAAGAAATGATTATGCCTGCCTTCTCGAATCACATTCCGATTTACAAAAAATATACTTATGCAAGGAAATGGGCAGTGGCCCAGGCACCGGCATTATATAAAAATCATGTAGGATGGGATGAGGACTCTCCTCCTCACAAAATCCAGTTAAAAAATCAACCAACTGCACAAAGGCAGTATCCCATTAAGCAAGAAGCTAAAAAACAAGTCAGGGAGATTTTAGATCAACTTGAATACCAAGGGGTGATTGAAACATGCACCTCTCAAATGAACAATCCTTTGTTTCCTGTCTCCAAGCCACACAATTCATATCGTCTAGTTTTGGACTACAGACACCTTAATGCATGTTGCAAAACTTTTGCAGTACAAAATTCGCATAGTGCTGCACTAATGAATAACATAGTTAGGAAAACATATAAAACGACATTAGACATATCTAATGGTTTCTTTTGTAAAAACATTGCACCAGAAAGCAGATACTTAACCGCTTTCTCCGTAATGGGGTCTCAGAAAAATTTCTGTAGGCTCCCACAGGGGTTCAAGAACAGCCCAGGACTATTCTCAGCTAGAATAACAGAGGTACTACAAATATATGATGACGAGGCATTATCTTACGTAGATGATATCTATCTCACAGATGACGACTTGGATACTCACTTGAAAAGAGTGAACACCATTATACTTGGGTTCGCAGCAGAGGGTTACAAATTCAACTTTAAAAAGTCTCGAATTGCCCATCTGACAGTAATATTTTTAGGATACGAATTATCAAGTGAAGGGAAAAGCCTAGCGGACAACTTCTTAGAGAAGTGCGCTGTACTCCAAGCTCCAAAAACGCTGAAGAATTTACAATCAATGCTAGGCTTTCTGAATTTCGAAAGAACATACGTTCTAAATTACGCAGAGAGGGTTAAACCACTCTACGAACTACTTGTGAGAAGTTGGCCCGATATGCAACGTTCGCTATTCTAGCGACCGCTATGTATCGTTCCAACGACCCCTTATGGTGTTTGGTTGTAAGTCAACCTATAGACCAGCTATCCTAGTAGCGTGGATACGAGCAGTCTAAGGCTAAAGACTCTAGAGGGCGCGTTAAGCCAGCTGTTTACCACACATGTACCCCTTGAACACCAAGTGAAAGGACACCACACAAGTGTTATGAAAATAAACAGGATATTTATTAAGATTCACAACAGCCCTGGACTCTTTATGAGGACAGGGTACTAAGCACAAACCAAATCTCTTAGGAAAATACTTCAAGTGCACAATTAAAACAAGTGTCCGAGGACACGGAAAGTTTAAGGTCTCGGGCGGACCCGATAAGGCAAGTCGGAAGCGAGGGACTCGGGACCCTAGAGTAAAGAGGCTATGCAGGCACCGAAATGCCGAGTTACGTAGCCACGAGGGCTGCGGCTGCACAAGTCTTACAGGCGTCGGGGTCTTCGCTGACGAGCCAGGAGCCGGAAGAAAAGGAGTTGCTGGCCGGCGACCAGTGATGAATAGTTCGTAGAGATCCAAGCCTGGATCAGAGATGGTTGATACCTGAAAGCAGAGGGGACCAAGTTCGTACTACTAGCCAGTAGTCAGAGGGTACCAGGAGGGCACCGGTTGGCCGTCACCTCAACCAGGTGAGTGGGCGACGCTGGGCTCTGCAGTCTCACGGACCAGGAGGCGTTGTCGGCGACCACGGTGGAGGTGCGAGCTGTCCCACGAAGGATGATGCTGTCGGCGTCGCTGGGCCCAGGATGGGGCAACAAGCCTTGGCAGATCTCAGGGCCACGTGGTGGGCCTAAGATGGCGTCTTGAGTGGACCAGGAGGGTCCGGGGTGCTTCTCGCAAAGATGGAAGCAAGGGCCAGTCTGGAGCAACCAGACCAGCAGAGTTGTTTGTCGGTCGTCGTCAAGGAAGGGCACAAGCCAGCGGCTAGTGACCAGACAACGTGCTGAGCAGCGAGCAGAAGGGCCCCACGCAGATCGTGGAGATGCTGGGGGACTGCACTTCGGTGCTGGAGCGGCTCAGGGTCGGGGCTTCTCGGACCCCAGAGCACTCACCAGGGAATTGCTTCGAAGGTCGTGCTGGTTAAGAGCGTGCAGGTTCTGATGATGGCCGGTCCCTCGAGGTCTCGTCGCACCCACAGATCACAGCTGAGCTGATGACGTGGGTAGAGGTCAGAGGTGCCAGGGAAGCCGGTTCTCGTCGAGCTGGGCCGTCGGATTCCTTGAGGAAGGACTTACAGCAAACCGCAGAGTTCTTAGATGGTGCCCGCTGATGCAGGGTGACTACTCCTTAGTCACAAGGGAGAAATCTTGAGAAGAGTCTTGATTGTCCTTTCGTAGAAAGTAGTTCTTGATTCAAAGATGATCTAATTTGGAAGGGTCCCCGCTCCGGCCTTTATTCTAAAGAAAGGGGTGGGTACATGACTAGGTCCTGCCCTAAGGGTGGGACCAGGAAGGGGGGTAGCTACACCCCTCTCCCCTGCCGGACTTTCCCCAGGCCAGGGCTGGCGCCCCTGGAACTGGTTCTGACCGGCAGATGCGTAGTGAGCACCGGGGTGCCACTCCGCAGTCACCTTCTCGCAAAAGCCCTACCTACCCAGAATACACAAACCCTGTCTGGGACGGTGCGAACATCGCCCTCGACAGGAAACCCTTTGTCCAAGCGCTCCTCGCTGGAAGGACTCCCAGCAGCAGGAGGTCAGACTCGTGTCTGTGGTGGCAGCATCCATTTTGTGGAGCTGAGGCTTTAGTTAACTTTAACCGGGGTTCACAGTTACGTACATGTCGTGTCCCTCTAGAAGGGTGGAATGCTAACCTCGTCGCCAGAATTGGTGAGAGGGCAGCACCCCGATTCGTATGACACCTTACTCGACATGCCTTGGTAACGCGACACCGAAGTTACCGATGTGGTACGCGTTATCATGGAACAGCCATTGGGTCTTGATTCCGCAAGCTGCAACCGGGCTCGGCTCGGGCCTGAACCTAGCTCACACGAGCCCATGCACTCTGCCTTCAGGATTGTCAAGGCCTGCCATAGGAGTGACTGATAGGAACTCGAGTGTCCATTGTATGGTTAGATATAGGGCTACTATATCTAAAGCAAAGTGTGATTACACGACTTCGCCCCAGCTGTCATGCAGCCAGTTGTGTCAAATTTAGGAGGCCAGCCAGGGGTGGCATAATACATGCTGCAGCCCCTGGCGGCCCTGGGTACACCTATGCCCTGAGTTACAGGGTCTGATAAGGTGGCCCAGTACCAATTGGTAAATGCACCTAGGGTACATGTCGTAATTTAGAAAGAGAACAGCCAGGCTGTGGGTCTGATTAGCAGGCCCACAGCCAGAGAAAGTCGTAAACCAGTGAAACAAAAGCAAAAAATCTGGGTGATCATAGGATTGCAGACCCTACTCTCCTACATGACCCCCCCCCAAACGTCGGAACAATAAGCTAACCTTGACCAGGTGAGTCTTCTTGTTCTAAGTGGAAATATCTGGAGAGCCCATCGGCATTGCCATGATCAGTACCAGGTCTATGTTCCACTGTAAAATCCATCCCCTGTAGGGAAATGGACCACCTAAGCAGTTTGGGGTTTTCACCCTTCATCTGATTTAGCCACAAGAGGGGCTTATGGTCGGTCTGAATCTTGAAGTGAGTGCCAAACAAGTATGGCCTCAGCTTCTTCAGGGCCCAAACCACAGCAAAGGCCTCCCTCTCAATAGCTGACCAATTCTTCTCTCTAGGGGTCAGCCTTCTGCTCATAAAAGCAATGGGCTGGTCTTGACCATCAAAATTCAGTTGAGAAAGAACAGCTCCCACACCCAACTCAGAAGCATCTGTTTGGACAATGAATGGTTTGGAGTAGTCCGGACTCTTGAGGATAGGCGCCGTGCACATGGCCTGCTTTAGGTCATCGAATGCTTTTTGACAGCTCGCTGTCCACTGAACCTTTTTTGGCATTTTCTTACTTGTCAGTTCATTTAATGGCGTCACAATTGAACCATAGTTCCTGACAAACTTCCTATAGTAACCAGTCAGGCCCAAGAAAGCTCGAACCTGAGTCTGGGTGTTTGGAGGAGCCCAGTCCCTGATTGACTGTATCTTGCTCTCCAGTGGCTGAACCTGGCCTCCACCTACAAGGTGGCCCAGGTATACAACCTGTGTCTGCCCTATCTGGCACTTGGTGGCCTTGATAGTGAGGCCTGCCGCTTGCAGAGCCTCTAACACTTTCCGCAGGTGGACCAGGTGATCCTCCCAGGTGGAGCTAAAGACAGCAATATCATCAAGATACGCCGCACAGAAGTCATCCAGCCCAGTAAGGACTTGATTCACCAACCGTTGGAAGGTGGCAGGTGCATTTTTCAGACCAAAGGGCATCACCACGAACTGATAATGCCCACCAGGGGTTGAAAATGCGGTTTTAGGCTTGGCGTCCTCAGCTAACCTGATTTGCCAATACCCAGCTGTCAGGTCAAACGTACTTAAGTAGTTGGCCGAAGCCAATCTATCAATAAGCTCGTCTGCCCTTGGTATTGGGTGGGCGTCAGTCTTAGTGACTGCATTGAGACCCCTGTAGTCTACGCAGAACCTCATCTCTCTCTTACCACCCTGGGTGTGAGGTTTCGGCACTAGAACTACGGGACTAGCCCAAGGGCTGTCCGAGGGTTCAATGACTCCCAGCTCCAACATTTTCTGCACTTCACTCTTGATGCAGTCTCTAACGTGATCAGGCTGCCGGTAGAT
The DNA here is from genome assembly GCF_964263255.1 of Lissotriton vulgaris. NCBI lineage: Eukaryota > Metazoa > Chordata > Amphibia > Caudata > Salamandridae > Lissotriton > Lissotriton vulgaris. Next base: position 2,134,804,177 of record NC_141691.1, on the reverse strand, counting down.
TTTACTCTTAACGGGCAAGCTGTCACCAGTGTCAACCTCATGGGTACACCAATCGGTCTGACTGGGTGTTAGAGAAAACATATGTCTGAACGACTGAAGAACCTGTTTACAGTCGCTCTGTTGATGTTCGGAGAGGCTGCCACAAAAGACAACACCATCTACCGATCCATCGTCAGGATTCTGAGTGAGCAGGTCGGGGAGAGGGTCACTCTCTTCTTCCTGTCCCTCATCTAGGGCCATGAGCAAACTCATGTCCTTCCTGTCGACATATGCCTTGAGCCTGTTGACATGAAGCACCCTATGGGGGCTCCGGGGAGTTCCCAGGTCGACCAGGTAGGTGACCTCTCCCTTTTTCTCCAGGATGGTGTAGGGCCCGGACCATTTGTCCTTGAGTGCTGCTGGGGCCACCGGCTCCAACACCCACACCTTCTGTCCGGGCTGGTAAACAGTCAAGACAGCCTTTTGGTCATGCCAAGCTTTTTGGAGTTCTTGGCTGGCCTTAAGGTTTTCAGATGCCTTCTCCATGTATTCAGCCATCCGCGAGCGGAGGCCAAGCACATAGTCCACTATGTTGGCTGCAGGCTTTTTGAGAGGTCTCTCCCATCCTTCCTTCACCAAACACAGGGGTCCTCTTACAGGATGCCCGTACAAAAGTTCAAAAGGGCTGTAGCCAACCCCCTTCTGTGGGACTTCTCTGTAGGCGAACAAGAGGCAGGGGATCAGGACGTCCCATCTACGCCGAAGCTTTTCAGGTAGTCCATGAATCATCCCTTTAAGGGTCCTGTTGAATCTCTCAACAAGCCCATTGCATTGTGGATGATAGGGTGTAGTGAACTTGTAGTTGACACCACATTCCTTCCACATAGCAGTTAAGTAGCTCGACATAAAGTTTGCACCTCTGTCGGAGACGACCTCCTTAGGGAAGCCCACTCTGGAGAATACTCCAACTAGGGCTCTTGCCACAACAGGTGCTGTAGTGGTCCTAAGGGGAATAGCTTCAGGATACCTGGTGGCATGATCCACTACCACCAGTATAAACTTGTGCCCTGATGCTGTTGGTGGTTCCATGGGACCGACGATGTCGATCCCCACCCGTTCAAAGGGCACCCCCACCACAGGCATTGGTATAAGGGGGGCCTTTGTCATGCCACCTGACTTACCACTGGCTTGGCAAGTGACACAGGAGCGGCAAAACTCCTTGGTATCTTCGTTCATATGAGGCCAGTGAAAGTGTGAGACAAGCCTGTCCCACGTTTTCGTCTGGCCCAAGTGACCTGCTAAGGGAATCTCGTGGGCCAAGGTAAGTAGGAAACCTCGCTGAGACAAGGGTACAACCAGCCTCCTGGTCATGCCAGGCTTGGGGTCTCTTGACTCAGTGTACAGGAGTCCATCTTCCCAGTATACCTTGTGGGTACCTGTGGCGTTCCCAGCAGCCTCAGCAGCAGCCTGCTGTCTGAGGGGTTCAAGAGAAGGGCAGTCTAACTGGTCCTTCCCCAGGTCCTCCCTTGAGGGTCCCCCTGAACCCAAGAATTCAACTTGATCAAGTTCGAACTCCCTAGGCTCAGTTTCCCTCAATTCCTGTAGGTCAGCCTCCTCTGAGACTTGATCCACGACCTGGGGCAAGGGGGATGGCGCAGCCTTAACCCTACCGCTCTTTTTCTTGGGAGGTGTCTGGTCCGTTGTTCCAGGATCCAGCACCTGTTCAGTGGGGCATTTCCTGACCTGTGACCTGGTCACAGCGAACACATGTGCTGGCAAACCTAACATTTCCATGTGAGTCCGGTGCTCCACTTCTGACAATTGTGATGACTCCAAATCATTGCCCAACAAACAATCCACTGGGAGGTCTGGACTAACTACAACCTTCTTTTGGCCAGTTACCCCTCCCCAGGAGAAAGCTACAATTGCCATACTGTGATTGGTAGTGACATTGCTTGCATTGGTCACCAGGAATTCTGTACCTGGCATGATCTGTCCAGGGTCCACAAAGTTAGGCGTCACCATGGTGACGCTGGCACAAGTGTCCCTATAGGCCTGAGCCATCTTTCCATTTATGAAAGGCGTCTGTCTGTATTTGCCCAAGGTATTGGGACTTATGTCAGGGGACACGTCCGCGTCCCCTGTACTGACAAGGACAGCCTGAGTGAGTGTGCCAACTAAGTTGTCACGCCCCTCAGAACCCAGGGTTAACCCTACTAAACCCTTGGGAGGCGCACTACCACTGCTGACTGTACTAGGGGGCACAGGTGCCTTAGGGGCTGCAGTGGCAGGAGTCTGCCCTCCTCCTTTCTTGGTGCACTCACTAAACCAGTGAGATTTACTTTTACAGTACTGGCACCATCTTTTGGATTGGCCTTCTTTCTTCTTTTGGGGAGCCTGACCCCCACCCTCTTTGGGTTGTTGGGGACCTGTCGAAGACTTCTGGTCATTTTGTTCCCCCTTAGAATCTTTATCCTTCTGGTCTGCTTTCTTCTGACCACCTTGATTCTGGCCCTGGTTCTGTTTAACTCTCGTACGAACCCATCTGTCTGCCTTCTTTCCCAATTCTTGGGGAGAGGTCAGATCCGAGTCGACAAGATGCTGATGCAACAACTGGTTCTGACAATTGTTTAAAATTTGTTCTCTCATCATCAAATTATACAATCCTTTGTAATCAGTAACCTTACTGCCCAGCAACCAGCCCTCAAAAGCCTTAGTGGCACAATCGACAAAGTCAGACCAATCTTGAGACTGCGTTTTCTGGGTATCCCTGAACAGCACCCTGTACTGCTCAGTGGTTAGGCCGAACCCTTCAACGAGTGTATTTTTCAAGACTTGGTAATCGTTCGCATCCTCCACCCTTGTGGTGAGGAGCTTGTCTCTTCCTTTACCTTCACAGGAGAGCCACAAGATAGCTGCCCACTGACTCTGGGGAACACCTTGCACCGTGCAGGCCCTCTCCAAAGCAGTAATCCATTTGTGGATGTCGTCCCCTTGTTTAAAGGGGGGCACTATCTTACCAAGGTGTTTCGTATCGAAACTCTTTTCCCTATTGCTAGGTACATTGCTGCCACCAGTGGGGACTACCCCACTTAACTGTTGCTCTCTCGCAAAGGCAAGCCTTTTTTTGGCCAGGGCAAGTTCTTCCCTTTCGATCCTCAGATTAGCTGCCCTTTCCTTAGCTTCGTACACCCTCCGCTGAGGGGACGTCATCCCTCTTTGCGAAGAGTTGCGAGAGCCATTGGTTTGAAGGGATCTGCCAGAGTCTCTTGACAGAGATCGGGCTCGTCCATTCCCAATGTTAAGCGGACCTGACAGTAGCGCCGGGGGTCCCCCAGTACCACTATCATGTTTGCTTAAGTTGGACCTGCTTAGTCTAACGACTTCTACCTGTCCCTTATCTGCCTCATCCCCAGAGGGATCCTCATCCTCATCATCCTCCACATCTTCGTTCTCAGTTGCGAGGTGGATGAGGTCAGGATCGTCTCTGGTTCCCTCGAGGGGAGGCATGTCTCCTTCTGGATTAGAAGGGCTAAGAAGTTTCTCAGCCTTTCTGGCATCATAAGTCTCCAAGAGACCAATCAGAAAGGACGTTGTGGGGTTAGACCCCTGCTTGATCTTCCTGGAGTGACACAGCTGTCTAAACTCCTTGAAGCTCAGCACAGTATATCCTGAAGGGATGACCTGTGGAGGGTCAACTGACACAAGGGGAGACCCAGAGTTTCCTCCTTTGTCCGACATACTGTTTCTAGTGTGGTGTAAGTGATGCACCTACCTACACTACGTGTTTACCTACTGTTCCCTTGCTAAGAGTTGCAGCCAAGGTGTGCTAAGCCTTGAGGAGCTACAACAGCTGGTTCAGTAGAACTCAGAGTATTCTAAGCTTTAGTTATATGTACTAATAGTACTTATGTGATCTTTCAACAAGATATTCTTAGGATACGTGTGGTAAAACAACAGCAAGCTCAAATCCCAACCGCTGCTCACCAATGTGAGAAGTTGGCCCGATATGCAACGTTCGCTATTCTAGCGACCGCTATGTATCGTTCCAACGACCCCTTATGGTGTTTGGTTGTAAGTCAACCTATAGACCAGCTATCCTAGTAGCGTGGATACGAGCAGTCTAAGGCTAAAGACTCTAGAGGGCGCGTTAAGCCAGCTGTTTACCACACATGTACCCCTTGAACACCAAGTGAAAGGACACCACACAAGTGTTATGAAAATAAACAGGATATTTATTAAGATTCACAACAGCCCTGGACTCTTTATGAGGACAGGGTACTAAGCACAAACCAAATCTCTTAGGAAAATACTTCAAGTGCACAATTAAAACAAGTGTCCGAGGACACGGAAAGTTTAAGGTCTCGGCGGACCCGATAAGGCAAGTCGGAAGCGAGGGACTCGGGACCCTAGAGTAAAGAGGCTATGCAGGCACCGAAATGCCGAGTTACCTAGCCACGAGGGCTGCGGCTGCACAAGTCTTACAGGCGTCGGGGTCTTCGCTGACGAGCCAGGAGCCGGAAGAAAAGGAGTTGCTGGCCGGCGGCCAGTGATGAATAGTTCGTAGAGATCCAAGCCTGGATCAGAGATGGTTGATACCTGAAAGCAGAGGGGACCAAGTTCGTACTACTAGCCAGTAGTCAGAGGGTACCAGGAGGGCACCGGTTGGCCGTCACCTCGACCAGGTGAGTAGGCGACGCTGGGCTCTGCAGTCTCACGGACCAGGAGGCGTTGTCGGCGACCACGGTGGAGGTGCGAGCTGTCCCACGAAGGATGATGCTGTCGGCGTCGCTGGGCCCAGGATGGGGCAACAAGCCTTGGCAGATCTCAGGGCCACGTGGTGGGCCTAAGATGGCGTCTTGAGTGGACCAGGAGGGTCCGGGGTGCTTCTCGCAAAGATGGAAGCAAGGGCCAGTCTGGAGCAACCAGACCAGCAGAGTTGTTTGTCGGTCGTCGTCAAGGAAGGGCACAAGCCAGCGGCTAGTGACCAGACAACGTGCTGAGCAGCGAGCAGAAGGGCCCCACGCAGATCGTGGAGATGCTGGGGGACTGCACTTCGGTGCTGGAGCGGCTCAGGGTCGGGGCTTCTCGGACCCCAGAGCACTCACCAGGGAATTGCTTCGAAGGTCGTGCTGGTTAAGAGCGTGCAGGTTCTGATGATGGCCGGTCCCTCGAGGTCTCGTCGCACCCACAGATCACAGCTGAGCTGATGACGTGGGTAGAGGTCAGAGGTGCCAGGGAAGCCGGTTCTCGTCGAGCTGGGCCGTCGGATTCCTTGAGGAAGGACTTACAGCAAACCGCAGAGTTCTTAGATGGTGCCCGCTGATGCAGGGTGACTACTCCTTAGTCACAAGGGAGAAATCTTGAGAAGAGTCTTGAGTGTCCTTTCGTAGAAAGTAGTTCTTGATTCAAAGATGATCTAATTTGGAAGGGTCCCCGCTCCGGCCTTTATTCTAAAGAAAGGGGTGGGTACATGACTAGGTCCTGCCCTAAGGGTGGGACCAGGAAGGGGGGTAGCTACACCCCTCTCCCCTGCCGGACTTTCCCCAGGCCAGGGCTGGCGCCCCTGGAACTGGTTCTGACCGGCAGATGCGTAGTGAGCACCGGGGTGCCACTCCGCAGTCACCTTCTCGCAAAAGCCCTACCTACCCAGAATACACAAACCCTGTCTGGGACGGTGCGAACATCGCCCTCGACAGGAAACCCTTTGTCCAAGCGCTCCTCGCTGGAAGGACTCCCAGCAGCAGGAGGTCAGACTCGTGTCTGTGGTGGCAGCATCCATTTTGTGGAGCTGAGGCTTTAGTTAACTTTAACCGGGGTTCACAGTTACGTACATGTCGTGTCCCTCTAGAAGGGTGGAATGCTAACCTCGTCGCCAGAATTGGTGAGAGGGCAGCACCCCGATTCGTATGACACCTTACTCGACATGCCTTGGTAACGCGACACCGAAGTTACCGATGTGGTACGCGTTATCATGGAACAGCCATTGGGTCTTGATTCCGCAAGCTGCAACCGGGCTCGGCTCGGGCCTGAACCTAGCTCACACGAGCCCATGCACTCTGCCTTCAGGATTGTCAAGGCCTGCCATAGGAGTGACTGATAGGAACTCGAGTGTCCATTGTATGGTTAGATATAGGGCTACTATATCTAAAGCAAAGTGTGATTACACGACTTCGCCCCAGCTGTCATGCAGCCAGTTGTGTCAAATTTAGGAGGCCAGCCAGGGGTGGCATAATACATGCTGCAGCCCCTGGCGGCCCTGGGTACACCTATGCCCTGAGTTACAGGGTCTGATAAGGTGGCCCAGTACCAATTGGTAAATGCACCTAGGGTACATGTCGTAATTTAGAAAGAGAACAGCCAGGCTGTGGGTCTGATTAGCAGGCCCACAGCCAGAGAAAGTCGTAAACCAGTGAAACAAAAGCAAAAAATCTGGGTGATCATAGGATTGCAGACCCTACTCTCCTACACTACTTAAACCTGATTTTAAACAAATCAATTGGACTCAGAACCACACAGAAATTTTGAGATCATTGCAAATAGACATGTTAGCAAAAACAAAATTAAATACACGTGACAACACACGCGATCTTGTAATCTGAGTCATCCCAGGAAGATGCGGATTCACGTACCTAACCTCTAATGAGGGAGAAAAGGTACCAATTTCAATTAAATCTCACTTGTACACACAAGCAGAAAAAACATTCAGTCCCACAGAAAATACTGTAAAAGCAGTGCAAATTGCATTAGCAAATGAATGAGAACTGGCACACGGCAAACGGATTAATATCCTCACAGCAGAATCCGCCTTCGAGGCGCTATTCAGCCCAGTAAACCTGCCTACAGTGTCACTGGATCCGAAATGGATACAGTGTATAGATTCTCTTGGAGCGGAAGATGTGAAATACTATTTCGCCCTGCAATTCGAAGAACTGAATGATTTAGAATATGAAGAAGAATATCCTCTGCCAATCGAACTTCTGCCTCTCCCACAATACGCCTGTATAATCTATACAGATAGATTTGTACAACATTCCTACGATGCAGCCTGTGCGATTATTAAAGGTCATTGGCTGTGCGGTAAATTCAGACCGAAAATAACAAAAACTGAATCAGTTAGAAACTGTTCGGCTCAGAGAGCTGAAATCAGATCTTTAAAGATGGTGCTTGAAAATGCAGAACGTGAATTACCGACACTTATCGTGTGTGATTCTCAGTTTTGCGTCAACTCTTACAATAATAAGTTGCAGAGCTGGATTGAAAATGATTACAAAGATGACACAGGTGCCACAATAAAGCATAAATTGCTCTGGAACCAGGTAGCTCTTTTACAGAAAGAACTACAAAAGACTCACGTGATACACGCACAGAGTCTTCAACGTGATGGCGTTCACGTTGCAGGGAATTCATTGGCTAATACAGCCACAGCGGAAGCAACTAAACCGGCTTCCGTAGCCACAAAAAAGCGTGCAGAAAAATACATAGACGGGAAAACCATGCTGGCAGTAAAAACGACCGTAAAAGGCGACTGTGCAGCACTACCCGTGAACTATCCACTCAATTATGCATACGTAATCGATGCAAACTCCGTTCCTTTTGCTCGAATCCCTGGAGTGGGGGATAGCGTAATTCCAAACATGAACAGGAGAATATTTTTAATAGTAGACGCGCACATGGGTTTGGGTCCTAGACACAGAAATATCAAGGAATCCCTGACTGAATTACAATCGGTATACTGGTGGCCGGGAATGAGTGTACAACACCAAATATATGCAAACAACTGTGAAAACTGTAACAGGGATCGCAGTAGTGAACTACACTACCGGCTACCAATCAGAAACAGCGTAACGCTGTCTACATCCCATCCTGCGTCCTATTAATCCTTAATGCTAAACACACTTAAAAAATGTGGCCTCCAGTGCTCGGCTGACGCCAGAACGGTTATAAAAGATCTGCGAGTCTTTATCGGCACATACGCAATTGCCATGTTCCATTCTGACCAGGGTCCTGCTTTCAGCTCTTGAGCTTATAAGGAGGCCATGGCTAGCATGGGGGTTGGGTTGTGGTATTCTTGTCCGTCACACCCCGAAGGGAATAGTGTGGTAGAAAGAAAAAAACGGGACATAAAGCAATCTATAACAGCGAAGGTATTAGGTTCGGGTGCTGGGTGGGTCAAACATCTAATATGTGTCCAAATCACTCTTAATAATTTGCCAAGAAATTCTATAAAAGGTTTCAGCCCATACGAACTATTGTTCGGAACTAGAATGAGAGTTCAGGACTTAGATAGTCAAGTATCAGTGGTACAAGATAAAAAAACAACAGACTTTGACATCAAAGATCGTTTGGCTGTTTTACAGAACTTGAATGAAACAAGAAAATCCTTAAGCAACATAAAGTTAAAGCAACAGCCAGCTACCACTGACGAGGCACCACAAGCAACAGCCCCAGCAAGACCTGTCTGGATTCCAAAGATTGGGGATCTAGTCAGAGAAAAAATAGCGGTGAAGAAGGAATTTGGGCCTTCTTACAGAAAAGTAGTACCTGTCTTGGCAGTCACCGGAACAAGATCAGTAGTACTACCGCCCCTTGCTGGTAAAAAGGAGAACAGAGTTGTATCAATCGACCTGGTAAAACCACAAGCATGTGGCCTATAATCAACAGTAGGCCCAGTGGACTCCCGAGAAACAACAGAATACCCAAACTTGCAACAATCCAAGAGGTTCAAACTGAAAGACTAATCACATTCGATCAGCCTGCAGTGCACAGAGAAGGACTATGCAATAATGCCATGGAACTCGTGCCTCTTGAGATACAGATTGAAACAGTTCGTCAAGGAACACCAGTCTACAATAATGTGGCATCAGAGAGTGCTACCGAAAGACAAATTGAAAGAACAATCCCAACAATTGACAGAACTGCCTCTGGTTATTTCATCGACTTCGACAACTTTTCTTAGGATCAAAGTAACCCCGAATTGATGCCAGAAACAGAAAAGACTTTTAAAGAAAAAGCAACAGAACTCTTTCAAAAAATCAAAGAAGTATATCTGGATGCACCATTGATTGAGCATTGGATTATTTCGGGGGTATTCATACTCCTACTATGCCTAATTTTAGTTTTAATTTTGGGAAAGTTTATTACAATTGAATGGACACAGCAAGTCAGAACATCAACTTAGTCCTCAAACCACACAGATCATCCCAGGTGAAGAAAAGAGAACTGTCAACAGTAAATGTCACAGCCATTCCAATACCCGGTGGGGTAGTATGGGAGAATTATGACTATGAGATCTATGGTCCGGTCGAAATCCTGAAGTATCCTCACCAACTCAAGGTTTCCTTAAGTGACTTTGTAAAACCTAGTACATTCTCTGATGATTGGGACTTTGACAGTATTAATGACATGATGTCTGATTTAGTAATGTCAGCTAGATTCACAGACCATGATTATTTACAAGGTTCGTCTAGTTATGAACAGTTGTTCTGTTTTACACATTATGGCGATCATTATTTGCATAAATCTGCACAGCCTAGAAATGTTTTTAAGTATAATCAATGGGAACATTGTGCTACACCACCTAAAATCAGTTCTAAAACATTCTTTGAGAAATTCAAGTACTTCTCAGGGTTTAACACCAGTAATGCAGAAACGTTTTATTACAAACTGTTAGATAAAACAGGAATGAAAACAATGCTGACAAACACTAAATTAATATATTCAGAAGCATTTTATGAAAACATGATCACATTTGGTTTTGATTATTGGAAAAATAACATTGAAACAAAAACCATTTGGGGTACGAAAGATTGGCAGGTACAAGGCCTAGAAGCACTATTCAGAACCTGCATGATACCAGAACAAATGATGTTTTTAAATGACACAATTCACCAAACATCCTGTCTTGGCCTAGCTAAGATCAAAGACCTAAACATACAGTCTATTCCAAAGCCAATACCTGAAAATGCAAAAACAGATATTGAGATAGACGTATCTAAATTTTACATTTAAACAGAACACATCCTGATTGGAAAAAGTGGTTAATCTGGCCTACTGACACAAACAACTGTCAAGATAGATTCCTGAACAAAACACAGGGGTTAAAAATGACCAGACAAGACCCTAGATACTCCCAGAGACAACATCCAGGGATAGTAACAACATACAGTGTAGGGAAACTCTGCCTCGAATGGCTAGGACCATCCACAATGGCTGAAATTAAGCAACACTTATCTTTACTTAAAGATGGTGCTGATTTGCGCGATTTCATACTGTGACCACTCAAACAGCATCAAAAGCGTTTCATAGTTCAATGCTGCCTTCAACGAGGCTTGGAAAGTCACACAAATTGAAACAGCTGAAAAAATACGAGAAATTGATCGTATTAATTTGGAAAAATCACTTTCTGTAGTGGACAATGGGTTAATGACTCTGTCCTCCAGAATATATTCGTTGGACAATATTGTATCCTCTGCCTTTGATATAATAGACAGAGACTTGCTAATGTTACAGCATGGCCAGTCACAATTACGTTCTATTGTACCATTAGGCTGGACGCTGCAAAATCTTCGTTCAGGCTACGTGCCTTGGCGTTTAATCAACACAACGTCATTGTTTTCCATTTTTAACCTTACTGATAAACAAATCAGCTTGGCACAGAAAGGAGCAGACTATACAATCCTGAGCATCAAAAAACTTGAGAGATTACCATTGACAATGTCAGAAAGTCCTGTCATTGAATGGATAATACACGGAAATATTACAATTCCGATAACAACTTTCCGATTTAAGAAGTGCCTTGAATACATACCTACAGGCCAGTATGAACGATTAGGTAAAGGATATGTTAAGTCAGCATGGAAATTACCATACACACATTCATGCTATAGTGACAGCAACAAAAATGTATTTCTTAGTGGTGAAAACTGTAAACGTTCACTAAGCGGTATACTTTTGTGCCAGGGTATTAATTTACATGGAGCCTGTGAAGGTAATTCCACCAGCTTGTCACACCTGCAACTCAGATAGAGCCTTTCTTTATGCAACTCGCAAATGGGAGTTACATTCTAAGAACGGATCACAGATGTTGTGGCCTTTTGCCAGGAAAAGCGTATCTCGTAAGCGTAACTTCCATGGTCAAATGCTGTATGCAAGCATTGTTCCCGAGCGGCCCTGGAGACATAGAGACTCCCATCTGGCCTCATCTGCATTTCTCTTCTATACGAATTGATACTTTAAGCAAAATGAAGTCTGTGCTTTTGCAGACAACAGTGCCAATCACGTCATCAAAAGAGACGTATGATCTCCTAGTTGCAAGGACAGCTACGGAGGTTCATGACCTTTTATCAACAAATTGCCCCGTGCATTTCGTAGAAATGTTGAGCCAACTCCTTAACATGTCTAGTGCCACAGGCATCCCAGGCATATTTAAGACGATTTTTACGGGACTGCTTACACCATTTCAAGCAATTCTGGGAATCGTTCCAAATTTTGTCCACTCTGTTTTTGGCGGCATACCCATATTTTTGGGACTTGTAGCAGGGATTTTATTTTTGACCGTCCTGCTCCGATATGGCAAGACACAGGTCAGACATGACTCCTATGGGAATGGAAGAAACAATCCTAGCAGTGCGCTACCGGGACAGAATAACTAGAGTCCTTGGATTGGCCAGGCTGAGAGATCTAAACATGACCTGGTTCCTTTCATTCAGACCGATATGGCAAAACTGCATCTTACTTGTACTTCGATGTATGCTATGCAGAGATGAGTGCGTGTTGGACACCTGTCTTTCACTTCCATCAACAGTACAAATGGATGTCGATACTTTGCTAAGTCCGATAACGGCTCACGCATTGTGTTGTCCCCAGCGGCTACCAATCCTGATGACGGCATTCGTTGAGACTCCTGTGCTACGACTAGGTGGTAACAGTGGAGCGAGTGACAAAAGCAACATCACCAGGTACGACCTTCTGTGAACATTGCTGATCCAGCCTTTGATGACAGCAATCATTCTCACACCTGCGAAGTTACAGCACTATCGAATTTGGTCGAACTGTCACCTGATTTTGTAGACCAATTCTTTGAGAGCCTGTCTGATATGATGTTCTCACCCGAACAGAAACAATAACTTTAGAGAAGCATTCCGACACACAGCGTTCCCATGAACTCTGAATTCGGCCTTCAGTTTTGAACAACAAAAACTGCTAAAAGCGTTGGAACTCTATTTTCCCCGTTCAGCAAGAATTCTTTTGAATTGAACACTTTTTAATATTCACCCTTTTTCTGGCACGAAAATTCTTTGCTTAAAGTAGAACTATTCTTAGAGAACAGAAGCTTCTACTTCTATATTTTTAGATACATCTGGAGACATAATAACTTTACACCAGCCTCTAGCACATTTTACTGCAATGCATTTATATGTGATGAAATTATCTCGCCCTTCCTTTCTGTATTCAGAGGTATTTCATGTGTAATTCTTTTTGCAAAATCGTTCATTGATTTCTTATGCTATAATTTTTGAATGATTTCTATGCTTTAAAAACGTACAGTACCTACATTTTCACGTATTAGAAATACGCCTATTTCAAATGCATATATGTATATTGGGGTGGGCAATGTTACACATGCATCTTATTGCTCTAGTTTTAGTAATTTGATGGACATGAATTCGTGGAGTGGGTGTAGCATTCTAATCTAGGACCCTGATCGATACTGTGACCTTATGCCCCTGTACGGCTATAAACCCATTTAGCTCCTATATTGGCATAACCGATCAAATGCAATATTCAGAAACTCGTCTCTGGCCTCACACGAACAGAGCCACATTTCAGAATCACTTCCTCTGCCACTTCCTTTGCAGCCAACTAGTGCAATGACATAGCAGAAGTTACTATCTAAGATTCCTAGATTAACACTCCGAGTTCTTCAACAAGATAAAAACTCAGCACCCTGGGAAAGCCCCGCTTGCTGTGTTTTGATTAGTAATAGAACTCTAATGAGCACTGATAGACGATCACTTCCTAGTGACATCTTTATTGACGTCTTATGTCCAAAAACGTACGTCAAACAAGGCACCTTTCAGGTATAAATATTACCAACGTTGCCTTAAGCAAACGCTAGCTGCCTCAATGCCATCGCTGCTGAAGTTGCTGCTGTTATGCTGATGATACCATAGCTGCTATCGGTACTGCTATCGCTGCTAATGAGCGAACGGTGGTGTGGTGAACTTAGGAGCTGAACAGCCGTCACCCTGCAAAAGCCCAGCAGATGCAAGCCGCCGGCGGACGCTGCCCCTCCTCCTCCTCCTCGACGCGCTGAGAGAGACGCTGTCTTTTCTCCTGCAGAGAAATCCAGCTCCGGCGTTTCCAGGCTACCCTTGCGGGTGACTGGGATATCGAGTCCCTGAAGGAGATACCAGACCTCCATCATTCTATTCCAGAGGTATGGTGTTGACTAAACCCTTAGAGAGAATTCTTGAAGCAAACCTTGGCAAAACCAACTTAACTTAAAGCTACTTACTTACTCCCCTCCCAAGTATTAGGCTTAGATCAGGTACACTGGGGTAGGCGTAGTTAGAAGCACCAGTTGAGTATTTTAGCCTAATGTATATATGAATGTATATATGTTTTATTCATTTTAAACCATTGTATGGCTAAGAAACCATATCAATGCTTTTACAGTATTATTTTGCAATACTCATCTTACTGTAGGTACTTTTTATAATAACAAGTCTTGCAATTGTGGCAATTAATTTCTCTTGTTCGAGAAGAAAGACTGTTCAATAAATGTTACCCTTTATTGAAAACGCCCGTCTCTCTATTCTCTACATATTGTGAAAGTAAACTGCACAACCACTGACTGAGTAAAATAACTGTCTATTGTTCACACGACTCTAGAGATTGACTCTTATCTGAGGAGCAAAGTTGTCATGTTGCACGGTTGTTGGAAAACTGAATCCCTTCTTGTCTGTACCAAGGAAGCTGATCACATCCTATTCAGAAAAGAAAGTTTCCAGTGACCTCTGAGCTAGTTGGTAACAAACCCAATTAAGTTTAGCATAGTCAGTGGAGGCCTGGAAGATCCGCACTTCTACGTCGATACTACTGTTTATGTTATTCCAATGCGCAGGGCCTATTGGAAAAATAGGAACTACACTACAAACAGGCGTTGAGGTGTAGCTTCTCTCTGCAGCCACGTGGACACCGGGGGTTGAGGACGTCGAGGAGTCAGTCACGAGCTGTCCCATGCAGGCTTCTTGCTGTTGGCCGTGTCGGCAACTTGATCGGAGCAAACAGGCCTTGGCTAATGCAAGCCACGCAGGAGTCGAAAAAGGCTTACCACTCGGACCAGCAAGATTAGAGGGGGTGCTCCTTTTTACAGGAGCAAGGGCAAGTCTGGAGCAACCACATCCACAGTTTAGTTCTTCGGTTTTGTCACCAAGATGGCCGCTGACCACGTGGCTAGTGGCCGGGATGGCGCATCGAGTGGCACAATGCAAAAGGGCCCGACGCAGATCGTGGAGATGCTGGGGGGCTGATCTTCTGTGCAAGGGCTGCTCGGTGGTGGGGGATCTCAGTCCCCAAAGCACAACGTCGAGGATGCCTCTGATGCTGCGCAGTCAGCTCTTCGGGTGTCTTTCAAGATGTCCGGTCCCACGTCTCTCAGTGCCTCCACGGGTCCCTTCTTTGCAGGGACTGTGGATCGGGCTGTGAGAAGTCTGGAAATCTGGGTCTTGTCAGGCTCTGGGCTCGGGCTCCAGCAGGAGGCAGCGGCAAAGCAGATGTCGATTTGCTGGTTGGTACCTGTATTCACAGGGTGGCCACTCCTAGGCCACAAGGGAGATGCTCTTCAGTCTTCTGTGCAGCAGAATGTCGAAGTCCAGTCGTCTTCTTAGTTTCAAGTTGATTCAGGATGATCTGAGGTGCTCTGGCACTGCTCCCTCTCTTATTTCCAATCTGAGGGGTGGATCACCTACTAGGTCCCTCCTCTGGGTGGGACCAGGAAGGGGGGCGGTTACACTCCTTTTCCTTTGTCCAGCTCCTCGCCAGGCCTGGGTCTGGAAAGTCCCAGGACCGGTTTGGACTGGCTTATGCACGGGGACACTTTGTGTGCCCCGGGCATGTCTCAATCTATTCAGCCCTGTCCTACCCAATACACAAAATCCTGTCTGGGGTAGTGCTCGCACCTCCCAAGGCAGGAAACCCTTTGTCTAAGCCTTCCTCGCTGGAAGGACTCCCAGCAGCAGGAGGTCAGACTTGTGTCTGTGGTGGCGGCATCCATTTTGTGATGCTGAGGCTCTGGTTAACTTTAACCGGGGTTAAGGCTACACACATGTTGTGTCCCTCTAGAAAGGTGGAATGCTATCCCCGTCGACAGAACTGTTGAGGAGATAGTATTCCAAATCGTATGACACCTTACTCGACATGTTTTGATAAAGCCGAACCAAAGATAGCATATAACCGTGAGGATTATAATGCACTTAAGAGTATATGGTATGGCAATATCCCGGAACAGCTAAGGGAGTGTTTCCCGACAGCTGCAGACAGGCTCAGCTCATGCTAGAGCACCATCTCCCATATTTCCAAGCACTCTGCCTCCAGGATTGAAGAGGCCTTCCATAGGAGTGGCTGATAGGAACATATGTGTACAGTTTAGGTTAGGTATAGGGATACTACACCTAAGCAAGAGGCGATTACACCAACTTGCCCCAGCTGAGTGATCAGCCAGTTGTGTCAAATATGGAGGCCAGGCCAGCGGTGGCACAATACATGCTGCAGCCCCTGGTAGGCCTTGGAAACACCTATGCCCTGGGTACCTAGGGTACACTGTTACAGGGGCCAATAAGGTGAACCAGTACCAATTGTGTAAGCACCTAAGGTACATGAAGTCCATTTTAAGGAGAGAGCATTTAGCCTGGGGCCCTGAATATCAGGATCCCAGGCCAACTATTTCAAAAACCAGCTAAACACCAGGCAAAAAATGTGGGGGTAACCATAGTCAGATATCCACCTTCCTACATAACCCCCCCCAAACGAAAGGAGATAAGGCTATCCTTGACCAGGTAAGCCTATATTGCCTGAGTAGCCATATAAGGAAGTACCAGCTCTGGCTTGGTAACCCCCTGTCTCATGGTCCACTAAGCAATCCCTCACCCTAAAGGTATCTGAGGGTCTCCACCATAGGGAATCTCTACCTGTGGTGTGTCTTTTCAAAGTCAAAGGCTGGTGTTGAGATGGAGTACTGAAGTGAGTTTCCTCTGTAGGACTCAGCTTCCTCCAATCACTCTCCACCATGTGTGCCTTTCTTTCTTTGACTGAGTTGCACTGTGCTCTCAGGGTCAACCTCTGGCTACCTAAAGCTGGAGGCTGGGTCCCTTTGGTTGGTTTACTGGAGGGACAGGTCAGGTTTGGGGCCTTGGGGTCCCAGGTTTGGCTGTGCCCAACAGAATCCATCTTTGGGGGGTACCTAACTACTTTTAAGGGGGCTCCATCAGGAGTTTTTAAAGTTTTCACCTCACTAGGACTACTAGTTTTGGTGCCCTAATCTGTTGATGGGGGTGCTTTATTTGACAGGGGGCCCTTTGGGGCTCCCTGTCCTTCTTGTCCTCTGCAGCCCTGGGCTGACTAAGGCAAGGTAGAGAGGGGCAGGTTACCTGCTCCAGACTGGGTCCCACCTGAGAAGGGTCCACTGCCATCAGAGGCTCTGTTAGGCCAGGCCTAACAACATTTGGGACAGTTCCTTCATCAGGGGTAAGATCAGTTCCCTGAGGAGGCAGATCCTTTCCTAAAGTCTGATGGGAGGGAGATTTCTCTTCCTCCTCAATGCTCTCAGTTTGGGTGGAGTGATCCATCATTTCAGGCTTCACTACCCATGTATCAGTTTGAGTTTGGGCTGTGGCCATCACAGCCCCACCAACCTTTTCAGGAGGAGACTCAGTTTGGGTATGGGCTGTTACCATCACAGCCCTGCTACTCTTTTCAGGAGAGAAGTTAGCTAAAGATGGGGCTGTAATTTGCTCAGCCCTACCAATCTTTTCAGGAAGGGCATCTTGGATTGGGGCTGTAACCATCACAGCCCCACTAACCTTTCCATGGAGATTTACCATTTTAGAATGGGTTTGTTGTTCAACCTCAGCCCAAGCAGAGATTTCCAAATCATTACCCAGTAGGCAATCTACATCCAAGTTTGCTGACACTGCCACTCTCTTTAGGCCAGTGACACCTTCCCAGCTAAGATTGACTACTACCATGGGATGATTGGTTTCTATGCCATCAATGTTTGTCACCTGATATTTGGCATCAGGTAAAAGTTGCCTTGAGGGGACTAGACATTCAGCCACCATGGTGATGCTAGCCCCTGTGTCTCTGAAGGCCTCAACTTTCAAACCATTGATGAGGGGCTCCTGTCTATACTTGCTCAAAGTGGTTGGGCAAGCAGTGAAATTGGCAAACCCCATGCCAGTCTCATAGACAAGAGTATCTGATTTAGGGGACCTGGTTAGGCCAGAATCCACCTGACCCCCAAAGGTAAACCCTCCCAAATTCTTGGGGGTGCTCCCACCACCTGGGGGACCACTGCTGACAGTGACAGGAGGTATTGGAGCCTTACTTGGAGGTATATTCTCTTTATTGCCATTCTTCGGACAACAGCTGTCTGTTTTGTAATGCCCAACCTGTTTACAGGCATGACAATAAGGCTTTTTCTGGGCTGAAGAAGTGTCTTGGGACCCAACCCCATTCTTGGAGTTTTGGGGCCCTGGGGAAGTCTTTTCCTTACTTTTATCCCCACCCTTCTCTTGAGGCTTGGTAGTCTCTTTCTTTTGGTCACCACCCTGGTTCTTAGGCCTGATCCTGGTTCTGACCCATTTGTCTGCCCTCCTACCCAATTCTTGTGGGGAGGTCAGATCAGAGTCAACCAGGTGCTGATGTAGAAGCTGATTTTGACAATTACTTAAGATTTGCTCTCTTATAATTAAATTATACAATCCTGTATAGTCTGTAACCTTACTTCCCAGCAACCTGCCCTCCAGAGCCTTAGTGGCAAATTCAACAAATATAGACCAGTCCTGAGTCTGTGTCTTCTGGGTGTCTCTGAACATTAACCTGTACTGTTCAGTGGTTAAGCCTAACCCATCAATCAGAGCACACTTCAAGACCAGGTAGTTTCTAGAATACCCATCACTAACTGTGAGGAGTCTCTCTCGGCCTCTACCTTCAAAGGAGAGACACAAGATTGCTGCCCACTGCTCCTGAGGGATATGCTGTACCTTGCAGGCTCTCTCAAGTGCAGTCATCCATTTGTGGATATCATCCCCAGCTTTGTAGGGGGGGCACAATCTTACTCAGGTTTCTGGTATCAAACGACCTGTCTTTATCCTTGTGGATATTGCTGCCACCAGAGGGTTCTATTACCCCACTCTCTCTAGGCTGTCTTGCTCTAGCAAGTTTCTCTTGGGCCAGGACAACTTCTAATTCTTGTCTCTGGATCCTAAGCTCAGCCTCTCTCATTTTGGCCTCATGCTCCCTTCTCTGAGGGCTAGTCATCTCCCTTCTGGAGTGACCATGAGAACCTCTAGAAGAATGGGAGTTGTTAGAGTCACCTGAGTGAGTCCTTCTCCTCCTACACTCCTGGTTAAGTCCACTTGGGTGTCTGGGCAAGGTCAGCCTTGCTTCAGTCCCAAATATACTTAAGTTAGCCTGGTTAAGCCTACTGACTAGAACCTGGCTATTTCTACCATCATCAGAATCACTGCTCCCCCTTCTGTCTCTTCTTTCTCTTCCTCCTCTGGATCTACCTGAGGAGCTCCAGTGATTTGGACATCCTCATCTACCAGGACTATAGGGACAGGGGCATCAGCATTGTCATCCTCTGAAGGAGAGCCTCCTTCAGCATTCCCTGTGGGGTCTGCTTTAGAGGTCTTTAGAGTCTCAGACTGATCCAAGATCTCTCTAAGGTGGTCTGTTCAGTCCCTTTAAGGCACAAAGCTGCCTTAGTTCCTTAAAGGAAAAGATAGCAAATTTGGATGGTGCCCTTGGAGGGTCACTCTCAACAGGGACATTCCCAGTGGAACCCTCTGCTCCAGACATTGCTCTAGTGTGGGTGGATGTGTTGCAATCTACCTACACTGGTGTGTACCTACTAAACCTATCTAGTAGTTGTAGTCAGGGTGTGCTACTCCCTATCCTCTACAACAACTAAGTTCAGTAGAACTTATGTATACTAGTCTTGTTTTATATGTACCTAACAGGTACCTATATGATCTTTCAAATGATACTCTCAACGATTGTAATGGTAAAACAACAGCAAGCTCAGATCCCAATCCGCTGCTCACCAATGTGAGAAGTTGGCCTGGTATATAATGCTCACTAGTTCTAGTGATCACTTTGTACCATGCTAAGCAACCCTTATGATGTTCATTTGTAAGTCAACCTTATAGACCAGTTATCCTATTGGTAACGTGGACAAAGCAGTCTTAGGCTAAACTCTGAAAGGCATGTGAAGCCAGCTGTATTACCATACACAAACCCCTTGAATACCAGATGAAAGGACACCACACAGATATATATTGAATATATATATATATTTATTAACTACAAATATCCCCTGAACTCTTTATGAGCACAGAAGCACAAGCGTTAAACAAAACACAGTTTAAAATACACACAAGTTGCACAATATGGATGAGCCCTAGGGGCCACCTAAACCATATACTAAGAAAGTGGTAAAAGAGATACCAATCGATAGGGAAACAGGCCTAGGGCCTTAGGAATCGCTGGAGCGGTTCGGGACTAGCAGTGACTAAGTCGGGAAAGGCCCGGAGGACTCGGGTGCAGGGTTTAAAGTGCACGTACTCACCAATACAAAGTCTATGGTGCGTAAAAGTTAGAAAGTTAGTTAGTTCGGAACCTTCCGAGTGACCTAGAAAGCTGAAACTTGAGACACAGGCCCTAGAGGTGTGTACCAGTGTAGGAACACCGGCCTTGCTGATTTACCTCACCCACCTAGGGTGTACTATACAGGGGCTCACAAAGGTGACCCAGTAACCAATCTGTTATGTACCTAAAGTACATGGTATCAACTTACAGAGAGAACAGCTGGGCTGTGGGTCTGATTAGCAGGGCCACAGCCAGTCTAATGTTGAAAACCCAGAGAATCGCAGCAAAAAGTGGGGGTGGCCATAGGAAGCAGACCCTACTCTCCTACAATCAAGGTGTGTAGCAAACTGTAATTCTCACTGATTTACTGCTATCACAGGGCTGCTGGGGTCTGCAGACAAACATACCCTTGAAGGATTGAAAACAAAGCAATATTATTTTTAATGCATGTTATTTTCTATAAAGAATAACGAGGTTTGTTTAAAAAAAATGAAGAGTAGGCAGTGGTCCCAAAGACCAGTCATTGTCTACTACAAAAAATGCTTTCTTGCCCATTCACAAAGGAAAGGGGCCCTGTGGGTCCTTGGGTGGCCCTTCCTGTTTGTGAGTGGGTACCACCACCTTTCAGCAGTCAGGGTACATGAGCCCACCCCACAAGGCATTGCTGTTTGGAAGGGAGGCTCTCAGACCACCTTTCCCTCAGAGAGGGTCCATAAATACATACAGGGGCTCTCTGACATGTTATCCAATCACTGCAGGGGTTTAGTACATTAGAAAAAATACCTTCCTGTAACAAACTCTACTATCCACCGAATCACAGAGTTAATACCAGAAATGTAATTTTACATCTGGCCCTTGGTGTGAGCAACAATAAGTAACCACTGCCTACAATTGGAAGGTACATTCAGCTCTCAGCTAAAACATCATTGTTTGTACCAGAGGTGAATACAAGCTCTATCCCTGGCACCTGCCCCGCCCCCTTTAGTCCAAAGCTTTAATTATCTCCAGGTGACTTTGAGCAGTGGGTGGGGTCTGGCAGCTGCTGTTACATGTTTCATTCATCAATCTATTCACACCTGGCGGCTGCTGAACCCGAGCAGGTCTCCTTTTCACACACAGCGAGTAATGACTATCATTAAATAATCCCATTATTTCAGCCATCTGGAGGCTGCTGTGGTCCATCTGATTACTTCCTGGGTGCGAGGTGTACATTTGTTCATAACATCAGGGCAGTGCAGTCAGAAATCTACCCTTCTTCAGGGGTTTCTTGCATAATTGGAATCATTACGGATGTGCTCTGTGCTGCTGTCCCAAAATATTACACATGAATCAACAGAAAGGGTCCAACAGTCTAGTAGTGCAGGGGTCTGTCTCTGATTCAAGGGGTGTCCAGGAATGGATTCTGCAAGCACTTTACTCCCACTCCACAGACCTCTGGTAACAGATGAAGGGACCCCCTGCAGCAAAGAGTTGTGTCCCCTAGTAATGACGTCATGTAAGGCAGGGGTCTGTGTCTGATTCAAGGGGTGTCCAGGAATGGATTCTGCCAGCACTTTACTCTCACTCCACAGACCTCTAGTAACAGATGAAGGGACCCCCTGCAGCAAAGAGTTGTGTCTGACTCAGGAGACCCCTAGTAATGATGGCATGTAATGCAGGGGTCTGTGTCTGATTCAAGGGGCGTCCGGGAATGGATCTGCAAGCACTTTAGACACTCAACAGACCTCTGGTAACAGATGAAGGGACCCCTGCAGCAAAGAGTTGTGTCTGACTCAGGAGACCATAGTAATGACATCATGTAATGCAGGGTTTGTGTCTGATTGAAGGGGCGTCCAGGAATGGATTCTGCAAGCACTTTACTCTCACTCCACAGACCTAGTAACAGATGAAGGGACCCCCAGCAGCAAAGAGTTGTGTCTGATTCCGGAGACCCCTAGTAATGACGTCATGTATTGCAGGGGTCTGTGTCTGATTCAAGGGGCGTCCAAGAATGGATTCTGCAAGCACTTTACTCTCACTCCACAGACCTCTGGTAACAGATGAAGGGACCCCTTGCAGCAAAGAGTTGTGTCCCCTAGTAATGACGTCATGTGATGCAGGGGTCTGTCTCTGATTCAAGGGGTGTCCAGGAATGGATTCTGCATGCACTTTACTCCCACTCCACAGACCTCTGGTAACAGATGAAGGGACCCCCTGCAGCAAAGAGTTGTGTCTGACTCAGGAAAACCCTAGTAATGACGTCATGTAATGCATGTGTCTGTGTCTGATTCAAGGGGTGTCCAGGAAGGGATTCTGCAAGCACTTTACTCCCACTCCACAGACCTCTAGTAACAGATGAAGGGACCCCCAGCAGCAAAGAGTTGTGTCTGACTCAGGAGACCCCTAGTAATGATGTCATGTAATGCAGGGGTTTGTGTCTGATTCAAGGGGCGTCCAGGAATGGATTCTGCAAGCACTTTATTCTCACTCCACAGACCTTTAGTAACCGATGAAGGGACCCCCTGCAGCAAAGAGTTGTGTCTGACTCAGGAAACCCCTAGTAATGACGTCATGTGATGCAGGGGTCTGTGTCTGTTTCAAGGGGTGTCGAGGAATGGATTCTACATGCACTTTACTCTCACTCCACAGACCTCTGGTAACAGATGAAGGGACCCCCTGCAGCAAAGAGTGTGTCTGACTCAGGAAACCCCTAGTAATGATGTCATGTAATGCAGCCGACCTGACAAGAACCTTTTTGTCTGGAAAGTGTCATTACAGCTTCTCACAGCTCGGAGGGCGTCAGTGTGAAGCCACTTATGAGGGCAGTCTGTTCCTCTCCAGATTTTATGCTAATTTAGACCTGCTATCATTAGAAGGGGCATAGAAGAAAAACAATAATCAATGCGTAATGACTGGGTCTGAGGAGGCAATAGGAACAAGCATTGCCAAAGCCAATAGGCCGGACAAATATTTTCAGTGACGTTTCAGACCTGCTGACTCCAGCAGGCTTGTTCAAAATACAGACATATGTTAACTTTACACCTTCACACCAGGGTGCACTCACACAAAGACACACAGTATCCACACACAGATGAACATAGGTCAGATCCATGCACATATACAGATGGAACAACAAGTTTAAAAACATGCACGCTGACACAGACTAGCACAACTACATGTATGTAAACATGCAAGCTGACACAGATTAGCACAGCAACATGTATGCAAACATGCAAGCTGACACAGATTAGCACAGCAACATGTATGCAAACATGCAAGCTGACACAGATTAGCACAGCAACATGTATGCAAACATGCATGCTGACACATTAGCACACCGACATGTATGTACACATGCAATCTGACAGACTAGCACAACTACATGTTTGTAAACCTGCAAGCTGACTCAGATTAACAAAGCTACATATATGTAAACATGCAAGCTGACACAGACTAGCACATCTATATGTATGCTGGTAAACATATACCAACACAATGACAAACAGCTATTCACATGCAGACCACTGCAACTGTGCACATCTCTGTACCCTGACACACTTAAAGACAATCATTCCCCCAAACCTCTTTAGAGAAGGGAACTAATGCACGCAGCCTCAAAACACCATCCAATCCCCAGCAGACTTACATGTACTCATGTAAACCTTCACAGAGCCTCACACACTCATGGGAACATACATGTGCAAGGATGTCAATTCACCACAATGCCAGTGATAGCGGAAGTGACATCACAGGTCAAAGGTATGCAAACTTCACCCCATTATATCAAATAAGTGGACTTATATGACCTTCGACCGCAACTACATCATAGGGAGAGGTGTAGTGCAGCAACCAGAGTGGCTGACTCAGGGGTGCGGGACTCACAGTTTGATCGCCGGCTCCAGCTCAGCTCAGCTCAGCATCATGTGACCCTGGGCAAAAGCTTTTTCAATCTCCCCGACAGCGTCCCAGTGCCTTGAAACCCTTATGGGCAATATGTCTGCGCTTTACAAATATGGTTCATTATCATAGGAACAGCCTTCTTCCAAACTTTAACCTTGGTGAATTTACAGAAACTGGCACATATTCTTTGCAGTTCACTTGTGATTGTGCACTGACCCTTGCAGTGCACTGACATTTACGTTGCACTGACCTTTACAGGGCACAGACCCTGTAGTGTAGTTCCAATATATTCCCAATAGGCTCTGCGCTTTGGAATAACATAAACGATAGTTTAGACGTAGAACTTAGTTTGACTAGGTCTCTATTGAATGTGTTAGACTTAATTGTGGGTGCCAGCTAGCTCAGAGGTCACTAGAAACTTTCTCGAATACATAACAAGGGATTAGCTTCTGACAACCATATAACATGACAACTTTGTTCCCCCTGAAATAAGGAATATCTCCAGAGTCCCGTCAATCATGCATGCTTCGTTTCACCAGAAAAGCAGAGAAATAGAGAGACAGGCGTTTTCAATAAAAGGGTTATTTATTGAGCAGTCTTCTTTGTCATGCAAGAGAAGTGAATTGCCACAATTGCAATACATGTCATAAAGTGTGTACAGTAAAATGAGTATTAAGAAAAATACCGTAAAAAGAATTTATATGGTTTCTAAGCCATATGATACTTAAAATGGATAAAATACATACAATGATAAAATAATGACTAAACGTACTCAACTGGTGTTTCTAAGATACGCCTACCCCGGTTTACCTAACCTAAGCCTAGTACATGGGAAGGAGTAGATGAGTTATATTTTTTTGCCAAGAATCTGAATCAAGAATTCTCTAAGGGTCTAATCAGCTCCGTACCTTGGGTATAGAATGAAGGAGGTGTTGTATCTCTCTCCCAGCACTCGATCTCCCAGCAACCCGCAAGGGTGACAGGGAAACACTGGAGCTGGATTTCTCGGCAGGAGAAAAGACAGCGTCTCTCTCAGTGCATCAGCAGGGAGGGTCGGCTTCCTTCGGCACTGGCATCAGCAGGGCGTCGGGCAAGTAGATACCCGATCTGCTCCAAACCACTGTGTGTTGCTTAAGGCAGATGTTGGTATATTTATACCTGGAAGGTGCCGAGTTTGACGTAAGGTTGGACATAAGACGTCACTAAGAACTCGCAGTTCTTTCAGGACTCCAGGAGTTCTAGGACAAAACAATACCCAAGCAGGGGAAATTCCTGGGCTGCTGGAGGCTTTCTAGGAGTCTATGGGAGTAGCCTTGCCGTATTTGGACTGCATTGGCTATGACTGAATATGGATATGATTCTTATGCCTTCATACGGATATGATTTGACATAACCACATAAGGGCATAAATAGGGAATGTTTTAAATAGGGTCCTAGATACATTCACAACAACCCTTACTGTACACTGGCCCTTACAGTACACTGACCCTTACAGTATACTGACCCTTAGAGTACACTGACCATTACAGTGCACTGACCGTTATCGTACACTGATCCTTACAGTGTACTGACCCTTACATCAGACTGACAGTTGCAGCTGACCCATGCAGTACACTGACCCTCACAGCACCGACACCCTTACTGTGTACAGATACATACCATACACTGACTATTACAACACACTCACTCTTACCATACACTGACCCTTACCACACACTGACACTTACCTTACACTGAACCTTACAGCACACTTACTGCTAATGCACAGTGACCCTTACAGTGCACTGATACTTACCATACACTGACCCTTACGGTGCACTGACCCTTACAGCACCCCCATCCTTACAGTGCACTGAACCTTACTGCACATCGACCACTCGTCAGCTTGGAAGTAGAATGCAGCTTATTTCCCAATGTCCACTTCAGAACAAATGCCTCCAGAATTTCACCATGAGACAGTTTGATTCAAATGGAGGAAAGGGGAATGCGATTGAAAGAGAAGACTGTCCTGGTGCCTCGCCTACATCTGTTTCTCATCTATAAGGCTTCTTCAGGAGTTTTTCTTAATCTGCAACACATATTATTCAGTTTCTACACATATGCCTAATATTTCTCTTCTAATGGTTAATATAGCTATCTGATTTACCCTTTAACCTTAAACTGGTCACTCCTCCTCTTTCTAGGTGAACTCAACTGTAACAAATGTATTTCTCCTAATGTTAAATAATAAGATATTGCTCAGTCACATTTCTTGATACCTCTGTCTATTTTATGCATGCATTTACTGTCCTTAACTTATTATAATTTACTCTTTGTTTTTCAGGTACTTGCATGACCCGGAATTTCATGTCATTCTACCCCTTCACAGGATATTCAGGTATGAAAGGGTTCCTTTGTTGTTTTTCCTATGCTGCTTTATTTCGGTTGCAGAGTTGATGGCTCACTGAATAACTCGATATAGGAATGAATGACCCGCTTCTTTTTCCTTATAGTATTTTCGTCTCACTCAAGAGATAGATTCTAAATTGGAAAGCTCTGATAAATGCTCTCCTTTATACTCAAATTTAGCCCACTAAACATTCAGAAATATACATTGAATAGTCCTTTGGATTTCCGACTGTGCTGACTCTGCTGACTTGACGTAAACATTCTCTGGGACTCCCAGTCATGTGAAAATTATACTCTGCCTCCTTAATTGAGTTTACAGGGGAAACTCTGAGGAAATTGGTCGATACCCTAAAGGAACAAGAAAAGGTACACAATTAGTTTTGAACACTGAATACTGATGCCACAACTACCTTGTATATCATTTTGGTGTACAAGGGAACCCAAGGAAGCAATATGCTCGGGACCTTAGGGTAGTTATCTATAACCAGGACAGTGGTTCCTAGACAAGGCAAAATTTGACAAATGAGTAAATATAGGCTAAAAAGACACTATATTCTTTGTCCAGCCGGACAGATTTATTTTTGATAAGTAAATTTTTGAATTTTTAAAAGGAATGTTAACAGCAGGACACCAGCCAATGTCAACTGACACACTAAGGAAAAGGACAGACAAGGCAACTAAACAGTCTGTGTAGTTAATTCACAGCCAGACGATGATACAAACACACTATTGCTGGCATCAATTAATACATTTCAGTTGCATATAGTGTGACACAGTCAGTGTCTAGCTAGCGCGACACTGACAGGAAAAACTGCAGTTACTTGTTCTATCTTCTCAGGTGAAGTGCGAGTCCTGAATTTTGTAGGTATTACATATTCCCTTTGTCCCGCGAGTGCTGACTAAAGGGAGAGACTCTGGCAGCCATCTTGGAATACCAAGAGGTCCAACCCTTGAACCAACTTATTTTCGTTAGTTCCTTCCTGAAGGGCTTCTTGCTTTTAAGCTGGATTAAGCTCACACTTAACACCCTTGACTCTTTACGTTAAACTTGGGTTCTGACAGTACCCCCTCGCAAGGAGGGCTCACCAGGTATTGGCTTCTTAGGGAATTTCCTATGAAAGGCATTCAGCAAACGGGGTGCATGAACATCTGAACACAATTCCCAAGATCTTTCTTCGGGTCCTTAACCTTTCCAGTCAACTAATTAATGGAACTGACCTTTTGTCACCTTTGAATCTAAAATATGTTTCACTTCAAATTCTGTCCCTGTATCTACTATTAGAATCGGTTTTGGAGGCAATTTAATTCTCAACCCCTGAGGTACCTTTTTAAATAGTGAGACATGTAACACTGGATGAATTTTTAGATTTTTGGTAACTTCAGTTTGCAGGTCACTGAATTTATTTTCTTCTCTATTTAAAAAGGGCCAATGAATCGAGGCTGAAATTTTCTGTTTCCCTTCAATCTGAGTTTTTTATTTTTTAACTCAACCAGACTCTATCTCTAATTACAAAGTCTGGTTCCTTCCTTCTTTTTTTGTCAGCATAGTGCTTGCACTGTGCCTCAGCCTTCTCTAGACTGTCTGTGGCTGACTGATGTATTGACACTATGTTCTTTAACGTATCTGTAACTGTGGGTACGGTTAGTTCATTAAAATTCAATGTAGCATTCAGATGTCTGCCATAGTTAATGTAGAAAGGAAAATACCCAGTGGAGACATTTTTAGCATTGTTATGAACAAACTCTGTGGCCCAGAGGTATTCAGGCCAATCTCCTTCTTATTCTAGCAACAATAGCCTCAAATACTGTTCTAGCTTTTTGTTTACCCTTTCAGTTTGGCCATCGGTTTCTGGATGATAGCTCGTGGAGTATCATGTTTCAGTGTCTAATTCTTTGGTAAAGGTTGTCCATAAATGGGATATAAACTGAGAAACCCTATCAGAAACCAATACTTTTGGCAACCCATGTACTATCTATCTATCTATCTATCTATCTATCTATCTATCTATCTATCTATCTATCTATCTATCTATCTATCTATCTATCTATCTATCTAACTATCTACTCTTCAAATACCTATGCTAACTTCTGAGCAGCCGGTATTCCGTTTAGAGGTACAAAATGATTTTTTTTAGTGAAGGTGTTCACAAAAACTAAAATGGTGTCATACCCCTGACTAGAGTTTAGATTAACTAATAAATCCAGGGTTATGGTAAGCCAGGGGTAGGGAGGATTGAGTAATGGTTGTAACAAACCAGTTGGGGAGTGTCTGTCGACTTTTTCCCGAGCACAGATCTCGCAAGTGGCTACATACTGCTGAATCTCTTTTGTCATGTGTGACGACCAAAACTTCCTTCTCATCAATTCTTCAGTTTTCTGCATCCCAGTTTCTACCATGACAGCCAGTTTACTATCATGACACTCTAATAGCACCTTATTTTGCATCTCAGAATTTGGGAGGTAAAGAGCTCCATCATAAAATGGTAGATTACCTTGAATTTCTCTTTTTTGAGTCTTGATTAGCCCAATCTTCCATTTCCGCTGAGGTCAGGATGCCTTGAAAATCTCCTTATATGGACTTTACATAAGTAGTTCCAACAATTCTCGTCGCAGGTATGAGGTTTTGAATTTCCAATGTCTTTTGCGATGTCTGAGTGTTGATTCTAGACAGTGCATCCTCTTTTCCATTCTTTGTTCCCGGTCTAAAAGTGATGACATGATCAAAGTCTGCAAAGTAGAGAAACCAACAAAGTTGTCAAGGCTTTAGGGTTTTTGCTTATCTTGAGAATTTCTGTTTTTGGTTGTTTGTAGTCAGTGTCACAATATGTTGTGCTCCCATTAAATAATGCCTCCATTCTCTAAAGGCATCCCCAATTTCTGGTAATTCTTTCTCCTTTATGGTATAATTTAGTTCAGCCGGTGTCAGCTTCTTGGACCGATATGCCACTGGATTTAGCTGTCCGGTCACCTTTTGTCATAGAGACAACACCCCTCCAATTGCCAAATCCGATGCATCAGTATCAACAAATAATGGTACTTAGGGATCGGCATCAAGAAGGATGGGTTCAGTTGTAAAATCTTCTTTCAAAGTTTTAAAGGTCTTTTGTGCATCTTCCGACCATTCAAAGGCTACTTTTTTTCTTAATAAGCTTGTAAGGGGAATTAACTTCTTTGAAAAATCTTGGATAAATCTTCAGTAGAAGTTCACAAATACAAATAGGCTTTGGACTTCCGGGACTGATCTTGCTGCGTTCAACACTTTGACAGCTCTGATTTTCTGCTGATCCATTGAGACTCCATCGGGAGTGAGCAAAAAATCCTAGAAATTCTACCAAATTTACCTTAAAAGCACCATTCTCCAATTTTACGTACAATCAATTCTCCCCTCAGCTTTTGCAAGACCCCTCTAACATGCCAATCATGATCTTCCTCTGCATTCGAGTATATTAAGATGTCTTTAATATAAACAATTGCACATTGATCAAAGAAATCTCTCAACACATCATTGATGAATTGTTATAATGCCACTGGTGCATTCCACAAACCATGGTGCATAACTTGTTACTCAAACAATCTAAATTTTATTCCAAAAGCCATCTTCCATTTGTCACCTTAGCAAACTCGAATGAGGTGATAGACTCCTCTTAGGTCTAATTTCGTATACAATTGTGCTCCTTTTACCTGGTCCAACATTACTGATACCAAAGGCAAAGGGTATCTATACTTTAGTGTGATGCAATGTATTGCCTGGTAATCAATGCATGGTCTCAGCTCTCCCTCCCTTGGCACAAAGAAAAGTGGTGAAACAAGGGAGTTGTGACGGCCTGATAAATCCATTCTTCAGATATTTTTGGATATAGTCTTTTAAATGCTGGTTCACTTTTTCCATTATGTACCTGGTTCCAGCTCAGTTTTACAATCATAGGCCCGGTGGGGCAGAAGTCGCCCCACTTCAATCTCTTTGAAGATATCATGAAATTCTTCATATTCAGATGGAATCTCTGTTGACTGGATAACACACACAGTTGCGTTACCTTCGCACAGGAACAATGATGGAACTTTTTTCCCATGTGGTTCACTCTTCTTGAAACAATTTTCTTGACGGAATTTAGAATCCATCTTGATTGATCCAGCACTCCAGTCAATTGTTGTGTTGTGTTCTGTAAGCCACAGGAGTCCTAAGATGAACTGAAACTGGGGTGCATTGATTAAATTAAACTGTAAGGATTCACAGTGTCTTTCTAGGATCGTTAATTGTATTGCCTCTTTGTGACTCACAATGGGTTCACAATGGGTGGAGAAGTGTGGCTCAATGATTAGAGCGGCAGACCCTGATGCAGTGGTCTAGCCCGGGACCAGGGTTCAATTCCCCGCCTCAGCAGGTCTTGGGCTCAAATTTCCAAGGACCTGATAATTCTCGTCACGGTGCCTATTCCAATCATGGAGTCCCACTCTGCAACTATGGGCAATAGCTTGCTTAATCTCCACAACGGCCCCCACAACGCTAAGGATGCCTGGCCTCCACCTTGGGAGTGCCCAGGAGTGGACGCCTCACAGGGAAAGCCAGGATGGGTTCCACAGCGGTATTCGCACAAGCGCCTTGAGACCCTTGCGGGTGAGAAGTGCGCTATACAAGTATCAATTTAAAATTTACAGATGACAAATTTGTCCTATCTACTGCTCTTACTTCTTCACTTTTTGATTTGGGTAAGGCCTTCAGACCGATTCTCTCAGCGAAATTTAAGTCACAAAAAGTTGCTCCGGAATCTACCATCAACTATTCTTCATTTAGTTCTTTCGCCCTAAAGTGTAGCGATACTGACTTTGTAACGTTGGGAGATGAAGATTGTAGAGTGTTAGCCAACTGATGTTTGTTGTACTTCTTCTTGGTACGCCCCGCCACCCCTCTGCCCTTCCACCCCTAGGTACAGCCCAGGCTAGAACGTGTGAACATTCCACAGCTGACTCCAGCTGACTGGAACCTGTGATGGTGTTGAGACTGAATAAAGAAGACTCCTGATAACTTACCTTTATGTCTCTTCATTGTAATAATGCTCTTTTGGAGTTATATCAGGTTCTGCACACACCAGTTCATCTCTGCTCACTGGGGGTGCTGCAAGTTTCCTTTGGTGTCATCTTTGGTCTTTTCTGGCACTTCTTCAAAAAATGCCCACTTGCCCCACAATACAAACACAGTTTATTTTGTCTCCTCCACTCCATTTCTTCCTTTGATATGAACCCTAGAATCGTTACAACCTGCAAGGACTCCACTCCTGATTGACCTTCGAATACCCTTGTTATTTTTAACTACTAATGTTTTTATTTTGTTATTAAATGTATGTATTTTTTTTAATAGTTTGATGTGTTAAATAAATATAGAATATTTTATTTTACATTATTTATATGTGTTTATTTTATTTATATATAATTGAAAATGTTTATAAATTAAATACAGATAATTGTTAATAAAAAGTATTTAAGTAAATGTATGTATATGTATACATTTCTTTCTGTTTATATTTATTAAATTACGTTCATTTGTTATAATTAGTTAAAATATATATTAAATGTAATTAATTGTGTTAATAATATTAACATTATTTAATTAATTTATTTTAAGTTAGGTTATTTTTTTAAGTCAATATTTTTTACATCTATATTTTGTACATCGATATTTGTGAGTCGATATTACTGTACTTACCTGTTTAAGTGTAGAGATTTAATATTTTTGTAATCAATATTTTTACATCCATATTTTTTTCATCTATTTTTTGTAATCGATATTCAAACATGGAACCCCTCCTTCAGCCACAGGATCCTACCTGCACCTCAACCCCGATGGGTAAGTGGTAGAGAACCTCTGCCCTGCTGCTGGACTACCCTCTATCACTCTCTTCTGCCTTTCACTGAATCTTTTCTGGCCTTTCACCTCTTTGACTTTTTTGTACTTTTTGCCACTTTGCCGCTTTGCTCCTGCCACTGAGCCTCTGCAGCCCACCCCCACCAGTGCCGGTTTCCAGAATTTCCTGCCTCTCAGCTGTCCAGTCCCCCTCCCACTACTTAATTACTAATTACCCACTGTACGCTACTAAAGACGGCCCCTGCACGGGCGTGCCCCTGGCAAGACGAAGACGTGCTAAAGGCAAGCCCATCTGTACACATCTGTGCCCGGACCACCCCAGTGTCACGGACCCTGATTCTCCGACATGCTATCGATATGATACCTGTACCCTCCACGTCCTCAACCCTGGAAGCAACACCGCCTGCCACCTCTTGACATCGAACAACACCAATGGCCCCTTCTCTTCCTGACACTGTTGCTGCACCATCACCCACCTCTGCTTTCCAGCTCCTCCCACCACTGATTGCACCCACAGCCCTACCATAACCATTTCAGCTGCATTCTCCTCAACACTCGCTCCCTCCACAAACAAACTGCAGAAATTTGGGACCTCCTCGGCTCCGTCTCTCCAGACGTCGCCTTCCTCACTGAAACCTGGATGCACCCCAGATCAGCCCCCATAAGGCCCTCACCCTCAAACCAGGAGGAGGCATCGCCATCATCCACAGAACACCTTCCACTTAGCCTTCCACTCAGATGACCCAACGACAAGCATGGAACACCTCCGCTTCCAGGTCCAGACCAACTGAAACACCACCATCAGCAGCACCCTTGTCTGCAAACCTACTGACCCCGGCCTGCCCTCCAACCAATACAACCCTCCCAAGCCCTCTGCATCAAACTCGGCACCTATTTCTATGACAAGATCAGGCATATCTAAGACAGCTCTGACACCTAAGACTCTCCTACCACACTGCTACACCACACCCAACAATGCTGCCCCCCAACAGATCCTGCTCAACTGGACCCCCGCTCACCAGAGACAACACACTCAAGACCATGAAGTGCATCTACTCTGGATTCACCTTGGCCCCTTGCCTGCACCACATATTCCGCTGAGCCACCACCTCCATCACCCATGAGGTATGCTGCACCATCAAATGCTCCATTGAGACCACCACCTTGCCTGATGGCTAGAAACATGCTGAGATCAACCCCCTGCTGCATAAGACATCTCATTTCCCTGCTCCCATTCCCACTCAAGGTCACTGAGAAAACCATCAATTTCCCAACTCTCTGAGTTCATCAAATCCAACCATGTCCTGGACATCTCCCAATCCAGCTTCCAATTCTTCCAAAGCCACCACAGCACCGAGACCACCCTCCTTTAGCCACTGTTGATATCTGCCCCCCTACTTAACTGTAAGCAAAAGACACACAATTGATGGACGGAATGCAGAACAAATCAAAACATTCACCCCCAGTCAAGAGATCTGGGTAAAATCCATTATTCTTTTGCTCATGATGCCACTGCAGTTTAGACCTTGCCATATGCAAATCTGTCTTTACCCTGTGCCTCATCGGAACAGTTTTACCAGAACTGCTAAGCCAGGTCCTACTGGGCCGGAAACAAGCATCCTAGGACTGGTTACAGGGTTTCACCACTCTTCAGCCAGGATAGCTTGATTTCAGTGACACAGTGACACAGTGAGCCCAGATCCCATGTCTGGGAATACCTGTTGCACTTAAGGCGAGAAAGCAAAAGACACACAATTGATAAGCTGAAGAAAGGTGACATACCCTGAAACCAATGCATGAAGCAGGTGTAAGGATTGATGCAGTGTATTGGGAATAGTCTGGAACAAGCATTGCTGGAGTTGCGTTGTGTTTGCGACACAACTGCAGCAATGTGTGACTTTTCCACAAACAGATGCATCAGAATTTCAGACGCATCTGTCAATCCTTACGCCGCAGTGTGCTAGAAAAAGGGCCTGGCACAATCATCGTGAACATTTACTGGGCACCATCAATAAACCTAAAGAAGACAGGCTTGTATGTGTTACAACATTTAACACAAAAAGCAACAACATAAAAAAATGTATCAACCACCATTGGCACCTAATCAGTGATGAATTGGGTGGGACACCACCACCATTGCATGCATTCCGCAAGGGTAGAAATATCCGTGACCACTTGGTAAAAGCTCTTTTACCACATCAGTCACTCTCATCCCAACCAACGATCTGGGGAGCACCACCAGTAATAGGACACAAAAAATGTGGGAATTGTAAGGCCTGTCCTCTCACACGAGAATGTGAAAAATTTGAGCACAACGAGCGAACCTACACACTCACCCAACACACTAATTGTAATACGTCTTGGGTGGTCTATGCGGTTGTATGCCCATGTGGCTTTTTGTATGTGGGGCAGACCACGCAAAAAATCAAATGCCGGATCCTACAGCATATGAGCCGCATAAGATGCAAGACGGTGGGCGCACCCCTGGTGGATCACTTTCATAGATTTGAACATCATGAGGATAGCCTCCGATGGTGGGTCATAGAAAAGATAACGGCCAACCCCAGAGGTGGTGACTTACATAATATCCTGAACAGAAGAGAGTGCAAGTGGATACACACTCTTAATACTGTAAGCAAGGGTCTCAATGAATTAGAGGAACTGAATAAACAAGTGTCTTTGTTGGGAATATGAATCTATAACTGTACTGTGCCATCTATGTTCATAATCATGACACACACTGAATATGATGTAATGTTATTTTAATTTGGTCAATTATGTGCTATGTTTTACCAATTATGCACCTTGTATTACAATTTGTCCATGTTACAATAACAGGTATCCAGTGTTCATTGCAGACACCATAGACACGACATATCAGTATCCTTGTCCTTCATTTACTTTTATTGAATTGCCTCTCAGTCTGTTTTCTATTTCCACCAAACATCAGTCGATGTCCTTCGAACCCGGAAATAGACAATTTTTTCTGAATAGGCGATATATATGAGACAATTGGCCTTGCCGATTGAAACGGTCCTTTTAAACAATTGTCATTTGAATCCGGTGAACAAAAAGCATTCTAGATCGCCACGGGCTGTTCCCGAGTAGTCCGCCTTCTATGCAGACTACGCTATGCAGCCTGGGTATTTACTAAGGCGGAAACAGAGTCACACTCACCGCCGGTATCCCGAAGCACTGTGAGGCTCGGTGATAGAGGGTTCCGTGGACGTATGGACGGGTAGGTCGAGAGTTAAATTCTTTTTCCGCCTGCCCTTTCCTTTTAAGCCCGTTAATGCCCAGTACGTCCTATCACTAAAATATGTCCAATATTTTGTTTTCATTTAATAGCGTCCCCATGTAACAGTGGAAGTGACCTCCACATTGTTTACACATCCGGAAGCACTGGGAGGCTCGGATGCTTACGCTGGAAGCCGGAATACAGCGGGTAGGCTCTCAATTTTTGTATTAAAATAGAATTGGGACGCCTTGTTTCATTTCTTCAGTATTGTATATAAAATTAGAACCACGGCAACACTTTGCCATTGTGATGTTTCTACATCTGGAGTAAGCTCGAACTCTCCACTTTATGTCTCCCATATAGCTAACAATTGGATGGAATTTGGATTAGCTTCATTAGCGTCCTTTAAATAACTGGGAATCAGGTAAGCCCTTCTGGTTTACTTATAAATAGATACTATCTATCCCCAAATTTTAAGGACTTAACCTACCACTATATACTGTCATTTTTACAGTGCGCCTACAACTTATTGGAGTGATCGGTCGTATCTGTTCTATTTGGAATCTGTGCACTGACACAGTTAAGGTAATTGACAAATGTCAAAACAGGGCTAATATTATGTTGGTTCAATATATATGGAGCACACTGACGCTGGTTTTAATTAATTATAGGTATGAACTACATGCCCATATAAGAAGATTACGTATATTACATGGACCAAGTTATATATCTTTAAGGTAAATAGATGCCTGTGTTTCATGAGTTATCTTGAGACAGTGTACAATGGACGTACTGATGTTGTTTTAATTAATTTTAGGCATCACCTATCATGTCCATATAACGAAATAATGACTCCATATGGACTCAGATATTGATCTTGAATCACCAACCAGGTGAGGTGGGAATAATCACCACAGAGTTTTGGGATAGACTCTACCCACCCTTTCGTGCTGTCTCTCAAGGATTCCTGTGTGAGACACGGTGAATTCTTTTGGATCACCAAAATCAACGGTTCCTCTAGTACTAAGGGTAAGAGGCACCGTCATACCCCTTCCAATTTTGGGTCAGGTTGCACTTTTACACCACGGTCAATAATTCGTAAATTCTCCCCCTTCTGTTTTAGGGTTATTCATTAATCCCTGGTTGCCTCGTAATTTTGCCTCTTGTCCTGATGAAGACTCGCCATCCCCAGGTCTAAATCACCGTTTGGGAATAAGTCGAGTCGAAACGTCGACAATTTCTACACACACACCCTAGACCAGTGTATTTCCAACATTGTAGACTGTGCAAAACTATGGACATTGACACATGAAGACTACAGTGTTGTGTTTTATGACTTTATGAATTTATATCTGCTGGTTAGGTGCTCATTGCTGCAATTTTGTTGAATTATGTATATGCAGTATTGATTGTTTGAATTATATTCAATTCTCTTTTCTATTACTGTGCAATTTCTTTTCTGTTTTCACTTGCTCACCCCCTTGAATCACACTTTTATCACTGCACTTTCCTGTCGTGGGGCAACCCGTTTGTTTTTTATTGAAAAGATATGCCAAAAATTTGAATATATAAAAATAAAATAAGAATATATATTTTTCAAAAATCGTGGTGTTAGGTTTCTTCTCCCAAAGATTTAGTCTTTGCTGTATAGTTAGCAGACTTATCAAAGGTGCTACTGGTTTGGGAATAATAATTTAATTTCTGATCAGATCTGTATACCTCAATTTATAGGTTGCGGACCATTGTTTGTTCATACTGCTAAGTTACCCAGGTCCATACCTTTAGGGTTACCCCATTCTTGTAATGGGGGTATTGTAAATACAGCGCATCTATGGAGGCGCAAGTGTATTTCAAGCAGGCACAGGGAAACTGACGCATCTCTATAGATTTGTCAGTTTCTTGCAAATCTGTCCCAAAGGGTTCTTAAACAATTACAGGAATCATCGAGCACGTGTCATATGTGGTGCTCCAATGGAAGGGTGGTCATCCCACACTGTCAATACACCCAAAGGTTTCTTAAACAATTACAGGAGTCCTTGAGCACATGTCATATAGGAAGTCCACAGAAAGCACATCACATGAACAATTTCCACTTGTCAAACTGTCATTTATTTATTCCTTCTCTGGCCTCTGCCAATCTTCTCAACAGGTACTCTCTATGCAGCCAGCTAAACAAATGTTCCGATATTATTCTCATTTGTAGTTAATTTTTTTGATAATGACGTGTGTGAAGGATTATTGCCTAATAGTCTATAACATGCATTGAGCGATTACTAGGCCCTGATGAAGTTGTGGGTGATACGCCTATGTGATGCAACAGTAAATGCAACCACTATCCAACTGGTGCTGTAAACCTGTGTGAGCAGTAGGTTAGTAGGTAGGAATAAGTTACCTGTAAAGGAGAATTAAGACAGGCCCTGGGCTGAAATACTAAACTATGTTTTCTGTAGAGGTATTTTGAAGCTCCCTTTATCAGGCAAGAACAGATCCTTTCAGCTCCACCCTCTGAGCTCTTAAAGAAAGAAATGTGAGAAACTGAAGGCTGATGTCAGGGACACATGGATGTGTTTCTACACTGTCCCTCCACAGATAACTACAGAATCAGTGTATGAACAAACAGACCGGAACACATAGATTGGTTTGTCTATTGATAACTAGATATGTAAGCCCACATTTCTAAAAAGTTCTACATGGAAATCCTAAAATGATGATTCAGACTTCTGTACATATAAGAACAAGCAGTCCTGTATTTAAAATCCTCGTGTCAAATGCTGCACATAACTTGTTCATAGAGTTTATAACAGTCAATGGAATTTAAAGCACCTTCTTGTAACCAGTTTTTGTGCTCTTAGTACCCGGCCCTTAAAATCTACCCCAGACGCTCTACAGATCGAACATAAATCTAAATATGTCCTCTGCTGTCATTCCGTCTTCCATCAATAGAGGTGATAACGACTTATTGATCAAACTCTGAACTTCTCCTAACAAATGATCTAGAAACCGGCTCTAATGACCACTGCTTCTTTTGAGTACATCTTCTGCTTGTAGCTTTCAAACTAATTATACACACTTTGATCTTTAAGTCATTAGTTTTCCTTTTAGAGATGACTTTATTTTCTGAAGCAATGCTCAGGATTATACCGTATATGTTATGTTACTGTAGTTTTGTATAGCGCAAATCACCACTGGTCTCTAAGGAACTCAACACATAGCTATCGGTAACGCCCCCTCATCCAGTTAGCCTTTTACGTTGGAGATGGCGTCTTTTTAAAGAGGTAAGTTTTTCATCTCCCCCAACCTTGGGCCAGTTTTCTTGAGGTGTATTGGCTGAGCAAACTGTTCTTCTCCTTCAATGTTTACAGCAATTTTGTTTATTTGGAGCTCCTGAGCAGTTCTTCAGTGTTTAAATTATTTTATTGAGTATTATTGAGACAAGCAGTTAAATAGACACAAGAAATACTACAGAAAAGTACTATGTAGTGTACATCATAGGCGGTTACATAGTCATTATAATGATAAACAAACATAGTAATGTTTTACAATCATGCTAAACATAAGACTTACATATAAAATAGTCTATCTATAGTCAATGCAATTTAGCAACAAAAGAATCAGGAGATGTCCACATGTGAAAAGAAAGAATTTGTAAGATTTAGGGCTACAAAGTGAGGATAACTGTTGACTGTTAGAATAAATTACCCAATGAGCAGACAAGATTTTGTTCATTAAACTGCTTATCTGATCAGCCATTCTGGAGGAGAAAGCAAGTAATTCTTGTGAAACCACAATGAACTCTGCGCAAGTAGGAAGCAAGAGTGATATTTTTTTAAGTCAGGCAGATTACCATCATCTGTGTTAGTGAACTCCAAACATCTATTATGTATGACAGGAGTTTTGTTATTCTAAATAAAGTAGATAATCAATGTATTCAGATTTTTATAGAAGGTCGACGGTAATCATAATGGTAGAATCCTAACAGGTAGATTCATCAAGCATTTTTGCGAGCGCAAACGGTGCGAATCGCAAAATTCGGCCGTTTGCGCCCGCAAAAATGGCATTTGAGAATCATCAATGGTTCATGAACTCGCAATTTGACAATTCGCAAATATTTGCAAATGATCAAATTGCGATCTCATTGAAGGAATCTCAATTTGAGATTCCTTAAATGCTATTTATGAACCTTTTAAAATTTGCGAATTCGCAATTTCTGGCCGCTATTTACCACGAAGTCTGACTAAGTGGCATGTTACACACACACATGTCCTTTGGACATGTGTGTGAGCAACATCAGGCTACTTTTCCATTTCAGGGGTGCTACAGGGTGTCCT
This sequence comes from Lissotriton vulgaris, assembly GCF_964263255.1. Lineage (NCBI taxonomy): Eukaryota > Metazoa > Chordata > Amphibia > Caudata > Salamandridae > Lissotriton > Lissotriton vulgaris. The sequence continues at coordinate 2,134,764,630 of NC_141691.1, read as the reverse complement.
TTGGACACCCCTGGCACCCTTGAAATAGCATTCTTATTTGCGATTAGCAAATTGATAATCGCAAATAAGGAGGATGTAGGATTCGCAATTTCTACATGAATCCCGATTTGCGAGTCCTTAATTGCGCTTCCATAATAATCGCTATTAAGGACTCCCAAATCGGGACATTGATGAATCTGGCTGATAATGTTTATAAAATTATTAAAATACTAAATGTTGGAAATGGCCCTCTCGGCAGGGTCACCCCCAAACCTTTTGCCTTTTTCCTTCCATATTTTGCTGAATTTGTTTTGTTTGTCATAGGACTCTATGCACTTTACCACTGCTAACTAGTGCTAACGTGCATGTGCTGCCTCTCTACTGATTGCTACATACTTTATAGGTATAATTAATATACTTATAAGTCCCTAGTAAAGTGCACTACATGTGCCCAGGGCCTGTAGTTTAAATGCTACTAATGGTTCTGCAGCACAGCTTTTGACACCCACTTAAACAGCACTTAACATATGCCCACCTGCCATTGCAGCCTGAGTACATTGTCCCCTTGGGCAGGGTGCTGGGTAATTTATAGGAAGGGCATGCCTATTTACATTTTACACGTCCTAATAGTGAAAAACTAACGAGAATGTGTTTATGTACTGTGACGCCTACCCCTCCCAGGGGATAACATTGGAGATTCCATATTATATTTATTACATAATTAATTATTTCTTAAACAAGAAGAGGTGACTATATCATGTTTGCTAGCTATAAACTTATACTAATAAACCCTCGTTAATGGTAAAGTTGAATTTATCATTACAATTTGGAAATTTCCATTTTAGGAAATTAAAATGTTCCTACCCTTAGCCTTCAATCCCTGCAGCCAGCCTTAGGTCAAATGACTTGGTGTAACTGACAGTTGAATTTATCCCAGACAGTCACACAGTAGCAGGATTAGCAGAGCCTAAATGGCCTTTCCACTGGCAGGATGAGTTGTGGAGTGCTGCCTTCCTTTCACCTGAATAGGCTGGGCTCTGCCACCACATTTTAGGCTTAACAACAGGCTATTGGTTGTGCAGCCAGCAAGGAGGCAGGACATTCCTCTAATGTCAAAGAAACTTGCTGGAAACTTCTCCAACCTTCTAAGAGCAGAGCACCAGGGTATAAAAGTAAGGCTCTCAGACCCACTCGTCAGTTCACCACTGGGCCTGAAGAAGGACTCTGAGGACTGCCTGCTGTTGTGATCTGCTGTACACTCTGCCAGACTACTTCTGTACCTGGAAGGACTTCTCTGCTGCCTGATGCCTGCCTAAACCCTCAGAGCCAAGCCCTGCATCTGCACATGCACCCAGGACTACAAGAAGTGGCTCAAACATTTAGAGCTACTATTCAGAGCCACAGGGGCATAACAGGCACCCACCAACTTGATCCCTCTACTGGGCTCAGCCTAAGTGAGTCCTGAACGCCCAGGAGGTTTCGTTCACTCTTAGGCCCTTGGTTGTGGTGCTGAAGGTGCCCATGTGCCATGTGGTAATTTCCTAACACTGAACCTTAAACTATAAACACATCATAATTCCTGTTCTACTGATTGGATGTTTGTCATTGTAGTGTTATATAATGTATTCAAATGTAGTCTATTTTATAGATTAGTTTGGGAATTTGCTTGTTTTGTATTCTCACATTATTACTGTTTGTGTGATTCATAAGTACGTTGCACCTCTAAGTCAAAATCAAAGCCAGGGAACTGCACACTTGATCTCCAGCTGTACAGGTGAGCTCACCCCCCCCATGCAACCCCAACAAACAGAACCCCAGGAAAGCCACCTGGTTCGCCACCTATCTCCAAGAAACCAGACGCACCTGCAGACGGCTTGAGAAGAACTGGAAAAACACTAAGACACCCGAAAAAGACACCACCTACAAGAACGCCAGGACGGACTACCACAACCAAATCAGAACCACCAAGAGGACTTTCATCCACAACAAAATCCTCACCAACTCCACAGAACTCTTCAGTGTCATTCAGGAATTCACCAACAACCGCAAAGAAGCCACAGACATAACCCCATCCCAGGACCTCTGCGATAAGCTGGGAATCTACCTCCACCTCAAGATCAAAAACCTCTATGACAATTTCATCAACTATCCACCAGACACAAAAGCCAGACTGCCACCCAGACACACCAGCCAGCCACCATCTCCACCTGGACACCGATCACCACCGAAGAAACCACCTCGACCATGAAAGGCATCCACTCAGGGGCCCCCACCAACCCCTGCCCTCCACACATTTACCACAGAGCAGCCGTAGCACTCGAACTACAATGCACCATCAACACCACCTTTGAAACAGGCACCTTCTCAGACAACTGGGAATGTGCAGAAGTCAGGCTCCTGCTCAAGAAGCCCACAGCTGACCCCAAGGACCTCAAGAACTACCGGCCCATCTTGCTCCTCCTCTTCGTGGCCAAAGTTACAGAGTAAACAGTCAACAGAGAACTGACAACGCCGCACTCGACCACTCCCCAACAGGATTCTGATGCAACCACAGGATTGAGTCTGCCATACTCGCCATACTCGCTGCCACATAAAACATATGAACCCTCCTGGACAAACGCCTATCCGCAGCCCTTATTCTACTTGACCTATCAGCAGCCTTCGACACCGTCTCCCACTGTACACTCGTCGCCAGACTACACAACACTGACCTACAATGAACAGCCCTACACTGGATCTGATTATTCCTCACCGGAAGAAGTCAAAGAATTAGACTGCCACCCTTCCCCTCAAATCCCACAGAAATCACATGCGGAGTCCCACAGGGGTCATCTCTAAGCCTGACCCTCTTCAACATCTACATGGCCTCCCTCACCGCCATCCTCCGTCAACATGGCCTCACCATTGTATCCTGTGCAGACGACACCCAGTTCATGCTTTCCCTCACCAAAGACCCCACCACCGCCAGACTCAACTTCCAGTAAGGAATGCAGGACGTCGCAGTCTGGATGACCAATAGCTGCCTAAAGTTCAATGCCAAGAAGCACAAAGTCCTCGTACTCGGAACCACCCCTTCAGCATGGGACAACAGCTGGTGGCCGACCACACTCAGAAGCCCACAGACCCCCTCGGACTACGCCAGAAACCTCAGCATCGTACTTGACTCATCCCTCACCATAAACCAACAGGTCAATGATGTCACTTCCAGCTGCTTCAACACCCTCTGCATCCTCCACAAGACTTTCAAATGGATCCCCCCTCGAGTCAAGGAAGACGGTCACCCATGCACTCATCACCAGCAGACTGGACTACGGAAACCCACTCTACGCCAGCATAAACAAGTCCATACTCCGCAAACTCCAGATCATTTAGAACACCGCAGCCAGACTCGTCCTCGGCATCCAATGGTACAAACACATCAGTCAACACCTACGAAGGCTCCCTGTGGAGTTAAGAGTCCTCTTCAAAATCCTCATCTATGCCTACAAATGCCTACACAACACTGGACCCAAATACCTAAACAACAGAATAAACTTCCAAGTACCCAATAGAAACCTCCGATCTTCCAACCTCATACTAGCCAAAACCCTGTGCATCTGCAGGGCCAGGGAAGGGGGAAGATCCTTCTCTCACATTGCAGCCAAATCCTGGAATGAGCTCCCAGCAGACATCAGACGAGCCCTCTCCCTGAACCCCTTCAGGACGACCCTCAAGACCTGGCTCTTCAGCTACACAGCACTGTGGACCCCCCCCCCCCCAGCTCCTTGAGACCCTCACGGGTGAGTAGCACTCTTACAATCCCCTGATTAATTGATTGATTGATTGATTGATATTGGGACTAACCTGTTAGCTAATAATTTATCATACAATTACAATCTCGATAGTATGTGCAATATTATTAGATAATTAGCGATTTAAGTATGATTGTTATCTCATTTGGGAAGAACAGCAATAATCACTTTTTTGAAAGAATAAACAATCATTGTTTCTCAAATAAATGTTTTATGTAAATCAGCAGAAATACCAGCTGGGCCAGGTACTTTTCTTGAGTTTATGAAGTTATTTGCTAAAGAGATTTCCTGCAGTACAATAGGGTTTCTGTAGTAATTTGAGGAAATTTACACTATAATAGAAACGTGTTAATAACATCTTCTTAATAGACTATCGGTCTCCGTGTGGCATGGATTTAAATTTGAGCTCTTTTGATACACAAGTAATTAACAAAAACATTCCTGATTTATTGAAATTAAAATAGTATATGGCTTTTCCCTTTCCCTTAAATGTTGGTTGTAGTCATACCTAACAATTTGCAGTTGAAATTTGCACATATTACTCCGGGAGGATTTGAAGAGTCTTTCTTTACTTCAATCTTTGGGCCTGATTTAGGGTTTGGCAGAGGGGGTTACTCCGACACGAACATGATAGATATCCTGCCCTCCGAATTACGATCCATCATAGCCTGTGGAGATCATGATACAGCGGACCGGATATCAGCCACGTTTGTGATGGAGTAACCCGTCCCCCCAATTCTAAGTCAGGCCTTTGTCTCTAAATGTGTGAATTTGGAATGGAAGGTTTTATTTGACTTAGAAGAGGAGTTATTTTGCTGATTGCTGCTGCATTATCTCTGATTTTATCTTATTATCAGGCACTTTCAGGAGAGAGTAGTAATATCTCACTGAATGTGTGTAATATCAGGACCTATCATGTCAGTATTTTTTTGTGATTTCTTTTATTTGCTCAAGATTGTTGTGCAGCCAAATTTTTGGTGTTTCAATGAGTATGGACTTCAGAGGAGGTGTTGAGGCTACTTGTTTTCTTTTATTTGAATAGAATGCAACTGATTTTGTCCATAAATTATATAAAACACATTAATGTTAGGGATTGTTATTTGATCCAGTGAAAATATTATTATAGGAAATATCAGCAATAATTGTGTGCCATTAAAGAGCACAAGCAGCTATATATCATCAAAAAGAAAGCATTGAAGTCAAGGAAAATTCCTAAAAAGCATGTAAAAAAATGAATCAGTCAAAATATTATTTGCAGAATGAATAAAAGCCAGCAAAGTCCACACATTGCAGCAGCAATACCTTTAAGAGGGGCAATGCAATGAGGAAGAACTGTAACCGAGAAGGACCTTAAAGACAAATCTTTCACCAATCCCACATCTTAGAAACTGCAAGTATCCTTGACACCTGAAAATACCTCAAGGAAGATCGCTCAGCAGAGGATTGAATGTGGTTTCACTGGACTTCCAGAAAGCTGCAGAAAAATGTACCCAACCTTCACAAAAATCAATTGAAGATGGCAGGTATGGCGGAGCACGATACCACAGAAGCCATCTTGGTCCATAGGCTCCTGCTCTGCTCTTGAGCAGTTATGATGAAGAAGACTCAGAAGTATATGCACAGAGAGATTTGCAGAACTAGATATATTGCAGAGCATCCATATACATATCTGTATGTGGCAGGGAAATCAGCCTTTACAATGACTGCTGAACCCCGCATGTCTGTATCATGCATGCTTTATCATGCATGTGTCTGTACCATGCATGCCTTCACCACGCAGGACATTACAACAAATATACCTTTACCAAGCATGCCTTTACAGCAATTTATTTTCCATTGTAAAAGCAAAAATGGTAAAGGCATATTCGTTGTAAACGTTTTAAAGGTAAGTATTAAGTGTTCATATATATCTCTCCATTCTGGTGTGGCTAGCAGCGCCACTTGAAAATGTTTCGTCAGTGACTATAAATTGCCTTTCAGAACTAAACGTTCTATGCTATTGCAATCCATCCTAAGAATGGTATAACATTTGGGAAAGAATATACAGCCCAGCAGTCCAGCGCTAGAAGCCAAGATGGCAAAGATTTCCACGGCCACCATGTTGCGGCCTTTAGTGCTGAGGTAGGCAGGAATGAAGGAGACCCAGACGCTGCAGAACACCAGCATGCTGAATGTGATGAGCTTGGCCTCGTTGAATCGGTCAGGGAGGTCCCTGGCGAGAAAAGCCACCATGAAGCTGGCAAAGGCCAAGAGGGCCATGTATCCAATCACACTGTAGAAGGCAGTGACAGAGCCCTGGTCACACTGCAAGATTATCTTCCCAGTCTCAGACTGTGTGTCAGTGCCAGGGTGAGGTGGAGAGGTGAATAGCCAAGACAGACAGATTGTCACTTCTCCCAGTGTAGACAGGAGGACAATAGAGCCGGACACCCGGGATCCCAGCCATCTGCTTAATCTGCTCCCAGGCCTGGTGGCATTAAAGGCAATGACAACGGTGATGGTTTTTGCTAAAACACAAGACACAGCAATAGTAAAAATAATCCCAAATGCAGCTTGTTGGATCTGACAGGTCCATGTTGTGGGGCGTCCAATAAATAGGAGGGAGCAGAGAAAGGCCAACATTAGGGCAGCGAGGAGTGTGTAGCTGAGATCCCGGTTATTGGCCTTGACTATCGGTGTGTCTCGGTGTCTAATAAAGATTCCCAGCACTGCAGCTGTGGCGATAGAGAATGATACAGCTGAGAAGACCAAAGTCCCACCAAGGACATCACTGTATGAGAGGAAAACAATGGTTTTGGGAATGCAGCCATCCTTCCTGTCATTGGGCCACTTGTCGTCAGGGCACTTCTGGCAGTTTTCCACATCTAAAATGAAGCAGATATTTTATAAGTAAAAATGGAAGCCATAAATGGTCCATCAATGCTAAATGGAGCAGTACATTTACAACATTGTTAATGAGATTTTTATATTTAAACTATAATTGTATTAAAGGGGTTGTTCTTTTTGTAATTTATTTACATAGTAGTATGCTTTTCTGATGCCTAGTAGCTTTTGAGACCCAACTCCAGATACTGAGGGACATAAATCCATTGGCCATCTCTGTTTCTTATTTTTCAAACAGCAATCTATTCATAGATGATAAACAGCCTTAAGCATGCTAATTCTAATCCAATCCCACTCAGATATATTGCTAACAAGGAGTTAACAACCATGAGGCCAAAGGTCAAATGGTTTATTACCGTCACCAAAACAGAACTGCCTACTCTTGACAACACAAAGTTTGGCTGTGCACCGCGTCTTTTTTATTTCAAATATTTTTTATTTCAAATATTTCCCCAGCGGATCAAAGTTGTCTGGCTGATTGGTGGAAGTTCAGGCAGTGATTGTTGTTGCCTGGTCCTAGGTTGTGAAGGGCCTTGTAAGCGTTGGTTATTTGCTTCAATTGGCATCTCTTCTGTACTGGGAGCCAATAGAGTTGTTTGAGGTGGGGGGTGATGTGGTGCTAACAGGGTTGGTGGGGTTCAAAATGAGTCTGGCTGCCATGTTCTGGAAGGCCTATGGAGGAGCATTTAGGGATCCCATACTAGACACCATAGTTAAATCTGCTTGTGATGAAGGCTTGTGTGCCAGTGCATTTGGTCTTAGTGGGGAGCCACTTGAAGATCTTCCGTAGCATGAGTGGAATGAAGAAGCTGGCTGATGAGTCTACGTTGGCCTTGGATTTTAATAGACAGCTTGCAATCAATTATGATGCCGAGTTTCCTGGCGTGATCAGACTGGGAGGGTGCTGGTCCTATTTCCTCTGGCCACCACAAAGTGTTCCAGTTGGTGGAGATTTTGCAAAAGGTCAATACGTCTGTTTATTTCATGTTGAGCTTAAGGCAGTTCTCTCTCAACCAGTTTGTGATGCTCATCATGCCGCTGTGAAATCTGGCTCTGGTGGTGGTGGGGTTCCCGGAGAGGCAGAGGATAAGTTGAGTGTCGTCTGCATTTAAGATGATGTTGAACCTGTGGGATCTGACAAAGTTGGCTGATGATGTCATGTAGGTGTTGAAGAATGTGGACTCAGAGATGAACCCTTAGGGACACCGCAGATGATTTCCTTGGGCTCTGAGGTAAATGGAGGTAAACAGATTTACTGGTTCTTCCGGTGAAGAACGAGGTGATCCATCTAAGATTGTTCCTTTGATATCGATTTTGTGTATCCTAAAGGGTATGTGTGATGGTGTCTGTGTGAGAGTGTACAAGCGATATATGGCTTAGTGTATGGTGTCTCCTAGGGTATATGTGTCTGTAAGTATTTGTTTTTTTAGGTGAGTCTTACAATGCACAGGTGTTAGACTGGGTGTCAGTGTGCATTAATGTGTGTTGATGACTAAGTATTTTTTATCAAAGTCTATGTATGTGAGTACAGGCATACATATAGGTGGCTTGGGACTGTTTATATGTCTGGAAGTAGAATGGGTATCTCTTGATATATATACAATATGAATGTGGTTTGTTTGTGTTTCCTAATGTGTATATGTGTGACTCTCTGTTTTTGCCTGGGTAGATCTGAGTGTGTAAATAGGCCACTGTGTCAAATTCTTTTAGAACCAGGTGTTCTTCTACTTTTTCAGTGTATTCTTTTTCATCTTATAGACTTTTAAATTATTTTGGGGTTTGAAGAAATGTTTGACAGTTTTCCTCATCTACAAGTGATAATTTTACATTTTTGAAAATGAAAGCCATAAGGGCAACTACTCTTCTTTGCCCGTGTTGTTGCCGTAGCCTGCTGAACCCACAACCTACTACTGACCAATAGTGCTTCCCGCGGACCCACCCGCCAGTCTCCCGCTGCTCTGCCGCTCTCTGACCAACTGGAGCGGGGGCCGCCGAGTGGAGACCGGCGAGGGGCAGGACTACAATACCCAGAGGCCCTACTGGGGATCCGCGTCAGCTGTAAGCACCAGGAGGCGCTTAAAAACGACACCAGCACTATTGAGGGTGGGAACTCTTCTTTTCCCGTGTTGTTGCCGTAGCCTGCTGAACCCACAACCTACTACTGACCAATAGTGCTTCTCGCGGACCCGCCCGCCAGTCTCCCGCTGCTCTGCCGCTCTCTGACCAACTGGAGCGGGGGCCGCCGAGTGGAGACCGGCGAGGGGCAGGACTACAATACCCAGAAGCCCTACTGGGGATCCGCGTCAGCTGTAAGCACCAGGAGGCGCTTAAAAATGACACCAGCACTATTGAGGGTGGGAACTCTTCTTTGCCCGTGTTGTTGCCGTAGCCTGCTGAACCCACAACCTACTACTGACCAATAGTGCTTCCCGCGAACCCACCCGCCAGTCTCCCGCTGCTCTGCCGCTCTCTGACCAACTGGAGCGGGGGCCGCCGAGTGGAGACCGGCGAGGGGCAGGACTACAATACCCAGAAGCCCTACTAAGGATCCGCGTCAGCTGTAAGCGCCAGGAGGCGCTTAGAAACGACACCAGCACTATTGAGGGTGGGAACTCTTCTTTGCCTGTGTTGTTGCCGTAGCCTGCTGAACCCACAACCTACTACTGACCAATAGTGCTTCCCGCGGACCCGCCCGCCAGTCTCCCGCTGATCTGCCGCTCTCTGACCAACTGGAGCGGGGGCCGCTGAGGGGAGACCGGCGAGGGGCAGGACTACAATACCCAGAAGCCCTACTGGGGATCCGTGTCAGCTGTAAGCGCCAGGAGGCACTTAAAAACGACACCAGCACCATCTAACGGGAAGCCGAATGAAGCCCGGGCCAAGGGCGGGCCCGTCCTATCCCGTCACAGCCCGGAAGAGACTGGACTGGGCCCCCCTCTAACAGCGCATACAAGGTAATCCCCTTATGCTGCCTGACATATTTCTGTTACATCCACCTTGTTTAGTCAGACTGTTACCATACACTAAAAAATACGCGAGATTACAGCTGGCCATCACCTGCCTTTCTACTACTCTTCAATCACTTTCCCCTATATTAAATGTTGCCGAGAGGCACTAGAAGTAAAACACTCCAAAACATGGCTTAAAATGTTGGTCCTATTGACCATTTCATTACTAAAGCTAACCAAACTATTGATCAGGGTATAATACTACTAGATCGCCGAGTATCATATGAACTGGCACAAGCAAGGCGATCGTCATTAGGACCCCTGATACTAGCGCAAACACCTCTAATTCAACCGGAGAAGGCAGCTGCTCTGGAAGTGCACGCAGATATCCATGGCATCCCAAACCTGGTCGATTTGTCCGCGTCTCTGTCATTGCTGGACTCGCAATTGACTCAGGCGCTTGAAAAAACGCCTGATATTTTCTCGAGTCCGCCCCTACAGGACAACGACCTCGACCAGAATGAACAAAGGGGGCTAAGGGAGGGAGCAATTCCGAAACAGAAGAGCACAAGTAAAAAAAATCTGAAAGACATTAAAGCTCCAAAAATAAGAAAGTTACAACACACGCCACGTCCTAAGAACCAGAGAGAGAAAAACAAAGCAAATGAACAAAGGCAGAAAAACAATATTTCTAACAAAGCTAGAGCAGATGACAGTGCCACTACTTCCCATCCCTCCGTCGTGGATCTCAGCGCGAATAAAAGTAATGATGACAGCACCCATAAGGAAGACCTAGACCCTGACCTGGACGAAAGATGTAAAATAGGCGAAACAGATCAGCATCTGATGGTTCGGATAGCTGAACTAATAAAGCAACAGCTACAGCCCATCCAAAGGAGTCTGGAAATCATAGAGAAGCGAATAGCAGTATTGGCCGCCACTCTAAAAAACCCTGCAAATCTAAAGAACTCAGGGTCGACAAATATGGGAGACCCCAAAAAAAAAATATTAACAATATGCCAGGACAATCTTCTAAAAATGTTACTACTATAAGTAACACCCCGACTACTAAGATAGGAGAAATTGTCAAAAATTCAACTAAGGGCCATGCAACTCCAAAAACTCCAACTCCAAAAACTAAGTCTCCCCAAAAGCTCCCTAAAAAAGTCCCAGACATACAGAAAAACCCACTTTCAATACCCATCCCTCCGAAGCCAATCCCAATAAATACTCCACATCATGAACAGCCACAGAGATACAATACTCATGGAGAACGGATAAAGAAAGGATGGTCTAAGCCCATAAACCTCCCCCCTGAAGCAACCCCATTTGTAGTTATCTTGACAGGGGTGCCTGAACTGAGTCATGACACAGAGGAACCGACCTGATCCCTATTAAATAAAGTTCGCCATTGGTTGAATGATAACTGACCAAACCCGCAAAACTATGTCACCAGAATTACCACAGCACGAAGGGTTCCATGGATAGGACACCAACAAAAAACAATCCCAGGTGACTGTGTTATAGTTAACTTTGAAAACCCTCAGGCAGTGGACTATATTTGCTCCTGGGACACAATGGACAGGAATGGAGGTATAAACACCAAATGTCTATCCTTTTTCTACCCCCCGATACACCACTATCCTGAAGGCTCAAATTGGTCCTCAAACTGGTCCTGGAACCAGCCGGATAATGGGCGAAGGGGTTGGAATCAGGGAGGATGGGGGCATGAAAACAGAGATTGGCCCGATTGGAAAACTAATGGTAGGAGAGGACAAACACAAAGGGAACTTTGGGGTGGAATACCAACCTTTAACAGTTACAGCTGTTTAGAGATGGATGATTGACCACCACCACAAAGGGAACATGATATGACTAGCCCAGTAAGCAGTGAAGTAGTGTGGCTCACTGGTTAGAGGCGGCAGACCCGAGAGCAGAGGACGGCCCGGGACCAGGGTTCGATTCCCTGTGCGGCAGGTTTCTGGACCAGGGTCAGTCAGCGGACTCGATAATTCTCTCGCCTCGGTGCCCACTCTGATCAGCGATCACACTCGGCAACTCTGGGCATTAGCTTGCCTCATCTTCACTAACGGCCCCACCAGACCGCCGGGGATGCCTGGTCTCACCCCGGATATACCCATTAAGGGACCATCTCTCAGGAAAGCCAGGAAGGGTTTCGCAGCGGTCGAAGCGCCTTGGGACCCTACGGGTAAGTAGTGCGCTATATAAATGCCTATACATTTACATTTTACATTTAAGCACCGGAGATATAATCATAAGTATATCAAAAAACCCTACAAACAAATGTCTGTATGAGGGATGTTGCACTCTAGTCAAAAGATCTATTGGATTAAACAATCCAATTGCTCACCCAAATATGGTAGATCGAACATGTGAGCTCCCTGCCTCTCATGAGGTTTCTACCGGCACCGTCTTTCCCACGCAAAATAGCTCAGAGGTGCCGGGAAGTACCCTAAAATCAAAACACAAAGTACAGTTAAGTCACCGTGAAGAAAATAGCATCCAGAGTGTGGTATCAATAACCACAAGCTCCAAATCTGAATTAAGGTCATTATTTTGGAATGTGGCAGGTCTATGCCTCTAAATACTCTGAAAACAGTTTCCTTCACTTGGCAAATCTAAGTAACCTAATTTGCCTCCAGGAAACTTGGCTTAATGACCCTATACATCTCCTGGGCTACAAAACATACTTCTCCCCAGCTATAAGATCTAATGCAGGTAGGAGCAAGGGAGGGCTAGTAATATATGTCTCAAATCTTTGGCCTTGTTGCGAAATAATACCCTTAAAGTTAGAGCAGAAATACCAGCTTATTATTCTACGTAGAACTAGACAAGAGGTCTACACGATCATCAATTTCTACAACAATATGACTCTATCTGAGTTAACCAGGGCTTTAAGCATGATTTCCCATCTGGTACATGATCTTGCAATAAAATATGCAAAGGAATTCCACACAGTAGTTTGGGGAGGAGATTTTAATCTCCATCTATGCAACAAGAGCGATACCCCTAACTGTGGGATCACTGATGAAGATGGAAACTGTCTAACCCACTTTACACATACATCTGAGGGTAACAATATGCAGGCGTTGATGGTTGAACTAGATATCGGGTTCACCAATAAACTAAAAACACATATAACCAAATTTATGCCAACCTTTCATGGTAGGGGTCTCAAAAGCCTGATAGATTATGTTTTAGTGTCTACCAATAAAGCTTCAAACATCAAGATCTTCGAGGTACTTAACAAAGCACTTGGTGACCATTCCCCCATTAGTATGATACTACAGGAACCTAAACCACAGAAAGGGGGAGATACGGTCCAGTTAAGCTTGTTACATCAACAGACAATAACATTGGACAGGCTAAATGGTTTTACATTAAAATGGGGCAAATTAGATCAGGAACCCATAACCACAATAAATAGTACGATCAAGCAGAAACGAGGTAGAAAGATGTTTAGATCCCTCTACAACCCCAATCGAGATCATGGCCAGTTATGGTGATATCGTAGAAAATATTAGGAAAGAACTAACCAGGGATTGTAAGCAAAACAAGAGCACTAGAAAGGGATGGTTTAGTACAGAATGTACAAAAGCTCATACCAACCTAAAGAAGGCTCTAGCTAAAGCAGAGAGAGACAGGGAGGAGATTATAAAACTAAGGAAGGCCTATGCGCTCGCATTACTAATCAGGAAAAAGGAATTACAAGCTAATCTATGGGCCCAACTACAGAGAAGTAGCATCCTAAAGGATAGTACAGCCTTTTGGCAGATCGTGAAATCCCCCTTTTTAACAGATAAACTAGATGCACCATCTCTAGACGTCGCAATCGATGCAGGGGAATGGGTGCAATACTTCTCAGAGGTTTTTAGCTGGAGAAAAGTTCGTGAATCAGAACATCTAGAATCCATGAGTCCAGTGAAATACCCACTAGCCCTTCACTTTACACTAAAAGAGATAGAGAAGGCAATAAAAACCGCTAAATCCGGAAAGGCACCAGGACCAGATTTGGTCCCCGTGGACCTTTTTAAATATAACCCAGATTTGTGGTCCCCACTACTTACCAACGTATTGAATGCGGCTAAAGAGATTGGCTTGGTCGATTCTTGGTTGTGTTCAATATTGATTCCTATCTTTAAAAAGGGGGATAGAGACAGCCCTGCCTGCTATCGTCCCATTTCACTCCTAGATTCACTCGGGAAGATGGTTGGCCGTATTCTTCTCGACCAGCTCCAGGACTGGACGAACGATCACAAGACAATCTCTGATCTGCAATACGGGTTCAGGGCAGGATTGAGTACGGTGGACCAGGCCCTCAACTTGACACTACTGGCCGGAAAGTATGTAGAGGCAAAAAGCTCTTCTCTACACATGGTGTACGTGGACCTAACAGCAGCGTTCGACTGCGTTGTACACTCAAGATTATGGACAATCATGCTGCAAATGGGAATTGACCCCCCAATAGTCGAATTTCTTCGCAAACTATATTCAGGGGCAACGGGAAGAGTGCGATTTGGGACTGGAGGCCAACTAACCGATAGTTTTCTGATGGAGAAGGGGGTCAGACAAGGGTGTGTGCTGGCCCCTTTCCTATTCACCTTGTATACTAATGGGTTGGAGGCCACTATGTTAGAGGGTGCAGAAGATCTCCCCGCAGCCGGACGTCGGCATATACCAGCTTTATTATACGCCAACGATGCAGTGATTCTAGCCAGAACCCCAGTCCAGCTCCAACGGATTTTGAACAAGTATTGCTCGTTTATGGCCAGCCTGAATCTCAGAGTAAATATAAAAAAGACGTACGTAAAGCATGCTGGCACAAAGCGTAAACAACCCAAGAAAATGTATGTTGACAAATCCCCCCTGCGAAAGAACGGAAACATATCCCTATCTAGGGATTTTAATTGACGGAGCTTTTAAATGGAGGGAAGCCGTCAACTCCCGTAAATTGGCTTTTTTAAGGGCCGTTGGTGCACTGAAGGCTTTTGCACTTCGGTTAGGCAAGAGACCCCCGACTGAAATGCTTAAAATATATAATGCAAAATGTCTCAGTATCGCGATTTATGGAGCAGGGGTCTGGGGGGGGGAAAATGTAGATCAGCTCCAAAAAATTGAAAACTCATTTTTAAGGTTCTTGTTGGGAGTCCCAAAAAGTACCACAACATATGGCTGCTACCTTGAATTAGGACTGGACTATATTTAGGACATTATTAAAATCCAACCAGTCATGCTATGGCGAAGGATTTGGGCAACGGAAAAATGTCACCTTACGAGAACAATTGTCCAAGACTGTATGAAACTTACAAATATGGGGAAGATCAGGTGGCTGGTCTACGTCAAAACATTTCTTACAGATATTGGATATGCAAGATTCTTTGACGACCCCCGATCAGTATTGGACCTTTCAAAAAAAGATCTAAAAATAGCATGCCTATCGCATTTGTCCCAACTGCGTCTGTTAAATGAAATAGGGAAACCAACTGTACAGCAATGTTTATTAATACAACTCGTTCCCACTATCCAACCAATCAATCAATCAATCAGTGACACTTATATAGCGCGCTAACTACCCGTAGGGTCTCAAGGCGCTGGGGGGGGGGGGGGGTGCCGCTACTGCTCGAACAGCCAGGTCTTCAGCTTCTTCCTGAAGGAGAGGTGGTCTTGGGTCAGGCGCAGGTCGGTCGGAAGGGAGTTCCAGGTCTTGGCGGCCAGGTAGGAGAAGGACCTTCCTCCCGTAGTCGCTCTTCGGATGCGGGGGACGGCGGCAAGGGCGTGGTTGGCTGATCGGAGGTGGCGATTGGGAGCGTAGAAGTTGATTCGGCTGTTGAGGTAGCTCGGACCCTGGTCGTGTAGGGCTTTGTGTGCGTGGGTGAGGAGGCGGAAGGTGATTCTTTTGTTGACGGGGAGCCAGTGGAGGTCTCTCAGATGTCCGGTGATGTGGCTGGTTCGTGGGATGTCGAGGATGAGTCTGGCTGAGGCGTTCTGGATCCGCTGGAGTCTCTTCTGGAGCTTGGCGGTGGTACCGGCGTAGAGGGCGTTGCCGTAGTCCAGTCGGCTGGTGACGAGGGCCTGGGTGACGGTCTTCCTGGTCTCGGAGGGGATCCACCAGAAGATCTTTCGTAGCATGCGTAGGATGTTGAAGCACGCCGAGGAGACGTTGTTGACTTGCCTGGTCATGGAGAGGGAGGAGTCCAGGATGAAGCCCAGGTTGCGTGCATGGTCTGTTGGTTTGGGTGCGGTGCCCAGGGCAGGAGGCCACCAGGAGTCGTCCCAGGCGGAGGGTGAAGAGCCCAGGATGAGGACCTCCGTCTTGTCAGAGTTCAGTTTCAGGCGGCTGGTCGTCATCCACTCGGCTACCTCTTTCATCCCTTCGTGCAGGTTGGCTCTGGCGGAGGCGGGGTCGTTGGTCAGGGAGAGGATCAGCTGGGTGTCGTCGGCGTAGGAGATTATGCTGAGGTTGTGTTTGCGTACGATGGCCGCGAGGGGGCTCATGTAAACGTTGAAGAGGGTGGGGCTCAGAGATGACCCTTGAGGGAC
Source organism: Lissotriton vulgaris (assembly GCF_964263255.1). NCBI lineage: Eukaryota > Metazoa > Chordata > Amphibia > Caudata > Salamandridae > Lissotriton > Lissotriton vulgaris. The sequence continues at coordinate 2,134,748,468 of NC_141691.1, read as the reverse complement.
GCCGCAGATGACTTCGGAGGCCTCTGACTTGTACGGTGGTAGGCGGACTCTCTGTGTTCTTCCGTCGAGGAAGGAGATGATCCATTCCAGCGCCTTGTCCTGGATTCCGACGTTGCTGAGGCGCTGTACTAGGGTGCGGTGGCAGACAGTGTCGAATGCCGCGGAGAGGTCTAGGAGGATGAGGGCCGCTGTTTCTCCATTGTCCATCAGGGCTCGGATGTCATCGGTGGCGGCGATGAGGGCGGTCTCGGTGCTGTGATTGGCTCGGAAGCCTGACTGTGAGGGGTCGAGGGATCCGTTCGTCTCGAGGAAGGCGGCCATCTGCTTGTTGACGGTCTTCTCGATGACTTTGGCTGGAAACGGGAGGAGCGAGATGGGGCGGTAGTTCTTGAGTTCGGTGGGGTCCGCTGTTGGTTTCTTGAGGAGAGCGCTGAGTTTGGCGTGTTTCCAGCTCTCAGGGAAGGTGGCGGTGTCGAAGGAACCATACCATACTTACAATTTAACTTAAATCATTATGGTAGATTTTTGTTGACCCGTTTTAGGTTTAACATGTTTCATCGTATGATTTCCTTCCCTTCCCAAAACGATTGGTCTGTGAATCTTTCCCCTAGCCCCTGTGATTTTACTTCCTTACAATCCACAATTCACATACTTTTTTTCTGTAAGTTCTATGTCTCACCACGTAGGCGCTGGATAGTACCACTTTTGAAGGTTCTGAAGTTGCGTCAGTGTCGCCCAGCATACCTGGCCTTACAGTTTTTGGAAAATGAACCTATGACAAAATCTATAGTACACTTTCTTAAATTCTGTGTTAGACATCGTACCAATCTGTGATAAACGGTTCTAACTCTTTCATGTGTATTTCAACACTGGCAAAAAATAGTTTTTAATACTTGAAACCTAAAAACGTGAACTTTTATTATGCTTTTAAAGGGTGTTTTTATATATGAATATGAAATTGATGTATTTTTATGAACTTTTATGGTCTTTCAAAAACAATGAAAACCGAATAAAGATGATTTGATTTGATTTGAAAGCCATAAGGTTTCCATCATTGGTTTTAAATATGCAGTGCAATAAAAGGATCAGGGTGTGCAAAATTCTAAATTTCAGGAAATGGCTTCAACACTCCCTTGTTTAGAACCTGGGGTAAACAAATTCTTAACCCCTTGGCTGCTGGGGTAATTTTCCTGGCGTGCTGGGGGGCGGGGCGCGCACAGCACCCCGGTGCTCATGACGAGCTTAGCTCGTCATGAGCTTCAGTGCTCCTGTGCTCATGACGAGCTGAGCTCGTCATTGCCACACCCATTTCAATAGAACGTTCAGCACAGCAGGGGAATTATCCTAGCGTGCGAGCGTTCTAATGGCACGGGAGCACTGTAGTTCATGGCGAGCTGAGCTCGTCATGAGCATGCAAAAGGTTAATATTCATTTGTTTTTTCTGTATACCCTAGACAATCTCAAATGTCCACAGTCTTCACCACCATGGATGCATCGCATTTACAATGTGGCGCACCATGGCTTAAGGATTTACAGATGCGTCATGCATCAGATGGCGTAAAGGTAACGCATTGCTGGAGTCATTTCGCAAGCAAGAAGCAACTCTAGCAATGCTCAGGAATGCCTGTTCCTATTGTGCTGCATCACTCCTTACGCCTGCTTCAGTGATGTGGAGGCAAGGATCTTGCAGCAGTGGTGAGTACTTTTCCAAATATATAGTTGCCTGTGTGTGCATTTCGACTGCATATGTGTAGAATGCACACATATGCATGATACATGTGGAAAAATATCATATATTCATTACCGGGGATCAGCCCATAAATGACTTAACTGTAGATCATCAAAAACAGGGTCATATTCCTTGGGAGGAGGATCCTGCTATATGGGAGGGGGGAGCAGGGATGGAGAAAGGGATCCAGTTTGAAGTCTGCCTAGAAGAATAAGAAAGGGTTGAGTAGACACCACAAATCCTTTATCATCACCATGTTGTAGCAGGCGGTGGGACTGCCACGGTCCGCCCATGGAACAGGCAACTTGTAATATGCTCATCTGTGCAGCTCCTCAGTTCTGCCCTATGGCGGATGCCCTTCCCCGATCGTAAAAACATCGGTCTGCTGGCCATCTTGTTGATCCAGCTGCGGTCTTCACCATGGCGATGTACTCAACTTTTAATAATGCGGTCAGCTGACGAGTACTCCATTCTCGGGCTGTCTTCTCCAATACGGTGTTACACGGGACTGCCAAAGTTATAAAAAAAAGGTCCTAAGTGTTAGCATTTGCCAGAAAATAGCGTTATGTGGTAGATTTTGATGATGTACATGGAAGTGTTCCATTGTCATTGGCATTGCTATGTGGTTTCAAAGGATGTCAGGCAGATCATTTTTAGTAAGCAGGAGGCACGAATGCCATTGGCAATATGTCTAGGAGAGATGCCAGTTATAGGTGTGTTGCAAGAGTTAAGGAATTTGTAGTTAGTGCATATAGTATTTATTTTGCTGGTTGTGTTCTTAATGGAGTGTGGGACAGTGGAGGTCAGAAAAGGATTGCACATTGTTTGATTTCGAGAAATAGAGAAACCGGAATTGAAAAGAGACAATCTGATTTTCTAGTTGCGAAAAGGATTGATAATGAAAACAATTCTGAGTAGAAGGCGACTGTTCAAGAGGTTTTGATAATGAAGATCACGGAAAGGATAAAGTGCCAGCTAGGCGTGTGATAAAGTGCCACTGGATTGGACCATTTGAGTTAGAAGGAGACATAAATGATCCATACAATAACAAGGGAATCACAAATGTTAGGTAACATATATTTGACCTGGTGCCATTAACACGACAGGACTGAGACAATGGCCAAGCAAAGACATATAACAAACAAGCATTGGCAAATCCAAACACATGACTCACAATATTTTGATGTCACATGAGGCCTAAATGAATGTGTGCATGTAACACAATCCCTAGGCACTTGGTAGATCCACAGGGTTCTTCATGCATGTGATATTGTGAAATATAAAATGACTATAAGAACAAGATTATCCACCCACATCATCAACAACATCATCAGTAGCAGAGTGTAACCATCCTCGATATACTGAGGCCCTGCATTGATCTCCTTAGCGCTTTCAACAGACAGTTCAAGCTGCATGTATCTAGACGCTAAAAAAGAGCACAGTAGAGACTCTTGACTTCAAATGTTTAGAGGAGGTGAAGCACAACAAAGGGCTGAAGACAAGTGTAGGAGAGTAGGGTCTGCTATCCTATGGTCACCCCAAATTTTTGCTTTTTGCTTCACTGGTTTCTGACTTAATGTGGCTGTGGGCCTGCTAATCAGACCCACAGCCTGCTGTTCTCTCTCTAAATTGATGCCCATGCACTCTAGGTGCATTACGAATTGGAACTGGTTCACCTTATGAGCCCCTGTAATAGTGCACCCTAGGTGCCCAGGGCATAGGTGTATCCAAGGCCTACCAGGGGCTGCAGCACGTATTGTGCCACCCCTGGCCTGGCCTCCATCTGTGACACAACTGGCTGATCACTCAGCTGGGGTAAGTCGGTGTAACCACCTCTTACTTAGGTACAGTATGTCTGTGCCTAACCCTAAACTGGACACATATGTTCCTATCAGCCACTCCTATGGAAGGCCTCAGCAATCCTGGAGGCAGAGTGCTTGGAAATATGTGAGATGGTGCTCTAGCATGAGCTGAGCCTGTCTGCAGCTGTCGGGAACCACTCCCTAAGCTGTTCCGGGATATTGCCATACCATATACTCTTAAGTGCATTATAATCCTCGCGGTTAAATGCTATCTTTGGTTTGGCTTTATCAAAACATGTCGAGTAAGGTGTCATACGAATTGGAATACTATCCCCTCGCCAGTTCTGGCGACGGGGATAGCATTCCACCCTTCTAGAGGGACACGACATGTGTGTAGCCTTAACCCCGGTTAAAGTTAAACAGAGCCTCAGCTTCACAAAATGGACGCTGCCACCACAGACACAAGTCTGGCCTCCTGCTGCTGACCGAAACTCGGCAGATGGTGGCCTGGACAAAGGGTTTCCTGCCTTGGGAGGTGCGAGCACCACCCCAGACAGGATTTTGTGTATTAGGTAGGACAGGGCTGAAAAGAATCAGACATGCCCGGGGCACACAAGGTGTCCCCGTGCATAGGCCAGCCCAAACCGGTTCTGGGGCCTTCCAGCCCCAGTCCTGGCGCGGAGCTGGACAAAGGAAAGGGGGTGTAACCGCCCCCCTTCCTGGTTCCTCCCAGAGGAGGGACCTAGTAGGTGATCCACCCCCTAGATTGGAATAAGAGGGGGAGCAGTGCCATTGCACAGCAGATCATCCCGAAATCAACTTAAACTAAGAAGAAGACTGGACTTCGACATTCTGCTGCACAGAAGACTGAAGAAGAATCTCCCTTGTGGCCAAGGAGTGACCACCCTGTGAACACAGGTACCAACCAGCGACTCGACGTCTGCTTTGCCGCCGCCTCCCGCCGGAGCCCGAGCCCAGAGCCCGACAAGAACCAGACTCCCAGACTTCTCAGAGCCCGATCCACAGTCCCTGCGAAGAAGGGACCCGTGGAGGCACTGAGCGACGTGGGACCGGACCTCTTGGAAGACACTCGAAAAGCTGACTGCGCAGCTTCTGAGGCATCCTCGACGTTGTGCTTTGGGGATTGAGAACCCCCACCACCGAGCAGCCCTTGCACCGAAGATCAGCCCTCCAGCATCTCCACGATCTGCGTGGGGCCCTTTTGCATTGTGCCACTCGACGCGCCATCCCGGCCACTAGCCACGCGGCCAGCGGCCATCTTGGCGACGAACCCGAAGATTTAAACAGCAGGTCTGGTTGCTCCAGACCTACCCAAGCTCCTGTGAAAAGGAGCACCCGCTCTGACCTTGCTGGTCCGAGTGAACAGCATCTTTCAACTTCTGCGTGGCTTGCATTTGCCAAGGCCTGTTTGCTCCGATCAGGTCGCCGACACCGCCAACAGCGAGAAGCCTACGTGGGACAGCTCGTGACCGACTCCTGGACGTCCTCGACCCCGGGTATCCACGTGGCTGCGGAAAGAAGCTACCCGACAACGCCTGTTTGCACCCGACATCACCTGGTTCCACTCTGGTTCCACGGCAGTCACTGGCTAGTGACTTTGAACACTGTCCCCTCTGCTTTCAGGTCTTCACATCTACAGATCCACCCTTGGATCCACCGGAACTCTTCTCATCGAGCCGCCTGCAGCATCTCCTGCTCCAAGCACCATCGACCAGCGTGACGAAACCCGACACATCTTCGACCCTGTGCACCCGCTTCCTGTGGGTGAGGTAACTCAGCTCCGCCGGTGCTCCTGCACTGGTACACATCCCAAGGGCCTGTGTTTTAAGTTTCAGCTCCGTAGGTCACTCGGAAGGTTCCTAACTTTCTAACTTTGTGCTTTTTACGCACCATAGACTTTGTATTGAGAAGTGCGTGCACTTTGGACACTGCACCCGAGTCCCGTGGGCCTTTCCCGACTTAGTTAACTCCAGTCTCGAATAGCTCCAGCGATTCCCAAGGCCCTAGGCCTCTTCACTTTCCTCCTGGTATCCCTTATACCACTTATTTAGTATATGGTTTAGGTGGCCCCTAGGGCTCATCCATATTGTGCAACTTTTGTGTATTTTAAACTGTCTTGTGATTTTACGCTTGTGCTTCTGTGCTCATAAAGAGTCCAGGGGATTTTTATAGTTAATAAATCAATATATATTTTCAATATATATCTGTGTGGTGTCCCTTTCATTTGGTATTCAAGGGGGTTGTGTATGGTATAACAGCTGGCTTCACATGCCTTTCAGAGTTTAGCCTAAGACTGCTTTGTCCACGTTACCACTAGGATAACTGGTCTACAAGGTTGAATTACAACCATCATCATAAGGGTTGCTTGGCATGGTACAAAGTGATCACTAGAATTAGTGAGCATTATATACCAGGCCAACTTCTCACATTGGTGAGCAGCGGATTGGGATCTGAGCTTGCTGTTGTTTTACCATTACAATCTTTGAGATTATCATTTGAAAGATCATACAGGTACCTGCTAGGTACATATAAAACAAGACTAGTATACTTAAGTTCTACTGAACTTAGTTGTTGTAGAGCAAAGGGAGTAGCACACCCTAGCTACAACCACTAGATAGGTTTAGTAGGTAAACACCAGTGTAGGTAGATTGCAACACATCCACCCACACTAGAGCAATGTCTGGAACAGAGGGGTCCAGTGGACTTACTCCTGTTGAGAGTGACCCTCCAAGGGCACCATCCCAGTTTGCTATTTTTCCTTTTAAGGAACTAAGACAGCTTTGTGTCTTAAGGGGTCTGAAGACAGGGCCTTCCCCTACTGCAGACCACCTAAGAGAGCTTTTGGATCAGTCTGAAGCTCTAAAGACCTCTAAAGCAAACCCCACAGGGAATGCTGAAGGAGGCCATCCTTCAGAGGATGACACTGTAGACACCCCTACCCCTATCATCCTAGTAGATGAGGAAGCCTCCACCACTGGAGCTCCTCAAGTAGATGTAGAGGAAGAGGAAGAAGAAGAGGAGGAGGAGGTGGAAAGCAGTGAGTCAGATGATGACAGAGATAGTCAGGTGCTGGTCAGTAGACTGAACCAGGCTAACTTAAGTCAACTTGGGAATGAATCAGGTAACAACCCATTCAGACCCCCAGGTGGACTTAACCAGGGCCATAGGAGGAGAAGGCATCACTCAGGTGAATCCAACACCTCCCATGTCTCTAGAGGCTCTCATGGTCACTCCAGAAAGGAGATGACTAGCCCTCAGAGAAGGGAACATGAGGCCAAGATGAGAGAGGCTGAGCTTAGGATCCAGAGGCAAGAGTTAGAGGTTGCCCTGGCTAAGGAGAAACTTGCTAGAGCAAGACAGCCTAGAGAGAGTGGGGTAATAGAACCCACTGGTGGCAGCAATATCCACAAGGATAAAGACAGGTCTTTTGATAATAGAAACCTGAGTAAGATTGTGCCCCCCTACAAAGCTGGGGATGACATCCATAAATGGATTACTGCAATGGAGAGAGCCTGCAGAGTACAGCAGATCCCTCAGGAGCAGTGGGCAGCAATCTTGTGGCTCTCCTTTGAAGGTAGAGGCCGAGACAGACTCCTCACAGTTAGTGATGGGGATTCTAGAAACTACCTGGTCCTGAAGAGTGCTCTGATTGATGGGTTAGGCTTAACCACTGAACAGTACAGGTTAATGTTCAGAGATACCCAGAAGACACAGACTCAGGACTGGTCTGAATTTGTTGAGTGTGCCACTAAGGCTCTGGAGGGATGGTTGCTGGGAAGCAAGGTTACAGACTATGAAGGATTGTACAATTTGCTGATGAGAGAACAAATTTTAAATAATTGTCAGAACCAGCAGTTGCATCAACATTTGGTTGACTCAGATTTGACCTCTCCCCAAGAATTGGGAAAGAGGGCAGATAAATGGGTAAGAACCAGAGTTAAGCAAAAGAACCAGAACCAGAACCAGGGTGGTGACCAGAAGAAAACAGACCAGAAGGGTGGGGAGCAGAAAGCTAAAGACCAGAAGTCTTCAACAGGGCCCCAAACTGAGACAGAGGGTGGGTCCCAAACTTCCAAGAAGAAGAAGAAAGAAGGTCAGAAGAAACCCTGGTGTAAAACTTGTAAGAACACCTCTCACTGGACAAGTGAGTGTAAAAAGGGTGGAGCCCCCAACACTGCAGCCCCTAAGGCACCTGCACCCACTAGTACAGTTAGCAGTGTTGGTCCTCAAGCCAAGGGTTTAGTGGGAATCACTTTGGGAACTGAAGGAGATTCTGACCTAGTCAGAACCCTTACACAGGCTGTTCTGGTTTGTGAAGGGGACATAGATTTGACCCCTGACATAAGTCCCAGTAACCTGGGCAAATACAGACAGACACCTTTGATTAACAACAAAGTGGCTCAAGCTTACAGGGACACATGTGCCAGTGTCACTATGGTGACACCTAACTTTGTGGACCCTGGACAGTACATGCCAGGCGATGATTACCTGGTGACCAATGCCAGCAATGTCACTACTACACATAGTGTGGCACTTGTTAACTTTTCCTGGGGAGGGGTAACTGGCCTAAAGAAAGTTGTGGTTAGTGCTGATCTCCCAGTAGAATGTTTGTTGGGCAATGACCTGGAGAACTCTCTATGGTCAGAAGTTGAGTACAGGACTCATGCAGAGATGTTAGGGATATCATCACATGTCCTTGCTGTGACCAGGTCACAGGCCAAAAAGTGCCTCTCTGAACCTCAGGTCTTGGATCCTGGAACAATGGACCAAGTACCTCCCAAGAAGAAGAACAGGAGGGTTAAGGCTGTGCCTTCCCAACTGCCTACAAGTGAGGATCAGGCTTCACAGGAAACTGATCTAGAGACCCCTGAAGGAACTGTCCCTGAAGAACTTGAACCTGATCAGGTTGAGTTTCTGGGGACAGGGGGACCTTCTAGGGCAGACTTGGGGCAGGCTCAGTTAACCTGTCCTTCTCTTGAACCCCTCAGACAGCAGGCTGCTGCTGAGGCTGCTGGGAATGCTCAAGGTGCCCATAAAGTATATTGGGACGATGGACTCCTTTATTCAGAGGCTAGAGACCCCAAGCCTGGTGCTACCAGGAGGTTGGTTATACCTCTGCAATTTAGGGGCTTCCTACTCACCTTGGCCCATGATATTCCTTTAGCAGGACACCTAGGCCAGAACAAGACTTGGGACAGGCTTGTCCCTCACTTTCACTGGCCTCACATGTCTGAAGACACCAAGGAGTTTTGTCGCTCCTGTGAAACCTGCCAAGCCAGTGGTAAAGCAGGTGGAACAACAAAGGCCCCCCTGATACCACTACCGGTGGTGGGGGTTCCCTTTGAGAGAGTGGGGATTGATATTGTTGGTCCAATGGATCCCCCTACAGCATCTGGGCACAGATTCATACTGGTGGTAGTGGATCATGCCACCAGGTACCCAGAGGCAATTCCCCTTAGGACCACAACAGCTCCTGTTGTGGCCAGGGCCTTACTTGGAGTTTTCTCCAGAGTGGGGTTTCCTAAGGAGGTAATATCAGATAGAGGTACCAACTTCATGTCTGGATATTTGACAGCTATGTGGAAGGAATGTGGTGTAAACTACAAGTTCACCACTCCTTATCACCCACAATGCAATGGGCTTGTTGAGAGATTTAACAAGACCCTAAAGGGCATGATTAAAGGATTACCTGAAAAGCTCAGGCGAAGATGGGACATCCTTCTGCCCTGCCTTTTGTTCGCTTACAGAGAGGTCCCTCAAAAGGGGGTTGGATTCAGCCCCTTTGAATTGTTGTTTGGGCACCCTGTAAGAGGACCCCTGTGTCTTGTGAAGGAAGGATGGGAGTTACCTCTCAAAAAGCCTAAACAGGACATAGTGGACTATGTACTTGGTCTCCGCTCCAGGATGGCAGAGTACATGGAAAAGGCATCCAAAAACCTTGAGGCTAGCCAAGAATTACAAAAAGCTTGGCATGACCAAAAGGCTGTCCTTGTTGAATTTCAGCCTGGACAGAAGGTATGGGTGTTGGAGCCAGTGGCCCCAGCAGCACTCCAAGACAAATGGTCTGGACCCCATACAATTCTGGAAAAGAAGGGAGAGGTTACCTACTTGGTGGACCTAGGAACTCCCAGGAGCCCCCACAGGGTGCTCCATGTGAACAGATTGAAGGCATATGTCAGCAGGGCAGACATGGGCTTGCTCATGGCTACAGATGAGGGACAGGAGGAAGAGAGTGACCCTCTCCCAGACCTGCTCACTCAGAACCCTGAGGATGGCTCAGTTGATGGTGTGGCCTTAGGTGGCAGCCTCACTGAACATCAGCAACATGACTGCAGACAAGTTCTACAGGCATACAGGCATATGTTCTCCTTGACCCCCAGTCAGACTAACTGGTGTACCCATGTGGTGGACACTGGTGACAGTCTTCCTGTAAAGAGCAAGATTTACAGGCAACCTGACCACGTCAGGGACTGTATAAAGACTGAGGTGCAAAAGATGCTGGAATTAGGTGTCATTGAGCCTTCAGAGAGCCCCTGGGCTAGCCCAGTGGTTCTGGTCCCCAAACCTCACACCAAAGATGGCAAGAGAGAGATGAGGTTCTGTGTGGATTACAGAGGACTCAATGCTGTCACCAGGACAGATGCACACCCTATTCCAAGGGCAGATGAGCTCATTGACAAGTTGGCTTCTGCCAAATATTTGAGCACATTTGACTTAACAGCTGGCTACTGGCAAATCAGGTTAGCTGAAGAGTCTAAAGCCAAGACAGCATTTTCTACCCCTAGTGGGCATTATCAGTTTGTGGTGATGCCCTTTGGTTTGAAAAATGCACCTGCCACCTTCCAAAGGTTGGTGAACCAAGTCCTCACTGGGTTGGATGACTTTTGTGCAGCTTATCTGGACGATATTGCTGTCTTTAGCTCCACCTGGGAGGATCACCTGATCCACCTGAAGGAAGTGCTTGAGGCTCTGCAGAAGGCAGGCCTCACTATCAAGGCAACAAAGTGCCAGATAGGGCAGAGCAAGGTTGTATACCTGGGCCACCTTGTAGGTGGAGGCCAAGTTCAACCACTGGAGAGTAAGATCCAGACCATCAAGGACTGGTCCCCTCCAACTACCCAGACTCAGGTCAGAGCTTTCTTGGGCCTGACTGGGTACTACAGGAAGTTTGTTAAGAACTATGGGTCCATTGTGACTCCTCTTAATGATCTGACATCCAAGAAGATGCCCAAAAAGGTTCAGTGGACAGAAATCTGTCAAAAGGCATTTGATGACCTGAAGAAGGCCATGTGCTCTGCACCTATCCTGAAGAGTCCTGACTACTCAAGAGAGTTCATTGTCCAAACAGATGCTTCTGAGTTGGGAGTGGGAGCAGTGCTTTCACAGCTTAATGTAGATGGCCAGGACCAGCCCATTGCTTTCATTAGCAGAAGGCTGACCCCCAGAGAGAAACGTTGGTCAGCTATAGAGAGGGAGGCCTTTGCTGTGGTGTGGGCCCTGAAGAAGTTGAGACCATACTTATTTGGCACTCACTTCAAGATTCAGACCGACCATAAGCCCCTCCTATGGCTTAATCAGATGAAGGGTGAAAACCCCAAACTACTCAGGTGGTCCATTTCCCTACAGGGGATGGACTTTACAGTGGAGCACCGCCCAGGGACTGACCATGGCAACGCAGATGGTCTCTCCAGGTACTTCCACTTAGAACATGAAGACACAACTGGTCAAGGTTAGTCTAATGTCCCTGCGTTTGGGGGGGGGTTATGTAGGAGAGTAGGGTCTGCTATCCTATGGTCACCCCAAATTTTTGCTTTTTGCTTCACTGGTTTCTGACTTAATGTGGCTGTGGGCCTGCTAATCAGACCCACAGCCTGCTGTTCTCTCTCTAAATTGATGCCCATGCACTCTAGGTGCATTACGAATTGGAACTGGTTCACCTTATGAGCCCCTGTAATAGTGCACCCTAGGTGCCCAGGGCATAGGTGTATCCAAGGCCTACCAGGGGCTGCAGCACGTATTGTGCCACCCCTGGCCTGGCCTCCATCTGTGACACAACTGGCTGATCACTCAGCTGGGGTAAGTCGGTGTAACCACCTCTTACTTAGGTACAGTATGTCTGTGCCTAACCCTAAACTGGACACATATGTTCCTATCAGCCACTCCTATGGAAGGCCTCAGCAATCCTGGAGGCAGAGTGCTTGGAAATATGTGAGATGGTGCTCTAGCATGAGCTGAGCCTGTCTGCAGCTGTCGGGAACCACTCCCTAAGCTGTTCCGGGATATTGCCATACCATATACTCTTAAGTGCATTATAATCCTCGCGGTTAAATGCTATCTTTGGTTTGGCTTTATCAAAACATGTCGAGTAAGGTGTCATACGAATTGGAATACTATCCCCTCGCCAGTTCTGGCGACGGGGATAGCATTCCACCCTTCTAGAGGGACACGACATGTGTGTAGCCTTAACCCCGGTTAAAGTTAAACAGAGCCTCAGCTTCACAAAATGGACGCTGCCACCACAGACACAAGTCTGGCCTCCTGCTGCTGACCGAAACTCGGCAGATGGTGGCCTGGACAAAGGGTTTCCTGCCTTGGGAGGTGCGAGCACCACCCCAGACAGGATTTTGTGTATTAGGTAGGACAGGGCTGAAAAGAATCAGACATGCCCGGGGCACACAAGGTGTCCCCGTGCATAGGCCAGCCCAAACCGGTTCTGGGGCCTTCCAGCCCCAGTCCTGGCGCGGAGCTGGACAAAGGAAAGGGGGTGTAACCGCCCCCCTTCCTGGTTCCTCCCAGAGGAGGGACCTAGTAGGTGATCCACCCCCTAGATTGGAATAAGAGGGGGAGCAGTGCCATTGCACAGCAGATCATCCCGAAATCAACTTAAACTAAGAAGAAGACTGGACTTCGACATTCTGCTGCACAGAAGACTGAAGAAGAATCTCCCTTGTGGCCAAGGAGTGACCACCCTGTGAACACAGGTACCAACCAGCGACTCGACGTCTGCTTTGCCGCCGCCTCCCGCCGGAGCCCGAGCCCAGAGCCCGACAAGAACCAGACTCCCAGACTTCTCAGAGCCCGATCCACAGTCCCTGCGAAGAAGGGACCCGTGGAGGCACTGAGCGACGTGGGACCGGACCTCTTGGAAGACACTCGAAAAGCTGACTGCGCAGCTTCTGAGGCATCCTCGACGTTGTGCTTTGGGGATTGAGAACCCCCACCACCGAGCAGCCCTTGCACCGAAGATCAGCCCTCCAGCATCTCCACGATCTGCGTGGGGCCCTTTTGCATTGTGCCACTCGACGCGCCATCCCGGCCACTAGCCACGCGGCCAGCGGCCATCTTGGCGACGAACCCGAAGATTTAAACAGCAGGTCTGGTTGCTCCAGACCTACCCAAGCTCCTGTGAAAAGGAGCACCCGCTCTGACCTTGCTGGTCCGAGTGAACAGCATCTTTCAACTTCTGCGTGGCTTGCATTTGCCAAGGCCTGTTTGCTCCGATCAGGTCGCCGACACCGCCAACAGCGAGAAGCCTACGTGGGACAGCTCGTGACCGACTCCTGGACGTCCTCGACCCCGGGTATCCACGTGGCTGCGGAAAGAAGCTACCCGACAACGCCTGTTTGCACCCGACATCACCTGGTTCCACTCTGGTTCCACGGCAGTCACTGGCTAGTGACTTTGAACACTGTCCCCTCTGCTTTCAGGTCTTCACATCTACAGATCCACCCTTGGATCCACCGGAACTCTTCTCATCGAGCCGCCTGCAGCATCTCCTGCTCCAAGCACCATCGACCAGCGTGACGAAACCCGACACATCTTCGACCCTGTGCACCCGCTTCCTGTGGGTGAGGTAACTCAGCTCCGCCGGTGCTCCTGCACTGGTACACATCCCAAGGGCCTGTGTTTTAAGTTTCAGCTCCGTAGGTCACTCGGAAGGTTCCTAACTTTCTAACTTTGTGCTTTTTACGCACCATAGACTTTGTATTGAGAAGTGCGTGCACTTTGGACACTGCACCCGAGTCCCGTGGGCCTTTCCCGACTTAGTTAACTCCAGTCTCGAATAGCTCCAGCGATTCCCAAGGCCCTAGGCCTCTTCACTTTCCTCCTGGTATCCCTTATACCACTTATTTAGTATATGGTTTAGGTGGCCCCTAGGGCTCATCCATATTGTGCAACTTTTGTGTATTTTAAACTGTCTTGTGATTTTACGCTTGTGCTTCTGTGCTCATAAAGAGTCCAGGGGATTTTTATAGTTAATAAATCAATATATATTTTCAATATATATCTGTGTGGTGTCCCTTTCATTTGGTATTCAAGGGGGTTGTGTATGGTATAACAGCTGGCTTCACATGCCTTTCAGAGTTTAGCCTAAGACTGCTTTGTCCACGTTACCACTAGGATAACTGGTCTACAAGGTTGAATTACAACCATCATCATAAGGGTTGCTTGGCATGGTACAAAGTGATCACTAGAATTAGTGAGCATTATATACCAGGCCAACTTCTCACAACAAGAATAAAGGGGTACTCAAGTGGCTGGAGAGTTGGGTACAGAATAAGGACAGAGGGGACGGATGGAGAGGAAGCACAGAGAGCGAGGGCAGAGAGGAATGATCGAGAGGAAGGACAGAGAGGAAGGACTAAGAGGAAGGACAGAGATGAAGGATGGAGAGGAAGGACAGAGGGGAAGGATGGAGAGGAAGGACATAGATGAAGGACGGAGAGGAAGGACAGAGGTGAAAGACAGAGAGGAGAATGGAGAGCAAGGAAGGAGGGTAAGGACAGAGAGGAAGGACAGAGAAGAAGGATGGAGAGGAAGGACAGAGAGGTGCAATAGCCTTGACTTCTGGTCAAGGCCAGCACTCCCCAGCAGCTCTGGCTTACAGTTCGCTTCACTCTGCTTCAGAGCCCATCCTCCAGCAGCGTTTGCGCCTGCCTCCTCTGTGCCCATTGTTTTTCCGTTGCGTTTAAATCCCCTCACTCATTTTCGTTACTGGCCTGTGTATAAATACTGTATCTACGTTATTCACTGTTGTTTTTCACTTGCACAGCAGCGCTCCTTGGGTGATCTCTCTCCTTTTGCCTATAGTTTTTCTGCTCATTTCCATTTACTGGAGCGACCCTTGATGCTGGTCCCTGGTTCTGGGTAGGCCGCTCCCCACTCCGCTGCTCATCTTGTATCATCTTGTGCCACTGCTGTAAATGCCTCGCTACTACTGTCACCCCCTGGTACACTGTTGGTCTTTTTCTGTTTGTTTTCGTGCCTCTTATCTCCTTTTACCGTTTTTTACTGTTTCACTGTTTTTTCCTACTCCTGGTAAACTGCTGTAAACCCTGTTGCGTGTTTTCACGTGCTTCTCTCCATTTTCCCCCCTCTACCGCTGTGCCCACTCCCGCTGCTTTTTCCCGCCACTGTCTCCCCTGAGGCCCCACCCCCTCAGCTCCCATTTGCCACCCCACTCCCACCTCCCAGCTGCCCCTCCCTCCCTATACCCCTTAAATGAAGTCCACGCAGCGGACGCGCCGTTGACGCACAGGAGGTGCGCCTAAGGCAAAGCCATCTAGGCCCATCCGCACCTGGACCGTGCCCAGCGCCAGAACCCCTGGCAACCGCGAACGTTACGTTGCCTGCCTCTGCTACGACTCCAGCACCCTCCACTCACTCAACACCAGACGATCTCGCACCTGCTGCCTGGCAACCCCGAAGCGCACCCAAGGACACTTCTCCTGCTGGAACTGTAGCTTCACAAGCATCCGGCCCACCAACCCACCTACCAAAGAAAATAACCTCCTCAGATGCATCTTGCTTAACACCCGCTCTGTTTGCAAACACGCCATTGAACACTGGGACCTACTCGACACCAATGCCCCAGACATCGCCTTCCTGGTGGAGACCTGGCTGAACCCCTTCTCGGCACCCGACGGCGCCATTTCCATCCCAGAAGGCTACAAGATCACTCGCAAGGACCGCACCAATGGAATAGGAGGAGGAATTGCCATCGTCCACAGAAACACTCTCAAAATCTCACCAGACACCGATGACACCCTCAGCACCGCTGAGCACCTGTATTTCTTGATCCACACCAACCCCAACACCATCCTCAGAGGCACCGTCATCTACAGACCACCCGGACCCTGACCACAGTTCAGCGACTCCATCGCCGACTTCATCAGCGCACACGCCCTCGCCTCCACAAACTACATCCTCCTTGGGGACCTGAACTTCCACCTCAAGAACAACAACGACTCCAACTCCTCCATCCTGATCGACAACCTCGCTAACCTCGGACTCAGACAACTCATCACAACACCCACTCACTCCGCCATCCACACGCTTGACCCCATCTTCTTAGCAAGCACCCACGTCTTCTTCAACCGCACCACTGAAATCCACTGGACCGACCACCGCTGCATCTACTTCACCATCTGGAAACCCACCACACACCACCGCTCTCAGCAGATGCCTCACCACAGCTGGGGCAAGATCACAGAAGACCAGCTAACCACCGCTCTCGCCCAGAGCCCACCCACAGACCCGACCGACCCCAACGCCACAGCCCGCAGCTTCAGACAATGGATCAAGGACTGCGCCAACACCATCACCCTGCTCAAGAAGCCCCCCAACACCCACACCAGCAAGAGAGCCATCTGGTTCACCGAAGACCTCCAGGCCTCCAAACGTACCTGCCAAAAACTAGAAAAAAACTAGACCCGCAAAAAAACACTGGAAAGCTACAAAGCCCACGAGAACGCCACCCGCCAACACCACCAACTCATCAGATCCACCAAAAGGACCGCCTTCAGAGACTGCATAGACAACAACGCACACAATAGCAAAGAGCTCTTCAGCATCATGAAGGAACTCTCTAAACCCATCTCCAACACCAACGACATCCCACTGTCACAAGACTTGTTCGACTCACTGGCCACCTTAATCCATCGCAAGATCGCAGACATCCACGACAGCTTTGACGCCCTCACCACCCTGGCAACCACCAAAACACCTGCTCCCACGACCACCACCTGTAGGAGAGTAGGGTCTGCTATCCTATGGTCACCCCAATTTTTGCTTTTTGCTTCACTGGTTTTCTACTTACTGAGGCTGTGGGCCTGCTAATCAGACCCCCAGCCTGCTGTTCTCTCTCTAAATTTATAATACATGTGCTATAGGTACATACCACAATTGGAAATGGACCCCTTGTCAGCCCCTGTACTATGCACTATAGGTGCTCAGGGCATAGGTGCCACCAAGGCCTACCAGGGGCTGAAGCATAGCTTTTGCCACCCCTGGCTGGTTCTTAAATTGACACAACTGGCTGATCACTCAGCTGGGGCAAGTGGGTGTAATCACCCCTTGCTTAGATATAGTATACCTATATCTAAACCTATATCTGGACACATATATAGCCTGTAAGCCACTCCTATGGAAGGCCTCATCAATCCTGGAGGCAGAGTGCGTGGTTTTATGTGAGATGGAGCTCTGGCATGAGCTGAGCCTGTCTGCAGCTGTCGGGAACAACTCCCTAAGCTGATCCGGGATAATGCCATACCATATACGCTTAAGCGCCTTATAATCCTCGCGGTTATATAGCAACTTTGGTTTGGCTTTATCAAAACATGTCGTGTAAGGTGTCATACGATTTGGAATACTACCCCCTCGCCAGTTCTGGCAATGGGGGTAGCATTCCACCCTTCTAGAGGGATAAGACATGTTACTTTACTGAAACGCGGTTGATTTAAAATGAGCCTCAGATCCACAAAATGGATGCCCCTGCCACAGACACGGGTCTGGCCTCCTGCTGCTGACCGAAACTCAGCATATGGTGGCCTGGACAAAGAGTTTCCTGTCGCAGGGCGGTGTCAAACCACCCCAGACAGGAGATAGTGGATTGTAGTAGGGAGGTTTCAAAGAAACCAGACACTGCCTGGGGAGCACAAGGCTGCCCCTTGCATAATCTGGCCAAACCGGTTCTGGGGCCTCCCAGCCCCAGCGCGGCCTGGATCAAAGGAAAGGGGTGTAACCACCCCCTTCCTGGGTCCCACCCATAGGAGGGGACCTAGCAGGATGTCCAGCCCACCAGATTCGAATAAGAGTGGGAGCAGTGCCAATGCAACTCAGATCATCCTGAAGAAACATAAGAAACGAATTCTGGACCCTTCGACTTTCTACTCAACGCAGAAGACTGAAGAATCTCCCTTGTGGTCAAGGAGTGACCACCCTGTGCAAACAGGCACCATCCAGCCCTCGACCCTTGCTTTGTTGCAGTTCCCGCCGGAACTCGAGCGACAGAGATCGACAAGATCAAGCTTGCCTGCCTTCTCCCAGCCCGATCCACAGTCCCTGCAGAGCTGAGACCAGTGGAGGCGACCGGAAGCGTGGGGCACGCCATCTTGAAAAGGCCACGAGACGCTGACCGTGCAGCCCACGAGTGATCCTTGAAGCTGTGCACCGGGGTTTGAGAAGCCCCCACACCGAGCTACACTTGCACCAAAGCTACCCCCTCCACACTCGACGAGTGCTGCGTGGGGCCCTTCTGCTTGTGGCGGCTCGACGCGCTGGCCCGGTCACTTGCCAGCTGGCTTGTGGCCCCTGTTCCAACGAAAACCGAAATACGACTTGCTTTTCTGGTTGCTCCAGATCTGCACCAGCTCCTGTGAAAAGGAGCCCCCACTCTGACCCTCCTGGTTCGAGTGATAAGCAATCTCCCGGTTCCGCGTGGATTGCTTTTGCCAAGTGCTGTTTGCTGCAATCTTGAAGCCGACGGTGCTGATGGCGAGAGCCTACGTGGGACAGATCGTGACCTGCTCCTGGACGTCGCAGATGCCCTAGAGCCCACGTGACAGCGGAGAGAAGCCTATCGACAACCACCTGATTGCGCCCGACATTGCCTGGTTCAGTCCTGGTTCCACCCTGGTCACTGCTGAGTGACCCAGACTCTGTCCCCTCTGCTTTAAGGTACTTTTCTACTTCGATTCACCCTTGGATCACACCGGACACTTCTGCTTCACATCGCCTGCAGCTGCAACAGCTTCAAGCACCAAGAGCCTGCGTGTCAAAACCCGACGCCACTTCGACCCTGTGCACCCACGGCCTGTGGGTGAGGTAACATTGCAACGCCGGTGTACATACACTGGTACACACCTCTAGGGTCTGTGTCTAAAGTTTTGTTCCTCTAGGTTCAGCGGAAGTGTCTTTTAACTCACTTTTAGTAACTTTTACGCACCATTGACATTGCATTGGTGCGAGCCGCACTTTCCGTGCTGCACCCGTCTCCTGTGGGCTACTCCCGAATTCAGCATTGCTAGTCCTGACTGCTCCCAGCGAATCTCTAGGCCCTAGGCCTAACCACTGTTCGATTGGTATCTCTTATACCATTTTTTTAGTATATGGTTTAAGTGGCCACCGGCCCTTATCCAAAATTGTGCAACTTGTATGTCATACTGTGCTGTTGATTTAACGCTTGTGCCCCTTTCCTCATAAAGAGTACTGGGGAGTAATTTAGAAATAAATACATATATTTTTATAATATATACTTGTGTGGTGTCCTTTCATTTGATTACAGGATTGTATGTGGTAAAACAGCTCGCTGAACACGGCCTCTTAAGTTAAGCCTTTAAGGCTGCTTAGTCCATGCTACCACTAGGATAGCTTGTCTAACAAGGTTGACTTACAACCAGACATCTTTGGGGTTTGTTTGGACTGATACCAAGTGGTTCCAGAATTGGAAACACTATGTATCAGGCCAACTTCTCACATTGGTGTGCAGCGGTGCGGATTTGAGCTTGCTGTTTGTTTTACCATTGCAATCTTTACATCAAATTGAAAGATCACATCAAGTACCTTAGGTACATATAAATCAAAAGCTTAGCATATTAAGTTCTACTGAACTTAGTAGTTGTAGATTAAAGGGATTAGCACACCCTGACTACAACTCACTAGCAAGGTACAGTAGGAAAACACTTAGTGTAGGTAAGTGCATCACTTACACCTCACTAGCAGTCATGTCTGATACAGGTGGAGCCTCAGGGTCTGCCCCTGTAGCAGTTGACCTTACCAAGGCAACTTCCAGATATGACAACCTTAGCCACAAAGACCTGAGTGCCTTGTGCACAGCCAGGGGGCTAAAAAAGGGCAGAGGCCCTACCATTCCTTCCCTAATAGCTATACTAGAAAAGGATGACTTAGATAAGGTGAGTCAGGCTCCCTTAGAATCAGGTGAAGGGATACACTCCCCTGAGAATGAGAATCTTCCAGAAGATGAAGAAGAGGAAGAGGAAGAGGAAGGCTCAGATTTAGAAGATCCTGAAGATCAGGATCAGAGAGGAAACCAGGTACAGGTTGCCAGGCTTAACCAGGCCAACCTGGACCTACATGGGAATGGAGAGGGCCAGCACCACTCCAGATCTCATAACCAAATTCTCCCAGGTAACAGGAGGGTGAGATCTCAATCAGGGGACTCTCATCTTTCTAGTGCCTCAAGAGAATCTCAAAGAGGGATGACTCCCTCCCAGAGAAAAGAGCATAGGGCCAGGATGAGGGCTGTCCAACTCCAAATAGAAAGGGAAGAGGTAGCCTTGGCTCAAGCTAAACTTGCTTTAGCAAGAGAAAGAAAATTGTGTGGCTTAGATGCCACTGGTGGCAGCAAAGTTCCTAAAGAAAAAGACAGGGCCTATGACAATAGAAACCTGACAAAAATTGTGCCCCCCTACAAGGAAGGGGATGATATCCACAAATGGATTACTGCTCTTGAGAGGGCCTGCATGGTACAGCAGGTCCCTGGGATCAGTGGGCAGCAATTTTATGGTACTCCTTTTCTGAGAAAGGGAGGGACAGGCTCCTCACTGTTAGACCTGAGGATGTCAAAAACTACTCTGTTCTGAAGAGTGCTCTTATTGAAGGGTTTGGCCTAACCACTGAGCAATACAGGTTGTTGTTCAGAGACACCCAAAAAGCACAGACTCAGGACTGGACTGATTTTGTTGATTGTGCCACTAAGGCTCTGGAGGGTTGGCTGCAGGGAAATAAAGTTTCAGACTATACAGGATTGTACAATCTTATGATGAGAGAACAGATCCTTAATAACTGTCAGAACCAGCTGTTGCATCAATACCTTGTTGACTCTGATTTGACCTCTCCCCAAGAATTGGGAAAGAAGGCAGACAAATGGGTCAGAACAAGGATTAAGCAGAAAAACCAGAACCAAGGTGACCAGAAGAAAACAGACCAGAAGGGTGGGAATCAGAAAGATAAAGAAAAAGACCAGAAGTCTTCAGCCCCCCAAACTAGCAATAATGAGGGGGGTTCCCAAAATGGAAACAAAAAAAAGAAGAATGATGGCCCAAAGAAACCTTGGTGTAATACCTGCAAATCAGTTTCACACTGGGGCAGTGAATGCACTAAGAAAAATCCAGTCCCCACCACTGCAGCTCCTAAAGCACCTGCACCCCCTAGTACAGTTAGCAGTGGTGGTACACAGCCAAAGGGTTTAGTAGGGTTGACCCTGGGTACTGAGGTGGAATCTGGCCTAGTCAGAATCCCCACACAGGCAGTTCTCCTATATGATGTGGACTTATCTTTGACCACTGCAGTAAGCCCCAGTAACCTGGGCAAATATAGGCAGACTCCCTTAATCAATGAGAAACTGGCTCAGGCCTACAGGGACACTTGTGCCAGTGTCACTATGGTGACACCTGACTTTGTGGAGCCTGGTCAGATTGTACTAGGTGAAAGTTACCTAGTGACCAATGCAAGTAACTCCACTACTTCACATAGTGTGGCTGTTGTGAACTTCTCCTGGGGAGGGGTAGATGGCCTAAAGAAAGTTGTTATGAGTGCAGACCTCCCAGTAGACTGTCTGTTAGGCAATGATCTTGAAAGCTCAGTTGGGTCAGAAGTGGAGTACAGGACTCATGCAGAAATGCTAGGGATTTCAGCTCATGTCCTTGCAGTGACAAGGTCTCAGGCTAAGAAGTGCCTTCCTGAACCAGTGGTGGATCTTGAAACAATAGACCAACCACAACCCAAGAGAAGGAGCAAGAGGGTTAAGGCTGTGCCTTCCCACTTGCCCCAGGTTGAGGATCAAGTTTCACAGGAAACTGATTCTGCAGTCCAAGAGGAGACTGTCTCAGAGGAGCTTGAACCTGACCAGGTTGAGTTTCTGGGGACAGGGGGACCCTCAAGGGCAGACCTGGGGCAGGCCCAATTAGATTGCCCTTCACTTGAACCCCTCAGACAGCAAGCTGCTGCTGAGGCTGCAGGGAATGCTCAAGGTACCCATAGAGTGTATTGGGATGAGGGACTCCTTTATTCAGAGGCTAGAGACCCCAAGCCTGGCACGACCAGGAGGTTGGTTATACCTTTGAGGTTTAGGGGTTTCCTTCTTACCTTGGCCCATGATATTCCCCTTGCAGGACACCTAGGCCAGAATAAGACTTGGGACAGGCTTGTTCCACACTTTCACTGGCCTCACATGTCAGAAAATGTCAAGGAGTTTTGTTGCTCCTGTGTCACTTGCCAAGCCAGTGGTAAGTCAGGTGGCACAACAAAGGCCCCCCTGATACCACTACCTGTGGTGGGGGTACCCTTTGAAAGAGTTGGAATAGACATTGTGGGTCCCATGGATCCTCCAACAGCATCTGGGCACAGATTTATACTGGTGGTAGTGGATCATGCCACCAGGTACCCAGAGGCAATTCCCCTGAGGACCACCACAGCTCCTGTGGTGGCAAAAGCCCTCATTGCAGTTTTCTCAAGAGTGGGCTTTCCAAAGGAGGTTCTTTCAGACAGAGGTACCAACTTTATGTCTGGATACTTGAAAGCAATGTGGAAAGAGTGTGAAGTAAACTATAAGTTTACCACACCCTACCATCCACAGTGCAATGGGCTTGTTGAAAGGTTCAACAAGACCCTAAAGGGAATGATAAAAGGTCTACCAGAGAAGCTCAGGCGGAAATGGGACATCCTTTTACCCTGCTTGCTCTTTGTTTACAGAGAGGTCCCACAGAAGGGGGTTGGCTACAGCCCATTTGAACTTTTGTTTGGCCACCCTGTGAGGGGTCCATTGAGTTTGGTGAAGGAAGGATGGGAGTTACCTCTCAAAAAGCCTAAACTAGACATTGTGGACTATGTACTTGGTCTCCGCTCCAGGATGGCTGAATACATGGAGAGAGCATCCAAAAACCTTGAGGCCAGTCAAGAATTACAGAAAGCTTGGCATGACCAAAAGGCTGTTCTGGTTGAGTTCCAGCCAGGGCAGAAGGTGTGGGTGTTGGAGCCAGTGGGCCCAGCAGCTCTCCAGGACCAATGGACTGGACCCTACCCTATCATTGAGAGAAAGGGAGAAGTCACCTATGTGGTTGACTTTGGTACCCCTAGGAGCCCCCACAGGGTGCTCCATGTAAACAGATTGAAAGCATTTGTTGACAGGGAGGACATGAGTCTCCTCATGGCCACAGATGGGGAACAGGAGGAAGAGAGTGACCCTCTCCCAGACCTGCTTTCCCAGAACCCTGATGATGGTTCAGTTGATGGAGTAGCCTTGGCAGGCAGCCTCACTGAGCAGCAACAGGTGGACTGCAGACAGGTGTTGCAGGCCCACAGACATATGTTTTCACTCACACCCAGCCAGACTAACTGGTGCACCCATGAGGTGGACACTGGTGACAATCTGCCTGTGAAGAATAAGATCTACAGGCAACCTGACCATGTCAGGGATTGTATAAAGGCTGAGGTGCAAAAGATGTTGGAGCTTGGAGTGATTGAGCCATCAGAGAGCCCATGGGATAGCCCAGTGGTCCTTGTGCCAAAACCTCATACCAAAGATGGGAAGAGAGAAATGAGGTTTTGTGTGGACTACAGAGGTCTCAATGCTGTCACTAGGACAGATGCTCATCCCATTCCAAGAGCAGATGAGCTCATTGATAAATTGGCTTCTGCCAAGTTTCTGACCACATTTGATTTGACAGCTGGCTACTGGCAAATCAGACTAGCTGAAGAGTCAAAAGCCAAAACAGCATTCTCTACCCCTAGTGGACATTATCAATTTGTGGTAATGCCCTTTGGTTTGAAGAATGCACCTGCCACCTTCCAAAGGTTGGTGAATCAAGTCCTTGCTGGGTTGGATGACTTTTGTGCAGCATATCTAGATGATATTGCTGTCTTTAGCTCCACCTGGGAGGATCACCTGATCCACCTGCAGAAGGTTCTGGAGGCCCTGCAAAAGGCAGGCCTGACTATCAAGGCTACTAAGTGCCAGATAGGGCAGAGCAAGGTTGTGTACTTGGGCCACCTAGTAGGTGGGGGTCAAGTTCAACCACTGGAGAGCAAGATCCAGACTATACAGGACTGGGCTCCTCCAACTACCCAGACACAAGTCAGAGCCTTCTTGGGCCTGACTGGGTATTACAGAAAATTTGTAAAGAACTATGGGTCCATTGTGACACCATTGAATGACTTGACATCCAAGAAGATGCCCAAAAAGGTTCAGTGGACAGTTAGCTGTCAAAAGGCATTTGATGACCTGAAGAAGGCCATGTGCTCTGCACCTATCCTGAAGAGTCCTGACTACTCCAAACAGTTCATTGTACAGACAGATGCTTCTGAGTTGGGGGTGGGAGCTGTGCTTTCACAACTTAATCAAGATGGTCAAGACCAGCCCATTGCTTTTATTAGCAGAAGGCTGACCCCCAGGGTGAAACGTTGGTCAGCTATTGAGAGGGAGGCCTTTGCTGTGGTTTGGGCCCTGAAGAAGTTGAGGCCATACTTGTTTGGCACTCACTTCCTAATTCAGACAGACCATAAGCCCCTCTTGTGGCTAAATCAGATGAAGGGTGAAAATCCCAAACTGCTCAGGTGGTCCATTTCCCTACAGGGGATGGACTTTACAGTGGAGCACCGCCCAGGGACTGACCATGGTAATGCAGATGGTCTCTCCAGGTACTTACACTTAGAACATGAAGACTTATCTGGTCAAGGTTAAGTTTAATGTCCCTGCGTTTGGGGGGGGGGGGGTTGTGTAGGAGAGTAGGGTCTGCTATCCTATGGTCACCCCAATTTTTGCTTTGTGCTTCACTGGTTTTCGACTTACTGAGCTGTGGGCCTGCTAATCAGGCCCCCAGCCTGCTGTTCTCTCTCTAAATTTATAATACATGTGCTATATGTACATACCACAATTGGAAATGGACCCCTTGTCAGCCCCTGTACTATGCACTATAGGTGCTCAGGGCATAGGTGCCACCAAGGCCTACCAGGGGCTGAAGCATAGCTTTTGCCACCCCTGGCTGGTTCTTAAATTGACACAACTGGCTGATCACTCAGCTGGGGCAAGTGGGTGTAATCACCCCTTGCTTAGATATAGTATACCTATATCTAAACCTATATCTGGACACATATATAGCCTGTAAGCCACTCCTATGGAAGGCCTCATCAATCCTGGAGGCAGAGTGCGTGGTTTTATGTGAGATGGAGCTCTGGCATGAGCTGAGCCTGTCTGCAGCTGTCGGGAACAACTCCCTAAGCTGATCCGGGATAATGCCATACCATATACTCTTAAGCGCCTTATAATCCTCGCGGTTATATAGCAACTTTGGTTTGGCTTTATCAAAACATGTCGTGTAAGGTGTCATACGATTTGGAATACTACCCCCTCGCCAGTTCTGGCAACGGGGGTAGCATTCCACCCTTCTAGAGGGATAAGACATGTTACTTTACTGAAACGCGGTTGATTTAAAATGAGCCTCAGATCCACAAAATGGATGCCCCTGCCACAGACACGGGTCTGGCCTCCTGCTGCTGACCGAAACTCAGCATATGGTGGCCTGGACAAAGAGTTTCCTGTCGCAGGGCGGTGTCAAACCACCCCAGACAGGAGATAGTGGATTGTAGTAGGGAGGTTTCAAAGAAACCAGACACTGCCTGGGGAGCACAAGGCTGCCCCTTGCATAATCCGGCCAAACCGGTTCTGGGGCCTCCCAGCCCCTGTCCCAGCACGGCCTGGATCAAAGGAAAGGGGTGTAACCACCCCCTTCCTGGGTCCCACCCATAGGAGGGGACCTAGCAGGATGTCCAGCCCACCAGATTCGAATAAGAGTGGGAGCAGTGCCAATGCAACTCAGATCATCCTGAAGAAACATAAGAAACGAATTCTGGACCCTTCGACTTTCTACTCAATGCAGAAGACTGAAGAATCTCCCTTGTGGTCAAGGAGTGACCACCCTGTGCAAACAGGCACCATCCAGCCCTCGACCCTTGCTTTGTTGCAGTTCCCGCCGGAACTCGAGCAACAGAGATCGACGAGAGCAAGCTTGCCTGCCTTCTCCCAGCCCGATCCACAGTCCCTGCAGAGCTGAGACCAGTGGATTCGACTGGAAGCGTGGGGCACGCCATCTTGAAAAGGCCACGAGACGCTGACCGTGCAGCCCATGAGTGATTCTCGAAGCTGTGCATCTGGGTTTAAGAAGCCCCCACCCCGAGCTACACTTGCACCAAAGCTACCCCCTCCACACTCGACGAGTGCTGCGTGGGGCCCTTCTGCTTGTGGCGCTCGACGCGTTGGCCTGGTCACTTGCCAGCTGGCTTGTGGCCCCTGTGCCAACGAAAACCGAAATACGACTTGCTTTTCTGGTTGCTCCAGATCTGCACCAGCTCCTGTGAAAAGGAGCCCCCACTCTGACCCTCCTGGTTCGAGTGATAAGCAATCTCCCGGTTCCGCGTGGATTGCTTTTGCCAAGTGCTGTTTGCTGCAATCTTGAAGCCGACGGTGCTGACGGCGAGAGCCTACGTGGGACAGATCGTGACCTGCTCCTGGACGTCGCAGATGCCCCAGAGCCCACGTGACAGCGGAGAGAAGCCTATCGACAACCACCTGATTGCGCCCGACATTGCCTGGTTCCGTCCTGGTTCCACCCTGGTCACTGCTGAGTGACCCAGACTCTGTCCCCTCTGCTTTCAGGTACTTTTCTACTTCGATCCACCCTTGGATCGCACCGGACACTTCTGCTTCACATCGCCTGCAGCTGCAACAGCTTCAAGCACCAAGAGCCTGTGTGTCAAAACCCGACGCCACTTCGACCCTGTGCACCCACGGCCTGTGGGTGAGGTAACATTGCAACGCCAGTGTACATACACTGGTACACACCTCTAGGGTCTGTGTCTAAAGTTTTGTTCCTCTAGGTTCAGCGGAAGTATCTTTTAACTCACTTTTAGTAACTTTTACGCACCATTGACATTGCATTGGTGCGAGCCGCACTTTCCGTGCAGCACCCGTCTCCTGTGGGCTACTCCCGACTTCAGCATTGCTAGTCCTGACTGCTCCCAGCGAATCTCTAGGCCCTAGGCCTAACCACTGTTCGATTGGTATCTCTTATACCATTTTTTTAGTATATGGTTTAAGTGGCCACCGGCCCTTATCCAAAATTGTGCAACTTGTATGTCATACTGTGCTTTTGATTTAACGCTTGTGCCCCTTTCCTCATAAAGAGTACTGGGGAGTAATTTAGAAATAAATACATATATTTTTATAATATATACTTGCGTGGTGTCCTTTCATTTGATTACAGGATTGTATGTGGTAAAACAGCTCGCTTAACACGACCTCTTAAGTTAAGCCTTTAAGGCTGCTTAGTCCATGCTACCACTAGGATAGCTTGTCTAACAAGGTTGACTTACAACCAGACATCTTTGGGGTTTGTTTGGACTGATACCAAGTGGTTCCAGAATTGGAAACACTACGTATCAGGCCAACTTCTCACACCACCCATTCCAACCGCCTGCTCGCCTGGACCAACATCAACGACGACAACACCATCAAGATCATGAACAACGTCCACACCGGATCCCCGGAAGACCCCTGCCCACACCACATCTTCAACAAAGCCAGCAGAATCATCGCGCCCCAACTCTGGAAAACCATCAACAGTGGCCTTCCCGGAGAGCAGGAAGTACACAGAGATCAACGCCTTACTAAAGAAACCCAAGGCGGACCCCAAGAACCTCAAGAACTTCCAACCCATCTCCCTGCTCCCGTTCCAGGCAAAGGTCATCAAAAAGGCCGTCAACAAACAACTGACCTGCTTCCTCGAAGAGAACAACATCATGGATCCTGTCCAAATTGGGGTTCCGCAGCAACCACAGCACAGAAACCGCCTTCATCACCGCCACCGACGACATCAGGATGCTGCTCAACAACGTAGAAACTGTGGCCATCATCCTCCTGGACTTGTCAGCCGCCTTCGACACACTCTGTCACCGCACACTAAGAGCACGCCTCCACAACGCCAGAATCCAAGAGAAAGCCGTGGACTGGACCACCTCCTTCCTCTCCGGGAGAACCCAGAGTTTCCACCCCCCATTCCGTTCTGAAGCCACTGTGATCATCTGCGGCGTACCCCAAGGCTCATCACTCAACCCAAAGTTGTTCAACATCTACATGGCACCGCTCGCCCACGTCGCCCGACAGCATGACCTAAACATCATCTCCTATGTGCACGACACCCAGCTGATCGGCCTAGGATGCCTCCGGGTTGCCGTCAGCACTAGGAGCACCCCCTACACCCACCGACCACGCACGAAACCTAGGAGTCATCCTCAAATCCATACTCTCCAGGACGAAGCAGGTCAATGCCGTCACCTCCTCCTGCTTCAACACCCTCCGCATGCTTCTCAGGATCTTCAAGTGGATCCCCACCGAATCTATAAGGACGGACCCCCAGGCCCTTGTCAGCAGTAGACTGGACTACGGCAACGCACTCTACACAGAAGCCAAGCTCCTGAAACGGCTCCAACGCATCCAGAACGTCTCCGCACGCCTGATTCTCGACATCCCCCGCCGCAGCACATCATACCCCACCTGAGAGACCTGCACTGGCTCCCCGTCAACACCCTCCCCATTCACCTACGGCAGACCGAAAGACCTCCTAACCTTCAGGAGACTCCTCAAGACCTTCAAACAATAGCAGCGTTTCCACCCTCCTAGCGCCTTGAGACCCTCACAGGTACGTAGTGTGATTTACAAATGCTATGATGGATTGATTGATTTATTGAGGAAGGACGGAAGGACAAAGAGGAAGGACAGAGAAGAAGGACAGAGAGGAATGACAGAGAGGACAGACAGAGAGGAAGAACAGAAATGAGG
This sequence comes from Lissotriton vulgaris, assembly GCF_964263255.1. Taxonomy (NCBI): domain Eukaryota; kingdom Metazoa; phylum Chordata; class Amphibia; order Caudata; family Salamandridae; genus Lissotriton; species Lissotriton vulgaris. The sequence continues at coordinate 2,134,719,784 of NC_141691.1, read as the reverse complement.
GATGGATAGGAAGTATGAAGTGGAAGGACGGAGAGGAAGGAGCAACTATTGAAGATTCAGAAATAATGAAATGCCACTGTGTCAAACTTGATGGTAAACCGCAAAGAGCACACTTCCGGGCAGACTAGGTCATGGACAGAGAGAAGACAAGACACTTCATCTACCGAGATTAAGGAAGTGAAGGGAACACAATGCCGAGAAACGTCTACACCGATGTAGTGTTTGAACAATGACTGGTCTCAATAAGGACACATTCTTCATTTCTTTGCTACAACAAAGACAGATAGACACAAATGCCAGCAGTCAATTGATAACATGTCCATGTTAATCACTGCAATGCTTGGTCAGTACTCTCCTGTCCCTTCTCTGGATAGAGAGAGAAGAAAAATATATTTCAAATCTTAAAATAAGTAAAATATTGTGCTGGTTTGGCACCAGAAGATTGTGGCCCTGATGTTGTTTAGAAAGACACATTATTGTTCCATTGCAGTTAATCACACATAATCTACACCCACAAGAGGGATATAATTGTAAATATTATTTATGCCACAATGTTTATGTTAGATGATATTATCTGGCATGAAAATCCCTGTGACAACACACCCACATAAACTCCTATTAAGCAATATGGACATAAAAGCTAACAAAATGACTCCCTACTCAGTCCATTTGCTTAGAATTGTAACTAAGCATGGGCGAATTTTGCGAATTTGCGATCCGCAAATTTGCGGATTTGTGAATTCGCGATCTGCAAAATTTGCGAATTTGTGCGAATTTGCGGATTTTTGTTTTTTGCGTGTTCGCGGGGTTTTTTGCGTGTTCGTGGGGCTTTTTGCATCTTCGCGAGCCACTTGCATAGCGAAGTTACCCATGCAGTCGTTTATGGGAGAGGGAGAGAGAGATAGATAGATAGATAGATAGATAGATAGATAGATAGATAGATAGATAGATAGATAGATAGATAGAAAGAGAGAGAAAGAGAGGGAAAGAGAGAGGGAGAGAGAGAACGAGAGAAAGAAAGAGATGCCAGATCTCTGAAGGGCCAGATTCCTGAGTTGCCCCTACAGAACATACAGCTTTTTATTTTTAGCAAAATGCATATGAAAATTGTGCTGTAAAGGTCTCTTTTAGTTTAACCCCTCCTGACAACTCAAAATGGGTGTATTTGCCATCCTCTCCCTTCTTCCTGTTTTTTATATCTGTAAGTGCTTCTTGATGAGGTTTAATTCCTTGGACAGGTGCCTCGTTGCCTACTTGTAACTATTCTCTGACCCTGCTTCAAGGGTCAGAGCAGGGTCAGAGAATAGTTGCAAGTAGGCAACGAGGCTCCAGGAAGCAATTAGCAGCAGGTGTCCAAGTTGAAGTTAATTTGTTTGTAACCCTTTTGTAAAAGGTTACAGAGAAATTAGGTTCAACTTTTGCACCTGCTGCTGTAACCCTTGCTTGGCAGAAAATTCGTCCCTGCTGATTCGTGGATTTTACCGCAATTTCGCGAGATTCGCGGATCGCGAAATCGCGGAAAATCCGCAAATTCGCCTGCGAAACGGATTTTACGCCCACCCTTAATTGTAACAGCTACTTTTGTGTTCCTGCTAAACTGTGTACTTTACACAATTGGACTCAGGTCTGTAAGAACTATAAGGTGTTCACTCACCTGTCCTGTCTGAAAACTCTCCTTCGGCACACGGCACACAGTTGAAGCAGCAGATGGGCCTCCCTTCTATTGGAGCCTTTCGGTACCCAGGGGGGCAGCTCTCACTGCAGACAGAGCGAGGAGTCTGTGAGGAAAGAGGGAATAAAGGAGACTTGATGTAAAGTCTGAGCTGAGGGCCCAGGGGGCAGCACTCACTGCAGAATAAGCGAGGAAGCTCTGGGGAAAAAGGGAATAGAGCAGGAAGATTAGATGTGAAGTCTGAGCTGAGGTTCCAGGAGGCAGCTCTCATTGCAGACAGAGTGAGGAATCTGTGAAGAAAGACGGAAAAGAGGACTCAGAATAGATGTAAAAACTGAGCCGAGGGACAAGAGTCTCCAAAGCACAAGAAGGCAGGATGTGAAACACTTCAGTCTGCACAGATGGGACACTGCAAAACTCACAGTACGATCAGGGTTTATTGTGTTCCTTTATAAGTTATTTGCTGAATGCACCAAGCTTTGAGAAGCAATAATACCATGTACAAAAATGTAATGTGGAAGATACTATACTCCTCTTTAGAAGTCTCTATTCAGGCAAAAGGTAAACTGAGCAAGCATTTATAGGTAACATTCAGAGAATTCTTGAACGTGGAGTATTTAAAGGTTGGGTTGACAACTGAACATCTAATTTTGTGAAGGCCACATCCTCAGTGCTATATTGTGAATACTAAGGATGCGATCTTCATGCCCTGGCACCTAGTGTGGAGCTAAGCCCAGAAACCACGCTCCCTCCACACACAGGAATCTTTGACCAGCAGCAAAATCTTATCCAATGAAGAAAAAAGATATTGACTATTTTATGATGTCAGTGTTTATCCCAGAATCCAATCCACACACTGAACATGAGGAATAACAAGAGAATGAATAGTAAGCCTGGGAGGTAGATTCCGTTCCGTTCGTAGAATTTGGGTAATTTCGCGTTCCGCGGAGAACGTGAAATTGCTCAAAACTCTGAAGTCCGCTACCTCGCAACATTTTTTGCTTGTTCACGTTTTCAAATGAGTGTTCACGAGATATTTCCCCCCGAGGACGCAAACAGAAATTGCGAACAGTAAAAAAGCATTGCGAACAAGCAATTTCACATGTTCGCGGAATTTCTGCGTGTTCGCAGAGATTTTTTACCGTTTCGCAGAGATTTGCATAACAAGATTACGCAAATTCCGCCCACCCCTAATGAACAGTTCCCCAAAACAACGGGGGACTCCCAGAGTTAGCCTGCTTGGGAGACTGAGATGTAGGTTTTAAACCCTACTTTGTACTCTGCTACTGAGGTTAGTAGGGAAAGCCTGCTAGGTACCAGAGATGCTACTGAAGGAGGCATGGATCACAGGAATAGAGACTCATCTATCTCCATGACAAGCAACTCCTTCATTCTACTGAGGTTCACTGTTCCCCCATTGCAGCCATACAGGCACTGGCTGTGGTCAGTTTTTTTCCCCTGCTAATGTCACATCCCTTAGTATGTTATGTTATGTTATGTTAAGGTAGGCTTGTAAAGCGCACTGTCACCGTGGGTTTCCTGGCGCTGATCTGATGCTAAGGGGGCGAAGGAAGTTAGCTAGATTGTGGGAAAAGCCAAGTTCTTAGAGATTTACGAAATTGAATGAGAGAATTAGAGGATTTGAGCGGGGGAGGGAAAGAGTTCCAGAGTTTAGGGGCCAAATGTGCGAATCTCCGACCTCCGGATCTACAGAGTTTGATAGGGGGGACAACCAGGAGGTGAAGGTGAGAAGATCTGAGGTTACTTGAAGAGCAGTAGGGACTGATAAGGGATTTCAGGAAGGCAGGGCGGGGACCGGTTAAGGATTTGAAGGTGAGGCAGCCGATTTAGAAGGCTACCCTTGAGATGACAGGGAGCCAATGCAATTTGGTAAGGAGAGGTCTGGCGGATTGCCATTTTGGGATCCCGAAAGCCAGTCTCGCCGCTTTTTTCTGAACAATTTGTAGTCTGAGGAGAAAAGAATTAGGCAGACGGTGATAGATAGAGTTCGAGAAATCCAAGCGGGAGAGGACAAGGGCCATGATGACTTGGATCAGGGCTTCGGGAGTCAGGAGATAGGCCACCTTCCTGATCCTGCGCAGCTGATACATGCAGGAAGAGACCACCATCCCTATCTGGGGCTTGAGGGATAGCTCGGAGTCAATAGTGACCCCAAGACTCTTCACCGAGGCTACAGGGATGGGGGGGCCAAGCTCTGCCGGCCAGAAATGCGGACCCCAGTGGATGGAGCTCCTGCCCGGGAGAAGGAGCTCCGTCTTCCCGGGGTTCAATTTAAGTTGGTTCTGGCTCATCCACTGGAGGATGTGGGACATAACCGCCTGGAAATTAGAGATAGCAGAAGGAGAGTTAAGAGGAAAGATGAGTTGCAGGTCGTCAGCGTAGTTGAAGACAGTGACGTCCCACTGCCTCAGAGAAAAGAGAAGAGGTCGGAGGTACAGATTGAAGAGAAGAGGGGATAAGGAGAAGCCCTGGGGGACCCCGCAGAGTGAGCGCTGCCTAGGTTCCCTAAAGGTGCCCAAGCTGAGTGTCTGAGACCTCCCGGTCAGGAAGGATTCGACCCATGCCAACGCCAGGCCCTGGATGCCGGCCTGCTCAACACGGTGGAGAAGGATGTTATGGTCCACCGTGTCGGAGGCGGTCGACAGATCTAAAAGTACCAGGGCCTGGGGGGTACCCTTGTCAGCGCCGTCTCTCAGGGCATCCAACACGGTCAAGATCACTGCCTCCGTGGAGTGGCTGGGTCTAAAGCCGGCCTGGTTGGCCTCGAGAAAGTTGGAGCTCTCGATGAACTGTGAGAGACAGGCGGTGACTTGAGCTTCCAGGATTTTAGAGAAATAGGGCAGGAGGAAGATAGGTCGATAGTTCGCCAGGACTGCGGGGTCGGCTCCGGGCTTCTTTAGTAGAGGCACCAGGACAGCCTCCTTAAAAGAGCTGGGCACCGTGCCGGTAGAGAGAGAAGAATTCAACAGAGGGAGGATACAGTCAGGTAAAGTAAGGCAGATGTTCCGTAGTATGGATGGTGGACAGCAGTCGTCCGGTGAGCCATACTTAACACGGACGGCCAGTGTGGCCAGGGATGCAGGATCTAGATGGGGGAGGTGTGTGAGGGAGAGAGCATTGTGAGGGGGGCAGACAGAATCAGCGCCAGGGGGGGTGACCGGGATAGTGTCCTTAATCATAACAATTTTCTGTAAGAAAAACGTGCTGAGCGCATTGCACGATTCCTGCGTAGGAGCCTGGGTCGAGAGCATCCTGGAGTCAGAAGTGAATTCGTCGAGGACTTTAAAGATCTCCTTCGATTTACAGGGGGCTGAAAGGATTCTTTTGGAGGCGTATTCTTTTTTGGGCGCGGTGATGGCTTTTTTGTATTTGTTGCGAGCGGCCACATAAATGTCTCTGCTCAACGGACAGTAGTCTCTCCTCCACTTGCGCTCCAATTGGCGAAGTTCCAGATGTTGGGTTTTAAGTTGGGAGTTAAACCATTTATGGGAGTTGCTGTGTCGAGAGCGAGGGAACTTAGTTAAAGGGGCAAAGATATCGCTAGCTGACGTGAGCCAGTAAGAGATGTTACTGTCTAGCTCATTGGTGCAGATATCGTTAGGGATGAAGGGACGGGTCTGTGACAGGTGAGAGAGCAATTTAGAAGAGTCAGCGGCCCTCCACTTGCGGGCGACGCCGCCCTCCTGCGGGGGGATCCTGTTATGACCAACAACAGAGATTGTAGTCTCGATCAGGGAATGGTCGGACCACACGCAAGGTGTGAACAGAGGGCAAGAGGATTTGACCCCGTGGACCCAGATGTGGTCGAGAATATGACTGCCACTGTGGGTGGGGGATTTGACAAGTTGAGTAAAATTTAAGCTCGAAAGGGCATCGAATAGCTCAGTGGCGTGAGGCCCGGCATCCTTATGTTGAAACCAGTAGTTAAAATCGCCAAAAATGGCGACGCGAGGGGAAGAAGTGGTGAGGTTGACAAGCTGTTCAGTGAAGGATGAGGGGAAGGAGGGCATAGGGTGAGGGGGGCGGTAGAGTATTATGAAAGTGAATGCGCCCACCTCAGTCCCAAGGCTAAGAACCAAGCTATCCACTTCGGGGAGAGTCATGGAGGCGGTAGCGGTAATTTTTAAATTCTTGCGTATCACCGCCAGCAAAGCCCCCCCCCCCCCCCCCCCCCACCCCCGGAGCGGCCCCCAGGGCGATTAGTGTTCAGCAGATAGTAATCTGAGGGTAACGCCGCCAAGATGTCAGGGAGGGAATCGTCGGTAAGCCAGGTCTCTGATAGTAAAAGAACGTCTGGCCTCTCAGCCATAAGTAAGAGGAAAATGTCAGTTTGGTGTCTGACAAAAGAGCGGGTGTTTAGGTATAGTAAACGGATGTGTGACTCAGTAGGGGCTGGTGGGGTAGGTGGCAAATCCGGACCCAGATAAGGAGGGATGTTCCCCGTGATTCCCAGTGTGGAAATGCGGGCCCTGATGGCAGGCGATAGAGAATATGAGAAGGGTTGTAGGCTCATAAGGGCAGAGGAGGTATAAGAGATGGCAGAGACAGCATCCCTGGCCCCTGGGCCCGTCCGGCCGCGGACGGGCGCAGACGGGCTGGACTTAGGCGCGACTTCGGCGCGAAGACGGCGCGCCCGCTGCGCCCGTCCCCTGCGCTCCCTGGAAGGGGGACCCATTTTGTAGAGCTGAGGGCTGGAGGGGCCGAGCGCTAGTAGTTAAATATCTAGACAGAGTAAGACTTAAGGAGATCGGGAGGGGGAGTGTCTAGGAGAGGTTGGACAGAGACCTCAGAAAGAACAGGAAGGGTTCATGTAAAACTACAAAGGAGACCTGTGGGAGTAGCAACACTGGAATGATCATTTTCACAGCTAGTGACCTCTTTATGTGCACCATTGTTATTTGACTAAACATAACTCATTCGCCTCCATCTTTTCGTTTGTGGTCATACTGTAGAAAATGTTCACATTCCTTGATGGTAAACTACTCACGTGTATGTGTTCTACAATACGCTGCCCCCAGCATATCATAAATAATAGCATTTGATTTCTAAATATTAAGAATAACCAAATTATGTTAAAATGTGTAGCTGAAAAATTGTATTTTGTTTTATATATGTTTAGATGAGTATTCACACTTAGGTAAAAGAGCAACAATACACTTAGAGATATTTCAACATGTGAAGATTCATTAGAAAAAAGTTGTCTTCAAATTAAGACCAAAAAGCAAAAGATTCAGGAAAGGGAATATGTAAGAGCAGAGAATGTAACATGTGTAATGCAGTGGAAACGTGTGTTTGGAGCAAGAGGCACACCTACATCTAGGAGCTTTTAAATGGTAGCGTGCATACTTCATTTGTATGTCAGAGTATCATACACATTATTTAGTGCATTATATTTATGTCAGATGGTCCTCTGACAATGGTGCTATGGTATGAGGCTCTTTGCTTGCAGTCCCTTAGAGCCCCTGAGATGTACTGAAGTGTGAGGGACTCTGCAGACTGTGCTCTTGGACACCAAGCTGGGAACAAGTCATCCGGCTATCTGGGGCCTCCAGAAGCTTAGTACCAGTGCACGGTTAGAGCTTCTTAGTCTGGCCAAGCAGAGGAGACCTCCAGGGACCAGCAGGACCCCATTGTAGGCTTTTTGAGACAAGGTTAGAACTTCTTAACCAACAAAGGCAGGAGAACCCTCTTTGGGCCTGCAGGATCCTACCCAGGGCACTTTGAGACATGGGTGACCAGAGTATGGTGGGGCATGGCATGCGGTTTCCACCCTCCCCAGATGCAGCACAGCGGGTCCAAAAGGATGACCAAGTCCAGGGGCTTCCACCACAGATTAAGTCGCAACGCTGACTCGAGGCCTGGTCATGGCTTCTTATTGGAGAAAAGCAGGGAATATCCTTCTGGGCCTACTGGCCCCTATCCACAGCACTTTGATGTATGGCCAGCTGAAGGACAGAGCCCAAGGCTGGAAGCTTTCATCCCTCACCTAGTCAGAGCTCTGACCTGGCAACTTGTCAGACAATTTTAACAACAAGGGGAACAGAGGAGGACGATATTTAACGGGGTCCAGTGTACATGTCCTAAAGTAGAGCTAGCAGCAGAGTACAAAGTTCCCCAGAGAAGGTGTGAATGCGTGGAGAGAGGGGTTGGTATTGTCAGTACCGTGACTGGAAGGGTTCCCTAGTCGGAACTTATAGAGTTAATAACCGGTACAATTGCTTTCCCTGCACACATACAACCCCCCTCACCCCTCACAATTTGGAGATTTGTCACCAAAGTCACGTTATACCTTCTGAGCATAAAGTCACTTATGTTATATGTGACTTGACCTGTTCTTTCTTTGTTAACCCTTTTTTTCCCCCCACCTCTAGGTCGCCTAAATAGAGCAGGACCCCGTGGCCCTCTTTTCCTCCGACCCAGAGAGGTTGTATTTGCCTTCTTCATAGTGAATGAGCATCTAGTTCATATGGGTTTTTTTGTGTAGTACTTTACTGAGGTCCTGACGAATCGCCGGTTGGCGAGAAACATGTTGACCACACCAGGGGGTTGAGTTAGAGTTCTGTACACCTATACGGTCTCTAGCTCCCCTCTCACCCCTTTTAACCAGGGTATCAGCCACGTTAATAAAAGTCAGTGTGGACTGTTTTACCCTTCTTAACTTTCATTCACGTTTGCACTGACTACACTTTTCTTCATCCTCACTCACACCCACCATCGGCAAGGAACTAAAGAACCCCGCCAAAAGAATGCCTGTGGGTACTCCGTCAGACATTGCAGCGCCGGTCTGTCGAGGGGCAGTGAGTCGATGATGACACTGGATACCCTCCAGTAAGGGTGTGTTTCACACCTAATACTCTGGGTGTATGAGGCTCTCTAAGTTCTGACTAGGGAACCCTTCCAGTCACGGTACTGGACAATATCAACCCCTCTCTCCACGCATTCACACCTTCTCTGGGGAACTTTGTACTCTGCTGCTAACTTGTCAGACAATCTCAACTCAACCAAGAGAGGAGACAACCCGGACCTGCTGGATCCCATCCTCAGCTTTCTAAAGCACAGCTGCTCAAATCATTAAGCTCAGAGCAGAGAGTTCAACTTCTAAGCATTCCAAAGCTGTGACCCAGGGTCAGATCAGAGCTTCTTAACCTGGCCAAGCATCAGATCCCTCCAAGTATCTGTCTCAAGTGCTTTCATACCCAGTAGAATGGCTAATATAGCCCAGATGGGGTATTTACCCACTGCTAACCAGAGAACTGTCCCAGGGTCTGGTCAAAGATTATTCACACATCCAAGAAGGCGAGCCCTCTCCTAGACTGCAAGATGTGGAGTGGTGTGGCGCACTGGTTAGAGGCAGCAGACCCGTAAGCAGAGTACGGCCGGGGACCATGGTTCAATTCCTGACGGGGCAGGGTCAAGAACCATATTCAGCGGACTCGATAATTCTCGCCTCAGTGCCTACTCTAACCAGGGATCACACTCGGCAACTCTGGGCATTAGCTTGCCTCATCTCCACAACGGCCCCCCACAAACTCCAGGGATGCCTGGTTTCACCTTGGAGATACCCAGGAGGGAACATGTCACAGGGAAAGCCAGGATGGGTTCCCCAGCGGTCTATAGCGCTAGGACACCTTCTGGTAGCAGTGCACTTTGCAAGACACACACATTTACATTTACATTTACATCCTACTCAAAGCACACTTTGTGATACTCTTGACCAGCACAAAGGCCTCAAGTAAGAGGGTCCTCAACGAGGGACCACCAGATTACTACTCATTACCCCCCCATGACAGAAGGGGGCATTCAGGAGAAACGATTTAGCATCCTGTGGTCCCTAACTGGGATTGAAGCTTCAAAAGAGTCCTCATTGGGACTTCCGAGGAGTTCAGAATTCTGAACATCGAGTCACATCATAGAAATTATGTTTGTTGTTCATTCATTTATTTTACGTACAGTGATGTTGGCATGGCACATTTTGCGCCACCAACGTAGGTGTGGTAAATGTCACACACACATCATTTCACACAACCTCTTATTATAATTTTCCACAATTCCACCAATAACCTCAGGCCATTGGCACCACCAATATCGACATCCCAATCAACCATCCTTCTTATTTTTCACTCACTCAATCGCGGACTCATTATTTCACCCACTTGCTCATTCACACAAGCACCTTATGAATGTTGTCTAAATTTTAGTCTGCACATGACATGTGGGTATATTTACTTACTTATCTATTTCACATATAAAAAGCATCTTTGCAAAGCTTTGTCATACCTACAGATACAGAGCATGAAGTTATTTAAGCCTAGTGCAGGCATGATACAGGCACCTAGATGGAATATTATGTGAAGATATACTCAGGTGGGAGTCTCACACTCACCAGTTCCACATTGGGTCCCTCAGAGTGCCATAATATGGAGCTTTGGTTGATTGAAAGTTGGTGACCTGGTGGGGCTGAGAGGTCAAAATGTCCAACCTTGATGGCAGTTATTGATCCATTGGGAAAGTTAACCCAGTTTAAAATGTCATACTTTGCTGGCATGACACTTGTTTCATCCAAAATAATGTTGTCACCAGTCGTCATCTTGAAGTGTGACTTCATAAGAAACTTGTTCAGCTGTTAAAAGAGGAAAATCGATATTAGTTAGCATGGGTGTAGAATCATTGGGGGACGACCTTTTAATTACTTGGATGTGTAGAAAGGATATACGTGTTTGACGCTCAGATGCAGTTTATCCCAGTGATCACATGTAATAAAAGTAATATCTATCTCAGCTCGATTGAAGAAAACCGGGCTTTTTGCAGATATCCCCTCACTTTTGACCCTATTTTTGACTGATTCTGGTGTTTTCTGAGTTTGATTGTGTCCTCCTGGGCCCTGCTAAATCGTCCCAGGGTGAGTGCTCTGTTTATTAAGAGATATGGTAATTAGGACTAGTTATACTTGGGTCTGACAAACTACCTACAAATCCCTAGCATATGATAGGAATACAGGAAAGAGTTTGTTCTTATTCATTCTATCATCATTCCATCATTCATTCTATCATAATCTCACAAAGCTGCGTATAGCATAGGGGGATGTAGTACCCTTGTGGTACAATTGAGAGAAAATAAGGACCCCCTGGGTATCAGTAATACACAGACTCCTAGGGCAGGGTAATAACCAATGTGGGTAGAAAATCCTAGGCCATCCGCAGAGTAAGTGACCAGAGAGTCTAGGACCAGTGGAGAAAAGAATTATCGAAAAATGGTGTGTATATTAAAAAATATATATTTAATTTAACATCGATTAAAATCATATAGAGACTCAAACATATAAGTCAAACTATATGATACAGTAAAATAGTAACATATAAACAATCTTTAAAGAAATTCAAAGACAATAAGTAAATATTATTTATGCCACAATGTTTATGTGGTACTACATCCCCCTATGTTATAGCGTAGGGGTAAAAATTACTATTCCCACTTCAGAGTGCAACAGTAGGGAAAGTAATGATTTAATATTAAAATTAAATTAAATTCATTATCAATACTAATGAAAAATTGATTAAAAATATTTACCAATTAATAAAATGTGTTGCCAATTAATACTTAATTATAAAACAAAAAATTATCTACGGATAGCATCCCTAGCAATAATCTACAACTTCCCAATGAGGCTCCTATAATAAGCCCTAAAGTAGCGCCCCCGACACGATCTTCTTGCACCCTTAAGAAAAGGAAAAGTGTTATTAGCACCAGGAAAGGAAGCTACTCAGCGCATTATAAGCGCCCAAGGATACAGCCTCACAAGACTCTTATGCAACCAGAGGTAGGAGAGCCAGCAATTCAAGGGAACATACCTCCTGTGGTTTCAACATTAGAAACAGCATCGCCCCAGCACTCGTCCATGGCACCTCTTCCACCACCAAAAGAGGGGTTTTCCATGGAGTACCTTGAGACTCAGGTTAAGGCTCTGTTGGCACCGCTGTTTGTCCAAGTTAAGAGTCTGGGGGATAGGCTTGATAGCTTTGAACAGACCACCCGGGATAACTTCTTCTCCCTGAAGTCTCTCATTAAATTACAATCAAAATCTAGAGACGATACTGCAAGTGGGAGGGAAGGGAAAGTAAGTCCGGTAGGATATACCGGCTCCACCCGCTTCTGCACTAGCCAGCGGTTCAGCTCTAACACCTGCTCCTATGGCAACTGCAAAACCGGGTAAACAGCCCACTACCACCCATGCTGTACAGGTCCATGCTAGTAAGGCCCCAGTAGAGAAAGCAGTTAAACCTAACTCCGCTCCCAAGAAGCAGCAAAATGGAGGGTTAGGATCCATTTCTAAACTACCTCCCGCCCAACCCACCGCCGCTAAAGGAGCAGTCCAAGTTCAAGTTTCAAAGGCAAAAGCAACCACGAATCCTTATATTAACCCAAATCTACCGGTTATACCTGAAAAGGTTGTACGCAAATGTCCCCCAGTCAACCTCCCACCTGAGTGCCATCCATATGTAGCTGTTCTTATTAAAGTCCCGGCTTTGAAGGACAATCAGCAGGAAACGCACCAGGCCCTAAAGAATAAGGTCATCCACTGGTTGAAAGCCAATAGACCCCTTTCGGTGGGTGTGGATGGCCTGATTCTTGGTGTGCGTAGGGTGGGTTGGATTGGATATAAGAAGAAAACAGTGGAGGGGGATTGTGTGGTGGTTAACTTTCAGGACATAAGAGCTGCCCACGCTATTTCCAGTCAAGGACAGGTCACTTCCGGCCCAGGAGTTGAGGTGGTAGATCTGACATTCTTTTACCCGCGGCCAGCCCTGAATCCTATAAACTGCTTCCCTGTGATTCCAACCCCAAACTATGCTTATGGCCTTTGGCACCCAGTAACTAATGTTCCACATCTGCATGCAGTTCCACAATTGCCTAATTGGGGCGATTTGGGCTACTGACGTATGGACCCCCAGAGGAGGCTGAGACATCCTGGCCCTCTGACGCCAACTCTGTACCAATTGCTAAACCCCAAGAACCCCCGACTCCTTTAGATCACCGGGTGGCACCAGCATATTTAGGGGAGACTAGGTCGGGGATGACGGCATGGGAATGTGTGACCATTTGTCCCTCTGCGTGCGAGTCGGGCCATCCAGGCCCTGTTGAGCCCTGCAACATTTCGGCTGTGGCGGACCCACTCATTAGGGTTCTCAGCTGGAATGTGGCCGGTCTGCACAGGAAGCTGGCCCTGCCGGATTGGAACGCTCAGGTGGAGCAATACTCCATCTGCCTGTTCCAGGAAACTTGGAGTAAAGAGCCTCTCCATAAGGCTGGATATTCCACCCACTTCCTACCAGCTATTCATTCCGAGTCAGGCAGGGGACGTCCATCGGGCGGCCTCCTTGTTTGGGTGTCCTCCGCACTAAATTGCAGGGTGGAAGAGCATGACACCAATTGTCATGATCTTCTTAATATTACACTTAAAAACTCCAGGGGGCATGTTGTTGCCAATATTTTCAACATATATGCCCGCGGTACCAAAGGGGGTAGAGAATCCCCTACCATTGCTTGTCTGGAGGCTTTACTTCGATCCTCTCCATACAAGAACCATACCCTAGTTGCGGGTGATTTTAATTGTACCTTCGAACCGCTTGGCCCTGAAGTCACCCAGGACCAGGAGGAAGATGACAATAGATGGGGGATCCCAGCCCTAGATCTCAGCCCAGTCAAAAAATGGACGGATGTGGTGCTTCAGGTCAATTCCTTAACTATGGAATTTGACCTGAGGGCTCTTAATGGCAGGACCACCTCTGATAAAGAGGGAGCCCACACCTACAATAGGCCCGAGCACACGTCAAGAATCGACTATCTCCTTCTCGACACCCATCTTTGGAGTCTGGGAAAGGACATGGCGATTATACCCTCTGTTGAGAGTGACCACAATCTCCTCTCTCTCACCCTGAACCATAGATGACTAGATCACTTAGAGAGTAGAATTGTCTGCCCCCCCGCCCCAGATATGTCTGTGGTTTCCAACTGTAGCCGACGGCTAAAGTGGTCTAAGTTATCACTTTCAGCGGATAAGACATCTTCCATAACACAGCTAGTAGCTGCAGCTCTGGAAAACCTCGCTAGTCCTGAGGGAGGGCTGGCGGATGTGCCTGCAGGGTTTTGCAACCTGATACAGGCTCTTAGTGATCTTTTTATAGTCCGAGGAAGTGCTAGTACGAAGAATCCTCGCCCCAGGACTAGACAAGGGTGGTTTAATTCCAAGTGTAGGGAAGCTAAGAAACTACTTGTTAAAGCTGCCAAATCCAAATGCCCAATTAGGACCAGAGAGGCGAGAAGGCTATACTCCCACTGTCAAAAACATGCCAAAAAGGAGTGGGAGGACAATTTTTGGCAGGACCTCTTGGCTGTTAGTCGAGGGAGAGATGCGAAAGGGTTTTGGGACCTGGTGGGCAGTAGGAACCGTCCGGATGACACCTTGAGGACGTGTGCTATCACCGCCCAATCGTGGTCCAACCACTTCAAGGCTCTCTACTCAGCTACAGAAGGATTGTTAAATGACCCCTTCATTCTCCCCCCTACACCTTGGATAGAGATTTGGATTACTTTTCTGCAGGGGAGGTCACGAGCCTGATAAAAACCATCTTGCCATTAAAAGCTGCTGGCCCGGATGGGTTACCCGGGGACCTCCTTCGAGCCTATCCAGTCGAATGGGGGGGTGTTGATCTCTGTACTTTTGAATGCCATTATTGAGGGAGGAACAGTTCCTGAGTCCTGGAGAGGGGCAGAGGTAGTCCCGATTTTTAAAAAGGGCAGCCGGGACCTCCCCGGGAACTATAGGCCGATTAGCCTTATAGACTCCACACAGAAGCTGGCGGGGAAAGTTATCCTGGGAAGGATCCTCCAATGGGTGGATGATAACCACATTCTGTCTGAGATGCAAGCAGGCTTTCGCTCAGGCACTGGAACAATTGAGCAAGTCTTCAGACTCCTGTTACTATACTGAAAGGTGGTGGAACTAGGCAAGGGCAGTCTTTACTTGGCCTTTATAGACTTAAAGACTGCCTTTGACCTGGTTCCTAGGGAGGAACTCTGGAGGGTGTTGTATGGTCTTGGAATACCCCCCTGTATTCTAAACCTTCTTATTAAACTTCACAACGCCAATTATGCCCAGGTCAGGTGGGGTTCAAACGGGGAAAAGACTGACAAAATTTCAGTTGAGAGGGGTGTCCGACAGGGCTGTGTTTTAGCTCCCACCCTATTTTCTCTCTATGTAAATGGGGTGGTCGAGCACCTGCTTGAAGATCCAGCAGACGCCCCCACTCTGGGTGGCGTAAAGATCCCAACCCTGTTGTTTGCCGACGACACCCTTCTCATTTCGAAAACCCCTAAAGGTCTACAAAAGCTTCTAGACCGCTTCCAGGATTTTTGTGTAAAAAGAGGACTCATCATTAATGTGGACAAAACAAAGTATCTTATCATGCACCCACCGCGAAAACTTGGTCGCCCGCCTATTCTGAACTCGATTGCTCTCGAAAGAGTTTCAGAATTTGACTACCTGGGAATTCGCTTGAGCGATACACTGAGTTGGACCCCCCACATAAACAAATTGACTCTGGGCCTCAAAAGGGTGGGGGGAGCACTGCTAAAGGAGTATAACAACTCATCGAAACATTGTGTAGCTCTGATTCTAGACATTTACAAAGCCCGGGCAGTTTCTGCATCACTCTACGGAGCAGAGTTATAGGGCCTGGGCAATACGGACTCCCTGACCAAGGCAGAAAACAAATTCATTAAGGATTTGTTGGCTATTCCGATAAGTACTCCGACAGTCCCAGTACTTCTGGATGCAGGTTGTAAGGCAATCAAGGATCAGGCACGCCTTCGACCACTCCTGCTGTGGGCTCGCCTGTGGAGAGTCCCTGAACTTAAATCTTATGCAGACGGATTGGCGGAGGTGATGCATTCAGACGGTTGACAAAAGATCAACTGGCTTAAAGACATCAAACATTTGCTTGGGGATCTGGGCTTGGGCTCCTGTTGGTTTACACATTCATCACCCTCCAAGGAGACCTTGAAAAAACTCTATTGGGAATGGGTCTCAGCCAGGCTCATTAGCAACCAGCGACACTGCAAATCCACCGCAGCCTTCTTGGAAATCAAAGACGTTGTTGCCCTTGAGCCATACCTTGACATTATTACCATCCCCATGGATCGGGCTCTTTACATTAGATTTAGATTAGGGACCCTACCGCTTGGGGATCTTGTTTCTAGATGGAAAGTATCTAACCAGACTTCATGTAACTGTGCCTTATGTTTTGACAGACGTGAAACCGTGGCACACTTCCTTTTTGAATGCCCGGACTATGCGCGACCAAGATCCCGTTGGCTTAAACCAATTTGTAGAGAACTGGGGATTCGAGATTGTTTGGTGGCCCTACGGATTTTACAAACGGACACTGCCCCCAATATTGTTTGTGCTGTCTCTAAGTTTTTAAAATGGGCTTGGTTGGTTCGCTTAAAAAGACTGTCTATTTCAATTTAATTTCTTTTAATTAACTTATTATGATCAATTTACTATTCTTCCCTATTGGATGTTTTTAATGTCAGTCTTTTTTTCTTATTGATGCACTGTTTTTAAATTTAAGATATTCCAAATATCGAAATAAAGCTATCAACCAACCAACCATAATAATCAATACATGTAAATAAAAATAAATAGTCAATGTATTACAATTAAATTACTTCCCACCCTATTCCCCTATAAACCCACAACCAGCTCCAAATGAATAATACAATTAACATAATTATAAATTAATCACCTAATAAAAATGAATTACCAATTAATAAAAATGTATTACCAATTTAAAAAAAAATTATGAATTAATAAAAAATAATTAACATTTAAAAAAAATAATTACAAATTAATAATTAATTATCAATAAATAGAAATAAAAATGTATATTCAATTTACTATAATTAAATTACTTCCCACCCTAATTCGCCTATAAACCCACAACCCACTACGGAATTAAATGATGCAAACATTAAATCACATAACATTCATTACTTTAAAAAAATTAAACATACATTACAAAACTAATACATACTTTTAATACATATACTACCATATATAATACAACAAATTGATATTATGGAAATCAATATTTTAAATTTGATATTATGGAATTCGATATTTCATACTACAAATTCGATATTCTGACTTACTATATTTTGGTAGTTCGATATTTTGGGCAGTCTATATTTTTGATTCGATAATTTGGGCAGTCTATATTTGGGAATCGATATTTAGGTTGTTTACCAAATGCGCTGGCTAAATCAAAGGGAGCTTGCTCTATATGCAAATTTAATACAATATGTGGAACATTGTTTTAAACTTGAACTAATGACATTTATTCAACTCTCTCATGTTCTTATTTCTTCACAAGTAATTAATTTAATATTGAAACTACTTCTCAGAGATGTTTTCGTTTTGATTATGATGATACAGTTTATTCTGTTTCTACTTTGTATTGACAAATGAAAAAAATAAAAATTTAAAATGGAATCAGCAAAAAATAGGAGGAGTGAGACAAACAGTTTGGGGACAGAATACCTTAAAGCTGAAAGGTCTTCAATGCGCTTCATCATATCAACAGATGACTGTGTCTCCTATTAACAATAGGGTGAGTAAGCAACCGGACAAACGAGCAACCATCCCATGGTGATATATATATGTATATATCTTGAAAGGCGAGTTTACTGACAAAAATAACTCCTGAATTGCACAGGTGGACATGATATCTTCTTTAATGGCACAGCTGTGTGCTATTAGCAAAACCTTTTTAGACACAAAAAGGTATAGGGCATGTTGCCCCATTTTTGCTCTTCACCTGCATGTGGGCTCTAAAAATAGATTACCCTGACCTGGTGATTTATATCTAATACTTCTATGTATGGGTTAGTCAACTGTATAGCAGAAGGTTTTGTTATTTTTTGTATAGTACAGATACATACAGACAGGTGAGAGGGACTGCCATAGGCATCTTCTACGCCCCCAGCTGTGCAAACTTGCATAAGGGCTGGTGGGACGAGCAGGTGTTCCGGGTACAATATACTGAGGAATGGGAAAAGATTATAATCCTATGGATGAGATTTATAGATGATATCTTTTTGGTGTGGGAAGGGACAAGGGAAACTGCTAAGCAGTTTGTTTGGCAATTGAACAATAATTCTTTAAAAGTGGCCTTCACTGATACCATTAGCAGCTCACACGATTGCTTTCTAGACATAGAGGTCTATGTTAAGGGCAATTCACTTCACACATGCCATTACAGGAAGCCCATGGCTGGGGACTTACAAGCTAGGAGCTCCCACCCCAAGAATCTCAAAAACAGCATCCCATACGCAGAACATCTCAGGATAAAGAGAAACAGCAGTGAAGCATCAACCCTGGAATTACCACCAAAAGATCTTATCATCAGATTCATGCAGAGAGGCTACTCAGGTACTAAACCAAGCACTAACCAAAGTGAGTAAAATCAAGAGAACAACATAATTGCACCCCATTGAAAAGGCTAGGGAGGAGAAGAAAACTAAGAATGACATACGCTTGATCACTGGCTACAATGCCTACCACAGCAAGCCATTAATCACCTTCAGGAAAGCAAGGTCCCTGCGACAGGAGCTTGTCAATAGTAGCCTGGAAATAGGTGGTTCTGAAGGATAGTTGAGGGTTAGCACATGTTTTTCTAAGTGTGCATAGTGCAAGGCATGCAAGATAGGGTGAAAAATGAAACAGGTCATATCAACCTTATTGAAAAACCCTTAGAATATAAGAACTTTCCTCAACTGCAAAAGTGATTATGTTGTTTACATGTTGCAGTGTACATGTCCTTAAGCCTATGTGGTAACACAATTCACATGGTACATGTGCAGATATTGCAACATGTGAGAGCAGTGCAAAGCAACGACAAGAGCTACCCAGTGTAAATGAAGTACACAGGGTCAATGTAAATGGCCTGGTATCGTTTGTAATTGACCAGGTAGCCAAAATGAGAAGAGGTGGGAACCGGGAACAAAAGCTGCCACAGTTTGAGTCATAATTAATTTTATTATTCAATACCAAAATCCCATTTGGTCTCAATGAAGAAGACGATCTATTTGTACAATTAGGAACATAGATATCCCTATGAGTTGCTCTCCATTTTTAGGTGAATTTAAATTTGATGAAGGAACCTAGTGTTAGCAGCATAGGCATTGATGAGGCAAATTGTTTATAATCAATGCAGTTTTTGAACCCTTTAAATTTATGAAGCAGTCAAATATAAAAGCTAGTAAATGCAATCTCCAGGAGAGAAATTGGTCAAATAATGAGCTTCATGTCAGTGAATGAATTATGTTTATACAAGTTCATAGAGAACAATGCTACTTGATTGATATGTTTGACATGAAGATTTGTAAGGAAATGTACTGCACTTGTCCTTTTCATTCTGGCTGTCCAGATCACACTTTTGCACATGACTTACAATTTGTGGCAAAAGGGGTGAAAGCATTCATAAATGTGCTTTTCATTAATAAGAGCTACATTCTGGTTGAATTTAAATTTGCACTTGCACTTTATGTTGTTAAATAACTGGAGATGTTAAATTTAATTAATTTAAATTTATGAATATAATTTTGATTTTCACAGAAATAAGATGCACCTAATTGTGTTGTTTCTCCGCATTGGGGTGTTTGATGAATTTTAGAAAATCACTTGCAACAATAGCAAACATTAGTCAGTTTTCAGTTGTGATTGTTAATGAGGATCTTGTGACCTGAGGTTCCGGTTTATTAAATGTAAGTATTAGACAACGCTCCGAGTGTGACCAAGGCAGCAATGCAGAAACGTGTTACAGCGGATTAATAAAAGCACAAACAATTTCTACATGAGTCGTATCTTGGTGTTGGCGTCAGATCTCTATTGAGGGAAATAGAATCGGAGATATAATTGTATGTTGATATGTCTTCTCAAGTCTGCCCACGTTGTGCGCATGCACATGTTCACATTGTGTCAGGTTAGGGATCTTGGCCCTATCTTTAAGGTGAAAAGGGGGTATTCTTTCTTTGATTCCCCAAGTAGATCGAGGAAGATGTTGGCTAGGAGTCTCGCTCCACCGTTCCTGACCGCCAATGTCATCTTCCGCAAAACGGTTCCATTGTAGGAACGTCTGCGGTAGGTTGACATTCTAGGGTTTCTGCTGCTAATTTGAACATTGTGCGCACACACATGTGGTGCTGCGCACTTCAACTGTAGCTTTCTCCTGAAGAGACGTTCTTCTCCTTAATGCAGTTCAACTTACAGTTTTCTTGGAAAAATTAGAATTTGCATTCTCATTTCCTTATGTTGAAGTTCAAAGACCTGTATTCAGACGCGGTTGCCGGCGGATGTCTGCAGCTAGAGTTTTCTTCCTGAGGTAGCTTTGTATCCAGTGTTTTAGCGCAACCACTCAGGTATTTCTTTTGGACTCCGTTATTTTGGGGATACTCCAGACAATATTGACCCAGCTAGATTTCTTGGACATTTCGAGACTGGGTATTTCTCCAGATAACCTCCCCATTAGTAAAACAGACAGGATTCATATATCAGTCACATAGTGCCTTCATAGTAGCCATTTTGAGCAGTGTGCTAGAGCGGAAGCTTAAATTCCGTTTGGTTAAGCATGAGACTTTGCGCAGCTTCATTTTAGTTATGAAATTGTCCTTGTGGCACGACAATCTATGAAGAGTCTTAGTAGGTAACAATATATATATATATTGGTACTTACCACCTGTAGAGCTTTGCAGTCAGAACCAAGCAGAATCTCCTAAGGATAAGAAGAAACCACACAAACATTCTGGCCATTCAACTACAAAAACTTATCAACTAGAGAGAGGCAAATTCCACACACTATCAGGTACAACCTAGAATAAGGGAGGAGGGGTCAAGAGTTCTAGTAAAAGGGTATTAGAGGTGGGGATCTAAGTAATATTTGCTTGTATCTTCCAGGTGCAGAATCCTTTTGACAGAGGTAGTGAAGACACCAGTGTGGCAGTCTCTCTTTACTCCCATTCCCCTTTCCCCCCTGTTTCTGAGATTGGAGAGAATCTGGTCCAGAGGCATTGGGAAGTTGGTACATTCTCCCTGTGAGGAATTCAGACTGTTCGCACCTGTGGAGGCGCTTTCAGGTACAGAATCTTGACAGATTTAGGTGCCTTCCAATATCCTCCACCTGGGCGAAATGGCTGAAGGTTTTGATGTAAAGACATTGGCGTCAATTCTAGAAGGGTTGCAAAAGCAGTTAAGTGAGACGAGGGAGGAGGTTAGGAAATCCAATCAGGAAGACAGTTGTTTGCGACAAAGAATAGATGAAGACAAAGACGAGACTGCAGGCTGAACGTTTTTTATCCTTGAGACCTAGCACAGACCCAGCGGTAAAACTCATTAGTGTTTATGAAGTTTAGTTTGCAAAAAAATGTATATTTTAAAGTGCAACAAATTACTCTTCAATTAAATTTTTTAAATCACTTACTGCTGGAACAGCGTGAGAACACTTTGGCGCCCTGCAGTCTTCCCGGTCCAACACTAGTCATTAGCAGACTGTTTGTTGTGGAGGGAGACTCCAAGGAATAGCTCTATTCAAGGTGACTCACTTCTGGCTAAGGACATCGACAGCTGCCAACTTGGTTGGGTTAGCGGTCTAGCATCTCCGCTCCCAACCAGACCCAGGCACTATAAGACCATCAAACGGCGCGAGAGCGCAGTGGACGAACGCAGCGGGCGCGCCGAAGGCACGCCAAAGGCAATCCCGTCTGCACCCATCTGCGTCTCGACCGGGCCCAGGGCCTGGTTTCCCTGGACCATCTAGCTCCCAAAAAATAACATCAAACATATTGGCAATCACCTACACAAGATCACAATTTATGGATTTAAATAACTCCATTAATAATCATGATTGAACCCTTTTTAGTCTGGATGTATTTTCCAACAAAACATCTGCCAGATGCCCCAACTGTTCGCTTAAATTGACCCCAACCACTCTGTTACTATCCCTCAGTGAACATCTGTCTCATGTTGATTCTAACCCCATCCATTTTGTGCTCATCAATGCTCGTTCCCTTCCGAAGCACAAATTTGAAATACAGAAATTACTAACTAATCATAAGCTAGATATTGCTTTCATAACTGAAACGTGGGGTGATTCTTCCGCAGGTCCTGACTTCTGTGCGGCTACCCCAGAAGGAAACTGTGTATTTAGACAGGATAGACTCTTAAAAAAGGGCAGTGGGTTCGCAATCATTCATCGAGATATATTTGCAATAAAAACTGAATCAATCAACTCATCGGTCAGTGAAGCACTGACCTTCTCCATTACACTTTCCAACACTCAACCTTTCAGAGGAATTTTGATCTATCGTCCACCAGGCCCTCGAGCGGTCTTTCTTAAAAATCTACACAACCTTATGGAACCGATGGCCGGAACTCCCGTTTATACTGTATTGGGAGATTTCAATTTTCATTTAGAATCCTTACAGGATAAGGAATCCTCCTCCCTTATAACAGACCTACTGTCAGCATGTTTACACCAGCTAGTTAAAACACCTACTCATACATCAGGTCATACCCTGGATGGATTATTCACTAGTCCCCATGGCTGGGGACTTACAAGCTAGGAGCTCCCACCCCAAGAATCTCAAAAACAGCATCCCATACGCAGAACATCTCAGGATAAAGAGAAACTGCAGTGAAGCATCAACCCTGGAATTACCACCAAAAGATCTTATCATCAGATTCATGCAGAGAGGCTACTCAGGTACTAAACCAAGCACTAACCAAAGTGAGTAAAATCAAGAGAACAACATAATTGCACCCCATTGAAAAGGCTAGGGAGGAGAAGAAAACTAAGAATGACATACGCTTGATCACTGGCTACAATGCCTACCACAGCAAGCCATTAATCACCTTCAGGAAAGCAAGGTCCCTGCGACAGGAGCTTGTCAATAGTAGCCTGGAAATAGGTGGTTCTGAAGGATAGTTGAGGGTTAGCACATGTTTTTCGAAGTGTGCATAGTGCAAGGCATGCAAGATAGGGTGAAAAATGAAACAGGTCATATCAACCTTATTGAAAAACCCTTAGAATATAAGAACTTTCCTCAACTGCAAAAGTGATTATGTTGTTTACATGTTGCAGTGTACATGTCCTTAAGCCTATGTGGTAACACAATTCACATGGTACATGTGCAGATATTGCAACATGTGAGAGCAGTGCAAAGCAACGACAAGAGCTACCCAGTGTAAATGAAGTACACAGGGTCAATGTAAATGGCCTGGTATAGTTTGTAATTGACCAGGTAGCCAAAATGAGAAGAGGTGGGAACCGGGAACAAAAGCTGCCACAGTTTGAGTCATAATTAATTTTATTATTCAATACCAAAATCCCATTTGGTCTCAATGAAGAAGACGATCTATTTGTACAATTAGGAACATAGATATCCCTATGAGTTGCTCTCCATTTTTAGGTGAATTTAAATTTGATGAAGGAACCTAGTGTTAGCAGCATAGGCATTGATGAGGCAAATTGTTTATAATCAATGCAGTTTTTGAACCCTTTAAATTTATGAAGCAGTCAAATATAAAAGCTAGTAAATGCAATCTCCAGGAGAGAAATTGGTCAAATAATGAGCTTCATGTCAGTGAATGAATTATGTTTATACAAGTTCATAGAGAACAATGCTACTTGATTGATATGTTTGACATGAAGATTTGTAAGGAAATGTACTGCACTTGTCCTTTTCATTCTGGCTGTCCAGATCACACTTTTGCACATGACTTACAATTTGTGGCAAAAGGGGTGAAAGCATTCATAAATGTGCTTTTCATTAATAAGAGCTACATTCTGGTTGAATTTAAATTTGCACTTGCACTTTATGTTGTTAAATAACTGGAGATGTTAAATTTAATTAATTTAAATTTATGAATATAATTTTGATTTTCACAGAAATAAGATGCACCTAATTGTGTTGTTTCTCCGC
This sequence comes from Lissotriton vulgaris, assembly GCF_964263255.1. NCBI lineage: Eukaryota > Metazoa > Chordata > Amphibia > Caudata > Salamandridae > Lissotriton > Lissotriton vulgaris. The sequence goes on along the minus strand of NC_141691.1, from coordinate 2,134,696,056 downwards.
ATTGGGGTGTTTGATGAATTTTAGAAAATCACTTGCAACAATAGCAAACATTAGTCAGTTTTCATTTGTGATTGTTAATGAGGATCTTGTGACCTGAGGTTCCGGTTTATTAAATGTAAGTATTAGACAACGCTCCGAGTGTGACCAAGGCAGCAATGCAGAAACGTGTTACAGCGGATTAATAAAAGCACAAACAATTTCTACATGAGTCGTATCTTGGTGTTGGCGTCAGATCTCTATTGAGGGAAATAGAATTGGAGATATAATTGTATGTTGATATGCCTTCTCAAGTCTGCCCACGTTGTGCGCATGCACATGTTCACATTGTGTCAGGTTAGGGATCTTGGCCCTATCTTTAAGGTGAAAAGGGGGTATTCTTTCTTTGATTCCCCAAGTAGATCGAGGAAGATGTTGGCTAGGAGTCTCGCTCCACCGTTCCTGACCGGCAATGTCATCTTCCGCAAAACGGTTCCATTGTAGGAACGTCTGCGGTAGGTTGACATTCTAGGGTTTCTGCTGCTAATTTGAACATTGTGCGCACACACATGTGGTGCTGCGCACTTCAACTGTAGCTTTCTCCTGAAGAGACGTTCTTCTCCTTAATGCAGTTCAACTTACAGTTTTCTTGGAAAAATTAGAATTTGCATTCTCATTTCCTTATGTTGAAGTTCAAAGACCTGTATTCAGACGCGGTTGCTGGCGGATGTCTGCAGCTAGAGTTTTCTTCCTGAGGTAGCTTTGTATCCAGTGTTTTAGCGCAACCACTCAGGTATTTCTTTTGGACTCCGTTATTTTGGGGATACTCCAGACAATATTGACCCAGCTAGATTTCTTGGACATTTCGAGACTGGGTATTTCTCCAGATAACCTCCCCATTAGTAAAACAGACAGGATTCATATATCAGTCACATAGTGCCTTCATAGTAGCCATTTTGAGCAGTGTGCTAGAGCGGAAGCTTAAATTCCGTTTGGTTAAGCATGAGACTTTGCGCAGCTTCATTTTAGTTCTGAAATTGTCCTTGTGGCACGACAATCTATGAAGAGTCTTAGTAGGTAACAATATATATATATATTGGTACTTACCACCTGTAGAGCTTTGCAGTCAGAACCAAGCAGAATCTCCTAAGGATAAGAAGAAACCACACAAACATTCTGGCCATTCAACTACAAAAACTTATCAACTAGAGAGAGGCAAATTCCACACACTATCAGGTACAACCTAGAATAAGGGAGGAGGGGTCAAGAGTTCTAGTAAAAGGGTATTAGAGGTGGGGATCTAAGTAATATTTGCTTGTATCTTCCAGGTGCAGAATCCTTTTGACAGAGGTAGTGAAGACACCAGTGTGGCAGTCTCTCTTTACTCCCATTCCCCTTTCCCCCCTGTTTCTGAGATTGGAGAGAATCTGGTCCAGAGGCATTGGGAAGTTGGTACATTCTCCCTGTGAGGAATTCAGACTGTTCGCTCCTGTGGAGGCGCTTTCAGGTACAGAATCTTGACAGATTTAGGTGCCCTCCAATATCCTCCACCTGGGCGAAATGGCTGAAGGTTTTGATGTAAAGACATTGGCGTCAATTCTAGAAGGGTTGCAAAAGCAGTTAAGTGAGACGAGGGAGGAGGTTAGGAAATCCAATCAGGAAGACAGTTGTTTGCGACAAAGAATAGATGAAGACAAAGACGAGACTGCAGGCTGAACGTTTTTTATCCTTGAGACCTAGCACAGACCCAGCGGTAAAACTCATTAGTGTTTATGAAGTTTAGTTTGCGAAAAAATGTATATTTTAAAGTGCAACAAATTACTCTTCAATTAAATTTTTTAAATCACTTACTGCTGGAACAGCGTGAGAACACCTTGGCGCCCTGCAGTCTTCCCGGTCCAACACTAGTCATTAGCGGACTGTTTGTTGTGGAGGGAGACTCCAAGGAATAGCTCTATTCAAGGTGACTCACTTCTGGCTAAGGACATCGACAGCTGCCAACTTGGTTGGGTTAGCGGTCTAGCATCTCCGCTCCCAACCAGACCCAGGCACTATAAGACCATCAAACGGCGCGAGAGCGCAGTGGACGAACGCAGCGGGCGCGCCGAAGGCACGCCAAAGGCAATCCCATCTGCACCCATCTGCGCCTCGACCGGGCCCAGGGCCTGGTCTCCCTGGACCATCTAGCTCCCAAAAAATAACATCAAACATATTGGCAATCACCTACACAAGATCACAATTTATGGATTTAAATAACTCCATTAATAATCATGATTGAACCCTTTTTAGTCTGGATGTATTTTCCAACAAAACATCTGCCAGATGCCCCAACTGTTCGCTTAAATTGACCCCAACCACTCTGTTACTATCCCTCAGTGAACATCTGTCTCATGTTGATTCTAACCCCATCCATTTTGTGCTCATCAATGCTCGTTCCCTTCCGAAGCACAAATTTGAAATACAGAAATTACTAACTAATCATAAGCTAGATATTGCTTTCATAACTGAAACGTGGGGTGATTCTTCCGCAGGTCCTGACTTCTGTGCGGCTACCCCAGAAGGAAACTGTGTATTTAGACAGGATAGACTCTTAAAAAAGGGCAGTGGGTTCGCAATCATTCATCAAGATATATTTGCAATAAAAACTGAATCAATCAACTCATCGGTCAGTGAAGCACTGACCTTCTCCATTACACTTTCCAACACTCAACCTTTCAGAGGAATTTTGATCTATCGTCCACCAGGCCCTCGAGCGGTCTTTCTTAAAAATCTACACAACCTTATGGAACCGATGGCCGGAACTCCCGTTTATACTGTATTGGGAGATTTCAATTTTCATTTAGAATCCTTACAGGATAAGGAATCCTCCTCCCTTATAACAGACCTACTGTCAGCATGTTTACACCAGCTATTTAAAACACCTACTCATACATCAGGTCATACCCTGGATGGATTATTCACTAGTAATACTAACATCTCTATATCCTCTGTTTTACCCCTCACCTGGACTGACCACTCTGCAATAATCTGTACTATACAGACCACAAAATCTAAGTCAAAGTATATTATTTCTCGTGCTCCCAAACAAGTCTGAGCATGGAGGAATATTGACATTAATCTCTTACAAAAAACGCTGTCCTCTACTCAACATGAAGTTATAGCAGATCCCTATATATCGGCAAATAACTATTCCTCCTGGCTACATAATGCCTTTAACATAACAGTACCAGTCAAGAATTCCTCTATTAATTGAAATGTCCCATTAGCTCCCTTGTTTTCAGAGGCTTTAAGACTTGAGAAACAACGGTGCAAAAATCTACAGAGAAAATGGAGCAAACACTATGATAATGATGCTAAAGACTTATATAAGGATTCACTGACCAAATACAAACACCTTATTGTGGCATAAAAAAGCAAATACTATCGAAGACAAAAAGAATTGGCTCAAAATTCCACCAAGCAGCTATTTCAGGTGGTAACCAAACTCTCTAATACACCTACAAGTACAGTTACAGACGTGTCACCTGTTCTTTGCTACTCTCTTGCTGATTTCTTTGAAGACTAAGTTCTTCAGATTTACTCAAACTTTGCTAGTAAGTGAAGTTAAATCCCCCTACTATAGATAGTTTGACCAATACCCCGGTCATGGGGTTTGCAGAATATAGTCAGGTTGTAGCAGGGTTTCCGTTCTCCCACAGAACTGTGCATAGAGATCTAGAACCTCAGTGAGTTAGGATGATCCAAAAACTCATCTCAGTGTCAGAAATCCCCTTACCTAGCTAGCTACAGTGTCTCATGGGTCATTATGTAATGATCCATGTCTTAGACAAACCAGAACATGAACTTTAGAATACCTCAGGAATCGTGGAACACATGAACACTCTTTCGTTATATAATCATTTCAAACCAAAACTGAGAGTCAAAGAACACAAGTGCAAGTTTGAAATATTTATTATTCAATGCAAAGTTCTCAAACGCAGTATCTTGTATAATACCAAAATGCAGATTATAAAAATCAGAGTCAGCAGCATAGTCACTAATCCATAGTAAGCAAAAGGTGCTAGCATGTTATAATGCAAAATCTATAGAAATCTATATCACCTATATTTCGCGCACCCTATCTAGCATATTATTTTATATCTAAGAAGGTCTCATTCGGGCTTTAGCAGGGCGGCCCCATACCTCTCAATGTCAGTAGGAGCAGATCACATCAACAGCTACCAGCTCTCTTCATGCGCAGCACCAAGTGTCTACGTTCATTCCGTGTAACTCTATCTTAAACCCGCGTAGAGCCCAAAATGTTGGCATCAACATTATTTGTGTTATGTCTAATGTGGTGCAAGGATCAGGCCTCCCAGCAACCTTGTGTTAGGTTAATTTTAGAGTGTGCAGCTCTCAGTGTGCAGACAGTTGTACCAAGTGTACCAGGCAAAGCTGATAGCATAGAAATAACATATTATTCTCAAATAAACCACCTCACCGCTTCTAGGGTGAAAGCGACGACAACAAGTATGTGTCGTGTGCAAAACTGAAGCCGAAGGAAAAAAGGCTGTTTAAACATGTAATGCACTCATGCTAACTTAACGCAATATATGTAACGAAGTATCCATATGACACCCCCCCATTGGTCCGAGCACCGTCAAACATAAGGGAAAAGGCAATACTAAATCAGATACAAAAATTGAAAGCAAAGTTCAATAATCTTGAGCTAAAATAAGCTAAAAATATGTATGAATGAATATGTATGAATGCCTACAGTGGCCTCAAGTCTAAAAATAAAAACAAAACTTTCGAACCAAAAGTTATTCGCCAGGTCTCAAAAATATGAAATGTAGGACCAGGCCGCATCAATCCAAATGTCTGTTAGAGAGAAAAAAAAAAACAAGGCACTTATCCGATATCCAAAGTCATGTGCCACATTGACGTTATCCTCAGCGACATCACGTGATTGAACTCTCCATCAGCTGAACACAGTCCATCCCTCCAATTCAGCGAGGGGAAAGTCATATTTCACAACAAAGCATTCCTCCCAGGCATGTCATGATTGGAAAGTATATGCAAAGAAAGTTACAACAGCCTCCAGTATGAAATCACTGCCATCATCCGAAAATAGTTCAGCAATCCATTTCAGCAATGGGAAAGAACATACGTGCTCCTCCAGCATCGGATCCTCCTGTAACGTCAGAGGACAACTCGGTGGGTTCACCAGATCGCTGTGTGTCAGAAAGGCATCCGCCGCTGCAGAGATTTCCCATTGGCCCAGAACTCCATTTATCGCTGCCAAGGCCATAACTCTTTCGCCAGAACAGATCAGCTCGTGAGCCACCACGGGACGCATTAGCTGATCAAAATCGACGTCAGGAGCAGTCCTCAAGCATAGGCACAAATCAATGGCCCAATCGAACTCGCAGCTCAGGCAGTGAAACACAGGTTGGACACACATGAAGTCGGTGAACCGAAATGACAATCTATAGGCCGTGCTTAATGCTGCAAGCGGCAATGTTCCATAGTAATTGAGCATCGGATTACGGCACAGTGTCAGGAGGCGTTGAACGGCTTCTTGCGCAGGATGGGCATCCATGTTTTATGAAGAAAAACACCAACAGAATGCCAGCGGCTACAGCCAGCAACACAGGTAGTCCTCCAAACAAACTCGAAAAAATAGTGTGGAAAAACGTGGGAATGATACCAAAAACTTTTTCAAACGTAGTCACGAGGCCACTGCCTACTAATTTAAAAAAATGTGCAAGGCCAGTCGTGGAAGAAGCATTAAAAATCTGGTGCACCAGCTCACAGAAATGAAACGGCAAATCAGTATTTAAAAGCGCCTGCACCTCTGTGCGGGTGTTAGCTATGTGAAGGACATAAGTCTCCCGGGCCGAACTCAGGGTCACTTGTTTTTGAGACAAAAGGGCCCTTATTCTGCTTAAACCATTGAATTTTGCTTCCAAGGTTGGAATCCGTGGCCAGATGGAGACATCTGAAGACCCATGCGTGGGTGGGTATAGAACATTCTTGCAACACACCACACGCTCTGATACAGTTACCACATAAGCCACACCAATTAATAACCCACAACATAACTCGTTGTTTAAAAGCAAATAACTACCATTAGCCAATAATGTAAATGTGGGAACCACTGCCGGAACTGGCGTGCCTTTTAAAACACATGCTAAATTTGGGCGGTCCTGATTACAAGAACCGTGTAACTGAATGTGTCTGCATATTAATGAATGGTCAGGTGACTGTGTGCATTCCTCACCATTAAGATTCACTTCTTTTCCATCCTTCAGACATCTGTATGTGTATGGTAATGACCATGCCTCATGTAGGAATGCATTGCCTAGTGGTTCATATCGTCCTATAGCAATATACCGCATACAGTTAGTAAATTTATATAAGGGAAATGGTAATGTAATTAATCCATGAATAAGCCACGTGGCAATAGTGGTTTCAGCAACAGAGAAAGGTAAGGATTCTAGCTTCTCAATATGTAACATAGAAAATGAAGCATCACGCATTGAAAGCATGCGCTGTTTTTCAGTCAGATTAAAAGGGGCAAAAAGGGATGAAACGTTCAATGAGGTCCAGGGAACTCGACCAGCCTTAAGTGTCTGTAGGGTCCATGCAAACTGCATTACAGAACGCAACTGATTTTGACCATGGTATAACGTGGACACTTCATCATGTACAATATCAACAACAGAAGAAACAATATTATCCAATGTGTAAATTCTGGAAGAAAGCATGTTAATACTGTTATCGACCACTGCAAGCACTTTTTCCAAATTTGCTTGATCAATAGCCCTCAGGCGTTTAGCTGCCTCAACTTGTGAAAATTTCCAAATTTCATAGTAAACAGCATAAATAAAGCGTTTAGATCTACCCCCTCTGTTGTAGCTGAGATACAGTGGCTGAGACGCCCGCATACGCAGACGCCACACCTTCATGAGCCGCTGTAATCAGAGAAGCTCTGCGATCCGAGTTGGGAACTAGACGCTCTCCAACTTCCGGAATTTTCACATAAGGAACCTTATCAGGACTTAAGTGGTATGTGTACTTCGAAGGGAACCCCGCAGGATATTTACCTCCCTTCTCCGTGGCAGCAACCGCCGCCAAGATGTCGTCATCTATTTTGCTTTTGGACCTCGTGACTGCTGCAACTAAGTATTTGGATACCGCTGACTTCGCTGCTTCATCAGCAAGCGAGTTGCCAACAGCGTGGACCCCCACGCGCTGGTGGCCGAGAGTATGAATCACAAACACGAGCGGCAGTTTCTCTTTAAGTTCCGCCACTCGGACCCAGATCATTTTATGTTTTATTGTGCTACCCTTGGAATCATGAAAATCACTCTGAATCCAAAAGAACAAGTTCTCATTGTAAGACTGGACACAGTAGTAAGAATCACTTACGATTAAAGTCGTCACACAAGGATCAGCGTACTCCAATGCAAGCATCAGAGCACGGAGCTCAGCTAATTGTGCGGTGCAGTCCCCAAGCGTCTGCGTGTGCACGACACTGGACTTGAACTCATCGTTCACCATGGCACCGACCACAATGGCGCAAGCGGAAACGTAGGCATGTTTAGAGCCATGCGCAACCTGCGCCGAACCATCCGTGTAAATGATACAATGGAAATCCTCCAACGGCCGCATTGCTAAAGGAGCAGGATGAACAAATTCATACTGTAAATACTCCTGCGACCGTAAAGCGGCGTCAAAAATAAACGTGACATCCTGAGATGTCAAGGATGTAGCCCACTGAATCCACCGAGGGTGCAAAGCTTTAGAATTCGGTACACTGGCCTTCGTGACCGCCTCCAAGGCAGGACACGGGGTAACAACCAACATGCGCTTTCCCTGCGACAGGGCACGTTCTTTAAGAATTGCCATCTGCACAGCTGTTAAAACTTTCTCCACAGTGGAAAAACGCAGTTCAGCCGAAGTGTACAAGTGTGACTTGTAAGCAATAGGTACAGTATCCCCCTCATTAAAAGTCAGGTACGTGAAACCCACCGTCCCAGGGATAATTCTTATCACCAGGTTGGTCTGGTTATCACGGGTCTGTAAGTAGTCAGAAGTGAGCAAATCAGCCTGCAAAGACTGCAGAATGGCTGAATGCTCAGGCAGCCAGCATGATCTGGAAAAAGATGGTCGTACCAAGGCATATAAAGGCTTGATACGCTGGGCATATTCCGGAATGTATGTCCTCCCGAAATTTAAAAAACCCAGTAAAGACTGTAATTTTTTCAGCGTTGTCGGAGAGCGCAACTGCGCGCACTTCTCCAGGAAGTGAGGAGCCAATCCCTTTCCTTCATGGTTAAGTTCATAACCTAGAAACAACACTGTGTACTCCGCAATGTGTGATTTTGCAAAGTTAAACTTGTAACCCATGTCTGCAAAGTTACAAATTATGCTGTTTACTCGACACAGATGCACCCAAAGTTTGTCGTCTGTGAGATAAATGTCATCCACATACGAACATGCAACTGGATCGAAACTCTCCAAAAGAGAGACTATGCGGGCGGAAAACACTCCAGGACTATTTTTATATCCCATTGGGAGTCGTTTAAACATTTTTTGTACGCCGCCGCACGTAAAACTGGTCCATTGGGAACTTAGACCATCTAATCTATGTGCATAAAAACCATTGGAAATGTCAAGCGTGGTTTTGAACCGTTTACGCTCAAGACTATTTACTAGGGCAGAGCCGTGAGTATTCTGTACTGCACAGTTACGGCAATGCGAGTTCAAATGCCGGTAATCCAAAACTAGACGATATGAGCCGTCCGGCTTGTTAACAGTAAAAAGGGGATTATTCATTGGTGACACACACGTTTCAATAACACCTTGATATTCTAATTGTTCAAGGATAGCCGCGACTGAAGCTTTAGCTTCACGCCGTATGGGATATTGGGGTTGTGGCTGCGGCTGTGACCGTAAAGGAATCTCATGGCTAGGGGACAATTTATCCCAGCCACACTGATTTCGGTACACAGCCGGCGCAAGCGCCAGAGCCCACTCTTCTGCAAAATGCAGCGCTTCCACTCTCGATACAGTGTGCGCGAAACTGGGGAGGATCACCTCCTCCCCTCGCGGAGCTGCGAGAACAAAAGGTGGGGGCCAGTCAGCCTCCGAAAGCAAAATGTCATACGTAGACGAAAGATTTTCCCAAAATACCCCTTTTACAGTTCGCTGCATGTCACCTTCAATTAACAGGACAATTTCAAAAAGTCTTTCAGGGGGAGCAACATGTGTATCAGCTGTTTCGATTACAACATAAGTGTCAGTCGCTGTCACCTTCAACAGTGGACGGAGGGCCTCTCTCACTATGGTAATCTCCGCCGCGCTGTCCAGCAAGGTCAGAGCCCACGTCAGATTCCGAAGCCGCGTTCTCACTATCTGGGGCATATCGATGCGCCGTTAAGGCTGCGACTTTCTTCTTTGCAAACTGCGGTCTCTTTGCCGTAGAGTTGTCCCGCTGATCCCCTTCACTTCGCGTGCGGGGCTGGCCACGTCCTTGCTGGCCACCCCTGCCCCTGCCGCCCCCTCCACCACCGGTTGACAGAGCCGATGAGTCCTGAAAGGAACGAGGAGAGCGTTGGTCAGAAGCCTGAAATCTATCAGGCGATTTAATCGTAGCGCGATCGCGCAATTCATAAACTCGATCCGACTGCGCAGGCTGCGAAGGCGTAGGACCAGAAACCTGTGTCTGCTGTTGTTGTTGCTTACCCTGATTCTGCTTTTTAGGCCAAGTTTGTTTTTTGGACTTGGGTTGTCCACCCGTTTCCGAAGACTGTCCCTGGGGCTGCTTCTTCTCTTTTTCAGAAAAAGCCTTTAAACCCTTAGAAGTGCGGCCAACCATTTTATAAGCCGCCACAATAATTCTTGCCAGCTGACGGGGTTTCTCTGCATCGGGAATTAACGCCAGAGCATTGGCCACCTGAAAGTTCACTGCATCCCCCTTGACATTCGCAAGGACAAGACCGCAAACCGTCTCAAACGAGCCGCTCAGGCGCATACCTAATTCAACCGCCGCCTCCGGTCCGTGATCGTCTTGTACACGTTTAAGGACCAGAGACAGGTTAGACACAGACGGGGTGCCATAGCACCTTGAGTAAACCGCTGCAAAAATCTTACCCCATGTTTTACAGTCAGCAAGTTCAGGGGCTAAATCTTTCGGTAAACTAAGCGTAAGAATCCGGTGTTTTTCACCCGGAGTCGTATTAGGAAACACAGCTTCCAGCTGGTCGAATTTCTCGGCAAGCCAGTAAGGAAAATCATCCTTATTATCTGGCTTTCTGCCCATAACGGAATTCACCAAGACAGGACTGATTTTCAAACCAGCCTGTTCAGCCCGAAGCTGCGCACCTGCGGGGGCAGCGCCATGAATATTACGACCAATGTAATGAACAAGCGCTCTAATCACTCCAACTGCGACATCATGAAGACGCCGCAGGTCACCCACATTACAAGTGGCGCGATTAGGATGAGGAGTAAATCCACCCAAAGCGGGCCAATTTGTGCCCGGAATGGACAAAGGACCTAACCTCGGAGCCGTTAAAGAATGGGGTAGGGCGCCACCAAACCAAACTCCGTGCTGCCAAGCATCAATAGGTACTTCCAGTGCCCTGTACGGAGCATAAACCCCCGGTACAGCCGAGGCAGTGTATGAATGGAAGACACCCGAATTAGCGTCCACTGCCGGAAATGTTACCCAGGAATAAAACAATTCGTACGGGTACGCATGTTCCGCACTCACCACTAGAACCACAGCCAAGCCTTCCGCAGGGACATTATATGCCCGCATGTGGTCGCGAACCGCGACGCAGCTATGCTGCGGTATGTCCACGGCCATGGTAGCACAGGAAGAGAAAAAAGACAAAGAACACTTTGTAGCACAACTGGGTAGTAATTCAAAGAAACCGTTTTTAGAAGAATTCAAGCTTGAAAAGACCCATTTAAAAAATAGGTAGGTTTTACCGACACCACCGTTTACCGGAAACGGGAATGAAGGTGTCAAGGTTTGAATGATATACTACTCGAGTGTCATGTTTTAAGGCCAACCAAACCGTTGGGCGCCATGTAGCAGGGTTTCCGTTCTCCCACAGAACTGTGCATAGAGATCTAGAACCTCAGTGAGTTAGGATGATCCAAAAACTCATCTCAGTGTCAGAAATCCCCTTACCTAGCTAGCTACAGTGTCTCATGGGTCATTATGTAATGATCCATGTCTTAGACAAACCAGAACATGAACTTTAGAATACCTCAGGAATCGTGGAAGTGCAAGTTTGAAATATTTATTATTCAATGCAAAGTTCTCAAACGCAGTATCTTGTATAATACCAAAATGCAGATTATAAAAATCAGAGTCAGCAGCATAGTCACTAATCCATAGTAAGCAAAAGGTGCTAGCATGTTATAATGCAAAATCTATAGAAATCTATATCACCTATATTTCGCGCACCCTATCTAGCATATTATTTTATATCTAAGAAGGTCTCATTCGGGCTTTAGCAGGGCGGCCCCATACCTCTCAATGTCAGTAGGAGCAGATCACATCAACAGCTACCAGCTCTCTTCATGCGCAGCACCAAGTGTCTACGTTCATTCCGTGTAACTCTATCTTAAACCCGCGTAGAGCTCAAAATGTTGGCATCAACATTATTTGTGTTATGTCTAATGTGGTGCGAGGATCAGGCCTCCCAGCAACCTTGTGTTAGGTTAATTTTAGAGTGTGCAGCTCTCAGTGTGCAGACAGTTGTACCAAGTGTACCAGGCAAAGCTGATAGCATAGAAATAACATATTTTTCTCAAATAAACCACCTCACCGCTTCTAGGGTGAAAGCGACAACAACAAGTATGTGTCGTGTGCAAAACTGAAGCCGAAGGAAAAAAGGCTGTTTAAACATGTAATGCACTCATGCTAACTTAACGCAATATATGTAACGAAGTATCCATATGACAAGGTCACATCTGAACAAGTAAGAGAGCCTATTCTCTCCATTAAATCAGGATCCCCTCTTGATCCTTGTCCTCCCTCAATGTTAAAACTCATTCCGGAGTACATAGTCCCTACTCTTACCAACATTGTTAATTCAATGTTCCAACCCGGCTCATATCATTCAATTTGGAAGAAGAACATCATCAAACCCCTACTAAAAAAAGCTAAATTGGATCCCACAGAACCCAAAAACTCTAGGCCTATTGCATGCCTGCCTTTCCCTTTTAAAGATTATTGAAAAAATAATGAATATCCAATTATCTCAATTCATTGATCACAATAATCTGTTGGATACCACTCAATTTGGGTTTAGGAAGGGTAATGGGACATAGACAGCCCTCATCAAGGCCTCTGATGAGATGAGGATGATATTAGATCAAGGTGGTGTGGTGGTCCTCATTCTACCGAAATTTGTCTGCGCCATTCGACACGGTCGATCATTCCATTATAATCGAGCGTGTCTCTGCCATGGGCATTAGAAAGAAGGCCAAAATGCTATTAACCTCCTTTCTCGCCAATCTCACTTAATCAGTCAAACTTGGCAAATCCTATTCCCCAATGTTTTCTCTCCCCTGTGGGGTGCCACAAGGATCCTCCATCAGTCCGACCTAATTTAATATCTACGTGTCGGACCTGGCCAGAATCATTAAAGATCTAGGGATGAGAATAACCTCATACGCCGACGACACCCAATTGGTGTTGGCGGTATATACCGATGGAATACATGTGGCGGCAAGCTTTCAGGATGGAAAACTAGCCATCATCTCCTGGATGGCACGTACCTGCCTAAAGTTAAACTCCGATAAAACTGAGGTAATGACTTTTGGCAGTTTACCCCCAGGATGGTCCTGTTTGTGGTGGCCAACTGATCTGGGACCTCTGCCTCGACCAGTCACTAAGGTCAGGAATCTTGGGGTTATGTATGACGACAAGCTCTCGTTCATTCACTACACAAATGTGGTTGTATCCTCATCCTTTAATATTCTTAGAATGATAAGGAAGCTTCTCCCTTTCCTTCCCCCTAGTGCAGGAAAGACTCTCATGTGTACGCTGGTTATGGCAAAGATTGACAATTGTAATGGCCTCTTTCTGTACGCTCGGGAGAGAGTTTTAAATAAGTTGCAATCAGTTCAGAATTCAGCAGCAAGAAGGTTTTCCGGCACACCTACATTTGAATCAATCTCCTCAGTCACTCGCCAACTGCACTGGCTACCAATCAGAAGCCAAACCAAATTCAAGGCTTTATGTATAACATATAAAGCAATCAACAACTCTGGACCAGAGTTCTTGAAAAAAGCATTCTGCCTGTATATACCCACCAGAACCCTCCGCTCTTCTTCTGCACATTGCTTAACCATTCCACGGACAAAGAAATCATCATGGGGAGACAGATCATTCATAGTTGCTACCGCTAAATTGTGGAATACACTCCCTATACCCATCAAGGCCAGCCCATCCCTCCTGACATTCAGGAAGTCGGTAAAAACACGGCTGTTCAACCAGAAAGCACTCCTCTCAACTGTATATTCTTTTATCGTTCAACGCCGAGACACCTCCAGGTATTTGCGCGCTATAAAAATGTCATAATTAAAAAAAATTACCTATCAGCTCAAGTCCTAGTTTTAGAGAACTAAAGCCTCAGGCATTCTCCTCATCCGAATTAACCACGCAGGTAATTCATGCAATGTCACCGACTATTCCGTTAGCTCCTCCAGAAAGATTCCAGGGAGATCCCCATAAGGCCTAGATCTTTCTTACATTCCTTACATTTTTTATGTAAGTCCATCATTTTTAAAGAAGATCATCAAAAATGGCTTTCATACTGTCTTACCTGAGCGGAGATGCAGCGGCTTGGTCAATGCCTCTGGTGACTACCAATGATCCAGTTTTGTATAATTTTGAAGAGTTTAAGACTGAGTTTTTACAAATTTTTGATTGAAGGTCCATCTCTAAAACCACTGATAATTAATTATTAGACCTTAAACAAGGGAATCGCGAATTGATGGCATATTTAGCACATTTCAACAAACTGATTGTGGAAACTAGTTTGCCAGAGGCAAAAAGAGTAGCAATATTTTATAGAGGCTTATGGGATGATTTGAAGGATGGGTTGGTGCAAATTCCGAAGAGACCTACTGAAGTATTTGAATTGATAGATTTAGTTCTGCAAATCGATCAGCGACAAGCTGAAAGAAGAAGTGAGTGGCAAAAAGAAAACCGTCAGATTCCACCACGATTCGATCAGGGTCGAACCAAAGTAAACTGAACTACTGATGGTGGGTCTAGTAAGGAACCAATGCAAATTGGAACAGTGCGAGGTCCTCTAACGAAGGAAGAAAGAAAAAAGAGACGGACAAGCAAGTTGGGTATGTACTGTGGAGGTGCTAGCCACTTTGTCAAAGACTGTCCTAAGAAACCCAAGAACAACACGTGGGTAAAAGACAGGCTCCACCAGTAGAAGGAGTTGCTCTGGTGGGAGCTGCGGATGAGACAACTCCAAATCCGCAGCAATAGGTGAACACTCTTCAAGCATCAGCCTTGCATCTTATCATTTCGAGTACAATCAAATTTCAGGAAGAAGAGATCAAGGAGGTTTCAGTTATGATTGAGTCTGGGGCCACTGGAAATTTTTGCGATATCAAGTTCGCTAAATCTCTGGGAATTCATTTTGTAAAGAAGGAAAAACCAGAACCAGTTCGAGCAGTAGATGGCACTGATTTATCGTCTGGTCCCATAACCTTTGACACAGAAGAAATTACGTTGATAGGTCCTTGAAGACATCAAAGTTTTTTGAGTTTTAATCTCATTGACGCTCCGCAGATCCAATTGATCTCGGATTACCTTGGCTCACGGAACATAATCCGAAGATTGATTGGGAGAAAAGAACCATCGAATTAAACTCTAAATATTGCTTGGAAAATTGCTTTCATCAGTTTATGAGTGAATCTTGTGCATCTCCGTCATCTTGTTTGGCAGAACAGACGCAAATGATATGTACAGTGAAGGTACAAGAAATCCCCAAGGAATACCAAGACTTGAAATCAGTGTTTAATAAACAAGAGGTCTTGAAGTTACCACCTCATCAGGAGTATGACTGTAAAATTGAACTTGAACCTGGAGCATCTTTGCCATGTAGTCATATTTATGCCCTATCAGAAGCGGAGAATCAACATTTGAAATACTATCTTGATCAATATCTTGCCAATGGATTCATTCAGGTTTCTTAATCTCCTGTTTCCTCTCCACTTTTCTTTATTCCCAAGAAGGATGGAAGTCTAAGAACTTGTATTAATTACTGCGCTCTTAACCAAGAAGAACCGTTATCGCTTACCTTTAATATCAGAGCTTTTAGACCCAGTTAAGGATGGATGCCCAAGTGTACACGAAATTGGATTTGAGGGGGGCATATCACTTAGTCCGGATGACCGAAGGTGAGGAATGGAAGACCGCGTTCCTTACTCGTTGTGGCTTGTTCGAATACCAGGTCATGCCCTTTAGCTTGTGTAATGTGCCGGCAGCCTTCCAAAATTTGGTGAATTATATATTGCGGGAATTTCTGGATCGCTTTGCGGTCATCTATATTGATGACATACTCATTTTCTCTCGAAATATGGAAGAGCATGTTCGGCATCTACGAGCTATTCTGGAACGTTTACTGGAAAACCAATTATATGTCAAACTGGAAAAGTGTGTCTTCCATGCTTCACAAGTGGAGTTTTTGTGTCTCGTTCTATCTGCTCAGGGAGTGTCCATGGATGATTCTAAGGTACAAGCCATTAAGGATTGGCCAGCTCCCCGATCAGTCAAAGAAATTCAAAGTTTCCATGGTTTTGCAACTTCTCAGAGAAGGTCAGCCCAATCGCCCGTCTACTTAAAAAGAAAGAGAAGTTTGTCTGGGCTAAGGATACTGAATAGGCCTTTCAGTTACTGAAAGAAACCTTTATCACTGCTCCGGTGTTGCAACATCCCAATTTGAATTAACCATTTTATGTTAAAGCAGATGCCTCAAATTTGGCCATAGGAGGAGTATTGTCGCAAAGACATAAGGAAACTGATCAGATTCATCCGGTTGTATTCCGTTCACGAAAACTGTCTCCTGCTGAAGTCAATTATTCCATTGCTGACAAAGAATTATTAGCAGTAAGGGATGCGTTCTAAGAATGACAACATAATTGTTAGGAGCTAAGCACGAAGTAACAGTCTTTACAGATCATTGCAACTTACAGTTTCTAAAGTCCGCCCAAACCCTCACTCCTCGACAGTTAAGATGGTAACTCTTTTTTGCAGATTACAGTTTCGCGATCACTTTCAAGCCAGGTTCTGCTAACGGAAAGGCTGATGCTCTTTCACACCTGAATATTGGAGATTGTAAAGAGAAGACAAAGGAAGGTCGGATAATTCCAGAAGAAAAGATTGTGGGTAGTTTGATGATAATCTTTTGGCAGGCCACAAGGGAGTGTTTAAAACTCTGGAGCTCTTAAAACGATCCTTCAGTTGGCCCGGTATGGAAGCTCAGGTGAAACAGTATGTTGCGTCATGTGAGCAGTGTATGAAAGGAAAGACTGTTCGACAAGCTCCTCAGGGTCTTCTTATGCCTTTACCAGTAGCTCCCTACCCCAGGCATACAGTTTCGATGGACTTTATTGTTGATGTGACATCTAGTCAGGGTTATTCTGTCATATGGGTGGTGGTGGATCATTTCTCTAAAATGAGCCATTTATTCATTTAAATGCCTTACCCAATGCAACACAAGTAACCACATTGTTCCTTCAACACATAATGAACTTCATGGAATTCCCAAGATTGTAATTTCAGATCGAGGCCACAGTTTGTATATCGGTTCTGACGGTCCTTTTTGAAAGGTTTTGGAATTGATTCTCATCTGTCCACCAGGTTCCATCTTGAGACTAATGGGCAGACTGAGCGAGTGAATCAGGACCTTGAGCAGTACTTGCGTTTGAATCTGATGGATCAGGAGGGAGATTGGCCAGTTTTGCTGAGTACTGCAGAGTTTGCGTACAATAATGCTGTTCGTTCATCCACGGGCTTCTCGCCATTCTATTTGAACTCTGGCAGACACCCTAACATCCTGTTTGGTAAAGTTGGGGTGGATATTCCGGCAGCTGAGGAAGTGTTACCGAACTTGCAGAGAGCATTCCATACGACCTGAGCGAATCTGATTTTCTTAATGGCCGAACTACAAAGTCCACACATCGAAACAGTGATACTGTGGGACTAATATAGTGTTGTGGAAACATGATGATGGTCACCGTCGTATTGTCGAGCGCCATGTTGATTTTGAAGAGCCCATAGCGCGTAGGTGATCTGTGTCTAAACGCCTTGACGGGATATAACATGGGGCTATATGTAGCTCCTATTTCCGTGGATCGCCTGTCATTTAATTTACAAACCCTATTCAAATTATGAAAATCAATTTAGATTTTAAGATCGGAGTATGGAGCAATAACAGTAAATGTGTATTTAACTGAAATCGATCTCGTGTAAGTGTTAATTCACTGTGATTACATAAATTTTAATATTCATCGTGTGCTTACGGAATACGTGACAATAATATAAATAGAAAATAAAGTTTCCCTAGATATACGGAATTATTTCACGAGTCCTTTGTTTACTTCAATCCCCGCTTTTGACTTCTGACCCAGAAGAGGATCTCCGTGCTCGTTAGGGAAGTACACGCGTAATGTGGTTATTTAAATGTACTTGCTCACTGACGATTCCGTTTTCACATAACAGAACCCCACAAGTGGGAAGGTACTCTATGTGATTGCAGGTATGTCCATGCGGCGCCGCTTGATTAAATTGAAAAAACAAACAGCATAGATTTGCGTTCTGCAGACTGATCACTACACTTGTATTTCAGACTGCTGGTGGTCTCGCGTTTTAGGCGTTAGCTTCGTCGAAACAGAGAAGCTTCCAACTACCCAACGCCCACTCATGCTTAGATATTTTAAGGTATACTCCCCTCTTATAGCATGCTTGTTTACATTTGGGAGCCTTGTAAAATATTGGGGATATTCCCGATTCATTGTATACCCGCTTCACAAAAGGATTTGTAACGTGCTGTGTAACCTCCCGTTAGTATACAAAGGGTTGTTGATGGGATCAGCACCTGATCGTGTGGGTCCAATTTAAAGCGATACTAGCCGTATATATTTTATAGACATTTCAAACAATGTCAGAGAGTAACCATCTCTGCCAGGGAACTTTCCCTAAACAGATTGTATTCAGTTTATAAAAAATGTAACTCATGCACCTTTGCATTGCATGGAATCTATATGCAATATGCAAACAATACTTTTATGTATTATGTGGAGCTCTAATCTATTTATAAACACTCCACTAAGACAACAGTGTGTGTGTATGCTGTTTTAATCGGCAATATGTTCGAATCTGAAATTCTTATTTTTTGCAATTCGTAATTCACCTTTAGACAGACGGCAAGCTGTCCTCACCCTCAAAAAAATTCAATCTACTAAGTACCGAGAGACGAAATATATAACCAAGTCCTCACAGGTGAGCGTTTCTCATACAAAAATATACTATGTTTATAAAAAGGATAAAAAACTGTCTATGACTAACTCACCCTATGTATAAATTTCACAGGCGACAGTATTGAGCTGTGTATTCAATTACCTCCTACCTTGTGACATAATATTGGAAGGACCTAAATTGGCCTGTGACTGCCTACTTTATGAGGTAATTCTCGGTGAATAGAGGGGTGATGGGTCAATGTGAGAAGAAATTATACATATGTGGTGACCTTTATTCATCCTCTATACTGCCAATTGCTTTGGGATATGACCACAGCCAAAATTCGGTTTACCATCTCTGAGTTAGAATTGAGAATAGTCATAAACATTATATCTCAGTGCCTGAAAACTTTCTCATATTCTTCATGATGAAGACTTTTGCGTAATTGTTTTGAAGGATGTGCCATGTATGTGTTATAGAGACTAGTATGTATTTCTTCTTCTTGAGCAATTGTATGATGATGCTGTATTTGGTTAGCAATGGTATATCAGTGCCAATGTTTTGACAATATTTTTTATATTCTTTGCAGATGTGGCTTATATTGTGGGAATTTAAAAAAAGAATTCATCCTGATGAAGGTGTTGGCTTGGAAATTTTATTTGCCAAAACCGAAACGCGTCGATGCCCTTGTATACTGGGATACATTAAATCATTGGACTGTATAACTTTAACCAATTGGATAGATATAAATCACAAAATTGGAATATGATTTACTGAAATTATAATATAGTATCCCTGTCTTATCTTTTAACCACTGTGTTGTTTTTGTTCCCACTGTGTGACTATTATCTGCGTATATTGTATCAGGATATATGGTTTATCTGCAACTCTGGGCAATAGCTTGCTTAATCTCCACAACAGCCCCAACAAAGCTAGGATGCCTGGCTTCACCTTAGGGGTGCCCAGGAGTGAGCACTTCACAAGGAAAAGCCAGGAACGGTTCCACAGCGGTATGCGTACAAGCGCCTAAGATATCCCTTTAGGGGTCAATTCGGTGCGCTATACAAAATACTACTACATATATCCGTCACATAGTGCCTGCTTAGTAGCCATTTTGATTAGTGTGCTAGAGAGGAGGCTTACATTGAGTTTGGTTAAGAAAGAGACTTTGTACAGCTTCTTTTCAGTTTGGAAATTTTCCTCGTGGCATGACAATCTATGTCTTAGTAGGTAACAATATATATATATATATATATATATATATATATATATATATATATATATATATATTATATATATATATATATATATATTCAATTCCTCGGTTGCTCCAAAAGGTTGCGGTCGGCCCCGCGGGAAGTGGCGTGGGCGCCGGTAGAGCCAGCCGGTAAATCCAATTGTCAGACGCTTCGTAACAACTTATACCACGCTCTCAGGCACTCAATAAACGCCAGACATCAGCAGGTTCCAAGGGTGTTTAATGACCCCTTACAACATGTTTCGGCTTACAGGAAGCCTTGTTCACGTAAGTTGTGCAACGCGTTTGTGCAGTGTAAATACTGAAAACAATGACAACATAGACAAAGGACACAGGTCGCAGGTCACAAGCCCAAAAGTTTGGTTCGGCCATGTTGGAATGGTTAAATTACGTTGTTAATACATCTTAACACACATAATTCAGAGAATTAAGATTTCACAAGGTGGCATGACCCAAGCGGTAAAAGTGAGCGCTCAAGTGTTGTGGCCGGGCAAAGTCATGTGGGAATCAACATGCATGCATTTTAAAAGACATGATCAATTGATGGCAGGGAACAGTCACTAGGTAAAATACCATTAGTTGAACTACGTTGTTAATGCATCTTAACAATCACAGTAACTGCGCATTTAATGAACTTGTATCAAGGCTCAAGATAAACCCATGCCAGGCATCTAATTGTCTGCACTTCATGACAAACGGTTAGAGTGAGCGCTCAAATGATATAGCCAGGCAGATTCATGAGAGACAATAGTCAATGATGATGGCGAGGACAGTCACTAGGTGAAATACCAAGGGTCATAAGGTGACTACAGTGTTGGATAGTAGGCACCGTTTGCCATAGAGCTGTCAGGCGACCTAAACAAAGTCTATGTTAAAAAGTGAAGCCAGTGACGGCGTGCTCTTATCTTATATCAGGAACGTGTTGTGAAGATAACCGGTGCAGTGAAGGGTCTCATTCTCAGTGAAGTTCCTGTGAATTAAAAAGACAGATGTTAAAATCTAACATGAAAAACAGCGTATGCAGTAAGTCAAAAGAACTTGATGGTAGGCGCTAGGAAGAGGGTATGAGAGTGAACACAGCAAATACAAACAGTTTATACATAGTCATCTTTGAGATGAATTGCAAGCTCTTCATCATGGTTGAGCCCCCCCGGGGTCTTGGTTTGGAAATTAATTATGTGTCTAGATTCCCTCTGTCTCATTTTTAGGACCCGATTTCCACCCCTGGGATTTCTCTCTATTTGTTCTAGAATGAAAAATCTCAGACGGGTGGGGTCAGAGAAATGAAATTCACTGAAATGGCGTGCCACCGGGTATTTCGCATCCTTGTGGATGATAGCACGATAGTGCTCTAGGATGCGTTTCTTGGCATGGGCGGTGGTACTGCCAATGTACCAGAGTTCACAAGGACAGACAATTACATAAATGACAAACATGGTGGTACAGGTCAAGAATTGGGTAATCTCTTTCTTAATGCCATTGTATTCTACTCTTTTGACCAAGGTACTGTTTTTACAGGCTTTACAATGGCCACATGGGAAAAATCCCTTGAGGTCAATGCCTTGATTTTTGGAGTAGTCGGTGATGTCACTGCGGACACAGATGTCTTTGAGATTTTGACTTTTTCTATAAGTGATGCTGGGTCTATCCGGGATCAGATTACCAATTACGCTATCACTTTGCAGAATATGCCAGTTTTTATTGATTATTTTTTGGATCTGCTTGGATTCCTTATTGTAGGTGAGAATGAGGCGTGTGACACTGTCAGCAGAAGTGCTGTCATCTTTGACGGCGTTGTTGAGAGTATCACAATGTTTAATGCTGTCAGCTTTTTGTTTGGCTTTTTTGAGTACCCAGGCTGGATAATCGCGCTGTTTGAATCTGTCCAGCATGTCCTTAGCCACTTGTTGGTAGCTGGCATCAGTGTTGCAATTTCTCCTTGCCCTTAGCAGTTCCCCATAGGGAATACTCCATTTCAGCGGTTCAGGGTGACTGCTCAGGGCATGGAGAATGCTGTTGCCAGCAGTTTCTTTTCTGAAAAGAGTTGTTTGGATCTGATTGCTGACGATGTCAATTCTGACATCCAAATATTCTGCCTTCTCCTTGCTTATATTGCTCGTCAATCTGATGTTTTTATCATTGAGATTGAGACGGTCAATAAAGCCAGAGGCTTGTTCCTCGGTGCCATGCCAAACCAGGAAGAGATCGTCAATGTATCTCCACCAGGTAATGACATGGCTGATTTCTTCACTGAACGATGGGTCCGCAAATATCTCTTGTTCCCATTGGCCCATAAAGAGATTCGCAAAGCTCGGCGCAAAGCTAGAACCCATCGCCGTCCCCGTCTCCTGCCGGTAGATCTTACCATCGAACAGGAAATAATTGTTGGCAAGACAAAATGTCAACATTTCAAGGAGCATTTTGTTATGCTCCTTGAAGCGCATGGGACGGTTCTTAAGGAAATGATCACAGGCCTCTATGCCTTGTTGGTGGTTAATAATAGTATAGAGGGCCTGGACATCCATGGTAATGAGCAGAAAGTCTTCATTCCATGTGAGAGTGTTAAGTTTAGTCAAAAAATCTTTAGTGTCTTTGACATGGCTTTTAAGATTGCACACCCATTCCTGCAGATAATGGTCTATGTATTTAGACACATGTTCTGTTACACTGCCTCTAGAAGAGACGATGGGTCTCCCGGGAGGGTTTTCTCTACACTTGTGAACCTTCGGAAGAAGATACAGGACCGGTAAGGTGGGGTTGTTGTTTCTCAGAAATCTATATTCTTCCCACTCGATTATTCCCTTGTCCTTCCAGCGTTCCAACACCTCCCACATTGCAGTTACACTCATATTGTATGCTTCGTAATTACTAGAAGCATAGTAATTTACATCAGAGAGTTGTCTGTGGGCTTCCATCGTGTATTGTTCTCTGTCTAAGATCACAATGTTGCCCCCCTTGTCAGCGGGGCGTATAACGATGGACTGATCATCTGTTAGAGAGTTGAGGGCTTTCCTTTGGTCTTTGGATAAATTGTCTTGTCTCCAGAATTGTTTTTTATTCTTGGATCTATGTGTGCTGAGCTGCTTGCTGACACACTCATGAAATGTGTCGATGGCATCATGTGCCATAATGGGGATAAAGGTCGATTTGGGTTTAAATGTCGAGGCAGAGCAGCTGTCAATCGTGAAACCTGCCTCACATAGGAGCTGTGTGTTGGTCATCACAGGTCTAGATAATTCCTCTGAATTGGAATCATTGATATTGGACGCAGGATTCTGATCTAATTCAGCTATGCTGACAATGGCATCCATGTCACTTATGAGGAAGGTATCCATGTCCCTTCTATCATTCATATTGTCATTGTTTTGAGGACGTTGTCTCAATTTGTGCCATTTTTTTAGCTTTAACTTACGAATGTATCTGAATAGATCTATTCTCGTTTCACAGAAATTGAAAGAGTTAGAGGGGCAAAAAGATAAGCCAAGACCTAGCACAGTTTTTTCATTGTCAGTTATGGCTCTCTTAGAAAGATTAATGATAGTTTTGTTTACCATCGAGGCTTCCATCATTGTCCTCTTCCAGAGCGGGTTTTCATGTGTCCCACGTTGCCCTTTGTGTTGCCTCTTCTTCCACCTCTGGAAGAGCCTCTTCCCCCGGTTCCTGCGCCTCCCCGTCCTCTTGGGCGACCTCTTCCCCTGGTTGGGCTCATTGGTGTTGCCGGAGTCTCCTGGTTCGTCCGCCCGCTCCGGCGCAGGTGGCGGTATTCCTCTAAAAAATTCGTTTTGCGTGTTGGTTTTTTCGCCTTGTTAGTTTCTTCAATGGAGATGTTGGACACATCCGATTCTGGTTCACTCAGTGTTAGAGAATTTTCATCTCCTCCTTGTGCTGTGGGTTGTGCGGCGCTTTCTTCTGTCTCATAAAGGTGGTCATACTTTCGGCTGAAAGTTAGGATGCGGCCTGTATCGTAGTCTTTATAGTCGCGGTCTAGCTTCCTCTCTTTGCGGGCCTTGATGTCCTCCTCATATTTCTTGAGGCGATCTTTCATTTCGTCAACCAGTTTGGCTATAGTATTGTCATCTGCGTGTTTCTTGATGTCCTCCATCAATTCAGTTATTTGTTTTAATAACACATCCCTGTCTATCCAGGCGTATTTGATCAGTATTTCTAGCATACGCCTGGAGCTGCTCGCCGAGTTCTCCGACCATTCGGCAAGCATCTCAGGGTTGGGGGCTTCATAGGTAGGGGTTGTGAAGATTCTCAATCCTCTAGGGATCATCTCTTGGTCAACGTAGTTTTGCAGCGAAATCGCCTCCCACCATTTAGATATCTCCCCCCTCTTTAATTTTTCAAGCTTGCTAATTTTTTCTTTAATTGTCTGGGGAGGATCAGCTTTAGTTGTGGTTGACGCGCCAGTGACAGCCTTCTTCCTTTTGAACAAAAGTTGAGCAGCCGCTCTTCTCTCATCTTCCTCTTCCATAGTGTAGCTCCCCCTTGGAATTTGAATGCGCCTGCTGCTTAGCGAGAATTGAGTGTCCCTTCTCCGGAATGAGAAGTTCCTCCTGCCGTTAGACGCTGGAGCGCCGAGTCCGTAACTCGAACTGGGGAGAGCCGCGGTACCGCCTAGTACACAATGCGGGTAACTATGCGCTGGGGGCAAGCGATCAGCAGTCCAAAGTGCGCGTGCAGGTGGCGCTATGCCGTTAACCCCCTAGAGCTGGCAAGATCGCGTAAGCGGAGCCACCCGACTAGCCTGCCCCAAAAGGACGGACACAGGACGCCGCTGCAGCGCACTTACCCCATCCAGTAATCCAAGATATTCTCAATCCCCTCTCCAAGGTTTTCTCCACGAAAATCCGTGTTGCGTTGTTGGCCGGGCCGTGTGCAACCTGGTAACTGTTCAATTCCTCGGTTGCTCCAAAAGGTTGCGGTCGGCTCCGCGGGAAGTGGCGTGGGCGCCGGTAGAGCCAGCCGGTAAATCCAATTGTCAGACGCTTCGTAACAACTTATACCACGCTCTCAGGCACTCAATAAACGCCAGACATCAGCAGGTTCCAAGGGTGTTTAATGACCCCTTACAACATGTTTCGGCTTACAGGAAGCCTTGTTCACGTAAGTTGTGCAACGCGTTTGTGCAGTGTAAATACTGAAAACAATGACAACATAGACAAAGGACACAGGTCGCAGGTCACAAGCCCAAAAGTTTGGTTCGGCCATGTTGGAATGGTTAAATTACGTTGTTAATACATCTTAACACACATAATTCAGAGAATTAAGATTTCACAAGGTGGCATGACCCAAGCGGTAAAAGTGAGCGCTCACTGCCATCAATTGATCATGTCTTTTAAAATGCATGCATGTTGATTCCCACATGACTTTGCCCGGCCACAACACTTGAGCGCTCACTTTTACCGCTTGGGTCATGCCACCTTGTGAAATCTTAATTCTCTGAATTATGTGTGTTAAGATGTATTAACAACGTAATTTAACCATTCCAACATGGCCGAACCAAACTTTTGGGCTTGTGACCTGCGACCTGTGTCCTTTGTCTATGTTGTCATTGTTTTCAGTATTTACACTGCACAAACGCGTTGCACAACTTACGTGAACAAGGCTTCCTGTAAGCCGAAACATGTTGTAAGGGGTCATTAAACACCCTTGGAACCTGCTGATGTCTGGCGTTTATTGAGTGCCTGAGAGCGTGGTATAAGTTGTTACGAAGCGTCTGACAATTGGATTTACCGGCTGGCTCTACCGGCGCCCACGCCACTTCCCGCGGGGCCGACCGCAACCTTTTGGAGCAACCGAGGAATTGAACAGTTACCAGGTTGCACACGGCCCGGCCAACAACGCAACACGGATTTTCGTGGAGAAAACCTTGGAGAGGGGATTGAGAATATCTTGGATTACTGGATGGGGTAAGTGCGCTGCAGCGGCGTCCTGTGTCCGTCCTTTTGGGGCAGGCTAGTCGGGTGGCTCCGCTTACGCGATCTTGCCAGCTCTAGGGGGTTAACGGCATAGCGCCACCTGCACGCGCACTTTGGACTGCTGATCGCTTGCCCCCAGCGCATAGTTACCCGCATTGTGTACTAGGCGGTACCGCGGCTCTCCCCAGTTCGAGTTACGGACTCGGCGCTCCAGCGTCTAACGGCAGGAGGAACTTCTCATTCCGGAGAAGGGACACTCAATTCTCGCTAAGCAGCAGGCGCATTCAAATTCCAAGGGGGCGCTACACTATGGAAGAGGAAGATGAGAGAAGAGCGGCTGCTCAACTTTTGTTCAAAAGGAAGAAGGCTGTCACTGGCGCGTCAACCACAACTAAAGCTGATCCTCCCCAGACAATTAAAGAAAAAATTAGCAAGCTTGAAAAATTAAAGAGGGGGGAGATATCTAAATGGTGGGAGGCGATTTCGCTGCAAAACTACGTTGACCAAGAGATGGTCCCTAGAGGATTGAGAATCTTCACAACCCCTACCTATGAAGCCCCCAACCCTGAGATGCTTGCCGAATGGTCGGAGAACTCGGCGAGCAGCTCCAGGCGTATGCTAGAAATACTGATCAAATACGCCTGGATAGACAGGGATGTGTTATTAAAACAAATAACTGAATTGATGGAGGACATCAAGAAACACGCAGATGACAATACTATAGCCAAACTGGTTGACGAAATGAAAGATCGCCTCAAGAAATATGAGGAGGACATCAAGGCCCGCAAAGAGAGGAAGCTAGACCGCGACTATAAAGACTACGATACAGGCCGCATCCTAACTTTCAGCCGAAAGTATGACCACCTTTATGAGACAGAAGAAAGCGCCGCACAACCCACAGCACAAGGAGGAGATGAAAATTCTCTAACACTGAGTGAACCAGAATCGGATGTGTCCAACATCTCCATTGAAGAAACTAACAAGGCGAAAAAACCAACACGCAAAACGAATTTTTTAGAGGAATACCGCCACCTGCGCCGGAGCGGGCGGACGAACCAGGAGACTCCGGCAACACCAATGAGCCCAACCAGGGGAAGAGGTCGCCCAAGAGGACGGGGAGGCGCAGGAACCGGGGGAAGAGGCTCTTCCAGAGGTGGAAGAAGAGGCAACACAAAGGGCAACGTGGGACACATGAAAACCCGCTCTGGAAGAGGACAATGATGGAAGCCTCGATGGTAAACAAAACTATCATTAATCTTTCTAAGAGAGCCATAACTGACAATGAAAAAACTGTGCTAGGTCTTGGCTTATCTTTTTGCCCCTCTAACTCTTTCAATTTCTGTGAAACGAGAATAGATCTATTCAGATACATTCGTAAGTTAAAGCTAAAAAAATGGCACAAATTGAGACAACGTCCTCAAAACAATGACAATATGAATGATAGAAGGGACATGGATACCTTCCTCATAAGTGACATGGATGCCATTGTCAGCATAGCTGAATTAGATCAGAATCCTGCGTCCAATATCAATGATTCCAATTCAGAGGAATTATCTAGACCTGTGATGACCAACACACAGCTCCTATGTGAGGCAGGTTTCACGATTGACAGCTGCTCTGCCTCGACATTTAAACCCAAATCGACCTTTATCCCCATTATGGCACATGATGCCATCGACACATTTCATGAGTGTGTCAGCAAGCAGCTCAGCACACATAGATCCAAGAATAAAAAACAATTCTGGAGACAAGACAATTTATCCAAAGACCAAAGGAAAGCCCTCAACTCTCTAACAGATGATCAGTCCATCGTTATACGCCCCGCTGACAAGGGGGGCAACATTGTGATCTTAGACAGAGAACAATACACGATGGAAGCCCACAGACAACTCTCTGATGTAAATTACTATGCTTCTAGTAATTACGAAGCATACAATATGAGTGTAACTGCAATGTGGGAGGTGTTGGAACGCTGGAAGGACAAGGGAATAATCGAGTAGGAAGAATATAGATTTCTGAGAAACAACAACCCCACCTTACCGGTCCTGTATCTTCTTCCGAAGGTTCACAAGTGTAGAGAAAACCCTCCCGGGAGACCCATCGTCTCTTCTAGAGGCAGTGTAACAGAACATGTGTCTAAATACATAGACCATTATCTGCAGGAATGGGTGTGCAATCTTAAAAGCCATGTCAAAGACACTAAAGATTTTTTGACTAAACTTAACACTCTCACATGGAATGAAGACTTTCTGCTCATTACCATGGATGTCCAGGCCCTCTATACTATTATTAACCACCAACAAGGCATAGAGGCCTGTGATCATTTCCTTAAGAACCGTCCCATGCGCTTCAAGGAGCATAACAAAATGCTCCTTGAAATGTTGACATTTTGTCTTGCCAACAATTATTTCCTGTTCGATGGTAAGATCTACCGGCAGGAGACGGGGACGGCGATGGGTTCTAGCTTTGCGCCGAGCTTTGCGAATCTCTTTATGGGCCAATGGGAACAAGAGATATTTGCGGACCCATCGTTCAGTGAAGAAATCAGCCATGTCATTACCTGGTGGAGATACATTGACGATCTCTTCCTGGTTTGGCATGGCACCGAGGAACAAGCCTCTGGCTTTATTGACCGTCTCAATCTCAATGATAAAAACATCAGATTGACGAGCAATATAAGCAAGGAGAAGGCAGAATATTTGGATGTCAGAATTGACATCGTCAGCAATCAGATCCAAACAACTCTTTTCAGAAAAGAAACTGCTGGCAACAGCATTCTCCATGCCCTGAGCAGTCACCCTGAACCGCTGAAATGGAGTATTCCCTATGGGGAACTGCTAAGGGCAAGGAGAAATTGCAACACTGATGCCAGCTACCAACAAGTGGCTAAGGACATGCTGGACAGATTCAAACAGCGCGATTATCCAGCCTGGGTACTCAAAAAAGCCAAACAAAAAGCTGACAGCATTAAACATTGTGATACTCTCAACAACGCCGTCAAAGATGACAGCACTTCTGCTGACAGTGTCACACGCCTCATTCTCACCTACAATAAGGAATCCAAGCAGATCCAAAAAATAATCAATAAAAACTGGCATATTCTGCAAAGTGATAGCGTAATTGGTAATCTGATCCCGGATAGACCCAGCATCACTTATAGAAAAAGTCAAAATCTCAAAGACATCTGTGTCCGCAGTGACATCACCGACTACTCCAAAAATCAAGGCATTGACCTCAAGGGATTTTTCCCATGTGGCCATTGTAAAGCCTGTAAAAACAGTACCTTGGTCAAAAGAGTAGAATACAATGGCATTAAGAAAGAGATTACCCAATTCTTGACCTGTACCACCATGTTTGTCATTTATGTAATTGTCTGTCCTTGTGAACTCTGGTACATTGGCAGTACCACCGCCCATGCCAAGAAACGCATCCTAGAGCACTATCGTGCTATCATCCACAAGGATGCGAAATACCCGGTGGCACGCCATTTCAGTGAATTTCATTTCTCTGACCCCACCCGTCTGAGATTTTTCATTCTAGAACAAATAGAGAGAAATCCCAGGGGTGGAAATCGGGTCCTAAAAATGAGACAGAGGGAATCTAGACACATAATTAATTTCCAAACCAAGACCCCGGGGGGGGCTCAACCATGATGAAGAGCTTGCAATTCATCTCAAAGATGACTATGTATAAACTGTTTGTATTTGCTGTGTTCACTCTCATACCCTCTTCCTAGCGCCTACCATCAAGTTCTTTTGACTTACTGCATACGCTGTTTTTCATGTTAGATTTTAACATCTGTCTTTTTAATTCACAGGAACTTCACTGAGAATGAGACCCTTCACTGCACCGGTTATCTTCACAACACGTTCCTGATATAAGATAAGAGCACGCCGTCACTGGCTTCACTTTTTAACATAGACTTTGTTTAGGTCGCCTGACAGCTCTATGGCAAACGGTGCCTACTATCCAACACTGTAGTCACCTTATGACCCTTGGTATTTCACCTAGTGACTGTCCTCGCCATCATCATTGACTATTGTCTCTCATGAATCTGCCTGGCTATATCATTTGAGCGCTCACTCTAACCGTTTGTCATGAAGTGCAGACAATTAGATGCCTGGCATGGGTTTATCTTGAGCCTTGATACAAGTTCATTAAATGCGCAGTTACTGTGATTGTTAAGATGCATTAACAACGTAGTTCAACTAATGGTATTTTACCTAGTGACTGTTCCCTGCCATCAATTGATCATGTCTTTTAAAATGCATGCATGTTGATTCCCACATGACTTTGCCCGGCCACAACACTTGAGCGCTCACTTTTACCGCTTGGGTCATGCCACCTTGTGAAATCTTAATTCTCTGAATTATGTGTGTTAAGATGTATTAACAACGTAATTTAACCATTCCAACATGGCCGAACCAAACTTTTGGGCTTGTGACCTGCGACCTGTGTCCTTTGTCTATGTTGTCATTGTTTTCAGTATTTACACTGCACAAACGCGTTGCACAACTTACGTGAACAAGGCTTCCTGTAAGCCGAAACATGTTGTAAGGGGTCATTAAACACCCTTGGAACCTGCTGATGTCTGGCGTTTATTGAGTGCCTGAGAGCGTGGTATAAGTTGTTACGAAGCGTCTGACATATATATATATATATATATATATATATATTAGTACTTACCACCTGTAGAGCTTCGCAGTCAGAACCCGGGAGATAAGAAGAAACCACACAAACATTCTGGCCATTCAACTACAAAAACGTATCAACAAGAGAGAGACAAATTCCACAGACTATCCAGTACAACCTAGAATAAGGGAAGAGGAGTCAAGAGTACTAGTAAAAGGGTATTAGAGTTGGGGGGTAAACAGACATAATATCGAGTTCAAAATATCGATTGGACAAAATATCGAGTAAAAATATAGACTGGACAAAATATAGACTAGACAAAATATAGACAACAAAAATATCGAGTAATATCGACTAGAATAGCCAAAATATCGAATCAAAAATATAGAGAAGACATAATATAGACTAGATAAAATATAGACAACAAAAATATCGAAAATAAGGTAAGTTATTAATATTTAATAATATTTGTGTAATATAAATCTGTAGCGGGTTGTGGGTTTATAGGGGAATAGGGTGGGAAGTAATTTAATTATAATAATGAATTATGTAAATTTAATGTAATTGTTACTTAAATAATAATTGGTAATTAATTAAAATATAATAGTTAATTAATTAAAAATGATTAATTGATAAATAATTAATTTTTAGTAATTTATTTTCTGTAGTGGGTTGTGTGTTTATAGGGGAATAGGGTGGGAAGTAATTTAATTGTAATGAATTAATTATGTAAATTTAATCTAATTGTTAATTACATATTATTTGGTAAATAATTAAAATGTAATTGGTAATTAATTAAAAATAAATCATTGATACATAATTAATTTTTTGTAATTTATTTTCTGTAGCGGGTTGTGTGTTTATAGGGGAATAGGGTGGGAAGTAATTTAATTTTAATTAAATAATTATGTAAATAATTATATTTTTAAATTAATTATTAATTGGTAAATAAATAAAATAGAATTGGTAATTAATTTAAAATAATTAATTGGGAATAGTAATTTTCACCCCTATGCTATCCAACGCTTTCCCTACTGTTGCACCCACTGGAGTGGGAATAGTAATTTTTACCCCTACTCTATCCAACGCTTTCCCTACTGTAGCACCCACTGGAGTGGGAATAGTAATTTTTACCCCTATGCTATCCAACGCTTTCCGTACTGTAGCACCCACTGGAGTGGGAATAGTAATTTTTACCCCTACGCTATCCAACGCTTTCCCTACTGTTGCACCCACTGGAGTGGGAATATTAATTTTTACTCCTACGCTATCCAACGCTTTCCATACTGTAGCACCCACTGGAGTGGAAATAGTAATTTTTACCCCTACGCTATCCAACGCTTTCCCTACTGTAGCACCCACTGGAGTGGGAATAGTAATTTTTACCCCTACGCTATCCAGCGCTTTCCCTACTGTTGCACTCTTTGGAGTGGGAATAGTAATTTTTACCTCTACGTTATCCAACGCTTTCCCTACTGTTGCACCCACTGGAGTGGGAATAGTAATTTTTACTCCTACGCTATCCAACGCTTTCCATACTGTAGCACCCACTGGAGTGGAAATAGTAATTTTTACCCCTATGCTATCCAACGCTTTCCCTACTGTAGCACCCAATGGAGTGGGAATAGTAATTTTTACCCCTACTCTATCCAGCGCTTTCCCTACTGTTGCACTCTTTGGAGTGGGAATAGTGATTTTTACCTCTACGCTATCCAACGCTTTCCCTACTGTTGCACCCACTGGAGTGGGAATAGTAATTTTTACCCCTACGCTATCCAGCGCTTTCCCTACTGTTGCACTCTTTGGAGTGGGAATAGTAATTTTTACCCCTATGCTATCCAACGCTTTCCCTACTGTTGCACCCACTGGAGTGGGAATAGTAATTTTTACCCCTAGGCTATCCAACACTTTCCCTACTGTTGCACCCACTGGAGTGGGAATAGTAAATTTTACCCCTACGCTGTCCAACACTTTCCCTACTCTTGTACCCACTGAAGTGGGAATAGTGGGAATGTAATTTTTACCCCTACGCTATCCAATGATCTCTTTAATGTAGCACCGACTGGAGTGGTTACATTAAATTTAATCCTTTTGCGATGCTACGGTAAATATATTCTATATGTTTTATTATTAACATGTATTTATATATATATGTATTATTATTATTAATTTTTACATTTACATTAATTATGTAATAATGTTACATTTATTTAATAATTTTAACAATGTTTATATTAAATATATGTAATATTATAATAGTTTTAACTTATTTTAAAGACATAAAAAAATCGATATTTTGACAGTCTATATTTTTAACACTCGATATTTTAAAGTCGATATTTTTGTACTTACCTTAGGGAAGATAGAAAGTCGATATTATGTCCCTCGATATTTTGTCATCGATATTATGGGAACTCAATATTTTGGTAGTAGATATTATACCCATAACCGATACAGCAGTCTTGAGATGGTAGACTGACATGCGGTTGATGAGGGGAGCGCAACTCAAATATCTCCCACAAACGAGCCCAAATTCGCCACAGCTGCTGATACTTATTTTTTAGCACCTGGCACAGTTGATCCCAGACAGGTCCCAAGCGTTACGCCTTCCTCTCCTTCCCCTGATAACAGACCCAAGGGTACGTTCCTCGTCCCCACAAATCCACGGCCGCCCCACGAGTGTACTACTACCAACTCGGTTTTTATGGGCACGGCCTCCACCCAACCACTAGAAATAACAGTGATTTCTTGGAATGTGGCAGGCCTTGCTAGCAAAATAGATTGCACAGAATGGGGTACATACATCAGATCAAAAAATATAATTCTTCTACAAGAAACTTGGGCGCGCGAAGAAAGAGCATTCCCGGGTTTTGCCTCCTTCTTTAAAACAGCTAAATTGCGGGGAAGGGGTAGGCCATCTGGGGGACTAACTACATGGGTAGCCACGGACTTAGGTTGCCAAGCTACTTATTTAGAGACCGCTTCTGATGATCTATTGGCTGTCTCACTTGAGTGGCCGGACTCATCGAAGTTGCTAGTAATCAATATCTACTCAAGGCCGGTTCCAATGCACAAAGAATCTGGCACAGTGGATGAGCTAGCCAAGCTCTTAGAAGGAATCCCAAGCGAACTTGCTTGCCTGGTAGGAGGCGATTTCAATGCTCAATACGAACCACTGCCTGGGCTACGTGATGGTCCTTCCCTGGAGGAAGATTCATATTGGCTTATACCTGAGACGGTGGCACCACCCCCATGGGCCTGGACTCCTTTAGCCCTACAGATAACTGCCCTCACCCTTAACCTTGGTTTAAGGGCATGCAACGGTCGTACCAAATCAGACACACCAAGTACCCATACTTTTAACAAACCCGGCAGCGAATCCAGATTGGACTATATTATGGTCAAACTGTTTATGTGGCCAGCAATAGTCGACTTTAAAGTCACCCCAAGATTAGACAGTGACCACAATTCCCTGGAACTGACTTATTCCCTGCCTGGGAGAGAGGCAAGCCACGGACTTAGGTTGCCAAGCTACTTATTTAGAGACCGCTTCTGATGATCTATTGGCTGTCTCACTTGAGTGGCCGGACTCATCGAAGTTGCTAGTAATCAATATCTACTCAAGGCCGGTTCCAATGCACAAAGAATCTGGCACAGTGGATGAGCTAGCCAAGCTCTTAGAAGGAATCCCAAGCGAACTTGCTTGCCTGGTAGGAGGCGATTTCAATGCTCAATACGAACCACTGCCTGGGCTACGTGATGGTCCTTCCCTGGAGGAAGATTCATATTGGCTTATGCCTGAGACGGTGGCACCACCCCCACGGGCCTGGACTCCTTTAGCCCTACAGATAACTGCCCTCACCCTTAACCTTGGTTTAAGGGCATGCAACGGTCGTACCAAATCAGACACACCAAGTACCCATACTTTTAACAAACCCGG
Source organism: Lissotriton vulgaris (assembly GCF_964263255.1). Classification (NCBI taxonomy): domain Eukaryota; kingdom Metazoa; phylum Chordata; class Amphibia; order Caudata; family Salamandridae; genus Lissotriton; species Lissotriton vulgaris. Next base: position 2,134,661,830 of record NC_141691.1, on the reverse strand, counting down.
CAGCGAATCCAGATTGGACTATATTATGGTCAAACTGTTTATGTGGCCAGCAATAGTCGACTTTAAAGTCACCCCAAGATTAGACAGTGACCACAATTCCCTGGAACTGACTTATTCCCTGCCTGGGAGAGAGGCAATAATCAATGGGTCGGACAAAGATAAAACGGGCCTCCTACTTGAAAATAATCGTAGGAAGGTCAAGTGGGAGAAACTGGCCAGCAACCCAGAACGAATATCCCGGCTATATGAAAGGATAATCCCATTACTGGAGGATGCCTTCCAGCTAGGAACTAGGGTCTTAGACGATGCTACTAGAGGAGAGCTTGCACAAATACATGCAGGCATCATCACCACCCTAGAGCAGGACCTATTCTCATCTGCAAGGCAAAGGAATGGCCCTAAACCGAAGACATCTTGGTATAATGCCGCTTGCAGGGAAGCCAAGGCCCACTTGCTACTTGCTATAAAGGAACACCATAACAAAGATGAAATCCGCGCCAGGAGAAGATCATATAAAATCCTCCTGGAGAACGCAAGGGCAGAATGGGACCACGACTACTGGGAAAACCTCACTAATGCATTAACAGTTAGAGATTCCCGTAAATTTTGGCGCGTAGTGGCGAACGGCACGGGGGATTTATCCTCCGCAATAGAGCCCAATATAGCCCCTAGGGTATGGCAGACCCACTTTGAGGCCCTGTACGCAGAGGGTGGGGGTGAACAGAACAGAGATGGTCCCACAATTTCATCCTGTCCCACTAGGGTTGTTTTCACCGAAAAAGAAGTGAGGGACGCCATTAAAGGCCTAGCTGCCGGAAAAGCCCCAGGACTTGATGGGGTGCCCGGGGACCTGTTTAAGCAGGAACCCGGGATATGGGCACCCTATCTTACACTAATATTCAATGCCATTGCGGGGGGACTGGAGGTGCCCGATACTTGGAGGGGAGCAGAGGTGGTCCCAATTTACAAAAAGGGATCCCCCCTGCTCCCTTCCAACTATCGTCCTATCAGTCTAATCGACATATCCCAAAAATTGTTCGGTAGACTGATTCTGAATCGACTGCAGGCCTGGACCGAAGAAATGGAAATTTTGTCCCCTTACCAGGCAGGATTCAGGGAGGGTGTATCAACCATAGACCAAATCTTCAGGTTAAATCTCCTCTACTGGAGAACAGCTGTAATCGAGGGCGGCAGTCTATATACCATCTTTGTAGACCTACGTGCCGCCTTTGATTTGGTTCCCAGAGCGAGGCTATGGAGAGTCATGGAAGAGTTGAATGTCCCTATTGACATCCTGACAATCCTGATGAGACTCCACCACAACAACTACGCTCGCGTAAGGTGTGGCAAAGGTGGCAAACTAACCGAAAGGTTCCCCGTTCGCAGAGGTGTGAGACAGGGTTGCGTGCTCGCACCGACCCTGTTCTGCATCTTTGTGAACGGGGTTGTTGCCCACCTAAACAGGATCCCCAACTCCGATGCCCCAAAATTGACCGGCAGCAGGGTGCCTGCAATCATGTTTGCAGACGACACCCTGCTGCTGTCTAAATCCCCCATGGGGATTCAGGGCATTTTGGACGGTTTTCTAGACTTTTGTAATGATCGGGGATTGGAAATCAACCCCCAAAAAACTAAGTTCATGATCCTGAACCCCAACCCCCAGAATCGAGCCCCACCCAGGCTAGGCACAACACAACTGGAACGTGTGCACAATATTGAATATTTGGGGATCACGTTAAACGAACATCTATCGTGGACGTCCCATCAGGCCAAAGTGACCATCAAACTGGCACAGTTGGCGGGTGGCACTATGCGCCTGGCGAACAAATCCTTTTATCGTCCACTAACCCCAATTATTCACATATATAAAACTCAAGCACTGGCGGGTGTCACATATGGGGGTGAGCTCTGGGGTCACACTCATCTCCCAAAGTTACAGTCCGCCGAAAATAAATTCCTGAGACAGGTCACTGCCCTCCCCCAGAGCACTCCATTACTCCCCCTTAGATTAGATCTGGGAGTAAGACCAATAACAGAGGAGCTAGGTCTTAAACCCCTAACCTTTTGGAGGCGTTTGTGGTGCAGCCCCGATCTCTTAAATTACAGAGAGGAACTCCAGGAATTCTTGCAGCTGCGGAATGCCACGAGGATCCCGTGGCTGACCTATGTCAAGGGAAGGCTCGAGGATCTGGGCTACCCGGAACTATGGACGGATCCTTCCAACTCCTGTACAAAGATTTCAAAGAAGGTACTCGCGAGAGCATACTACGAACTGATGCTCACAAGAGCTATCAACGACAGCCGTGAAGGATCCCTGACACACTTATTCCTGAAAGCGAAAGACTCTTACTGTCTTGAAAGTACTCTTGATGCGATCTCCCCTCTGCTAACGAGGAAACTATTATTTCAATGGAGATACGGATGCCTCCCTCTAGCATTTTTTACAGCGTCTTGGTCTCCTCGCTCCACCATAGCAACTTGCCCTGTCTGTGCTCATCCGAAGGAGGATGAAGTTCATGCGGTTTTCTTCTGCAAGGGCTACGAGAGGAGCAGGAAACGTTGGTTAGTCCCGTTACTCAGGAACTTGGGCTTCAGATCCTTCCAACCTGCCTATAGAGTCTTAAAGACAGATCTTTCTCCTATTGTTGTCTTTGCACTTTCAAAATTTTTAACCTCCCTGTGGTTTACTCGTAGTCGCGTGCTGAAAAGACTTGTATAACAGACCCCCTGATAGACTTTAGCACAGTACACTGTACCCTCTGTTCTTCTTTTAATGTATTTTAATGTCTTAACGATTGGATCACATCATGTTTAATACGTTTATAACTGTGTATATTTTGTTATGTATCTTTTATGATCTGTGATCGAAATAAAGATTTTTGAAACAAAACGATATTATTTCAGTGATCCGAGTTGGGGCTCTAAGTAATCTTTGCTAGTATCTTCCAGGTGCAGAATCCTTTTGACAGAGGTAGTGAAGACACCAGTGTGGCAGTCTCTCTTTGCTCCCATTCCCCTTTCCCCCCTGTTTCTGAGATTAGAGAGAATCTGGTCCAGAGGCATTGGGGAGTTGGGAAATTCTCTTTGTGAGGAATTCAGACACTTCGCTCCTGTGGAGGCGCTTTCAGGTACAGAATCTTGAAACATTGTAGCCATGCATTAAAAGACACCTTCAATTATTGGTGGTGGCAATTAAAGTCACCTCATAATGCACATGTTGTCAATATTTATTTTAGAAAAAACATATATTGTTAATTTTCTTTTGCATTTTGTTGCCCTGACGAAGTTGATAATCTCAACGAAACACGTGTTGGCTACTGGGAAGAATCAGCTTTGTGAATAAGCAAAATAAATGACTTGTTAGTCCATGAATGGAAATATTAATTGCTGTGTAGTTTGAAATTTAAACAAATCTATTAACTGAAGAGTTTATTGTGATAAAGAACTGAACATTTAAATTATCAGTTTGTGGCAATTGGCAATTGTGGCAATTGTAATTTATATATCCCACACAGGTGATATGCGAGCATGCTGTTACTTACTGTTACTATCCCACATAGGAGCTACTTGTGCAAAAGGCTTCCATCCCAGACAGGAGATGTGCAAGCATGCTTTTACTACCTGTTACTGTCCCATGTTGGAGCTACATGTGGATGAAGTGTCCATCCCACACAGGAGTGATGTGAGCGTGCTGTTACTACCTGTTACTGTCCCTTGTAGGAGCTACATGTGCATAAGGCTTCCAACCCACACAGGAGACATGCGAGCATGCAGTTACTACTTGTTACTGTCCCTTGTAGGAGCGACAGGTTCATGAAGCTTCTATCTTACACAGGAGATATGTGAGCATGGTGTTACTTACCGTTACTGTCCCATGTAAGATCTACACATGCACAATGTTTCTATCCCACAGAGGAGTCATGGATGTTGTTATTGATATGCATGAGTTTTCTATCCCACACAGGAGATATGTGAGCATGCTGTTACTTACCTTTACTGTCCCATTTGAGATCTACAAGTGCATAGGGATTCAATCCCACAGAGGAGATATCTGAGCATGTGTTTACTGTCCTATGTAGGAGTTACTTGCGGAAAAGGTTTATATCTCAACAGGAAACATCTGAGCATGCTGTTACTAATTCTTACTGTCCCATGGAGGAGCAACAGGTGCATGAGGTTTTTATTCCACACAGGAGATACCTGATCATGTTGGTATTAACTGTTACTGCCCTATATCGGAGCTACATATGCACACAGGAAATATGTGAGAATGCTCTTCCTAACTGTTACTGTCCCATGTGGGAGCGACATGTACATAAGGCTTCCATCCCAAACAAGAGATATGTGAGCATGCTGTTACTTACTGTCACTCTCCCATGTAGGAGCTACATGTGCATGGGATGTCAATCCCACAGAGGGATTTATAATCATGCTATTACTAACTGATACTGTTCCATGTAGGAGCAACATGCGCATGAGGTTACTATCCTACGCAGGAGATATGAGAACATGTTGTTTCTATCTTGGTCATTAGATTCATCTGCATTTAGTTAGAATCTACTTAAGAAATCCTCAAAAATGCTGTTCCACACAGGAGCTACCATTTATCCTGTTCTGCCTTATTGGAAATAACTGCACATGCTATTACTGTCCAGTCAATCAATCAATCAATCAACAGAATTTGTATGGCGCGCTACTCACCCGTAGGGTGTCAAGGCAATGAGGGGGGCGGGGGGTCGCTACTGCTCGAACAGCCAGGTCTTGAGTTGTTTCCTGAAGGAGAGATGGTCCAGGGTCAGCCGTAGGTGAGTGGGGAGGGAGTTCAATGTCTTGGCTGCCAGGTAGGAGAAGGATCTTCCTCCGACGGTGGATTTGCGGATTCGTGGGACGGAGGCGAGGGCGAGGCTGGCGGATCGGAGCTGGCGGGTGGGTGTGTAGAATGTGAGGCGGCTGTTGAGGTACTTCGGGCCCGTGTCGTGGAGAGCCTTGTGTGCGTGGGTGAGGAGTCTGAATGTGATCCTCTTGTTGACGGGGAGCCAGTGCAGGTCTTTCAGGTGGGCAGAGATGTGGCTGTGGTGAGGGATGTCCAAGATGAGTCGTGCTGAGGCGTTCTGAATGCGCTGGAGTCTTTTCTGGAGTTTGGCTGTGGTTCCAGCATAGAGGGTGTTCCCGTAGTCCAGACAGCTGGTGACGAGGGCCTGGGTGACCGTCTTCCTGGTTTCGGTGGGGATCCATCGGAAGATCTTTCAGAGCATGCGCAGGGTGTTGAAGCAGGATGATGAGACGGCGTTGACTTACTTGTGCATCGTGAGGGAGGAGTCAAGGATGAAGCCCAGTTTGCGTGCATGGTCCGTTGGCTTGGGTGCGGTGCCCAGGACAGGGGGCCACCAGGAGTCGTCCAAGGCGGAGGGAGATGGTCCGAGGATGAGGACTTCCGTCTTGTCTGAGTTCAGTGTCAGTGCAGAAGATGCTTGCACATGCTGTCACCTTCCTGCACTGTAGATATGTGTGTATGTTGTTACTCTCTTGTGCATGAGATATCTGCCCATGCTGTCTATCAGGCACCAGGTTATGACACTTATACAAGCTCAGAGCTGATTTGCCATCTGATGAAATGTGACAGTGTGCTATGGAATGTTTTTACATCTTTTAAAGGATTGAATGGATGATTAGTAAAATAGCAGGAAATGTTTTGCTTTCACTTTTTTTAAACTTTCTAACTTTTAATAAATCAAAACATCTTGAAAGCAGTGATCTGTTAAGGGGGCTCGGGATACCAACAGAACAAACTGTTTATCTCTCCACCCTCCTCTGCTAGTTAGGAGCTGGAGATTGGCTGCCTTCTGTTGTTGACATTAAATGTGTTAAAGTTGGCTTTAAAGGTCAAAGACAAGGTGAACTGAGGTTCAAATGAAGGGAACAAAGTAACTTCACAAACCTTCTTGTAATGCTGGGGATAAAATGTTAAACGTAACTTGGTATCATTTACCAACAGAATTCACAGACTTGGGAATAAGCACAAGGCATTTCTGAAATCCCCAAATCATGCTAAATATTATTAACAGAGACGTTCAAAGGAATTCCAAAAATGTGACAAAACTTTAAAGGTAAACTGATCACTATGAAAGGAAGACTGAAGAAGATAAGGAATGAGAGAGCCATCAAGACTGATTATCTGTTTTCATGAGAGAATGGTCATGGTGCCTTGAGGTGCGCATGCAACAATCCCTCACCTTCCAGGGTTTGAAGTCCTGCTTGGGGCTCCCAGCAGCAGTTCCTGATCTGGACTCAGACACATACATGTCATGTAAGGCGCGTGCCAAAGCGTAGACAGCCGTGTAGACACTGTAGGTGAATCGATAAGTGAAGGCATTGATGGAGGACAGGTCAGAGACTCTGAGGGTCTCATTTCCTGAACATAGAGGTAAATGTGGTAAATATGGCTGGACCAACTCAGCTTTAGAGCTCATGATACATCCGAATATTGAAAGCCAGAGCTCCCACAGGGCATTGTCATCTGGAAATTTCAATGGATTCACATCAGAGAGGAAATCTTGAAATCCAAGAATCTGCCCTTCCTCGATGGAGAAAGTCAAGGACCCATTTAATACAGTCAGGTCATCTAATCCGGTCCTCGCTTTAGAAAAAGACATGCTCACGGTTCCAATCCAAATTTTATGGGGTACCCTTTCCCAATACACATTAAGAAATTGTCTCGTCATTGATGTGCTGGTGCTGTAGATGATGATAACCTGAGCAGTGCAGTTCTGTATGGCATCAATAATCTGATACATCCTTTTAGCCCTAATTAAAGTTAAATCTGTGGGCAACGTATAGGAAAACTCCACGCAGCCTCCGCTCTGGGTGACCATCGTCTTCAGGTCTCGCATCGCTCTCTCTCCACTGTCATTGGCCGAGGCCACGATCCCCACCCAGGTCCATCCAAAGTGTTTTAGCAGCTGAGTGATTCCTGCGTACACTGAGACCTCATTCGGGACAGTACGGAAGAAGGATGGAAATCTCAATTTGTTAGTGAGGAGAGGATCAAGAGCACCATAGCTGATCTGTAAACGAGAGCAAAACATAATTTAAAGATATTTTTATTAGACACATTATGTTAGACAACAGCCCGTAAGTGAAGACCACTGAGAGGTTTCTAATGCCCCACCTGTGTTAAATTTGCAACATGTGCAGACATATTCAACTAAAGAAAGGGTTCCTTTAACTGGTCCAAGATACACGAGCCCAAATGTGAGTGACATTTTTGTGAAATTATTCCTAAATTTGGAATATAATTTTTTGCACATAATTTTACTCACCATGAACTATTCACATTGCCACACTCAGGCAACTCTCTCTGGATGAGCCCAAAAAATACTGGATGGCCCACATTAAGAGAACCCATGAATACGGAGATAAATCTGACAAGTTGCTATACTGGCTGATAACACAACTTGGTGTTATGGGTGGTTCCAAGTGAGGTTGAACCAGACAGCGCAGCCCATACAGAGGCTACATCCGTTGCCTACACATTTGTGGTCCCTATGTAGTATGTGTCCTAGGTCTGAATGGGAATCCACTTTCCCCATTCTTGAAGACATCCTACTGCTGACTCTTTCTCCCTCTGACAGGTACCATTTAGATTGCCCACTAGAGCTAGAAGAGTTGGAAGATGCCCGAGGTGACATGAATTCTGGCAAGACCCAATGATTTCCTTTGGAATATTACAAGAAACTGTGACAAAACATATTGGGCCCCACACTTTCAATGGCTGGGGAAGCCTTCCAGAAATGGAAGTTCATTCTGCCTCGGGTCTCTAAATAAATTATGCCCCTTTTAATGCCACTTCCAGGGATATGAGGGTAATGGTTTGGCGGTAGAGACCAAAGGCCTGGCAAAGCATTATGAGACGATATTCTAGAGTGATGTGAATATTATAGTATCCAATAAAAAAAACACTCCTCAATACTATAATACTCACTAAACTCTAGAATCTCGCCCCATAATCCTTTGCTGGCCCTTTGGTTGGCATTGTATCTTTTCCCATAACCTTTCTTGGGGTGGTCCTAGGAGAATGAGACCACCACCAAATCGTTCAGAATGATATACTCTTTGTGTTCAAGGCATCTGCTAGCAAACCCCTTAGTTGTGGGGTGACCCCAGCATCATCACGTCTCTCAGTGCCTGAAGTTTTTCAAAGTTCACTTTTTTGAATTGGTTATATGACTTTTTAGCATGTAGAGGTAAAGTTGATTTACCAAAGGGTTGTGGGTACAGTAGAGAACTCCATTGTGTAGCAGGGTGGGGATTCTTGATTGAATTCTGTGTTTTCAATGAAATGCATAGTTACCAAATATCCGCAACTTCCGCTAGCAGAGTGGAGTTCATTGCCCAAGGTTAGTTTTTTGTCTTGTCTTAAGTATATAAAAATATTGGAAATTTTTCTAAACTGGTGTGGTGTCCTTTTGTAATGCTTACACTATATTACTGCTGGTTATGTGCAAATGCTTTACACACTGCCTCAACGATAAGCCTGACTGAGGGGTAAGCAGGGGTTATTTTAGGAGTGTATCCCCCTTACCCTGACTAGAAGCAAGGGTCCCTATTTGGACAAAGGTACCTACCTCTGCCAACTAGAGAACCCCATTTTTAACACTGGTGGCAGCGGTGGGATAGGACTTGTGTTTGCACTTGACTTACAGTGATTGGTGTGCACTACTACCATATTGCAGACCATTACATGCCAAATACTGGTTCTTTTTCTTTTTGGCCTATTTTTGATCTTACCACTGTGAACTTGCTACTTCATCCTGCCTGAATCACGATCATAATTTCTTGCATCCCTGGAAGTTGCCTTTGAGGAGGATAGGTTGGAATCCAACAGTGTGAAACAATTGAAAGCGATTTGCAAAAACCTAAAGGTCCAAGTCACAGGCCTCACAAATAAGGAGGAGCTACAAAGTGGCTTAGTGGAGAGACAGAGGAGCCTATTCCTAGTGCAGATGTGCTTTTGGGAGGGGGGAAACTTCCAGACCAGGCTGCAGTGGCCTGTCTCCAGAGGAGCTGGAGGACAGGCGGGAAGCAAGGAAGATCGAATTGGAGAAACTCAGGATGGAGAATGAGAGGGAAGAGAAAAGAATAGCCATGGAAGAAAGGAAGATGATCTTTTATCATGAGAGATGCCTTAAGGAGCTAGAACTAAGGAGTAGGCCCAGCTCAGTCGGTGGCAGCAATTATTCTGTGCAGGCAGACATAATTGAGGGCATTCCCAAGAATGTAGGCAAGGAATTCAAAATGGGAGATGACATACAAAGGTGGTTTCAAGGGTACGTACATCTATTCACATGAAAGGTGTCCCTGAAAGGAATTTGGGGGTCGGGCTGTGGCCTGTCTTTCCAGAAGAAGCAAGGGATCTCTGATAGTTTCAGGTAAGGGGCAGAACCGTATCTACGCTGACATGAAGGTCGCTCTCCTCTCTAGGTATGGACTCACTCCTGAAAAGTACAGGGATAAGTTTAGGTGCAGTAAGAAGATTGATGCAAACACTTGGTTGTAATGTGTAGATATGTTTTGCAGGTCACTGGATGGCTGGGTGAAGGATAGTCATGTGACCTATTTTTGGGGGCTCTACAATTTGATTGCATGGGAGCACTTGTCTAGTCTATGTTTTGCAGATCTGCGCCAGCACCTGGTTGATAGTAAGCTGACTGACCCCAGGAAGCATGCTATAGAGGTGGACTGCTCAGTGAGAACCAGGGTCCCCAAGAAAGCGTTTGGGGGACCCTCTGCCAAAGGTGGGCAGGGTCCCCAGCAGAAGAGTGGGGGGACAAAGGTAACACACAGGAGTTCTCTAAAGGGCCCCAAACTAACACCCAGGGTAAAGGTTCCCATCCCCCAGGAGACAAGAAAGCTGTGGTCTCTTCCGGACAGCCTGCAGAGACGGCCCGTAAGTGCTTTGCCCTTGAGCAGGTTGGTCACTTGAAGAGTGACTCCAAGTGTCCCAAAAAGGCACAGCTTCCCATTGGAGGGCATACCAAGGTGTTGGTGAGTATAACGCTTTGGGAGGGGGTGTGCCCACAGGAGGGTGGGGATCGTGCAGAAATTACCCTTGTCTCACTAGGGGACAGTGAGATGGTCCCAGGAAACAGGTGCCCCGTAGCACAAAGAAATACAGCACCTGGGTGACCATCAATGGGAAACGGGTACATGCTCTCTGAGATACTGGAGCCAGTGTGACCTCAGTCTGGTGTCACCTGGTCTCTGAAGAGCAGGTAGTCCCATGGGCATTCCCCCAAGTAGTTGCTGTGGACAACTTAGAGCTCCAGTATATGGTGACACAGGTTCCCTTTGAACGGGGGGGTCTCAAGTCCCCTGAGGGTGGTTGTGAGCCCTGCCATGCCTATAGACTGTCTGCTCAGTAACGACCTTGAGCAGTCCTTATGGAAGTATGTTGAGCTCCGGTCTTGCTTGGAGATGCTTTGGTCGCTAGATTGGGCATGCATGTCCACTCGGTCAATGGCGACCAGAAAGGGTGATCAGAAGGGCAGGGGGTGTGGGAAAGCCGCCCCAAAAGTTCCCATGGACAGGGAGGATACTGACCTTGAGGGGTAGGCCCCAGTGCCTACAAGGGAACAGGTAGCTTAATTGGCAAACATCTCTGAGCTTGATTTGATTTGATTTGAGTGTGAAATATATAAAGCGCTCGAATGCCCAAGGGCATTATCCTGACACATTGGCAGCAAGAAGGGGGTCCTACCAGGGAAGAAATCTACAGGGAGCAGAAAGACTGCCTTTCTCCGGAGTGTCTGCAGTGGCAGGCTGCAGATCAGGCAGCTGGTGATTAGTCTGGAAAATATTAGATCTACTGGGAGAATGGTCTCCTGTATAGGGATTTTGGTGAGCCTGAGTCAGCCTGTGTGCTGGTGGTATCCCAGCGCTTCAGGACCTTCCTACTGGCTCATGACATGCCTTTGTCTGGACCTTTGGGGCGGGACAAGACCTTCAAGAGTCTTGTCACCCACTTTTTCAGGCCCCAAATACGAAGGCAGTTGGATGGACTTTGTAGGTCTTGCCAAACTTGCCAGGCAAGTGGTAAGAGTGGGAGGAAGGTTAAAGCTCCTCTCCAACCTTTTCCCGTTGTTGGAAAACCCTTTGAAAGGGTAGGGATGGACAATGTGGGGCCTCTTGATCCCAAAACAGCCATGGGCAACAGGTATATTCTGGTCTGTGTGGACCATGCCACCCGATACCTGGAGGGAATCCCTCTCTGGACAACAACAGCACCAGTGGTGGACCGGGAGTTAATGGGGAACTTTTCCCTCAGGGGGTTCCCCAGAGGTGGTTTATGACAGGGGGACCAATTTCATATCCAAGTATATAACTTCCCTGTGGAAGAAATGTGGTGTAACCTACAAGTTCACCACTCCTTACCACCAAAAAGGTAATGGTCTGGTGGAGACATTCAACCAGACTTTGAAGGGCATGATTAAGGGACTAACAGAACTCATAAGGCATAAGCGGGACATCCTCTTACCATGCCTTCTCTTTGGGCACAGGGGGTGCTACAGAGGTCTCTTGGGTTCAGTCCCTTTGAGCTTCTGTATGGTCACCCTGTGAGAGGACCTCTGAGTTTGGTGCAGGAAGGCTGGGAGGCAGCTCCCAGGAAAATTCCCCGGGATATGTTTAGTTACATGCCCGCCTACAGAACAAAACTGCCTGTTTCAGGAAACTCGCTCAGATGAACCTAGAAGCAAGCCACGATGAAATGAAGAAATGTTATGACCAGAATGCCACTCCGGCCAAATTTCAACCTGGGCAAAAAGTGTGGGTCATGGCCCCAATGGAACCTTGTACCTAGCAGTACAGTTGGACTGGGCCCTTTGAGGCGGTAGAGCACACAAAAGTGATGTTACCTACCTGGTGTATTTGCAGACTCCAAGGAACTCTTTGAGGATCCTCCACATGAACCGCTCAAGCCCCACTTCCAGAGGTCTGAAGTGAGCATGCTCTTAGCGACAGATGATGGGGTGGAAGAGGAGAGTGAACCTCTCCCTGGCCTCCTGTCTACCAAGGAGTGCGATGGTGTGGTTCTCTCCCCTACACTATGTTTGCGACACAACTCTAGCACTGTGTCACCCTTACGCCGACAGATACGTCACGCACCTGACTATCCTTGCGCCATGGTGCGCCGCATTGTAAATACGGCGCACCCATGGTGGCGCAAGGGTTTTTTTGAGTCACGCACAATAACTGGGGCATCCCTGCTAATATGCAGGTATGAACCAGTTATTATAAATCTGCCCCAAGATTTGCAGGTTGACTGACCGGGTCAGAGCGAGCATTAAAGAGGAGGTCTCTAAGATGTTGGCGTTAAGGGTGATCAAGCCCTCCAACAGTCCTTGGGCCAGTCAGTAGTCTTGGTCCCAAAGGCTGGTGCGTCTGATGCTACTCTAGAATTACGTTTTTTGTGGAGTACCATGGGCTCAATACCGTCGCCAGGAATGACGTGAGCCCAATTCCCAGAGCTGATGAGCTCATTGATCAGTTGGGAGCTGCCAAGTTCCTCTGCATGTTTGATTTACCGTCTAGGTACTGGCAGATTACCTTAACTGACGGGCCTAAGGAGATTTTTAGGATTCTCAACCCCAGAAGGACATTACCAGTTCCGGGTGATGCCCTTTGGGTTGAAAAATGCCCATGCCACCATTCAGAGGTTGGTCAACCAGGTGTTGCCTGGACTAGAGGATTTCAGTGCCGCCTACCTGGATGACATTGCAATGTTCGGTTCCAGCTGGGAAGAACACTTGCTGTACCTCGGGGAAGTGTGTTGGCTTTGCAGAGGGTTGGCCTCACGATCAAGGCTGGTAAGTGCAAGATCAGGCAGGGTTCTGTGGTGTACTTGGGACAGCAGGTAGGAGGCGGCCAGGTGGCGCTCTACAGCCCAAGATTGACACCATTCTGGCTTGGGAGCCCCCCAAGACCCAGACAAGGGTGATGGCCTTTTTAGGTCTCACCGGTTACTACAGGAGGCTTGTTAAGGGCTACGGCACCAGTGTTGCCCCTTTAACAGAGCTGACTTCCAGGATGCAGCCCAAGAAGGTGATCTGGACTGAGTCCTGCCAGAAGGCTATTGATGCCCTCAAGGCACACAACTTCTTCAAGGAATTCATTGTGCAGACTGATGCTTCAGAGCATAGTGTGGGAGCAGTTCTATCATAACTGGCGGAAGAGTGCCTAGACCAGCCTGTAGTCTTCCTTAGCAGGAGACTACTCCCCAGGGAACAGAGGTACTGAAGAAACCGAGGCCCTACCTGTTTGAGACTCACTTCTGGATTCATATAGACCACAGGCCCCTCAGATGGTTTATGCATATGAGGGGTGAGAATCCAAAACTGTTAGGAATAGACTTTATGGTGGAACACCGTCCTGGCACAAAACACACCAACACAGATGGTTAGTCCAGGTTCTTCCGCCTTAGTGAAGAGAACTCCCAGGGGGTTGGGTAGTTCTCCCTACTTTCAGCTGGAGGGGACGTGTGTGAGACCTGGCATCTTTTGGTGTATTTCTCCTGTCTTTTTGCTTTCTTACCTCCTGGTTTAGAGTCTCTGCACATTTTTCACTGCTGTTCACTGTTAAAGTACAATTGCTCCTGTTGTAAATTATAATATGGATTGGTGTTTCCATGATTGGAATACTTGATTTACTGGTGAGGCCCTAGTAAAGTGCACTGAGAGTGCCAGGACTGGTAAATCAAATGCTACTGGCGAGCCTGCAGCACTGATTGTACCACCCACATGAGTACCCCTGAAAAGGTATCTCAGACCTGCCACTGCAGTGTCTGCATGCAGGTTGTGACTGCAATGTCGACCTGCCAAGAGCACCCACTTGCCAGGCCCCAACCTTCCCTTTTTCTAATGTCAGTCAGCCCTAAAGTAGGCCCAAGGTACCCCTGTGGGCAGGATGCTGTGTATGCTAGAGGTAGGACATGTACTGCTGTGTGGGACATGTCCTGGTGGTGAATAACATTGCATTTTGTTTTTTACCTTTGCAAGGCTGCCTGTTCTCATAGGATGAATGGGGAGTTTGTTTATAACATCTTATAAACATAACTGGCCCTGGGAACAAGGTAGGAAAAAAGTTAGTGTGCCTGAACTCAGAATGTTAAAAGGCATCTTTTAGTGAGGGTAACTTTTACATTCTGTGTTTGAAAATATCACTTTTAGAAAGAAGGTGTTTTCTTGTCCAACCATACAGCGTGCCTCAGCTAGGTTTGTGTATTGCATGTCAGGCTTTTGGCTGACAGGGGCTGGAAATGGGCGGTGGCTCCAGAAGACGGATGGGTCAGGGCTGGGCTGAATAGACCTGGGTTGCATTTAGATTAATGGGGTGAGATTTACTCTCAACTGAATGGGCCTGGTCTGCCTTGCACATTACCATCTCCATCCCCGGCCAGGAAGCTGCACTAGTGAGGACAGAACTGGTTTTGGCTGGGTACAGACACTCTCTGCATTCAGAGAACAAAGGATTGGGTGGTATAGACATTGGGGCCCAGACCACAGGACTTTAGAACTTTTTTGGACCAAGAAGACTGCCAAGAAGAAGAGCTGAAGAAGCTGAGAGGAGGAACTACCACTTTTCTGAGTGCTTTGTTGTGTTTGCCTGCAGTGGCTGCTTCTGTCTTGGGCAGTGAAAGGACTTGACTGGACTTCCTGCAATATATTCTGTGAGTTTCTCCAAGGTCTTACCCCCCTGTTCAAGAAGTTACAGGAACAGCAAAGACATCAAGTTCTTCTGCCCTCAGCACTGGGAACTGAAGGCACCGCCACAAATCCAAGACCCTGGTATCACCAAAGATGCCTGCTGATGCTGCGTCAGAGCCGCTGCTTGCACTGCGACCTGTGGGCACCGCACCCCACATCACCTTGCTTTACAATGAAGATGCTCCTTGCCTAAATCGACGCCGCTGCTTGCACCTTGGTTTGAGGGCATAGCTTGTATGGTTACAGGACGCACTGCCCTCATCCCACACCGCAGCCTTGGACTGCCGATGCCGACACCATCGATTCCAGTTTGTCAGCCAACAACAGTGCTTCAGCAATGCCGCTGCTTGCACCGTGACCTGCCAGCACCGCAACAAGCACTGCACCACTTCCCACCATGACCCTGGTCTCACCGAAGATGCCATCTAACGCTGCCTCTGAGCTGCTGCTGCTCGCACCATGACCTTTGGGTGCCGCACGGCTACACTTCGCACAACAGCACCCGATGCAGCACTCCTGACTTCTACCGCGAGGAGATCGATCTGCAACACGTGTGACCTCAAGGGCCCTAAGACTCCTGCACCGAACTCTAAAATCAACGCCTGGGATGCTGTTCTTTTGGAAGCTCAACAAGAAGTCACTGACACCCTGCATTTAGAAAGGTACTGTTTTGTTTGGGTTTGTTTGTTCACAATGCTGTGATAGCCCCAGAGGGAGCTATCAACTTCAAGGAACTGTTTTTCAAGGTTATTTCGATAACTGAAGATTTTTAGGTACTGTATTTATGGACTTTTATCGTTTTGGTCTTGTCTTAACAATATAAAAATATTGGATATTTTTCTAAACTGGTGTGGGGTCCTTTTGTAGTGTACTCTTGGTTATGTGCAAATGCTTTCAACACTGTCTATAAGATAAGCCTGACTGTGCATGCCAAGCTACCAAGGAGGTGAGCACGGGGTTATTTTAGAAGTGTATCCTCCTTACCTTGACTAGAAGCGAGGGTCACTATTTGGACAAAGGTACCTACCTCTGACAACTATAAACCCCCTTTTCAAACAAAACACTTGTTCATAAACGTGCTCTCAGAGGTGACCCATTTGGATGATAGTCTTATCTTTACCCAGGTGCTTGAATAGAGATCAATGATTTCCCTGAATATGGGTTGCCGAATGCCCAATTCATTGCAATTTACCCAGAGCATACCCCTATTGACATTGTAATAATCAATAAAGGCTACATAAATTACTGCATGCACTCTTTAATTGCCAAGTTGTTCTCTACTAGAGTTCTCAACCCATGGAGATTGTCCACAGTACTAACCTTGGACAAAGCACTACACTACGCTCACGTAGTTTACGAAGTTTGCGCTACTTCGCACTACGCGAACTGCACGTAGCACAGGGCAGTGGTCTTTTTTTGCTTGCTCGCGGTCCTCAACGTCAAGTTGGCGACCGCGAACAAGCAAAATGACATCCCGGCGAGATGTTCGCAATCAGCAACATCAAGTTGCCAATCGCGAGCGTGGAAAATAAACCTCCTTGTGAGATTCTCAACGTGGGGAGGTCAGGTTTCTCATTGCGAGTGGTCGCGTATGCTTGCAACCGCTCGCGATGAGAAACTACCAGTCCGCGTTGAGAAAGCTGCCTCTTGAGTAAAAACCTACTTGAGCGGCAGAAAACTACAGCTCGCACTGTGCAAGATGCCGTTTTCAATGATTGCAGTGTCGGATGCTTGTCCGCACTGTGCAATCATTGAAAACGGCATCTTGCACAGTGCGAACAGCGTTCTCCGCAGTTCGCGAAGTGCTATGCGTAGCTCGCGTAGTGTGAAATGCACTTTGCGTAGCTAAGCTTAGTTCTAATTTGCGAACTGCGCCCAGGGTTACTCAGTACTGCATCATTTAACAAATCCTATTTGAGAAAAAGGAACTTGTTTTTGATTAGTAGCCCACTTGTTTGACTCCTTTAAAAGTAACTTTGCTATATTTTGATTTCAAAATCCAATAATGCAATGAGACAAAAGTGCTGAGTTGATCTACTTGACCCTGACAAGGAATGAGCCGCTTCAGGTCTCTGGGATAATATCTTTTGCAAAGTATGCATCATAGAGTGATCTATCAGCAATTTAAAAAAGGAGGCCATGGTGCTATTAGGGCTGAAGCCCCGATGCAATGAGAAGATTTATTCACTTTTTGCATATCTGACAGTGACACAACAACATTTGCCTTCACTTCCCCATTATCATCGATTCCGCTTCTGTTTGATACCCTTGATAGCTCATCAATCAAGTCAAGAGGCTCTTATCTATTGAAACATGTTTAAAGAGACAGATAAATACATTACATGGCAGAATCCAATTTACTAGTTTCAAAACAACCAAACCAATATTAGGGTAAGTATTGGAAGCATTGAATTTACAATTAGCACACAACTTGAACAACAGTAAGGAAAGTTTTGGACTTTAGAGTGGGTCTGATTTACCATTCTCAACCCTGTTAAACTTTAGAACTCTCAGAGTATAATTTCCATAGCCTAAATTAATACAAAGTCAATACATTTATATAGAATAATTAGCCATTAAATATGTGTCTGTAGAAAATTATGAAAAAGTAAAAACAGGCAATTGACATTTAAAATTATACATAAAATAAACTAAAATATAGTTTTCAAACTTTTCCCACCATATTACCATAAAATTCCAACAACTTCAAAAATATAATCAAATAAAAACACAAAATAGCAAAACACATTGTTTAAAAAAAAGAACACAATTAAATTGATAAGATATAAATAAATTATTTTTGAGTGTTATTTTGTGCAAACTTGACCTGAAGTTATCATAGGCCTTTACATGAGCACCAGTTGAGCTACAGATTAAGCATGGGCGAATTTTGCAAATTGGCAATTCGCGAATTAGCGGCTTTATGAATTGGCAATCCGCAAAATTCATGAATTCGCGCAAATTTGCGGATTTTTTTATTTTTGCGGGTTCGCGGGTGTTCGCGAGGCGCTTTGTGTGTTCGCGGGTGTTCGCGAGGCGCTTTGCAGTTTCGTGGTTTTTTTTTTGCCTGCTTAATCACTGCCACCCTCTCGTTTTTTATGCCCTTCTGCCCTCTGTACCACTTGTTTCTGTGCCCTTCTGCCCTCTGCCCCACTCATTTTTTGTCTCCTTCTGCCCTCTGTCCCACTTTTGTGCCCTTCTGCCCTCAGCCCCACTTAGAATGGCGCTGGCAAGCTGCCAGCACCATTCTAAAATAGCTAGAAATAGCTTCAACAGAAAGCACTAATAGATAAAATAAAGCAGGTGCTTCAGTTGAAGGTCAAATTAAGTTACACAATCATTAATCACCCCAAGTTTGGGGTGATTAATGATTGTGTAACTGAATTTGAGCAGCACCTGCTTTACTTTATCTATTAGAGCTTCCTGTTGAAGCTGACTTTTGTAACTATTTTAGAATGGCTCTGGTAGCTTGCCGTCGCCATTCTAAAAGAGTTACAAAAGTCAGCTTGAACTTTTAACCCAATCCCTTCTGTTCGCGGATTTCCGTTCGCGGATTTTGCGGGAAATTTGCAAATCTCGCGGATTGCGAATTTACCAAAAATCCATGAAATCCACGAGCGGAACGGATTTTCCGCTCATGCTTACTACAGATGGACACATTAATTTTTTTAGGTACAGGAATATTAAGGGTCCGATTACAATGACGGACGGCTCGCCACCACCAGCTGTGCGGTGGCTGGCCCTCCACCATCAGACAACGATTCCCAGTCTGCCAAATTAGGATGGCGGCGGGAATCGAACCACAACAGTGGCGGGAGCAAAGACCGCCCACCAAGGATCCACCACGGGCAATCGGTCTGATTGCCTGGCAGGGCACTCAGCATCTGTAAAATGGTGGCGGTGCCTAGCAGGCACCGTCCGCCAAATTACGACGCTGGCATCAGCCAGCCTTTCCATGACGGTGGAACCTCCATGGAAAGGCTGGTGGCGATTGGTTTCGGGGGCCCGTTATGGGCCCCCTTTGTGTTGGGGGAGGTGGTGGTACGCTGGGGTGGTAAGAGAGGGGAAGTGGAAACCTCCGTTCCTAACTCACAGTGCACTGCGATGGTCCCTAAGGATTCTGATAGAGAGTAAGTCACTTATAGTTGATATATAAAATTATAATATATAATACCGTTTCAAAACACTTTCAAAACATAAGAAATAATTATTTTTCCTTGTCTATTTCTTTTGACTGTTCTGGCAGCTGGTTTCCTTCATATCATGTTATTGTGAAAGTTTACCCCTGAAGAAGGGTTCTTAGAAACCCGAAATGCATTGGGTCTGATTTCAAGAATTGTCAAACAAGTAGCTCTGTTTTCTGTTTGTACTGAACATGTTGACATTAGACTTTGTAAAGTACAATTGTGACATTCAAAGTTTTCATCAATGTGGTTATAAAACATTAGGTACTGATTTAAATTTGTTGAGCAAATTTCTTATGTTTTGAAAGTGTTTTGAAATGGTATTATATATTAACCAAAAGTGACTTACTCTCCTACAGAAACCTTAGGGACCAACGCAGTGCGCTGTGAGTGAGTTAGGAACAGAGGTTTCTGCTTCCCCTCTTGCACATTTGATCACAGGGCATTTAGGCAAGCTCATAAGCTCACAGCTGAACGCACTGTTTTAATAAACAAATACATTTCATAACAAATTGGTACATACAATTTACCAGTAGGCATGCAGGCGGGAAACAATTCCTTGAGCGCTGGGGTGGTACCCATGGTACCCCATCGTATTTCCCTGCCCAAAATGGCAGGCACCGCGTGGTGTCTAGCATGTAGTACAGAGAAAGCACTACATACATTTTTTACATTGAGGTTGGTGCTGCAGCCAGCAGCTCCTGCCGCAATTGTAAAGATGCAAGAGGCAACTGCCACGGTGGCAATCACATTGCAATGCTACATGTGGGACCAGCGCCATACAAACAGGCGAGCCCAGGCACCACTACGATGGTGAGCGGACTAGATCAACCCGTAATCGTAATTGATCCCTAAGTGATTTGCCCAGAGTCACAGGATGTTGAGTGCCGAACCTTCTAGCCATCAATTAATATCCAAATTCTTAAAAAAAATTAAACCAATACATTTTGTAATTAATCTATTGAGAAACACAAACATATTACCATATTTTTTAAAAAGCCTCTTAATAAAAAAATATATATATTGTCAAATTATCTTCTTAAAACTATGCATATGACATTTAATGACTTTGTTGCTGCCAGGAAGCCCACATGGGTCTTAATCACAGAAACATGGACCTCTGTCTCTTCTGGTCCCGAACTGGTTAACGCTATCCCAGAGGGCTATGCGCTGGCCAGAATGGATAGAGTTGGTCGCTGGGGAGGAGGACTGGGTATCCTCTACAAGATCTCTGCCACCTGCCGCATTAAAACCCTTTCCTCCCCCTTAGAATTATTTCAGGCCATTTTCTTTTCTTTAATCTCCCCCCCCTCGGTTTCCTTTTCTGGTCTCCTGATCTACAGGCCCCCGGGCCCCAGATCTCGTTTTAGTCACAACCTACTTAATATCTTAGAGCCCTATTTTGGTAGGTCTAATTTGACGGTCATGGGTGATTTGAACTTCCATTTGGAAGATGCAGGCTCCAGTGATACCTGTTCCCTGGCGGACTCCTTAGCCGCATGTGGTTTCCTGCAACTGGTGGATAGCCCTACCCATAAAGCCGGTCACACACTGGATGGGGTTTTTTCCAACGATCCCAGACTAACAACGGGTCCCCCCCATTCCTCTTGTGTGGTCAGAGCACCTGGCTGTCCCCTTGGAATTAAAATCCCCTCTTCTTCCACGCTGCCGTGTTACCCTAGGAGAAGGGAACCTAAGCGGAACTATAGGAGAATTTCCAATGGTACCCTGGCCCCTCTTATGGCCAACACCAGGATTGCCCCCTTGGAGGAGGTCAATGACGCTGCGTTGGATCTCTATAACGCCATTGCAAGAGCGGTGGATCTTCTGGCCGCTGCCTCTTACAGCTACTCTGCCAGAAAGAGACCCTCGGCCCCCTGGTTCTCAGAGACATTTATGCTTTTAAGGCAGGATTGCAGGAAACAGGAGAGTCTCTGGCGAACGAGCTGGGATCCCAGAAAAAGGAAAAAGCACAAGATCTTGCTCAGAGAGTACAAAACGAAGATAATTGAGGAAAAGCAGGCCCATTTTTCCAACTTAACGGCCTCCCTTACTTCCCCAAGGGAATTGTTCAAGATTGTTCATTCCCTCTGTACCTTGCAAACACCCGACCCTGTAATAGGGTCCCAAGAATTGTGTGATAAGATCTTGCTGTTCTTTCACTCAAAAATAGCTGATATTTATACCTCTCTGAAATCACAAAGGGACATAT
This sequence comes from Lissotriton vulgaris, assembly GCF_964263255.1. Lineage (NCBI taxonomy): Eukaryota > Metazoa > Chordata > Amphibia > Caudata > Salamandridae > Lissotriton > Lissotriton vulgaris. Next base: position 2,134,640,675 of record NC_141691.1, on the reverse strand, counting down.
TGGGCTCCCCCCTTCTCCTGACCCCATCTGCCACTGACTGTCGGCCAAAGGACTCACATAATAGTTTGTCCAATTTCCCTCTTCTTTCTTCCCAGCAGCTAGACCAGCTTCTGAACAGAATTAAATCTGGATCTCCTTTGGACCCTTGCCCCCTTAGGATCCTAAAGGACTGTAGGGAAGTTTTGCTGCCCTACTACCTTGAAGTGATGAACCATGCTATAACTGAAGGCATTTTTTCGACTTCTTGGAAAAAGGCTGTGGTCGAGCCTCTGCTGAATAAGCCAACACTAGATCCAGAGATATTAAAGAACTTTCGCCCAATATCACTGTTGCCTGCCCCAGCAAAGATGCTTGAGACACATCTTAACCAACATCTAACTGCCTTTCTTGATTCCTCTGGCCTCCTGGATCTGTCGCAACATGGTTTCCGGAAGCACCATAGCACTGAGTCGGCTCTCATTGTGGTCGTTAATAACATACACTCAAAGGTCGATCGGGGCCAGACTACTTTACTGGTCCTGCTAGACTTGACAGCAGCTTTTGATACCCTGTCTCCCCCCATTTTAACAGCTTGTCTTAGCGAGATAGGGGTGGAGGGCCCAGCGCTGAGCCTGCTGACCTCCTTTCTCAATCAGAGGAGCAGAGGGTCAAGTTGGGAGAGTTCTTGTACCCCGCTAAACCTGTGCAGTGTCGGGTACCAAGGGGTCAGCGTTAAGTCCCACTCATTTTAACATATATGTGGCCCCACTTGCCAGGTTAGTAAGATCTTTTGGGATGGAGGTGGTGTCATACGCCGATGACACCCAATTTATGGTTTCGCTCTCCCACCCGGTGAGTACCTCCACTCTCAGCTTCAGGAACTGCATGGAGGCAGTTTCACAGTGGATGATTCTGATTTCACTGAAGCTGAACGGGGAGAAAAATGAAGTCTTGATCTTGGGTGGAAACCAGGATGTCTGGTCAAGCGACTGGTGGCCCCCATCGCTTGGAGTGTGTCCACGGCCCACGAAATCTGCTAGAAATTTGGGTGTGATGATTGACACCTCGCTTGCTATGGCTCAGCAGGTAAACAGAACGATCTCCACCTGCTGGGGCGTTATTAGGACGTTGAGGAAAATTACACACTATTTTCCTTGAAAGCCCGTAAACAGATCGTGGTGGCCTTAGTTAGATCCCGGTTAGACTACTGCAATGCGCTCTACTCGGGCATCAACATAGGCCTGGTACAATGCCTGCAGACTGTTCAAAATGCAGCAGCTAGGTTTATCCTTGATGTACCCAGTCGCTCTTCCTGCACTATATCTAGGAAGAGTTTGCACTGGCTCCTGATTCAGGCCAGGATCTCTTTTAAGATCCTGTGCCTTGTCGACGGGGCACTATTTGGAGAAAGCTCTGAAGGTATCCGATCTCTGCTGGTCCCATACACTCCCAGCAGAAACCTATGCTCCCCCAGCAAGAATCTCCTGACTGTTCCTCGGGTTCATAGGGTCAGGTGAGGAGGAAGGGCCTTCTCTGTTCTGGCCCCTAAGTTGTGGTGCACCCACCCCCCCGGAATTAAAAGCACAACCCTATAGATGCATTAAAAAACTTGGCTTTTTGCAGAGGCGTATCCGAAAGCTGGCTCTTGGCTCCCATATCATGTTTTCATTTCTGTTAGGCGCCTTGATGCCCACGGGCTAAGTATGTGCCATATAAGACTGCCTTCATTCATTCATTCATTCATTCATATGTAGTCTGTCACTTCATCTCTTATGATGCTGGAAGATTCCATTTCACTTTAGTAGAAAACTCCTGTTAATACTAAACATACAACGTCATCAGCACCTCCTACCTGTGTATACTTGTAGATCCCCAAAAGTTCAGCTATTGGTAAGGATGTTGCTGAAGAGAAGTCTCCGATAAACCCACACAGTATGTCCTTCTTCCGACAGCCAAAGTTTGGAACTGCTTCTGTTTTAGCTGATAATATATTCATAGTGCTGTGAAGTGCTTTCATCTCACTGGTGCAAGAGTCATGAATCTGGTAGCCCAGTGTGAGGTTTGGTAAGAGTTCTGGGTTTCTATTGATCTCTTCTACGGCAAAGATAAGAGCCATGGCGTGTCGAAGAAAGCGGAATGCAGGTCTGAAAGTGACAGTCAGAAACTTAGTTTCACAAGGTGAATGGACTAGTATGGCAAACACATTCATCTCTCTTTTATTTCATGAACTTCTTTAATGTTTGTGGATAAGATAGTGACAAAGAATATCATTTCAACCAAACCACAGCACCCTGAACCATGCTGCAACAGACTGAATAACACCACAGCAGACCCACCACCATCAGAACCAACTTCCACAGATGCATGACAAACGTTGCCGACTGGATGAAGAACAACTGCCTGCAGCTGAACAATGACAAGAAGGAAGTACTGATCTTTGGCAACACCAGCAACACATGGAGCAAATCCTGGTGGCGTCGGACCTAGGACCTGCACCCATTCCCTCGGACCCTGCTAGACACCTCGGAATCATCATTGACACCACGCTCAACATCAAATCACAGATGAGCTCCGTCTCCTCCGCCTGCTTCCTTACTCTGCACTTGCTACGCAATATCTTTAAGTGGCTACCCCTAAACACGAGATGCACCATGATACAGGCCCTCATCACCAGGCGACTGCACCACTTTCACATCCTACAGAGACTTCAGGACATACAGACACGTGCCACAGCAGAATGTTTTAACACTGTGGCGTAATGAGCACCGTAAGAAGAAATATAAAGCATTGTGTAATCCATTGAATAGTACTTGCATTTATACGCTCAGTTTAAGAAGCTTGAGGTTCCTAAGGCGCTTTATGGGTTTGGGGAGTACGTTGCTGCACCCTATGTAGCATGTATGTAGTGCTTAATGGCTCTGAAGTAGGACGCCTACCACTGTGAGGTCCATGGAGAAGGAATTACAGAAACACATAATGTGATGAAGGGAAGATTCTGAGGCCCTAACAGTACATGCTCAACGTATTGTAAGTGATTCACCAGCTTGGAATGCTAAAGCTAAGGTTTTCATTTGCAATTCAGAATTTCAGATGCATAAAATAAGTATATGGAGAATGAGGGAATAAAATTAGACATTAGACCTGTGTCGCTGTGTGCATTGATATAAGTATGAAACTGGTGCAGCTTCAAGATACGTGAATTGGAACGAATGTGCACAATTTGAAGCCACATTAAAATCTCAAGCAGAGTCGGCTCAACTGTCACAGGTACTCCAAGTAGGACACTATGGAATGCGGTTTGACAGAAGGGAAGGGGAACAAGGAAACTTACCAAATGCGATGGAAAACAAGGGGTGGGTGAAGAACTCCGCCCCGCCGGCAGAGTTTGCAGAGTTTTATCCACTTTGCACTCTGTGTTTTTTCACTGGACCTCCTCTCAGTGAGATTTCTCAATGTGGGCAGTTGAGGCAGGTTGCGAATTCTCGTGTTGATTAATATGCTGCTCACATCGAGGAATCTGCCTCTCAGGTGGAATGTCTACTCGAGCGGCTGAAAGAAGCAGCGACCTCCAGTGTGAAGCAGAGTGCTGTTTGTGCTGACTTTAGACTGCAGGAAAAACTCTAGGGGCCAGATGTAGGTAAGTATATTTTACCGACTCATAAATAACAAATTTTACCGATTCAGTATTTATGAATCGGTAAAATTGAAGGAGGGAGATTTAGGTAAATTCGGTAATTGATTTACCGAATCTGTAAAAATCGTTATTTACCGAATCAGTAAATAACGATTCGGTAATGCCCATTGATTCCTATGGGCCTTGAAGCCCGTAGGAATCAATGGGCATTACCGAATCGGTATTTACCGGTTCGGTAAATACCGAATCCTGCAAGGGTGCAGGGGGTGTCACTTTGACAACCTCTAGCACCCCAAATACAGGCATGTGTGCCATGTGGCACACAGACATGCCCTAAGGGCTTGTCTGTCTGACACATGGCATAGGTGTGCATGCACATATGTGCATGCACACCTGGATTCGGTATTTTACCACCCAATTGGATCGGGTGGTAAAATACAGAATCTGTAAGGCCTTTGAGACTCAGAAGAGTCCCACCTACATCTGGCAGTTACCGAATCGGTAAAAATACTGATTCTGTATTTTACTGATTTGGTAAATTTACCGACTCGGTAAAATTGGCCCCCTACATCACAAATGCCCATTTACCGGTTGGTAACGGCCGAAATCGGCCGTTACCGGTCGGTAAATGGCCTCCTACATCTGGCCCTAAGTGCTTAAAGTCTCTGTGAGCAGCGCAACCTAACTGCCAGCGATGTTTGGGTGTCAAGCCATGGAAAACCTCTGTTACCTGTCTCTATGTTGCCCTCTATGGTTAGGCACAGACATGGTCCAACTATGAAGGTCGAGTGGTATTGTGGTTTCATTCTGGTGGTCCTGGTTCAATCCCCATTTCTCAAAACTCATCTATGCCAATGGCGCATAGTGTGCCACAAACAGAATGTTGGCAAAAGCGGTCTGGTGAGCATGGGTCACTGTAGTATACAGGGTATGGTGTGCAGAGCATCTTGTGACGCTTGTTTGTTTTAATTTTACATTTATCAGTAGAACAATAACACAAACACCGATCAATTTATTCTTCCATGTGATATTTTCAGTGGAGGAGGATTTCTCATCCCTTCTGCATTTGTGCACCCCAATTCTGGATCTGCTGACAGCCCATCTTTTATTGCATTCACCCCGATATTCTCAACCCCTGCTCATTCTGCAGCTTGATATAGTCCTATAGTTACAGACCTTAGTGTTTTACCCATGCTCCCCACAATTTTCCCCACTTTCGTGGACTGCCTTGGTCGTGGTAGACTATTTTCTCTGCTGTACAGCACCAATCAAGGTCTTTTTCCCACTCCCTCACTGTTGGTGGCCATGATTTTACCCATGCTCTAACAATATTTTGTTTGGCAACTACATCTGCTAGCATCAGCCACATTTAGCATGTTTTGGTCAGCATATTGTTCCCAGAACACATAGTAGGTGCCATCATGCATCCATTGGAACTGCCAGTCCTACCACCTTTGATATTGCTGCTATAATTGTGCTCCAGAATCTATGCAGCCCGGTGCAGCCCCATATTTTATGGAAGAAGGTGCCCTCCTCTTCACAGCCCCTCACGCATTTGCCTACTTTTTCGAGTCCTGCTCTGGTCATATAGGATCTATGTATAATTCTGATTTTAATGGGTCTGAAGCGATCCCTTAGGGCTCTGGGTAACTTCCAACCAGTCATCCTCTTCAAGGATCCCCGCGCATGATTCCCACTTCTCCCTGAGGACTAGTAAAGGGACTGGGTTGATATTCATATTTTTTTATAGATAAGGGAGGTTGCCTTATCTGGTATTGGGTCTACCAATATTCTATCTTTGAGCATGGCTTCTTCTGGTAATTGTTCTCCTGGGCTCAGGTGTGTCTTTAGAGCATGTTTCAGTTGTATGTATCGGAATGTCTGCGAGTCTGACATTTGATATTATAATTGCATTTCTGAAGTAAATCATTTTTTGTATTTTCCAAATGTCTCCCTGATATTCAATGCCCAGGAGTGCCCATGTTTTGCTATTTCTACAAGACAAAATTAAACGTGCTGCCCAGGTGATGTGTTAATGCACCAGGTAAACGCATGTGTAGTGACTTGAAAGAGCCTGGGAGTAGCCTAGTAAGGAAGATTAATCATATCAGTAAGAGCATGTTTTAAACAGTGATAACAGCACAAATCCTGCGAGAAGGGAACTGAATGTGGTGTGAGCAGAATTGTATGATATAGAAAGTGCAGAGTCGTGCTGAGCGGCCATCTGCCAAAACCTGCCGCTCCACCCAGTTGTCCATTCATACGGAGGGCGTTAGAGAGGTTGGAGCAGGCTTCTCAGCTGTGTGGAAAGTTACATTCCAGGAGGATGTAACAAGCCTGACTCTATTGCTCTATCCAGACTTGTTAGTTTCTTATAAGTGTGCCTTTAATTAACTGCATTGCAATTGATTTTGGACTGTGTGCTTCATCATCACTGTGCTAGCACTGAACTGTACATATAGACATATATATTGGCAGTGACCATTCTACTTTTGATAGCTGGAAGGCTGAAAAGTTGTGTATGTTTCACCATCATTGCACCAGCATTGTACTGTCTGCTATTGTTTAGTTGAAAGGCTGTGTGTGTTTCACCATCATTGCACCAACATTGTACTGTCTTCTATTGTTAGTTGAAAGGTTGTTTATGTTTCACCATCATTGCACCAGCATTGTACTGTCTACTATTGTTTAGTTGAAAGGCTGTGTGTGTTTCACCATCATTGCACCAGCATTGTACTGTCTACTATTGTTAGTTGAAAGGTTGTGTATGTTTCACCATCATTGCACCAGCATTGTACTGTCTACTATTGTTAGTGGACAGGTTGTGTGTGTTTCACCATCATTGCACCAGCATTGTACTGTCTTCTATTGTTATTTGAAAGGTTGTATATGTTTCACCATCATTGCACCAGCATTGTACTGTCTACTATTGTTAAATGAAAGGTTGTGTATGTTTCAGCATCATTGCACCAGCATTGTACTGTCTACTATTGTGAGTTGACAGTCTGTGTGTGTCTCCCCATCATTGCACCAGCATTGCACTGTCCACTATTGTTAGATGGAAGGCTGAAAGGTTCTGTGTGTTTCACCATTATTGCACTAGCATTGTACTGTCTACTATTGTGAGCTGAAAGGTTGTGTATATTTCACTATCATTGCACCAGCATCATACTGTCTATTCTTGTTAGTTGACTGTTTATCAGAAGCAGATACAAATTATAATAAGTGCCAAGACGGTGAATAAAACAAAAACTTTCATCATCTTGCTGAGACAACACATATACGCAGGTATACACAATATTATACACAAAAATGTAGAAATTTAGCGTACTTCTACGGGGCAAACATAAACGTAAGCATCTGAGGTGTAAATGTAAGTTCTGCGAGGAAACCCCTTTGTGGATGATCTAACCCTGTTTTCTGGTGAGTAAGTGTGTAGGACCCCATCTGGTCACAAACTGGGCACCCCTCACGGAGGGTTCACTGACAGAATATTGGTGTAAAAATATAGAATGAAAAAGAAAAGATGAAAAAATATAGAATGCAAAAATATCGATGAAAAATATAGAAGGAAAAAATATCGACTCCCTATACCTAAACAGGTAAGTACAAAAATATCGGGAAAAAATGTTGATGTAAAAAATATATCAAGAAATAGCGATAGTTATGACTAAACGTGCTTAGCGTTTTTTTTTTATCGCTGCCTATCACTGGATATTTTAGCGGAGAAAACATGCTATTAGCAGCGTTTTTCTCCATTGTGCTAAAATATCCAGCGATAGCGGCGAAATGCGAGAATATCACTGGAAATCCAGCAATATTCTTGCATTAACGCTAAGGGGACTTAATCTGATAATCCACCCCCCATTGACTATACAGATAAGTCAAGTTTTTATCAAGCGTTAGATTATAGCGATAATCGCGCTTAGCGTGATTTTTTGTATCGCTTCGCCTGTCTTGCTAATAGCCTATAGCTGTGTTAGCGACTGTTTTCAATAGCTAACAGTTCGGGTACGCCCACTTTGCATGTCATTAGCGATAAATATCGCTGATATGCAAAGTGGGCCCCAAACCGGTCGCTATCGCCTAAAATCTGTCGCTAACTGCTGTTAGCGACAGCTTGCTAATAGGGCAAAAAAAAATTGCCGCTTTAGCAGCAAAAAGTGCTGCTAAAGTGGCGATATGGCCCTTGCTAATATGCCCGATTGTTGTACAAAAAAATCGATTTATATATATATTCACAGAAAGAAACATAGGTTTCAAGGACGTTATTCTTAGAAATTAACATTTAAAAAACATTAGAAATTAATTGAAAAAAAACATAGGTATCAGAGAGGTTATGGGTATTTGGACATTTCACTACTACAAAACCCGAGAAATGTGGCCAATATAGTTAGTGGTGCTAGCTTTAACTTGCGCCCCCACAATGCATTGCTGATGACGTCACATATTAAATCACTCATGACATGGTCAGTGACATCACTGGTGACATCATTGATGACATCTCAAATTACATCACTGATGGCATCATCCATGTGATAAATGTATGCACCTCCTCACTCCCTAATATAAGATCTGAAACACCCACTCTAAAATACAGACTACCATTTTTGAAACCATACACAAACCAATAGCACTTACTAAATACCCACTGACTGACACAGGGAAACCTGCTCTCGCGTCATTGAAGCAAAGCAGGATTGCTTTTAAGCAAGGGGAGCTGCATGTCAGTAGCTTCCCTTGCTCAAAGGCAATTCCGGCTTCCGCAAGAGGTAGGGTGCTGGCGGGACCGTGGGGACATTGAGGCTCCCCCCACAGTCCCCAAAGTTAAGGGCAGGCCCCAGGGGATGGGGTCCCCAGGGCAAATATGAAATAATTGAAGGGGTTAAATTTTTTTTTGTTTTGAGTTTGGAGTCACGGTTCAAACACAGCTCTCAGCGCAGCCCCCTGTGTAATCGCAATTGGTTTGCGAATCCACCTAAATAAATAATTAAGTAGTATATAATGTAGAAGGTAGTATTTCTGAAGTTCTTTAAAAAAATACTGTGATTGAAGTTAATAACAAGATTACAGTTGTTAAAAATATATAAAATTAAAAAATATTAGTTACATTTGAAAAGTGTGTTGCGTTGTAGTGCATTGAGTTTGTGCTTTTGTTTTGTGAATTTGCGCTGGGTGCGCAAATCCCCCCAAAAATAAAAAAAATTGCATGTATATAAAAAAAAATGTGTTAAGTTATAGGTTGGCTCTAAAAAGAGCCCTTGCTTTCATTATGAGTTTGTTGTAGCTACATGTAAGTGCAGATGCAAAGCATTAGGTTGTTGAGAAAGACTCTGTTTCCCTGATCGGTAAAGTGTACTCCATCACTCCTGTAGATGCCATCCATATCAAAACGTAGATTGCTGTTATATATGGAGCCCATCCTATGGTCTTTGAGGTAAGCAGAAACAGCTTTATTGACATTCATTGTAGCTTTTTCAATCTGTGTACAGAATTGATTGGACCAGTTCAATTTCTGTCTTTGGCATATGTTAGAGTGTACAAAGACAGTTTTAGGGAAAAGCAACATCAACTCTGCAAAGGTGTCCTTCATTAGCATTTCCAGACCCACCCCAGTCAATGTGCCTAGTTCATTGCCACCACAGTGCACATTCATGAGGTGCCACTTTAATACTCTCTGTGCAATCCATTTAATATCCACATTTTGCACAGTTAAGTCTTTGTCAATACCTCTGCATTATGCATACATTTTGCACCAGAAAATGTAGCTGTGCCCAACAATACACATTGTTAACATCATTAAGGGATGTCTGGAAGCAATGAAAAGATGTCTGTAGATGAGGTAGTATTTTGGTAACATGAGAGGTATGTAAAATAGTGGACAAGATGCTGTTTTAAAAAAAGTAGATAATTGATTGGCTGTGTATTCAAAAACAGGGTGCATGTTATTCTCTTCAAAAAGCATGTTTCTTAGTGGTTAGTAAAACATGTTTGAAAGGTACAGTGGAAAGGATAAAGTCATAGTTTGCAAAGTCAACCACACCTGTGTGGTGAACTTGAAAATATGGTAAACTTGTGAGCTGTCAGTTAAATTGAATGTTCCATGAACTGTTACTATGGAAACTGGAATTAAGCAGAAAGGGGTTGAATTGAAGCTTTACTGTGGACTTAAAATGTGAAATTATAATTTATATATAACTGAAATGTTATTAAAGATTCTGTATAGTAAGATGTGTATTTTGGAAGATGGATTAGTGATTATGGAAGTTTGTTTTAGTGTGTGGATATGTACATTTGTAGAATACCATATCATTTTAGCTTTTGGTTTACATTCCGAGGTGTAGTCTGTCAAGTTTTAAGGTGTGCATGGATTTCTTTCCCAAGTATGTTTCTACTTGTATATATATTTTCATACGTCTTATATATGTGAAGGTGCATTATGTATAACAACGAGCTGTTGTTGCTTTTTTGTGCTAAGGTCAAGACTGTAATGACTAGTAGAATGGTGAAGATGCAGCAAACAAAGATAACACCTTATGCTCCCATAAGGTGTTATTAATTAGGCTTCCTTTTTTTATTCGGTAGAAAGGTATAGTTGAATAATGCCACATAAAGTTAGATAGAATGGTGAAGATGCAGCACAAAATTGTGTTTTGAAAGATGCTCACTGTTAGAACTGGGTGTCTCTAGTTGGCAGAGGTAGGTACCACTGTCCAAATAGGGAACCTTTGTAGTAAATAAAATAATTACCCTGTCGGAATTTCTATACTTAAACAAAAGGTCATGCATATAATGAGAGGCAGAGTCTGTGGTGTCCGATTCAAAAGGGCTTTATTTCAGTAACTCGAGTTAAGGGAGAATCGGGTTCCATCACCACTAAGGTTCAGGAAGGATCGTCATCTGAACTTTATTCACAGAGTACATTATTTATACTTTAAACATACATTAACTTGCATAGAGGTGGCGAAGCGCTCCAGGTGGAGCAAGTGAAAGAGAGATAAGAGCACATGGGCGTGCAAAAGGGCGTGTAAGAAGGCGTACACGTGGGTGTTCCCTTGATGAGTCATAGGTGTGTCATAGGTGGGTGGATACATGGGGGGGTGTGCGTGGTCAGCTGGAACCTTTACCCTACTTGTGTGCGCAACTTGGTCATGACGTGGAATTGACGTGTAACTGGGGGAAGCTGGGGGGGAGCTGACTTTCGTGCTAGTAGAGAAGCCTTGAGTGTCAGAACGACCTGCACTTCTGGTATTATCTGATATCTCGAGTTTGGAGGATGTATTATCTGAATTAAAGGTCGCTCGAGCAAAGGCTGCTCATCACTAAATGTTAGTGTATGAATATATTTCTTCGTGCATTGCGTGGGGCCATGGGCCTTCTATGGATGTGAGTTCTGCAAATCACTTGGATGGAGACAGAAAGGCTAGGCCCTATCTTCTGCAGGCGGGTTATGTTTACCTTCTTCATTAAGCAGGAATGTGTTTCTGTGGAGCAGAGCAGATAACTGTAAGCAAAATACTGTCTTGGCAGGCCGGGCTGGGCACCTCTCGGCTGAGCAGGAAGTATGTGAGAGTTCAGGGATACATAGCTAAACTGCAGCTTTCAGAGTGTCTGGGAGGCTTGGAGCCTGAATTCGGGTCCTGGCTCGGCTGAGCCACAAAAACGAGTATAAACGTGCACCATGCAAATACATTGGCAACATGGGCAACATAGCCCTCAATGCAGAATTGACGTGGCAGGCTTGGTAACTGACATACTAATGTTGGACAGAAATGCAGAGGCATTAATATTACAGGCATGACAGGGAAATCGCATGGTGACATGGACATACATAGGGTACATGCAGGGGACACATTGGCCACGTAAAATTTCTATTACCTCATTCCCTCCTTGTCCCCTACTGTGCCCTTTAGGACACATCTATATTCATGAGACCGTATATTTGATCATACAGCATTATTTGTTCGTCTTTCTTCTTTTGTATACGTGGATGGGGAATACAGGCAGTGGCACACAAGCCGCAAATCGCTGGGCCACATTGCAGACAGAGACAGCAAATGAATATCATAAGCAGTATCACTCCTAGGAATGACAACACTTTCCATCCCCATGCTGATATTACACTCCAGAGCCAACCGGACCAAGTCCATGTGCCTGGGTTTTGATGTATCTCGTGAGCTATCTTGTGGAGCCGTGTTATTGCTGCATATACGGATGGCGCGTTATTAGGAATAAACACACAACAACTGGAGCCGATCACTCTACAAGCCCCACCCCTATCTGCCAGGATGACGTCAAGAACAAGGCGGTTCTGAAGAACAACAAGTCTCATAGCAGACTGCTCCTCTGTCAGGTTTGCCAGAGCGGCTGCAGTCTCATTCACTACTGCTTCTAGAGTTCTTGTTAACCTGCGTATTAGTTTACTGTTTTGGACGGGACCTATGAAGAAAAAGAATCCTCTGTTGAAATCTGTATATTGCTCCCAAGCTGTCTCAGTCTGATCAATCACTGGGGAATCGTTCTCCCTCTTGTGTCTGACATGCTCTAATCGTGAATCTCGATGATCATGGGATGGGCCTAGAAAGACGGGTGGCAGCAGGAACGCTATATAACATGTCCCACCTCAGTCTAAGGGCAGACATACATAGGCTGTTTGACCGCAAATGAAATAGGAATGGCGGGAAGCTTTGAAAGTAGACTTTCCTTTATCATTGAACTCAACTACAGTATTACAATCAAAGTGTCCCAAATGTACTGATCCTTTCTTTCTAACGCACAATTCACCTTTTACTGGTAGGACTGATATGAACGGGGGACCTACATTTTTCTCGGACTGGACATTCAGAATCATAAAGTTAAGGGAAGCATTTCCTTGCTCATACACTTCATTTTCTAGATCGGTCCCTTTCTTTTGGGGAAGACCATCTTCGTCTGGAAAAAATGCCTCATTCATTACTTTATTCAAATCTCCCCAGATCCAGTCGTTCTGGGAATCTGTAAACTTTCTGTCTTGTGATGACATTAAAGCAAACCATCCTCCACAGGAACCATTGTGTGAGAACGGGAAAGGAAAAAGGGGCAGAACTCCCTTCGTTTTATGATAAGGTGGGAGTCGGCCACATACCCAGCAATTCGTTACATTGCTGGTCTGATGAGAATGGTGCAACATTCGAATAACGGTATTGTTGCGCAGGGCTAGTCGATATGACAGTTCATGGGGTGGCAGATCACTAAATGTGTGCTCTACAGTGTTATTAAAGGAAGAGTGTATACGTGAGGCAATAGGAGGAAAGAAAACATGTAGTGCCAAGCTGATACATATTATAGTGATGCTCAGAAGAAACATAAAAATCAGAGTTACTATACATCTACTGCGTAATATCTTGCAGTACTTTTCTTTCTTTTCTCTCTTTCTACTATTCTGGTCTACGATCTTATACATGTCAGGAACCTGTCTAACCGATTCACCACCGAGTGGACTTAAACAATTAAACGCTGTTTGACTTACTAGACCGTAACTTAGACCTATACTCCTGTTGCGGAGTCTTTTCTAGCAAAGGGGGCTTTGAGTCATTATTGTCGGGGCAGTCTTTAGGTTTGATCAAAGTTCCGGAATCTCCAAAGAATTTTTTAGTATGCTGGGCGTGGATCCAACCTTTACGTCCCTCGACCTTGACAGCAGTCCTCGTGGTAAGCAGTACTAACTTTGGTGTTCTCCAGCGGGGCTCAAGAGAGCTTGAACGATCAAAGTTCCGAATAAACACCATATCCCCAGGGAGGATGGCATGTTCTTTGACTTGGGTGTTGTTGGGGAAGGCGGCAGCAACCTGTGAACGACAAGAGAGTAGTGCAGACATCAAGGAAGCCAGGTAATCTGTCAGCATTTTACTGTCAACATCAGTAATTTTCTTTGGCATAGGCGTACCCCACATATTCGGTGGTCTACCAAAAACCACTTCGTAAGGAGATAGGCCTGTTCTGGAATGAGCTACCATACACATGTAAAAGAGGGCAACCGGCAAGGCTACCATCCAATCCACGCCTTTTTCTGCACAGACTTTCGCTAATTTTGTCTTAAGTGTCTGATTATGACGCTCTACAAGTCCAGCTGCCTCTGGGTGTCGCACACAATGAAATTTCCATTGGTAACCTAACAGAAGGGACGCTTGTTTCATTAATTCAGAAGAGAATGGCTGACCGTTGTCTGAGTACACGACACGGGGCAATCCGTACCGTGGGAAAAATTCTCGTACCAATTGCCTGACGGTGGTCACAGCAGTGTAATCTGGGACTGGGTACGCTTCTGTCCATCTAGATAGTGCACATACAACCACCAGGACATACTTGTAACCTCTACATCTGTCCATCTGGATACAATCCATCTGGAGGACTTCAAAAGGATGGTCAGGAGGATGAAATCCACCTTGTTCCACCGGAATGCCTTTGCCTGGATTGAACTGGCAACAGATCATACAGGTACGTACTTTCTGTTTCGCTGCTACACGCAGATGCTTGTTATACAAGATATTCTGTAAGCTGTCTAGCATTGCCTTTTCTCCTAAGTGTGCTGGACTATGTGCTGTGTTTATGATGACTTGTACCATAGAGTCTGGGAGAAACTATGTAGCTTTGCCTTTAGTCATCCAACGCTGATCAGTCTGGACCCCTCCTTGTTCAGTCCATTTCTTTATTTTGTCTGGAGTGGCATGTGTCTGTATGTCGAGTACATCTTGTGAGGGATCCCTGACTGTCATGCTGTTTGTCAGTGATGGTACTTTTGTATTTGTCATGTCCGTTGGTGTCTGTGCTGTAAGTTTAGCTGTTCGGTCTGCCAGGTCGTTACCCTGGGAAATGGTGTCTGTAACTTTCGTGTGTGCTTTGCATTTCAGGATGGCTATGGCTGTAGGTAAATGTATCGCTTCTAACAGAGCCTGAATAAGGGGACCATGCTGAATCTTAGCCCCATGAGAGGTCAGGAAACCTCTCTCCTTCCATAACACTCCGAAGTCATGAACAACCCCGAAGGCATACTGTGAATCTGTATATGTTTCACCATCATTGCACCAGCATTGTACTGTCTACTATTGTTAAATGAAAGGTTGTGTATGTTTCAGCATCATTGCACCAGCATTGTACTGTCTACTATTGTGAGTTGACAGTCTGTGTGTGTCTCCCCATCATTGCACCAGCATTGCTCTGTCCACTATTGTTAGATGGAAGGCTGAAAGGTTCTGTGTGTTTCACCATTATTGCACTAGCATTGTACTGTCTACTATTGTGAGCTGAAAGGTTGTGTATATTTCACTATCATTGCACCAGCATCATACTGTCTATTCTTGTTAGTTGACTGTTTATCAGAAGCAGATACAAATTATAATAAGTGCCAAGACGGTGAATAAAACAAAAACTTTCATCATCTTGCTGAGACAACACATATACGCAGGTATACACAATATTATACACAAAAATGTAGAAATTTAGCGTACTTCTACGGGGCAAACATAAACGTAAGCATCTGAGGTGTAAATGTAAGTTCTGCGAGGAAACCCCTTTGTGGATGATCTAACCCTGTTTTCTGGTGAGTAAGTGTGTAGGACCCCATCTGGTCACAAACTGGGCACCCCTCACGGAGGGTTCACTGACAGAATATTGGTGTAAAAATATAGAATGAAAAAGAAAAGATGAAAAAATATAGAATGCAAAAATATCGATGAAAAATATAGAAGGAAAAAATATCGACTCCCTATACCTAAACAGGTAAGTACAAAAATATCGGGAAAAAATGTTGATGTAAAAAATATATCAAGAAATAGCGATAGTTATGACTAAACGTGCTTAGCGTTTTTTTTTATCGCTGCCTATCACTGGATATTTTAGCGGAGAAAAGATGCTATTAGCAGCGTTTTTCTCCATTGTGCTAAAATATCCAGCGATAGCGGCGAAATGCGAGAATATCACTGGAAATCCAGCAATATTCTTGCATTAACGCTAAGGGGACTTAATCTGATAATCCAACCCCCATTGACTATACAGATAAGTCAAGTTTTTATCAAGCGTTAGATTATAGCGATAATCGCGCTTAGCGTGATTTTTTTTATCGCTTCGCCTGTCTTGCTAATAGCCTATAGCTGTGTTAGCGACTGTTTTCAATAGCTAACAGTTCGGGTACGCCCACTTTGCATGTCATTAGCGATAAATATCGCTGATATGCAAAGTGGGCCCCAAACCGGTCGCTATCGCCTAAAATCTGTCGCTAACTGCTGTTAGCGACAGCTTGCTAATAGGGCAAAAAAAATTGCCGCTTTAGCAGCAAAAAGTGCTGCTAAAGTGGCGATATGGCCCTTGCTAATATGCCCGATTGTTGTACAAAAAAATCAATTTATATATATATTCACAGAAAAAAACATAGGTTTCAGGGAAGTTATTCTTAGAAATTAACATTTAAAAAACATTAGAAATTAATTGAAAAAAAACATAGGTATCAGAGAGGTTATGGGTATTTGGACATTTCACTACTACAAAACCCGAGAAATGTGGCCAATATAGTTAGTGGTGCTAGCTTTAACTTGCGCCCCCACAATGCATTGCTGATGACGTCACATATTAAATCACTCATGAAATGGTCAGTGACATCACTGGTGACATCATTGATGACATCTCAAATTACATCACTGATGACATCATCCATGTGATAAATGTATGCACCTCCTCACTCCCTAATATAAGATCTGAAACACCCACTCTAAAATACAGACTACCATTTTTGAAACCATACACAAACCAATAGCACTTACTAAATACCCAATGACTGACACAGGGAAACCTGCTCTCGCGTCATTGAAGCAAAGCAGGATTGCTTTTAAGCAAGGGGAGCTGCATGTCAGTAGCTTCCCTTGCTCAAAGGCAATTCCGGCTTCTGCAAGAGGTAGGGCGCTGGCGGGACCGTGGGGACATTGAGGCTCCCCCCACAGTCCCCAAAGTTAAGGGCAGGCCCCAGGGGATGGGGTCCCCAGGGCAAATATGAAATAATTGAAGGGGTTAAATTTTTTTTTGTTTTGAGTTTGGAGTCACGGTTCAAACACAGCTCTCAGCGCAGCCCCCTGTGTAATCGCAATTGGTTTGCGAATCCACCAAAATAAATAATTAAGTAGTATATAATGTAGAAGGTAGTATTTCTGAAGTTCTTTAAAAAAATACTGTGATTGAAGTTAATAACAAGTTTACAGTTGTTAAAAATATATAAAATTAAAAAATATTAGTTACATTTGAAAAGTGTGTTGCGTTGTAGTGCATTGAGTTTGTGCTTTTGTTTTGTGAATTTGCGCTGGGTGCGCAAATCCCCCCAAAAATAAAAAAAATTGCATGTGTATAAAAAAAATGTGTTAAGTTATAGGTTGGCTCTAAAAAGAGCCCTTGCTTTCATTATGAGTTTGTTGTAGCTACATGTAAGTGCAGATGCAAAGCATTAGGTTGTTGAGAAAGACTCTGTTTCCCTGATCTGTAAAGTGTACTCCATCACTCCTGTAGATGCCATCCATATCAAAACGTAGATTGCTGTTATATATGGAGCCCATCCTATGGTCTTTGAGGTAAGCAGAAACAGCTTTATTGACATTCATTGTAGCTTTTTCAATCTGTGTACAGAATTGATTGGACCAGTTCAATTTCTGTCTTTGGCATATGTTAGAGTGTACAAAGACAGTTTTAGGGAAAAGCAACATCAACTCTGCAAAGGTGTCCTTCATTAGCATTTCCAGACCCACCCCAGTCAATGTGCCTAGGTCATTGCCACCACAGTGCACATTCATGAGGTGCCACTTTAATACTCTCTGTGCAATCCATTTAATATCCACATTTTGCACAGTTAAGTCTTTGTCAATACCTCTGCATTATGCATACATTTTGCACCAGAAAATGTAGCTGTGCCCAACAATACACACTGTTAACATCATTAAGGGATGTCTGGAAGCAATGAAAAGATGTCTGTAGATGAGGTAGTATTTTGGTAACATGAGAGGTATGTAAAATAGTGGACAAGATGCTGTTTTAAAAAAAGTAGATAATTGATTGGCTGTGTATTCAAAAACAGGGTGCATGTTATTCTCTTCAAAAAGCATGTTTCTTATTGGTTAGTAAAAAATGTTTGAAAGGTACAGTGGAAAGGATAAAGTCATAGTTTGCAAAGTCAACCACACCTGCTGTTTGCATTTGCAACATTGTGTGGTGAACTTGAAAATATGGTAAACTTGTGAGCTGTCAGTTAAATTGAATGTTCCATGAACTGTTACTATGGAAACTGGAATTAAGCAGAAAGGGGTTGAATTGAAGCTTTACTGTGGACTTAAAATGTGAAATTATAATTTATATATGACTGAAATGTTATTAAATATTCTGTATAGTAAGATGTGTATTTTGGAAGATGGATTAGTGATTATGGAAGTTTGTTTTAGTGTGTGGATATGTACATTTGTAGAATACCATATAATTTTAGCTTTTGGTTTACATTCCGAGGTGTAGTCTGTCAAGTTTTAAGGTGTGCATGGATTTCTTTCCCAAGTATGTTTCTACTTGTATATATATTTTCATATGTCTTATATATGTGAAGGTGCATTATGTATAACAACGAGCTGTTGTTGCTTTTTTTGTGCTAAGGTCAAGACTGTAAGGACTAGTAGAATGGTGAAGATGCAGCAAACAAAGATAACACCTTATGCTCCCATAAGGTGTTATTAATTAGGCTTCCTTTTTTTATTCGGTAGAAAGGTATAGTTGAATAATGCCACATGAAGTTAGATAGAATGGTGAAGATGCAGCACAAAATTGTGTTTTGAAAGATGCTCACTGTTAGAACTGGGTGTCTCTAGTTGGCAGAGGTAGGTACCACTGTCCAAATAGGGAACCTTTGTGGTAAATAAAATAATTACCCTGTCGGAATTTCTATACTTAAACAAAAGGTCATGCATATAATGAGAGGCAGAGTCCGTGGTGTCCGATTCAAAAGGGCTTTATTTCAGTAACTCGAGTTAAGGGAGAATCAGGTTCCATCACCACTAAGGTTCAGGAAGGATCGTCATCTGAACTTTATTCACAGAGTACATTATTTATACTTTAAACATACATTAACTTGCATAGAGAAGGCGGAGCGCTCCAGGTGGAGCAAGTGAAAGAGAGATAAGAGCACATGGGCGTGCAAAAGGGCGTGTAAGAAGGCGTACACGTGGGTGTTCCCTTGATGAGTCATAGGTGTGTCATAGGTGGGTGGATACATGGGGGGGTCTGCGTGGTCAGTTGGAACCTTTACCCTACTTGTGTGCGCAACTTGGTCATGACGTGGAATTGACGTGTAACTGGGGGAAGCTGGGGGGGGAGCTGACTTTCGTGCTAGTAGAGAAGCCTTGAGTGTCAGAACGACCTGCACTTCTGGTATTATCTGATATCTCGAGTTTGGAGGATGTATTATCTGAATTAAAGGTCGCTCGAGCAAAGGCTGCTCATCACTAAATGTTAGTGTATGAATATATTTCTTCGTGCATTGCGTGGGGCCATGGGACTTCTATGGATGTGAGTTCTGCAAATCACTTGGATGGAGACAGAAAGGCTAGGCCCTATCTTCTGCAGGCGGGTTATGTTTACCTTCTTCATTAAGCAGGAATGTGTTTCTGTGGAGCAGAGCAGATAACTGTAAGCAAAATACTGTTTTGGCAGGCCGGGCTGGGCACCTCTCGGCTGAGCAGGAAGTATGTGAGAGTTCAGGGATACATAGCTAAACTGCAGCTTTCAGAGTGTCTGGGAGGCTTGGAGCCTGAATTCGGGTCCTGGCTCGACTCAGCCACAAAAACGAGTATAAACGTGCACCATGCAAATACATTGGCAACATGGGCAACATAGGCCTCAATGCAGAATTGACGTAGCATGCTTGGTAACTGACATACTAATGTTGGACGGAAATGCAGAGGCATTAATATTACCGGCATGACAGGGAAATCGCATGGTGACATGGACATACATAGGGTACATGCAGGAGACACATTGGCCACGTAAAATTTCTATTACCTCATTCCCTCCTTGTCCCCTACTGTGCCCTTTAGGACACATCTATATTCATGAGACCGTATATTTGATCATACAGCATCATTTGTTCGTCTTTCTTTTGTATACGTGGATGGGGAATACAGGCAGTGGCACACAAGCCGCAAATCGCTGGGCCACATTGCAGACAGAGACAGCAAATGAATATCATAAGCAGTATCACTCCTAGGAATGACAACACTTTCCATCCCCATGCTGATATTACACTCCAGAGCCAACCGGACCAAGTCCAAGTGCCTGGGTTTTGATGTATCTCGTGAGCTATCTTGTGGAGCCGTGTTATTGCTGCATATACGGATGGCGCGTTATTAGGAATAAACACACAACAACTGGAGCCGATCACTCTACAAGCCCCGCCCCTATCTGCCAGGATGACGTCAAGAACAAGGCGGTTCTGTAGAACAACAAGTCTCATAGCAGACTGCTCCTCTGTCAGGTTCGCCAGAGCGGCTGCAGTCTCATTCACTACTGCTTCTAGAGTTCTTGTTAACCTGCGTATTAGTTTACTGTTTTGGACGGGACCTATGAAGAAAAAGAATCCTCTGTTGAAATCTGTATATTGCTCCCAAGCTGTCTCAGTCTGATCAATCACTGGGGAATCGTTCTCCCTCTTGTGTCTGACATGCTCTAATCGTGAATCTCGATGATCATGGGATGGGCCTAGAAAGACGGGTGGCAGCAGGAACGCTATATATCATGTCCCACCCCAGTCTAAGGGCAGACATACATAGGCTGTTTGACCGCAAATGAAATAGGAATGGCGGGAAGCTTTGAAAGTAGACTTTCCTTTATCATTGAACTCAACTACAGTATTACAATCAAAGTGTCCCAAATGTACTGATCCTTTCTTTCTAACGCACAATTCACCTTTTACTGGTAGGACTGATATGAACGGCGGACCTACATTTTTCTCGGACTGGACATTCAGAATCATAAAGTTAAGGGAAGCATTTCCTTGCTCATACACTTCATTTTCTAGATCGGTCCCTTTCTTTTGGGGAAGACCATCTTCGTCTGGAAAAAATGCCTCATTCATTACTTTATTCAAATCTCCCCAGATCCAGTCGTTCTGGGAATCTGTAAACTTTCTGTCTTGTGATGACATTAAAGCAAACCATGCTCCACAGGAACCATTGTGTGAGAACGGGAAAGGAAAAAGGGGCAGAACTCCCTTCGTTTTCTGATAAGGTGGGAGTCGGCCACATACCCAGCAATTCGTTACATTGCTGGTCTGATGAGAATGGTGCAACATTCGAATAACGGTATTGTTGCGCAGGGCTAGTCGATATGACAGTTCATGGGGTGGCAGATCACTAAATGTGTGCTCTACAGTGTTATTAAAGGAAGAGTGTATACGTGAGGCAATAGGAGGAAAGAAAACATGTAGTGCCAAGCTGATACATATTATAGTGATGCTCAGAAGAAACATAAAAATCAGAGTTACTATACATCTACTGCGTAATATCTTGCAGTACTTTTCTTTCTTTTCTCTCTTTCTACTATTCTGGTCTACGATCTTATACATGTCAGGAACCTGTCTAACCGATTCACCACCGAGTGGACTTAAACAATTAAACGCTGTTTGACTTACTAGACCGTAACTTAGACCTATACTCCTGTTGCGGAGTCTTTTCTAGCAAAGGGGGCTTTGAGTCATTATTGTCGGGCAGTCTTTAGGTTTGATCAAAGTTCCGGAATCTCCAAAGAATTTTTTAGTATGCTGGGCGTGGATCCAACCTTTACGTCCCTCGACCTTGACAGCAGTCCTCGTGGTAAGCAGTACTAACTTTGGTGTTCTTCAGCGGGGCTCAAGAGAGCTTGAACGATCAAAGTTCCGAATAAACACCATATCCCCAGGGACAATGGCATGTTCTTTGACTTGGGTGTTGTTGGGGAAGGCGGCAGCAACCTGTGAACGACAAGAGAGTAGTGCAGACATCAAGGAAGCCAGGTAATCTGTCAGCATTTTACTGTCAACATCAGTAATTTTCTTTGGCATAGGCGTACCCCACATATTTGGTGGTCTACCAAAAACCACTTCGTAAGGAGATAGGCCTGTTCTGGAATGAGCTACCATACACATGTAAAAGAGGGCAACCGGCAAGGCTACCATCCAATCCACGCCTTTTTCTGCACAGACTTTCGCTAATTTTGTCTTAAGTGTCTGATTATGACGCTCTACAAGTCCAGCTGCCTCTGGGTGTCGCACACAATGAAATTTCCATTGGTAACCTAGCAGAAGGGACACTTGTTTCATTAATTCAGAAGAGAATGGCTGACCGTTGTCTGAGTACACGACACGGGGCAATCCGTACCGTGGGAAAAATTCTCGTACCAATTGCCTGACGGTGGTCACAGCAGTGTAATCTGGGACTGGGTA
The DNA here is from genome assembly GCF_964263255.1 of Lissotriton vulgaris. Taxonomy (NCBI): domain Eukaryota; kingdom Metazoa; phylum Chordata; class Amphibia; order Caudata; family Salamandridae; genus Lissotriton; species Lissotriton vulgaris. Next base: position 2,134,618,593 of record NC_141691.1, on the reverse strand, counting down.
CGCTTCTGTCCATCTAGATAGTGCACATACAACCACCAGGACATACTTGTAACCTCTACATCTGTCCATCTGGATACAATCCATCTGGAGGACTTCAAAAGGATGGTCAGGAGGATGAAATCCACCTTGTTCCACCGGAATGCCTTTGCCTGGATTGAACTGGCAACAGATCATACAGGTACGTACTTTCTGTTTCGCTGCTACACGCAGATGCTTGTTATACAAGATATTCTGTAAGCTGTCTAGCATTGCCTTTTCTCCTAAGTGTGCTGGACTATGTGCTGTGTTTATGATGACTTGTACCATAGAGTCTGGGAGAAACCATGTAGCTTTGCCTTTAGTCATCCAACGCGGATCAGTCTGGACCCCTCCTTGTTCAGTCCATTTCTTTATTTTGTCTGGAGTGGCATGTGTCTGTATGTCGAGTACATCTTGTGAGGGATCCCTGACTGTCATGCTGTTTGTCAGTGATGGTACTTTTGTCTTTGTCATGTCCGTTGGTGTCTGTGCTGTAAGTTTAGCTGTTCGGTCTGCCAGGTCGTTACCCTGGGAAATGGTGTCTGTAACTTTTGTGTGTGCTTTGCATTTCAGGATGGCTATGGCTGTAGGTAAATGTATCGCTTCTAACAGAGCCTGAATAAGGGGACCATGCTGAATTTTAGCCCCATGAGAGGTCAGGAAACCTCTCTCCTTCCATAACACTCCGAAGTCATGAACAACCCCGAAGGCATACTGTGAATCTGTATATATGTTAACTTTCAAGTTCTTGGTTCGTATGCAGGCTTGTGTCAGAGCGATAAGCTCTGTTGCTTGTGCTGACAGTGTGTCTATTCTATGTGTCTCTAGGACTTCAGTATCAGTGGTCACAGCATATGCGGCCACTAACTCTCCTTTGCTTGTTCTCATGCATGAACCATCTACATAAAGTGTCAGGTCAGGGTCTGACAGTGCAATATCTGTCAGGTCTTGTCTTGGTTTCGTCACTGTATTAATTACTTCCACACAGTCATGTGGTGCAGTGTCTACTGTGCTTGAGGGCAAGAGTGTAGCAGGGTTGAGAATATTGCATTGTCTGATCTCTATGTTTGGCTGAAATAACGTCAGTTCGTATCCTGTCAGTCTTGCTACAGTCAAGTGCTGAGTCTGTGTCCTCTTCAAGAGAACTTCCACTGCATGTGGAACCTGCACTGTCAGGGGGTGTCCTAACACTATGGAATCACTCTGTCTTATAGCTAGGGCTGTTGCTGCAACTGATTTTAGGCACGCAGGCAGAGCCTGGGCCACTGGATCCAATGTACTAGAAAAATAAGCACAAGGCTTGTGTTTTCCTGCTTGATCTTGTGTAAGGACAGATAATGCTGTTCCATCTCGTTCAGTGACAAAAAGCGTGAAAGGTTTGCTGTAGCAAGGAGTCGCTAAAACTGGTGCTTGACATAAGGCTTTTTTCAATTCTTCAAATGCCAGGGTATGTTCTTGTGTCCAAAGGAGGGCAGTCGAAGACGCTGCCTCCTGTGTTGTCAACTGTATGAGTGGTTTGGCTAGATAGGCATACTGGGGAATCCATTGTCTGCAGTAAGAAGTGAGGCCAATGAAGGCCCGTACTTCCTTTTGTGTCTTGGGCTGTGAAAGGTTAGCAATTAACTGAATACGTTCTTGTGTCAGCTGTCTACCCCTCTTGGACAGCAAGTGTCCAAGGTACACCACTTGCTGTGCACAGAATTGCAACTTTGAAGGGGACACTTTGTGCCCCTTGTCTGCCAGAAAGTGTAAAACTGTCAGTGATGCATGTTCGCAGTCTGGTTCTGTTCGTGCTGTGATCAGGATATCGTTTACATATTGGAGCAGTGCAGTGTTGGTAGGCATGTGAATACTGTCCAGTTGTCTTTTCAATGCTTGGCTGTAAATGCTAGGACTTTCTGTGAATCCTTGAGGAGCTCTCGTAAATTTAAAGCTGCGTCCATTTAAACTGAATCCGAAGAGATATTGGCTCTCTGGATGAATTGGTACACTGAAGAAGGCGTTCTTTAGGTCAATGACAGTAATGAACATTGCCTCAGAATCAATTGCAGCCAGTAATGAAGAAATGTCTGGGACCACTGGGTATTGAGGGACTATACATTTGTTCAGTTCTCGAAGATCAACCACTAGTCTGTAGACTGGTGGTGCATTAGGGTCTGTTCGTTTAAGAATAGGGATGACAGGTGAATTACATATATTCGAATCAGTTTCTACTACCACTCCTTGTGCAATGAGCTTGTCAACAATTTTCAGTAAGGCTACTACGGCGTCAGGTGGTAACTTGTATTGTCGGATTCGTGGCAGTACTACTCCTGGTTTGAGAGTGACACGGTGTGGTGTAATGTGCATGTAACCTACGTCAGTCGGACCTTGTGCCGATAAATGCTGTGGTACATTCTGGAGTCTGTGATCAAAGTCTTCCAACACATAATGTCCTTTAAAATCACGTAAGAACAATCGTACTCCTTCCGGAGAACAACATATAACTGCTCCTAGTTCTTTCAATGTCTTTATACCAAGCAGATTTTCTGGACATGACTTAGTAAGTAACAAGTCTGTGGTACGGGACAATGGACCGACTCCTACGGACCTGCCTTTGACACTTCGTTAACAATAGGCTTTCCTGAAAATCCCAGGGAAACATTCTGTGAGCCTGAAAGGGGTGCCCCTGGAACCTCGTCATGGCTGATGGTAGTTCTGCTCGCCCCTGTGTCAATCAGAAATTTTCTGTCTTTTCCCAATACACTACTATGTACATAGGGACCCTCTTGATCTACAGGAACCTCAATAAGGGGCAAGCCAACTTCCCTCTCTAGGCTGTTTCATGAATACTGTTGGAATTCTGGATAGTCCGACTGTGTGTACTGGTACATTTGCTGGGTGGCCTGTTGTGTGGCAGCTGGTGGTGGGGGTGGAAAATTCGCAACTGTCTGTTGCGTGTTTTGTGGGGTGCTATTCTGTCTAGGAGGATGCGGTCTTTCTTTTGTCTTGCCTGTAGCTATATTGTATTTCATAACAGCACATTCATTTACATAGTGACCTGGTTGCTTGCAATAATTACAGTTCCCTTTAATAGGGGCCGTGCCCTTTTTATTCGAATTAGCTGGTACCGATTGTGCAACCAGTACTTTCATTTTTGTATCTTTTATACGTCTCTTTTCATGATCCTGTTCCTCTCTAATTCTGTTCTGATGATATTGTAACATTTGCAACATTTGGGAAGGGCTGTTTGCTTACCAGGTACTCTCAACCTTCAGTACTCTATTCTTGATCGGGGGTAAGGAATTCTCTACTAATTTGCTCACAAAAAGATGTGGATATGATTCGCTACTTGGCTTAAGGCCACTATTAATAGAAAAACATTTCTCGAATCTAGAAAAAAAATCACTGGTGTCCTCGTCTTGTTTCTGTTTACAGGCTGAAATAGCATCCCAATCTTCCTTTTTAATAACCAATAATCTTGGCAGAACTTGTATCAGGAGTTCAGGTAATGTTTTAGCTTTGTCCCCAAGACCAACACCAGGGTGCCTGTCTTTATCCTCGGCTTCCAATTCTGCCCAACTTAACTTTTTCTCTCCCACCTCCCAGTCTTTCTCTTTAAGCTTTTCGTAAATATCAGCAGGTAACAGTACTTTCAATAATTTAATAATGTCAGCGTACGTGTAATCCCCTGTGCGGAGAATGTCTTTTAATTCACGGTGGAACCCCCCCGGGTCTTTATCATGGCAGGGCAGCATCTTTTTCATTTCCAGTATTTCTAGTTTCGTCAAGGGTGTGTAAACGTATACTCGCTGAAAGTTACCCGCTGCATTTTTGATGGGATGTACCTCTCGTAGGGGGTTCTGTCTGTCTATGTGTAAGCTCTTTCTGTCGTGGTGTGGGGCGGGAATCATGCATGTGGTCAGAGGAGTCAAGTACTTATGTCGTTGGTCCAGAATAACATTAATTAATTCAGTACCTAATGTTGTCCACCTTTCTAGAAGAATGTCGTCCAGTAATTTATACAAGGGACCGGGATCAGAATATTGGCTCTCGTACAACGTGATCAAATGTTGAACCATGTAAATACCAGCCAAACGCTGTTCATTCGGTGGGAGGCTCAAAAATGTCTGGGCCACTACATCACTGTTATATATGTTAGAATTAGACGCCCATTGAACGGCTGACCGGACCAATTCCTGTTCGTGTACAGTGTGGGGTCTCTGGCACTCTACTCATCTTTTCAGTGCGTTTTCAGTAACTTGGAATAGATTCTCGAGGGAATATCTTTCTTTTATAGAATGTCCCTGTTTGCGGTAGTCGAGACACTTGGGCCTGTCAAACTGCCGTGCTTTGCCTACGTAATTTATTTTACCCATTTCCTCAGTTTCGGGCTCAACATCTTCTGATGCTGGATCATTTTTCCCGTCAGACTCTTTCCTGTGTATTTCTAAGATCTCTTTTCATATTTTCCTGTACATGCATTCTGTCTGTCCCTGTTTGTCATGTTTACCGGCAGCTATGTTGTCACTCCAATCCTTCAGACCTCTCTTTACTTCTTTATCTGGTTGGTCCTGTTCCCTGATCAGACAGTTAATCAAAAAACGTAAAATCATGCATTGAACCTCCACCTTTCTTTGTTTCATGGCCTCTTCTATACTGGCGGGTCCCTCCCCTGTTCTAATGAAATGGTATATTTTATCTAAATTTTCCTTCATGCCTGGTAATGTGATCAAATACTCGACAGCGTGTCTTAATCTTAGTGAGTACACGAGCATTGCACCCTCACCTGGTACTGGATCGTGTATACAATGTGAAATAGTTACATTATGCTTAAAGGGTGATGCTGTCATTTGTGGCGTTCGTTGTAGCCCTAACCCTAGCAGTGCTCGTGGCGTTGGCGGTGTTCGCGGCGTTGTTGGTGGCCCCCCCTCCCACTGCCCCTTGTCCTATGTCGTCTTTCACGGCCTGCGGAAACCGCATTTGTAGAAGCTGATCCTGTGATGGGGGCGGAGGGAAGGGAGGGAATTCTGCGTTTACATAGTCCGGAGCGGGCTCTTCTAGATAGGAAGAAATAAAAGCTTAAGCTGCTGTCGGCTTCTGTCTACGTACTCTAAAGGGTACTGGCGGTGGTGGTAACTTACTGGGTACTTCTGAAGGAGTCGCTTTAGCTAGTTCTTCTGTAAGGACGGGAAAAATACCTGCAACGAGGGCATTTCTTTCTCTATCGGCTTGTTCTGCCTTGACAGGTTCCCCCTCCTCCTCCAATTCTTTTTCTCTGGCTTTTTCCGCTGCTTCTTTACTTCTCTCTGCTTTGTGGAACTCTTTCTCTGCTCGCCTATGCGCTTCTTTACGCCATAACTCAATGGCATCTTTCTGGGACGGTCTTACTTTTCTCTTCCATAGTGCTTCCTCTACTTTCATAATGCATTCAGCATCTCATGTTCCTGAGGCAGGCCATCTATACTTCTCTTCTAGATCCTTTGTGTAATCTACCCATGAGTCTAAAAACAGTATGGCATCTAGCCCGTGTTTCTGATACATAAAATGACCAGGTGTGTCTCTAGGCGGGACGGGAACTGCCTCTTCTAATATCCCTTTCCTGGTCCCTAACTGACGTAATTTCGAAAACAGTGGCATGTTGGAACTAACTCAACGAAAACACAATATACACAAAAATAGACTGAAAACAACCATTCGCACTACAACACCAAAACATTACAAACAGATACATTTGACTGGTACATGGGGAAAACATGAACTTGAAAACTTTTAACTTTATGTACTGGCATACAGTACAACCATACCGGTCTCATAAAGAGACACGTCTTTACCACGTCCACCGAAATGGACCCGTCTTTACCATGCCTGCGTACCCAGACACGTCTTTACCGAGCTCAAATGAATAAACCCGTCTTTATGCGTTCCCAATAACGGTACTCACCGGGAAGCAGAACTTGAAGGCCTCGGAAACTCGATACTGCGTGACTGCTGAGCTGCTGCTGCTACTGCTGCGCATGCGCCTTGGAACAGGTGGGCCTCGGGATACCTCGGACCTTGCTCTCTCACGGCTTGGGCTCTGGTTGGGATGGTCCGCAATCCTCACCGCCTCGTGTGGATGCCTGGTCGCAGTCTCCGTCTCCTCCGTGGGCCTGAGGGAGTAGGCAGTAAGTCCCGCTGTCGTGTACACTTGAAGTCCGTCACGGCTGCAGAAGGGGGCAGGGGCTGGACCTACATCACCGGCGTGTGGGGAGGGGGACTAGTGCCTGTTCGGGCGCCAGATTATGTGGTAAATAAAATAATTACCCTGTCGGAATTTCTATACTTAACAAAAGGTCATGCATATAATGAGAGGCAGAGTCCGTGGTGTCCGATTCAAAAGGGCTTTATTTCAGTAACTCGAGTTAAGGGAGAATCGGGTTCCATCACCACTAAGGTTCAGGAAGGATCGTCATCTGAACTTTATTCACAGAGTACATTATTTATACTTTAAACATACATTAACTTGCATAGAGAAGGCGGAGCGCTCCAGGCGGAGCAAGTGAAAGAGAGATAAGAGCACATGGGCGTGCAAAAGGGCGTGTAAGAAGGCGTACACGTGGGTGTTCCCTTGATGAGTCATAGGTGTGTCATAGGTGGGTGGATACATGGGGGGTCTGCGTGGTCAGCTGGAACCTTTACCCTACTTGTGTGCGCAACTTGGTCATTACTTGGAATTGACGTGTAACTGGGGGAAGCTGGGGGGGAGCTGACTTTTGTGCTGGTAGAGAAGCCTTGAGTGTCAGAACGACCTGCACTTCTGGTATTATCTGATATCTCGAGTTTGGAGGATGTATTATCTGAATTAAAGGTCGCTCGAGCAAAGGCTGCTCATCACTAAATGTTAGTGTATGCATATATTTCTTTGTGCATTGCATGGGGCCATGGGCCTTCTATGAATGTGAGTTCTACAAATCACTTGGATGGAGACAGAAAGGCTAGGCCCTATCTTCTGCAGGCGGGTTATGTTTACCTTCTTCATTAAGCAGGAATGTGTTTCTGTGGAGCAGAGCAGATAACTGTAAGCAAAATACTGTCTTGGCAGGCCGGGCTGGGCACCTCTCGGCTGAGCAGGAAGTATGTGAGAGTTCAGGGATACATAGCTAAACTGCAGCTTTCAGAGTGTCTGGGAGGCTTGGAGCCTGAATTCGGGTCCTGGCTCAGCTGAGCCACAAAAACGAGTTTAAACGTGCACCATGCAAATACATTGGCAACATGGGCAACATAGGCCTCAATGCAGAATTGACGTGGCAGGCTTGGTAACTGACATACTAATGTTGGACGGAAATGCAGAGGCATTATTATTACAGGCATGAGAGGGAAATCGCATGGTGACATGGACATACATAGGGTACATGCAGGGGACACATTGGCCACGTAAAATTTCTATTACCTCACCTTGCTTCTACTCAGTGTAAGGAGGAAACCCTCTGAGATAACCCCTGCTCACCCTCTAGGTAGCTTGGCACGATTAGTCAAGGCTAATCAGAAGGCAATTTGTAAAGTATTTGTACCAACACTCACAGTAACACAGTGAAAACACAACAAACTGACTCCAAAACAGTTTAGAAAAATAAAGGTATTTAATCTAAACTACACAAGCCCAAAACGACAAAAATCCAACATACACGGTTCAAGAATATGGTAGCAAAAGAGTTCTTAAGGTTGCGAGAAAAATAATCCACAGTTGCGTGAAAAGTTCACAGTTTCATCACGTTTAGCAAAATTCCAAAAGCAGAAGCTGGTGTGGTGGAAAACAAGCGATGCTTTGCTCCTGATACCTAGGAGAGGTGGTGCGACAACCTTGCTGCGGCAGAGGGAATGTCGCGACGAATCCGGCCTGTAAGGAGGAGGAAGGTCACTTGTATGGATTCCGGTGCGTAGGTTCCTTAGAAAGTTTGTTCTCGCAAAGGCATGATGTGATGATCTCGTAGGGGCTGTGACGATCTCCGGGGTGCCGAAGCGCGATCCAGCGGCGATCTCTCTTTCGCAGCTCCTCGATGCGATGGCTCTGCGACAATGTTCGCAGCGACTTGATGCGGTCTGCAAGTAAGCGGTGTGGCGATCTAACCCTGTGACGACAGGCTCTGCGACGACACTCGCAGCAATGATAGTCTTCCCGCACTGATCTGGTGTGTCCTGCAAACGAAGGATGCAACGTCTCTGGCAGTGGCAACAGGTGCTGCAACGATCTCGGCCTTCGTAGCAGTGGGAATTTCCTCGCACTGTCGGCGATGCGCTCCACAGCGAGTGATGCAATAACTTTTCTGTAGCAAAGTCTTTAAAGCGTGGTTTCCAGCTTCCTAACAAAGGTACAACTTCCAGAGGCACCACACATGGACTAAGCACTCCAGGAAGGACAGAACCCTCTCAGTAGAGCTCATGGGAAGCTGGGGTGAAGTCCTTTTGTTCCTGGGACTTCAAAAACAGGGAGCCAGCTCTTCCCTGGCCCTTGGAGATTCCTTCAAGCAAGGGTACACAGCACAAAGCAAAGTCCTTCCACTCTCCTTGGCAGCAAAGCAACAGCAGGGCAATCCAGCATAGCAACAGCTGGACAATCTTCCTTCTTCAGTTTCAGCTTTCTCCTTGGCAGAGGTTCCTTCTTGATTCCAGGATGATCAAATTTTCTGTAGTCAGGGGTCCTATACTTATACCCCAAAAAGTATTTGTTCTATTTGTGCAGGAGGGCTCTGAGCCCCATCTGAACCAGTTCTGGGTGTTCCTTGAGCACTTTATTTTCTTGGCCTCTCCTTTCCTTTCAGAAAGAGGGGCAGGGTCTTCAGCCGCCCATCAGGAGGTGGAGCCAGCATTATTGAAGGCAGGCACAGCCCTATTCAGGCCCAGGTGCTATCTCCTCCCACCACTCAAGTTGCAAACGCAGTCATTCAGCCTAGGGCGGACTCAGCCAGCCTCCTGGGGAATCCCCAGCCCCTGTCACTCTCAAACCAGACAGTCGATACACAAACAGGCCAAGGCACACAGAAAGGGCAGGCAAGAGAACAGCAACTTTCTAAAAGTGCTGTTCTCAAACACAGGATTTAAAAACAACCTTTCCTAAAAGGTGTGTTATTAAATTCTGAGTTCAGGGATACTAGACTTATATGTCCCATCTTGTTCCTATGGGAAGATATGCTGGTAGCCACTGTAGCCAGCATTCCCCATGATAGCCTATGGAGCAAGAAGGCCTTACAATAGTGAAAAACAAAAATGGCTGTAATACACTATCAGAGCATGTCCCCTGCACCAGTACATGCTCTACCTTTCGCATACACTGCAGCCTGCCCAAGGGGATACCATGGGCCTTCCATAGGGATGACCAATTTGCACAAAAAGGAAAGGTTAGGCCTGGTCAGTGGGGACACTGACCAGGAGGACATGGCAGTTCACAGACTGCACACAGGCACTGCGGTGGCAGGCCTGAGACACCATTTTGGGGCTACTCCAGTGGGTGGCACAATCAGTGCTGCAGGCCCACTAGTAGCATTTGTCATCACCAGCCCTGGCACAACCCATGCACTTTACTAGGGACTTCTTGATGGTACAAATATGTCAATCATGTATATCCAATCATAATAACAATATACACAAGGAGCACTTACACTCTGACACTGATCAGCAGTGGCAGAGTGTCCAAAGCATCTAAACCATCAAAAACGAAGTCCAGCACAGCACCAAAAACACAGGAGGTAGAGGCCAAAAAGACAGGGGAAACCACGCAAAAGATGCCAGGTTTAACACTCACATAAAGTGTTATTAATTAGGCTTTTTTTTACTAGTATGTTGAAAGGTATAGTTGAAAGATGCTGCATAATTTTAGATATAATGGTGAAGATTTAGCACAAAAGTGTGTTTTGAAAGATGCTCATATAAGGTGTTATTAATTAGGTTTTTTGTTTACTAGTCTGTAGAAAGGTATAGTTGTAAGATGCAGCATCATTTTCGATGTTTGGTTGAAATTGTTAGTTTGTTTTTTGAATTTTTATGGTTTGGAGAGTGTTATGTACTCCTTTAATCCCCTAGACGTTACCCTTGTACAAATGGAATCACCAATGTATTTGCGATACAGTGCTTCAGTCACCCAGACATTATCCTTCCACTCTTTCAATCATGCAGGGATTTTTCTTGTAGTTCTGTAATCATTCAGGAAGTACTCAAGTACATTTAAAATCATACAGTCATTATCTTTCCACACCTGGAATCACTCAAGCAATATCTTCTTAGTTCAGTAATCACCCAGGCAGTACTCATGTACTTATTAAATCACCCACTCTCTGGTTATCCACCAGATATTTTCCCCGTAGTCATACAATCCTCTAGGCACTAGTAATGTACTACCCCTAAAGTCATGTAATCATGCAGGCTGTACCTATGCTCTCATGTAATAACCCGCACACGACTCTTGCAGTCACAGAATCACTCAGGCTCTATTGTTGCACTCATCTATTCACCTAGGCAGTACATAATGACTCATCTATGCCTTCAGTTGCTATTTATACACTCATCTGTGCTCTCAATGTCTATATCTGCACTCTTGCAATTAGTCAGCCACTTGTCCTGTACTGACCTAGCGACTACCGTTGCACTCAGGCAATCACCCAAGGAGTACCCATTGAGTTTTGGAATCACTCAGGCCGATGTAGTACATGTCTCAGTTTATAGGTTTCACTATAGTTCAGAAATATTGTATCCATATTTCTTTTAAATATCATTATGATTTGAAATTGTAGAGACAGATGTATGCGTGCTTTTAACAATATGGACACACTTATAGTTGAGTCATGTAATAGTCGGCTGCTTTATATTTGGCTAGGCCCAACACTCAACAGGTTATAAAACCACCCAAGTACTCACAACGCAGTCTTCCAATGATGCAGGCACTACATATGCAGCACTGTAATCACGCAGGCATTACTGCTGCACTGATGCAATCATTTAGACACTATCTATGCAGTTATGCAATCACTAAGGTATTAGTCATGTACTTATATAATCACCCCGGCACTACTGCTGCACTCTTTAAATCACGGAGGCGCTACCTTTGTGCTCATGTAATCAGTCAGCCAGGAGTCATGCGGTTATGAAATCACCCAGGCACTTCTTTTGAACTCTTTTATTTACTCAGGCTCTACCTCAGTAATCCTGTATTCACCCAAGAAGTACCTATGCACTTATAGAAATGACCCATTCACTTGCTATGTAGTTATGTAAATCCCCAGACATTGTCCCTCTAGTCCTTTAATCCCCTTGTACTCTTTCAATCATATACACTCTTTTTGTGTACCTATGTAATCATTCAGACAGTAGTCATGTACTTTTCACCCAGTCACTACCTGTGCACTTCTGTAATCACTGAGGCAGTATCTTAGTAGTTCAGTAATCACCCAGGCGGTACTCATGAACTTATAAAATCATCCACTCACTTCCTATGTACTTGAGTAATCCCCAGATATTACCCTTGCAGGCACGGAATCACCCAGAGTCTAGTTATGTACTACCCCTACAGTCATGCAATCATGCAGGCTGTACCTATGCACTCATGTAATTACCTAAACACTACCTTTGCGGTCGTAGAATCACCCATGCCCTTCTGTTCCATTCATGTATTCACCTAGGCAGTACTCAATGACTCATCTATGCCTTTAGGTGCTAATTATACATGTCAGAACAGGTAAAGATTGTTGGGTTGCTCAGGAGCAGTACCCTCAAGAAACCACCTTCCAGTAACCTTGACTCAAGCTTAATTGCACCAAGGATCAAAGTGGCTAGACGGGGGGAAGGGATTTGGGAAGGGTACTGCAGGGAGAGAGACCTGAAACGAGACGTTACTCAGTTAGCTTTCCTGATAAACCGTGTGAACTCTTGAACTAAACTAACATGGTTAAAACACAACAACATACCTGTAAAGAAAAGAAGTTTACTTATTAAACATCCGTCACACTAATACCTTCTACACAAGGAATTGAAAGGCTGTTCCTATAATTCTCCTCACAAAATATAACAATATTGACTCTATGATCAATCTTGTGATTACTTAAACACTATGCTCCAGAGAGAATTTCACATTCATGTAAACGAGTCTATTGGGTTTTGTCACACTGTCTCTTTCTTAAATTACGATTTGCATGTAACACTGTTAAGAATCAAAACACTGTTTCCAACAAGCAATTTTATAATGCACAACAGGTTTCAAATGCAATGTTCGTTTCAACCTGTAATGCAAATATTATCTTATGCATATGCCCAAGAAAGCACTTCGGCGAGATGTGCCACGTTTAATATGTAAATGTTCAAGAAAGCGCCTCAGCGCATTGTGCCAAAGTCAATATGCAAATGCCCAAGATGTTCTTCAGCGCAATGCACCAAAGTCCACTAAACAAATGTCCAATAAATCACTTTGAGGAAGAGAACTTGAGTAAATATGCAAATATCAGCATGTTGCTCCTCTAAATAAATGGAATGATCCTACCTCAAGGTGATCAAGGGAAGGATCTACAACCTGCATTGAGTCGTCAAAGATCTTCTTACTGAAACCGGATTACTGTTGCTTGCGCTCAGAGTTCTCAATAACCAGCAAAGAGAACAGGGTGTGGCTCCTATTTAAAGGTTTTCTCAAAAAGTTTCCAGATGACAGCTCTCAGGTAAACTACTGGAGCTGAGAAGGGCCAATAGACCTGGTGCAGCAGGCTATGAGTTTGAAGTCTACAACACTCTGCAACAAGCATTGGCACTAACAAGTGATACAAGTGATAGTGTGCAACCAACAAGCACTGGCAAAACCAATAAACAAGCCCTATTGCAATGGCACACAGAAGTGATAGTGTGTAAACCATAAACACTGGTAAAACCAATAAACAAACACTGGCAAAACAAAACAATAGGTAATACTAAAAGACGCATGATTGGCAGAATCATGCCAATACACTTATCCCTGCACTTAGTGTGTATGTGTGCACTCATGCAACTAGCTAGTCACTATTCATGTTTTTGTGCAACTAGCCATACAGTGATTACCCTTGCACTCATGCAATCACCCAAGCAGTTTGGGAATCACTCAGTCATATCTATTAAATGTCTCAGTTTCTAGGTTTTACTATGTTTCAGAAATATTGTATACATATTTCATTTAGATTACATGATGATTTGAGAACGTATGCGTTCTTTTAACAATATGGGAAGAATCACTGAGGAGCACTTGTGAACCTAGTCAGAGGTATGAGCAGGGACACTGGAATTATGTGATTGTTTGGCTGCACCGACTTTCACATATTTATAAATTTTCTGTATTACCCATATAATTCATCATCTGCATCCTAGTATGCAGATTTAAACAAAAAAAACGTAATTCTAGCTCAAATGGCTCAAACGTTAACAAAAAAGGGCGAGAAGTGTTACAGCGGGGGAAGGCCCTTTTCAAACCTAGAATGGTCACCTGTTACCTATTGCTAAATGTGGGTGTTAAATTAGTACTAATGATGTGCAAGCCACTTTGGCTTCCCTCTGCACCTCTCTTGTGTCTTTCTGTATTTCTGTTGCTTTTTTCTGCACTTTTTTTTCATTTTGTCCACTCCTCTTTCCTCATTCCGCAAATCTCTTGTACTTTATGCACCTCTCTTCCCTCTTTCTGCACCTCTGTTGCCTCTTTATGCACCTCATTTGCTTATTTCTGTCCCCCTCTTACATCTTTCTGCACTCTTGTTGCCTCTTTCTGCACCTCTTTTCCTTCTTTCTGCACTTCTTTTGTTTTTTTCTGCACCTGGCTTGCTCCTTTATGCATCCCTATTGCTTCTTTCTCCACCCCTTTTCTTTTTTGTTGCACTTCTGTTGCTTCTTTCTGCATTTATATTGCTTCTTTCAGCACCTCACTTGCCTCTTTCTGCACCTCTATTGCCTCTGCAGTTCTCTTGTCTACTTGTCTACTTTTGCACTTCACTTGCTTCTTTCTATAACTTTCTTCCCTCTTTGTGCAACTCTCTTGCCTCTTTCTATACCCCTATTCCCTCTTTCCACACCACTCCTGCCTTTTTCTGTACCTCTGTTCCTTCTTTCTTCACCTGTCTTGTCTGCATCCTTCGTGCCTATTTTAGCACCTCTGTTGGTTCTTCCTGCAATTCTGTTCCTCTTTCTGAACCCCTATTGCCTCATTGTGCAACTCTCCTACCCATTTCTGCACTCCTCTTACCTCTTTTCCCACCTCTGTTGGTTCTTTCTGCACCTCTTTTCCTTTGCTCTGCACTTCACTTGCCTTTTTCCGTACCCCTCTTGCCTCTTTCTGCATCTCTGTTGGTTCTTTCTGCACTGCTCTTGTTTCTTCCTGTACCTCTGTTCCAAATTTCAGCATCCCTCTTCCCTCTTATTGTACCTCTCTTGCCTCAGTCTGCCAACCTGTTCCCTCTTTCTGTACCTTTGTTGCCTGTTTCTGAAACTTCTGCCTTTCTCTTGCCTCCTTCTGTACCTCACTTGCCTCTTTTTGCTCCTGTGTTGGTTCTTTTGCACTGGTCTTGTTCTTTCTGCACCTTTCTTGTAAATGTCTGCACCCATCTTGCCTCTTTCTGCACCCATTGTAACTGTGTCTGCACCTCTCTTGCTGCTGTCTGCACCTCTGTTCACTGTAAAAGTGTGCTGCTTTATATTTGTCTAGGCCCAACTCTCATGATACATCCTCCAGTAATCCACCACATGTAGTCATGCAATCACCCATGCACTAGTTATGTACTATTCCTGCAGTTATTTAATTATGAAGTCTGAATCTATACACTCATGTATGCCTTCAGGTGGTATTTATAGACTTATGCATGCACTCAACGTCTATGTCTGCACTCATGCAATTAGCCTTCTTTCTGTACTTCTTTTGCCTGTTTCTGAAACTCTCTTGCCTCTTTTTGCAGTTCTCTTGCCTCCTTGTGCACCTCTGTTGCTTGTTTCTGCAGTTGTCTTGCCTCCTTCTGCACCCCTGTTGCTTCATTGTACACTTTCCATGCTTCTTTCTGCACCTCTCTTTCTTCTTTCTGCACCCCTGTTGTATCTTTATGCACTTGTCTTCCCTCTTTCATCTTTGCACTCATGCAATCACCCAAGCACTACCCATAGGATTATGCAATTACTGAAGCAGCTCTATTACATGTCTCAGTTTCTAGATTTTTTTATAATCCAGAAATATTATATACATATCTGTTTTAGATATTAGGATGATTTAAAAACATAGAGACATATGTATGTGTGATTGTTACAATATGGAGAGACTTATAGTTGAGTCCAACTCTCATGCAGTTATAAAAACACAGAAGTAGTCGGCATGCAATCTTACAATGATGTAGGCACTAGATATGCAGTACTGTAAGCACTCAAGCATTACTGCTGCATTCCTTTTTGTTGTGCCTGCACCCCTTTTCCCTTATTTTGCAGCTCAGGTGTAAATATTACCATATTCCAAAAACCATATATGCATTTTTTGTAGCTTTTAAATAGAAGGTGTTTCTTTAGTAATAGATAAGAGTATTTTTGTATAATTATTTTAATAATATTACATTGTTTTTAAAATTCTTTATTTTCAGATATTTTCTGTTATTATTAAGAAGGATTCACCATGACTAAAAAGCGCAAAAGAAAAAAGAACAAAGAAAACCACTATTTAAAGGAGAGACAAATGTAGGACTTGGATGAACTACAACATGTGGCAATGAAGAAAAAGACTTGTGGTAAGAGAACAAAATATTTTGTTAAAAGACTTTTAAGGACTGGAAAGAATTTTGAAAATGCAGAAAATAGAAAGAATAGTTTTAGAACGAAGAAGAATTAAATGAAAAAAGGACAAATTAATGGAAAATCCCGTTCTGAGAAAACAATCTATGGTAAAAGAAGCATGAAACCATATTATGAATTTGGAAACGCATGTATAAAAGTAGAGCACTTCAAAATTTGATGAAATATTGCAAACAATATTTAAAAAACTGCATATTACAAAAAAAACAACAGATTGAAAATGTATTCAAATAGGCTTCTTAATTGAAAAGAAGATTGCTTGGAGTAGTTTTGAAAAGAATGCGAACATTGGATAAACCAATGCATTCTATGAACAAGAAAAGTAAAAGCAAATTAGAAAACAACAAAATACAAACTAGAGCTATATGTAACAACCTAGAGTCGGTAGCTATTTCTCCAGAACCAGTAGATTTAAATACATATGTGTCCATTCTGATTCAATCTGTGCACCAATTTCAGGCTATTGTTTGTATGGAGCCTAAAACAGGTAAGTTGCCTCTCACAGATTTACAAAGAGGATTAAAAGGAAACGTTGTGTATTTACCTTTAGATTTAAAGAAAAATATTGAAACTATTGGTGTAGAGGGAGAGGAAAATGAACCGGCATTTATTCTAGTTAATGGTGTTCCAACAAAGAGTTCGAAAATATGGCAATAGTTAGTAAATATCACCAAAGTTCAAAAGGCTATGTTATATCTCGTAAAAAACAATCTTTATTATAAAATGTATATGTGGAAGATGAAGAAATATTTTTAGAAGATGATAGAGAAATTTCAACTGGCCAAATCGAATAAGTGGACATCTCCAGGAGTGAAGAAATTCATGAACATTATAGTATACATCCTTAACATTCAAAAGAAGTGATTGGAAATACTATTGAATTATTCCAAATGAAGAAAGTGGAGTGAACTCCAATGAGTGTTTGGGAAAAAATCTTTAGCAGCCCATTGTTTTTTACAGCTCTTCCCCATTGGAAAAGGTGGACGGTATGATGAACGACCCGTGCAGATTCCAGATTCAGAATATCGTACAACAAGATTGTACTCAGGAGATCTAAGATTAAAAACAAGAGTTCACCTTACACATGTTTCTACAAAAATATTAATCGACAAAGTACAACAAAGAGACGATCATTCAAAATCTCAATTGATTAATTTGATGGCGTATCAACGTGGTACTAATGAGAATTGGTATCATCGTCACGGAGAACTTAAATGTATGTTAAGGAACTTAGGAACCCCTACGTGGTTTGTTACGCTATGTTGTGCAGAATACTCATGGACGATTTACTTGAAATTCTACAAGAAGCAAATTCAAATATTAGAAAACATTGAATTGAAGAATTGTGTTCCTTGGATCCTGTAAATGTTTGCAGATATTTTAATCATAGGTTTCAAGCTATGATGTCTTTTATCTACAATAAAATAACCCACCTCTTGGAGAAGTTATTAAATTCTTTTGGAGAAAGGAGTATCATGCTAGAGGTGCTCCTCATATACATATGCTTTTGTGGATCAAGGATGCACCTAAATTTGGAACCGATTCTGATGAGACTGTTTTATCTTTCATTGAAGACTATGTTACCTGTGCTATACCAAAAACAGGAGGAGTAAATACCTTAAAACAACAAGTTTTCCGGTTTCAAACTCATCGATATGGGAAATGGTGCACAGACATAATATTGAGTTTTTAATATCAACCTACATTTATATTGATTTTTAAATATCGTAGGGACAGAATATCGACATCTAGAATATCGACAACCAGTATATCGACCTGATGGTAAGAAATATCGATTTTGGTAATGTTGAAGTTAGTTATATCGATATCAAAAATATTGATGTTAATAATATTTATGATTATTTTAGTGTTATATATTTTAGTATGTATTTTACATGTATGTGTTCTATATTTAGTTGTAAGTATTGTAGTTTTTTTAATATAGGAATAACATTTTTAGAAGATAGTAATTTTGCTTAAAGTAAATTATGTGTTTTACTACCGTAGTGGGTTGTGGGTTTATAGGGGAATAGGGTGGGAAGTATTTTATTATAGTAAATTAAACAATAATTTTTAGTGATTATTTATTATTTTTAATTACTTTTTGCGTTTTAGTTCTGTAGTGGCTTGTGGGTTTTTAGGGGCATAGGGTGACAAGTAATTTAATTGTAATTGTAATTAAGTCATTATTAATTTTTATGTATTGGTATTGATAATTCATTTATTGTTAATGAATTATTAATTGGCAATTAATTGTTATTGATTGATTAATTGATAATTGTGTTAATTGTATTAATGCATTATTGGAGTGGGTTGTGAGTTTATAGGGGAATAGGGTGGTGAGTAATTTAAATGTAATTAAGTAATTTGTATCTTTTATGTTTGTGAATTCGAAATTATGTTATTGTTAATTAATTATTATTTGGTATTTATGTTGTATTCATTATTATGTATTGTTATTGATGAATAATTTGTTGTTAATTAATTAATATTTGGTAAATGTTTTTTAGTAATTATTGTTTATTGGTATTGATAATTAATGTATTGTTAATGATTTATTAATTGTTAATTCATTTATATCAATTGCTGTTTATATTAATTGTGAGAACATTTATATGGAGTGGGTTGTGTGCTTATTGGGGAATAGGGTGTGAAGTAATTTAATGTTATTAAAGTAATTATTTATTTTAATTTATTGGTATTATCAATTAATGTATTGTTAATTTAATAATAAATCGTTATTTAGTTACACAAAATATTAATTTTAAAGTATGTTATTTGTAACCCATACGCTATCCAACACTTTCCATACTGTTGCACTCACTGGAGTGGGAATAGTAATGTTTACACCTAAGCTATCCATCCCTCTCCCTATTGTTGCACTCTCTGGAGTGGGAATAGTAATTTTTGCCCCTACGCCATCCAACACTCTCCCTACGGTAGCATTATTTGGAGTGGGAATAGTAATTTTTACCCCTACGCTGTCCAACAATTTGCCTACTTTTTGACTCTATGGATTGGGAATAGTAATTTTAGCCTCTGCGCTAGCCAACACTTTACCTACTGTTGCACTCACTGGAGTGGGCGCAGTATTTTTTATCTCTACGCTAGCCAACACTTTCCCTAAACAATATTTTTTTTACAACAATATTTTTTACATCAACATTTTTTCCCGCAATTTTTGTACTTACCATGATATAGATAGGATGTCGATATTTTTGTGTCAATATTTTGGTACCTCGATATTTGGTCCCTTGAAATTATGTCAGTGATCCATGGGAAATATTGTCGATGGAAATACCAGTCAACGGAAAAATGTTAAACAAAATTTTGTTTAGGATTCTTACGTCCAGTAATTTCCACAGGAAGAGTCCACAGTTTCATATCAGCAGTGAGGCACACTATAACTAAAAAATATCCAAAGAATACTTACAATATAAAAAGAAGTGAACATTCAAAGTATATTAATGATGACAATCCAGTGATTTTGAAGAAATGGAATGCAAATATGGATATCCAGCATGTTTCAGATAATTCAAATGCTGTTGCTCACTATGTTACATCATACATTACAAAATTTGAAGAGACAGAATTGAAAGAAATGTGTGAAGAAACTTCACAAGAGAAGACTCTTAGTAATGAATTGTACAGCCTCAGTTTGAAGATGCTTTCCCATCAAGAGATTGGATCGTACAAATGTTCGGATTGGTTAACTTCTGCAAGTTTATATTCAAAGTCAAGAGGAATCATTTGGGTAAGTCTAGGTCTTGCTGCAACACAAAATTGAGTATTGAAATCTGAACAAGAAATTGAATACTTAGCTGTAAATGAACCGGAAAGTACAGATATTGTTAAAACAAACATGTTTGATATGTAGTATCCTAAAATAAATCCACATCTGGAAAACATATGTCTCTATGAAGTACTGCAATATTACAGCTTTAAGAGAAATGTTACAGAAAATATAAATGAAGAAAAATTTGCTGTAATTGGATGTGATGGATGTTTGGTAAACATACCAAAGGAAATCTTATTAATCACAGGAATCTCAGTTGTGATACTCCAGATAAAAAAAATGTTTTCTATTTAGCACATCTGCAACTCTTCAAGCCTTTGCTTAGTGAAATGGAATTACTTGGAGATTTCGAATGCTATGAAGATTCTTTTAATGCATGTAAAGATAGCATTGCATGCACAGTTTATCCAAATTATCTACAAATATTGAATGAAGAGATTGAACAAGAAACTTCTATTGCAGTTGAAATTGCTAAATACAGTTCTCAAGATAGTCAAAGCTCTGCTCCACTAGGTCATTATCCACTAGGACAACCATTTCTTCAAAATAAAGCAACAATAGCCTTGATTGTAGTAGAAACGGCAATACAACAAGCACAAAAGCATATCATGGAGATGTGAAACTTGGAAGAACAACTAAATATTGAACAAAAAGAAATATATCAGCAAGTTACACAACAGATAGAGCATGGTTTACTTCATGAAAAAAAGAATGCAACAGCAAATCATTTAAACGTATTTGAATGTATATCAGTGGTCAAGCTGGTACAGGATAAAAATTATTAATTAAAGATTTGACCAGTTATCTACAGAAATTCACTGAATCACATTTATCTTATATTGTAACCACGCCAACTGTGTTAGCAGCACACAACAATAAAGGGATATATTATATTGTTTACTGATGCTACCAGTTGAACATGAAAATACGTTGGAATATCACAAGCTATCTAGAGATGCTTGTTATGAAGTTTCAAGAGTACCAAAGAAAATGAAACTTCTGATCATTGATGAGGAGAGCATGGTCTCAAACGTAATGCTTGCCTTTGTATATTTAAGAATGCAGCAGATTTTATAATCAGATTA
The DNA here is from genome assembly GCF_964263255.1 of Lissotriton vulgaris. Lineage (NCBI taxonomy): Eukaryota > Metazoa > Chordata > Amphibia > Caudata > Salamandridae > Lissotriton > Lissotriton vulgaris. The sequence continues at coordinate 2,134,597,917 of NC_141691.1, read as the reverse complement.
TGATGTTTGATTTGGAGAAAAAACATGTAATTGTATTCAGCGACCTACTACAACTTACTCCTGTAAAAGGGGAACCAGTTTTTAAAATACTTGTCCATGAAGACACTAGGACATCTTTAGGAAGTATTGGAAATGTCAACATTTGGGGGCAGATTTACAAGCCCCGTGTGTCATGATTCTACAATGTAGACTCGTGGCGGCCGCTGTCTGGTAACCCGGTCTGTCACGAACTCTCTTTCCACAGTATGGTGACAACGGGAGGCTGAACTACAACTCCCGGCATACCTGCACGGGAGAGACGGCGAGCAGAACGGCATGACGCAAACCAGGAAGCAAAGAGAGCCGGGCTGCACAATCTCGCTGCCGATAATTCGTGTTGTTCAGACGGCGGTTCCAGGAGTCCGGTAAGGCCGCTCTATCGCTAACCCTGCTTCTGTGCTTCATCCTTGCTTTGGTACGACGCTCTGGATCAGTAGCGCCATCTTTTCGTGTATCTTGACTTGGGAGTGAACTCTTTCTTGCATAAGAGACAGTGACTCGTTTCAAGCACTCCAACAATATTTGAGTTGCCTCGGTGGTTCCTTGCAACCATTTATTCTTCGGATACAACAGTGGCTCTGTGACTAAGAGCAACTTAGTCTGTTGAAACACTTTATGTTATTTATTCCTCATTTCCGGAACGGATTCATGTATTGACTCTGAGGCAAGAGTCATTGATTGTTTTGGTCTCTAGCACTTTACTTATTCAGGAACAGTAATGCGATTTACCAGGCATGTGTAAATATTTGAGATCATATTGTTGTGGCATTAAGTGTTTGGGTTCGGTGCAAGGACATACTTATGCGGCACCTTGTTTGTTTGTTATGGCTGTGACAGATAACCCACTACCTCACAACCTCACCTACAGTGACCAACGTTAAGAAGGATTAACGCTAGAAGCTGCCTTTTGTTTTCTGTTCATTCCTTATAGGAGAGAACTATTCGGGAGGAACTGTCATTGGGTTTTGTTAGGCCATAAGAACCATGTTTTCAGGTGTGTTCCCAAGTTAATATGTATAATTGGAGTTTCGCATGTCAAACATATGTTTATCGTTGTGTTTTCTCCATTACAGTCATCCAAAGTCCAAGTTCCATCCCTTGAACTCTCCTAGGTATAGGCCAGTGTATTTTTCTTTACAGGTAGGCAGAGGGAAGAGAATAGTCATAAAATAGGGGAAGAGAAGTGTGGTTTTGATTCATGTATTTGAATATCTGTTACTTGTCGTTACAGATCTCCCTCCCCGCTGTTCCCTTCCTTTCCTTCCTGGCTTTCTATCTCCTTATTTTCTTATTATTCCCTTGTGTGATTATCCTGGTAGTCTGTGTATATTACTTCAGACTCCGGGAACGTCATGAGATGGAACCCATAACATCATCGGTGTAATCCTGAAGAGTCCTGGACCTGAAGCCTGACAGAATTATCGGCCCACGGTTATTACTCTTCCTGATTGCATCAACAGCATGGCCACCATGGATGATGTTATGGCAGCCTTGGCAGCCGTACAGGCAGAGTTAGTGACGTCTAGACAAGAAGCTCTTGCTGCTCGTGCAGTCACAGCCCAGTTACAGGCCCGTGTAGATACTTTGCAGTCACCCGATTCTGGGGGTGCTCTTGGTCCCTCCACATCTGTAGTGGTAGAAATGCCCTCTCAGATACCTCTGGCCCCTCCTGAGAGGTTCATGGGAGATAACAAAAAGGTACAGGTATTCATGTCCCAAATCCTTTTGCACTTCATGTGTAAACCGAAAATGTTTGCCACCAATCAAGCCAGAGTGGCTTTTTTGATATCTTATTTGGGAGGAGAGGCTGCACAATGGGCTGTCCCAGTGGCTCGAAGAGACGATCCCTTGTTATATGATTGGGCTGAATTTCGTTGTGAATTTGAGAACACTTTTGATCGAAGAGCAGAGACCTTTTCGGCTGATAAGGACTTATTAGAACTTAAACAAGGGAACTCTGATCTAGTAACATAACTGAACAGTTTCAGAAGACTCGTGGCTGAAACGGATTGGCCAGAAGCAAAAATGTCTGCTGTCTTTTATCATGGTCTTTCGGATGATCTCAAGGACGCTTTGGCTACCATTGATCCTCAACCCAGAACCAGCGCCGCTCTTATCGAACTCACGCTACGGTTGGATCACAGAATGAAGGATCGGAAAGGGGATTTAAAGAAAAAAGACAGGCCTTTAAATGTATATGAACGTACAGGGGACAAGACGTCTACGCCAGTAGAAGCTATGGAAGTGGGTGCAGTCCGGGCCTCCCTAACCCTCAGCGAAAAAGATCATCGCAGAAAGCAAGGACTATGTCTTTACTGTGGTAAAAAAGGACACTATTTACGTGATAGCCCTGTGAGACCTAAAACCGGGAGATATCGTGCAAATCAGGCAGCAGCAGGCATCTCAGAGACCAAGCCGGAAAACTCCAAAGCTTGAAGGTGGAAGAAGGGAAACCCTCAAGCGCCATGACCATCCCTTCAACCCAACCCTGTCATCTCGAAAAAAGTCATTTGTTTTTGGATATGACAATCGTGATACAAGGAGAAGAGAAGATCATTAGTGTAATGGTCGATTCAGGAGCCACGGGGTGTTTCATGGATCTCAAAGAGGCAGAAAGATTAGGAGTTCATCTTATCGCCAAGCTACACCCCGAACCCGTGTATGCAGTGGATGGTAGGGAGCTATCAACAGGTACTATTCAACACCAAACTGCAGAGTATGTTCTTATATATGAGAATAAACATCAGGAACGTCTGTCTTTTGGTCTCATAGATGCTCCTCATTTTGGAACCATCCTGGGTCTTCCTTGGTTGAAGAAACATGACCCATGGATTCACTGGTCATCAGACACAGTGGTGTTTAATTCTATTTTTTGTCAAGAACATTGTACCCCTGAGAAAATAGGACCTGCACAAACCTTGTCATTGAGGCACCATGTGGCAACAGCTGCCGAAAAAGAAGTAGACCTACCAACAGAATATAAAGAATATGAGGAAGTGTTCAGCGATAGTAAGGCAGAAACTCTTCCACCTCATCGTGACTTTGATTGCCGAATCGACTTGGTCCCTGGAGCTACCATTCCGAAAGGAAGAGTCTACGCTCTAACCCTGCCAGAGAATGAAGTCCTTCGGGAATACCTGGACAAGTACCTCACCTTAGGATTCATCCGGCCCTCCCGATCACCGGCTGCCTCCCCTTTGTTTTTTATTCCCAAGGCCAATGGTGAGAAGCGCTGTTGCATAAACTACAGAGCATTGAATACCATCACTATCAAAAATCAATATCCACAACCCCTAACCCCGGTGCTGTTGGAACAAGTAAGGGACGCACAGATCTACACCAAGTTGGATCTCAGAGGTGCTTATCATCTGGTACGGATTAAGAAAGGCGACGAGTGGAAGACCGCCTTTAAGACCAGGTATGGTCTGTATGAATATCTCGTGATGCCGTTTGGGCTATGCAATGCCCCGGCAGCTTTTCAGTTTTTTTTGAACGAAGTCTTACGAGAACATCTAGATCGTTATGTTGTGGTCTACATAGACGATATTTTGATTTTTTCCGCCAACACAGAAGAACATGTCATTCATGTAAAGAGAATACTACAAGCATTATGTGACCACCACTTGTACTGCAAAATCACGAAATGTGAATTCCACGTTACCACAGTGGACTTTTTGGGCGTCATGCTCACTCCAAATGGTCAAGAGATGGCGGAGAGGAAAGTGAAAGCTATCAAAGAGTGGCCCAGACCCCATACTATTAAAGACATCCAATGTCTGTTGGGTTTTGCCAACTTTTACCGCAGATTCATCAGTAACTTCTCCAATCTGGTTACGCCTTTAACGAAACTCACAAGGAAAAACACCCCTTTCATATGGGACGACAAGGCGCAAACTGCTTTCGAGGGATTGAAGGTGGCCTTCTCTACCGCTCCAGTGTTGGTCCATGCAAATCCGGAGAACCCTTTTATCGTGGAAGCCGATGCCTCAGAAGTGGCTATTGGAGCAGTCATTTCACAAAAGAATAATCAAACCGGGTGTTTACATCCCATCGCCTTCATGTCGCAGAAACTTAGTCCAGCCGAGGTAAATTATACCATAGCGGAGAAGGAACTGCTCGCCATCCGGGATGCCTTCCGAGAATGGAGACATTGGTTGCTGGGTGCCAAACACCAGGTGGTGGTCTATTCAGATCATCGCAACCTCCAATTCATGCGAGATGCCCGACATCTTACCCCCAGGCAATTAAGATGGATGTTGTTTTTCGAAGAATATCAATTTGTAGTAACATACCGTCCCGGATCCCAGAATAAGAAAGCTGACGCTCTCACCAGACAAGAACATCCTGTGTTACACAACACGACCCCGCTTCGAGCCATAATAGAACCTTCGCGAGTGGTAGGAGCAATCCAAACAGAGGACTTTGTGTTGGGAGTACGCAAAGGGGCAAAGACATGTGTTTGGAGAACCTGGTTGCAACATCACAGAGAGTGGAAAGTAATCCAAGGAATACCCATGAAAGGAAAACAAGTATTGGTGCCCACGCTGCCTCTCAGAAAAATTGTGTTCCAGTGGTGTCATGAAGCACCCAGTGCAGGACATATGGGATATGCCAAAACCGTGGAAAAAACTCTGAGACAATTCTGGTGGCCTTCGGTCAGACCATATTTGAAACAATGGATAAAAGAATGTTCCGTGTGCGCTCAAATGAAATCAGACGGACAGAAACCACAAGGATTGTTGCAGCCTCTCCCTACACCAGAAAATCCCTGGGACAGTTTCTCAGTTGACTTCATCGTGGGCCTTCCTAAAGACCAGGGGAAGACAGCTATCGTTGTTGTAGTGGATTACCTTACTAAAATGGGACATTTCATTGCATGTACTCAGGTTCCAACGGCAGGTCAATTGGCCCACTTACTAATGACAAATGTAGTACGTCTGCATGGTCTACCCAAGGTTATTGTGTCAGACAGAGGGGCCCAGTTCACTGCTAATTTCTGGAAGGCTTGGTGCTCCGATCTAAAGATTAACTCCTCACTGTCCACTAGCTTTCATCCACAAACTGATGGACAGACCGAGAGAGTGAATCAAACACTTAAACAATATCTCAGGTGTTATGTTCAGAGTAACAAAGGATCGTGGGTGGATTGGTTGTGGGTGGAGGAGATAGCTTATAACAGCACACAGCATTCTTCCACCAAACACACTCCTTTCTTCTGTTCTTACGGACATAATCCTAGATTCACCCCGTTGTTGCTTCCTGGGGCTGTCACTAGGTCACCTCTAGCACAGGAAAGATTGTTGCGCGTTTGCCAAATTCTTCGTGCCACGCAGAACAATCTGGTCGCTGCCAAGGCTAAATACAAGATACAGGCTGATAGACATCGAAGGGTTGGACCAATGTACAAACCCCGGGATAGGGTTTGGGTTTCAACTAGAAACATTCGGTTCAGAAAACATAGCGTCTTTAATCCTAAATTCATAGGGCCTTATGAAGTTATCAAGCATGTCAACCCTGTTGCAGTAAAAGTACGTTTGCCTGCTCATATGAACATCCATCCTGTATTTCATGTGTCACTGCTTAAGCCATCATATAGTCAGGTGAAAAGAACACCGCTCCCTGTATGGATGCAACAGGATCAAGAATATGAAGTACAAAAGGTGTTGGATTCTAGAGTAGTGCGGGGAAAACTGCAGTATTTATTGGCTTGGAAGGGATTTGGTCCTGAGGAAAATTCCTGGGAAGCAGCTACTGATGTGCATGCTCCACGTTTGGTAAAAGACTTCCATAGATTGCATCCGAATCGACCGGGAGTCGGTCGGAGCCCCTTGTAAAGGGGGATGTACTGTCATGATTCTACAATGTTGACTCGTGGCGGCCGCTGTCTGGTAACCCGGTCCGCCACGAACTCTCTTTCCACAGTATGGTGACGACGGGAGGCTGAACTACAACTCCCGGCATACCTGCACGGGAGAGACAGCGAGCAGAACGTCACGTACGGCATGACGCAAACCAGGAAGCAAAGAGAGCCGGGCTGCACAATCTCGCTGCCGATAATTCGTGTTGTTCAGACGGCGGTTCCAGGAGTCCGGTAAGGCCGTTCTATCGCTAACCCTGCTTCTGTGCTTCATCCTTGCTTTGGTACGACGCTATGGATCAGTAGCGCCATCTTTTCGTGTATCTTGACTTGGGAGTGAACTCTTTCTTGCATAAGAGACAGTGACCCGTTTCAAGCACTCCAACAATATTTGAGTTGCCTCGGTGGTTCCTTGCAACCATTTATTCTTCGGATACAACAGTGGTTCTGTGACTAAGAGCAACTTAGTCTGTTGAAACACTTTATGTTATTTATTCCTCATTTCCGGAAAGGATTCATGTATTGACTCTGAGGCAAGAGTCATTGGTTGTTTTGGTCTCTAGCACTTTACTTATTCAGGAACAGTAATGCGATTTACCAGGCATGTGTAAATATTTGAGATCATATTGTTGTGGCATTAAGTGTTTGGGTTCGGAGCAAGGACATACTTATGCGGCACCTTGTGTGTTTGTTACGGCTGTGACAGATAACCCACCACTTCACAACCTCACCTACAGTGACCAACGTTAAGAAGGATTAACGCTAGAAGCTGCCTTTTGTTTTCTGTTCATTCCTTATAGGAGAGAACTATTCGGGAGGAACTGTCAGTGGGTTTGGTTAGGCCATAAGAACCATGTTTTCAGGTGTGTTCCCGAGTTAATATGTATAATTGGAGTTTTGCATGTCAAACATATGTTTATCGTTGTGTTTTCTCCATTACAGTCATCCAAAGTCCAAGTTCCATCCCTTGAACTCTCCTAGGTATAGGCCAGTGTATTTTTCTTTACAGGTAGGCAGAGGGAAGAGAATAGTCATAAAATAGGGGAAGAGAAGTGTGGTTTTGATTCATGTATTCGAATATCTGTTACTTGTCGTTACACATCTCCCTCCCGCTGTTCCCTTCCTTTCCTTCCTGGCTTTCTATCTCCTTATTTTCTTATTATTCCCTCGTGTGATTATCCTGGTAGTCTGTGTATATTACTTCAGACTCCGGGAACGTCATGAGATGGAACCCATAACATCATCGGTGTAATCCTGAAGAGTCCTGGACCTGAAGCCTGACACCGTGCACCACTTTTGCATCACTTTTCCCATGTTAAAATTTAGGCCAAAGTGGCGCAAGCGGCTTGAAAATCTGACCCTTGGTCTCATTTTGAATATGAAGAACTTATTAAGAGCATGGGACAAGCAAGTGATGAACATTATGGAAACATTCTTCAAGATATAAGAATTTGTGTTTTGACAAAACATGGTAAAGAAGCTTTACAAAGTCGACTACTTACTAACTAGTTTCCAAATGAAAATATTGGTCCTGAAATAATGTACAAAACAATTGGAGAAAAGAAGTTTATAATTTGCCTAATGCCAAACTGCAAGGAGTGTTCTATGTTCAATGAAGAACGTATGAAGCTGGAAAAGCAACAAATAATGAAAATCGAAGCCATTGATGAAATAGAACAGAAAGGAAATATTATTATTCTCTCAGAAAAATGTAAATCAAAATTGGATTCTTTGGATAAGTCTATATCTAAGACTGCTGGTTTAGAAAAGACTTTATATGTATGTGAAAACTGTTGGGTAATTTTACGGTGTAATTTGGATGTTTAGTAATTGGAGCAATGGGATGAGTTGTTGATTTTGTTTTTAATCTGAATGGAGATGGAATTGAATTCTTGAATATTAAATTTAATCAGATTGAAGAGGTAAAACAGATTGGACATTGTGCTGTATGTGTTTTGCTTGCTAAAGACTTGTATGTTTGTTTAAAACAGTTTCTTCTTTCTTCAGCATATGCAGTGACCGTTCATAAATCTCAAGGTTTACCAAAGCACTGTTTAGACAGTGCTTTGGTAAATATTGGAAGTACAGTTTTTAAAGAGGAAATGGCATATGTTGCATTGTCTCGAGCAAGAACATTATCTGGATTGTATTTGATTAATTTTGATCAGAAAAAGGTTAGTGCAGATGAAAATTGTGTAAGAGAGTATGAACGGTTAAGATGACTGTATGTTTCTAACATACTTGAATATCCCTTATATGAAAAACGTGTAGTTGCCCAAAATGGAAATATGAGAAACACTCTAGTGAGGTTTGACAGAAGAAAATAATTAAAGAGAATGTTCTGGCTGCAAAGAAAATGAAAATGGACACTGTTGATAATATTGTAGGATACCAGTCAGAAAATAGTTCTGGTATCAACTGCTATGCTAATGTAATTGTTAACGTCGTGTTTTGTCTAGAAAATCTTCGTAATCAAATTATGGAAAATTGAGAAAAAAGATTTTGTTCTTTGTTGCATTATATTTTTGAAAAATTGAAAACTCATAAAACTAAAATCCATATTGCTTCTGGCATTCGGCATCTTTTGGATATATGTTTGAGTTCTTCACAATTTACACTTAAGAATTTCTCTTGTTTATGCTTGCAGTATTGGAAGGTGAAGAATACAAATAAAAAATCTGTTTGGACTATGTTACAGATAGGATCATAAATTTGAAGACTGTTCATTTTCTTCTACAACTGAAATAGACACTGAACGAATGGAAAGGGGCGACCACTCGGTCCCCCCGCACGTATGGCAGAGTACCACGATCTCCCCTGGAAGCCATCTTGGGCGGGAAGCGTGTCTCGGCTGGTATGCCCGAAGCGGCGTAGCCGGGGCGCGCTTTTTCCCGCCCTAGAGTGGGCTGGCCTAGACACTGACGCGGCTGGCCACGCCCTCGGGGCAGGCAGGGGCGGGTTTACGCCCGCCCTGAAGACGGATAAAAGGGGACGCAAGACCAGAAGGCATCCTCTTGTTCCTGTGCTCTGAAGCTGCACCTCCTCGCTGCACGTGAGCTCGAGACGGAACGAAGAGCCAATTTTGAGCGTTGTAATCTTTCTTTTGTCTTACAGATACTCTGTCGGAGAAATGCCCAAGAAAGGCGGAAAGAGAATGACGACTGAGCAGATGCTTCGGGTCCTCATGAAGGAGATGACCGAGCTGAAGAAGCGGGTGGCGGAGAGAGAGGGGGAAGGGGGGCCGGAACGGCCTTCGGCTGGAGCAGCCCCAGGAGGGAGAGCCAAGAGGCCAAGGAGGGGACCAGCTGGGGGAGACGTCCCGGTTCCCCGTACCCCGCTCGAAGCGCCAACCCCAGTACCCGTGGAGGGGAATCCGATTCCCGTGGTGGTCACCCCGGTGTCCAATGAAGATATGCCGCCCGAGCTGGCAGCACAACTTGCAGCATGGTTGAGCGAAAGTAGTGAGGGCGCCACGGCTGTCGACGCGCAGGCGCTGATGAAGCAATTGCGCGAGAAACGGGATGCAGCCAAGGTGCCCGCGCCGGCTGCAGTAGTTGACGAGCCACAAGGGACGATTACGACCGCAGAGGCAGCGTCCGGTGCAGGTAAGCGGCCATTGCCGATTGCGAGGGATGAGTCAGCACCCTCTCGTAGAGAAAGGTTGGGTCAAGATGTGCCTTTGGCAATTAAGGAGAAGATTTGGGCGGGGGAATATGTGAACATCTTCTCGTTGCTTGTTGATCATTATGAGGTGGAGCATGTTAAGGGCCAGAAAGACCTCATGCATCCGAGTGTTTGGCGCGCAAAAATGGCCGCCTTTAAAGTGAATGAGAATATTGGCAATTGGGGCAAAGCATGGGGGATTTTTACGTCGATCTTGGGGGAACGTAGGCCCGAGTTGCTTTCCGAGTTGCCGACCTATCAGTCGCGAATCATGGGGTACTCGACGTCACACCAGGGTAACAATTGGTTCTGCTACGATAATCTTTTTAGAAAGGCCAAAGAGCATAATAAAAGCTTAACCTGGGATTGTTACGATTCTTTGACATGGGATAAAATGAAGGAGACAGGTATGTTGAAAATGCCATTGGTAGGGAGTAATGTTGGCGAATCTTCCCGCCAATATGCGGGGACGCCCTTTCGATCAGGTACGGGTACCGACGATTACTCGAGACCTGCCAGCAATACAGGGAAAAGGGGGTTCTGCTGGAATTTCAACAGAGGTAAATGTACTAGGCCCCAGGGATCGTGTAAATTTAAACATGAATGTAGTGGGTGCGGGTCGTCCCATCCTGAGTCCACGTGCAGAGCCAAAACGGGTGATAACGGGGGTAGAGGAGGCGCCAAACAGGTCTAACATTGTCCGAGGGGCGCCTTTACCTACCCCGATTGATACCTTGGCGATGATTCCCTGGCTCAGTGAATACCCGGATCGTACTTCTGCTGGGGTGCTGCGGAACGGGTTTTCGTATGGTTTCCGCATCCCAGTAGGGGACTTTCAGGGTGTGGAGAAGTGTAAAAATCAACTTTCGGTCCTGCAGCATACGACCGTAGTACAAGATAAGATCCGGAAAGAGGTTACTCGAGGTCGGGTTGCCGGCCCGTTTAGTGTACCCCCGGTGCAGGGTTTTGTTTGTTCTCCTTTAGGGGTGGTCCCCAAGAAGGACCCGGGTGAGTTCCGACTGATTCATAATTTATCAGCTCCACGTGGTCTTTCTGTAAACGATGCAATAGACCCAGAAGTGTGTTCGGTGCGGTACGCATCCTTCGATGAGGCCGTAGCCATTTTGAATCGCCTGGGGCCCGGGGCGCTGATGGCGAAGTCAGATATCGAGTCAGCGTTCCGATTGCTCCCGGTACACCCAGACGACCAGCGTCTCCTAGGTTTCATGTTTCAGGGTCATTATTACATGGATAGGTGTATGCCGATGGGGTGCTCTATATCTTGTGCCTATTTCGAGAAATTCAGTAGTTTTCTACAATGGGTCTTCACAAAGAGGACGGGTTTCCAACATGTAATGCATTACCTTGATGATTTTCTGTTCCTTGGGGCAGCCGGGGATCTCGAATGGGGCCAGGCCTTGGCCGAATTTTGTGTGTTAATGAAGCAGTTTGGTGTGCCATTGGCACCAGGTAAGACGGTGGGTCCTGCGACTTGCCTCGAGTTTTTGGGGATCGAGTTAGACTCCAGTGAGGGTTGTTTTCGTTTACCAGCTGACAAAGTGGGGAAGTTCAGGGCAGCCCTGCAAATGTGTATAAATGGATCTAAAGTTACGCTGCATCAATTACAGCAGTTGGTGGGACAGTTGAATTTTGCCCTGAGGGTTATACCGATGGCTCGCCCCTTTTCCCGTTCAATTGCCCAAGCTATGGTCGGCCTAAAGGAGGGTCATCATCGCACGAGACTATCGGCTGAGGTCCGCCAGGACATGCGCATTTGGTTAGCATTTCTGGCGGACTTTAATGGTCGAGTCGTCTGGAACAAACCGGCCGTGTCCTCTGAGGAGCTGGGGCTATGGACAGATTCGGCAGGTAGCATAGGTTTTGGTGCCATCTTCGGCACAAAATGGTCGGCACAAAGATGGCCGGCATGGTGGCATGACAATGGACTGACAAGTAATATTGCTTTCCTGGAACTTTTCCCCATTCTGGTGGCCCTGAGAACCTGGCCCGAAGGGTTCAAAGATCACTCTGTGGTATTTTGGTCTGACAATATGACCGTGGTCGAGTGCATCAATAGCCAGGCAGCACGATGTAAACTGATTTTAAGACTGCTCAAAGAAATTGTTTTACTGTGTATGCAACTGAATGTGCTATTCAGAGCAAAACATGTCCCGGGGGTAATGAATCGGGCGGCTGATGCACTGTCTCGTTTTCATATGCAGGCTTTCTCGGGTTTCCTTCCCACAGCGGACCCAGAGCCGGCACCCTTTCCAGAAGCTCTCTGGTCTCTTGGTGCCCCGAACTTCGTCACCTCGTGGGAGAGAGCCTAGCACCAAGGACAAGGAAGGCATATGAAGGGGCGTTTCGGTCCTATTTAGCCTTTTTGGGGACTGATAGAGAGGGGCTTTGGGGCCACGAGGAATGGGTTGTGAATTTTCTGATGTCCTTACGTAGGGCTGGGAAATCGGTGGCTACGGCCCAGAGGCATCGTGCTGCCATTTCCTTTGTTGCCAGGGCTCATGGTATCCAGGACCCGACAGCGTCTTTCGTTGTACAGAAAGCGCTGCGTGGGTGGCAACGCCTTGAGGGTCGCAGAGTAGATGAGAGGCGCCCGATAGGTTTGGATAGGTTGGCCCAGTTGTTGGCCACACTCCCTGCCACATGTTCATCTCAGTTTGAGACGGTGTTGTTCCGAGCCGCTTTTACGCTGGCATTTCATGGAGCGATGCGGGTAAGCGAACTGGTGGCAAGGAGCAAACAGGATGTGACAGGGGGTTTGTGCCAGGAACACGTTCAGATCAGAGGAGAGACAATGACTGTCTCCTTTGTCAGGTCCAAGACCGATCAAGATGGGATGGGTGACTGCATAATCATACGCAGGATTCCCGGGTCCTCCATGTGTCCGGTAAAGTGTTTAGAAGACTACCTAGCACGAAGGGTGGCATCATGGGGGGGGACCTTGTTGAGACACGCAGACGCCACCCCACTGACGAAATTTCAGTTTCAGCGGGTGCTTGCGATGTCAATTGCCGCTGCGGGCTTGAACCCGGGCGAGTTTGGGACCCATTCCTTTCGGATAGGGGCTGCTACGGAAGCTACAGCTAGGGGTCTTAATGTTGAACAAGTGAAACGAGTGGGGCGTTGGTCCTCCAATTGTTATAAGAGGTATGTGCGGTTGCACATGTTGTGAAGCTGTAATGATGTACTCACGCTTCTTGTTTTTGTTTGGTTTTCAGTTGCGCAAGCCTACGTGGCGGGGCGGACTATGCAGTCGACCCAACACCGGGCCAGCGGTCAGACATCACCGGCTGTGAAAAAGGAGGTGTGGGTCGTGGGCCACTCATACGTGAGGCGTGCCGCGGACGTATTCAAAGCAGGTGACATGATTCACGTAGCTGGGGAATACGGGTACAGTGTGTCCTTCTACGGAAGAGGCGGTCTCTGTATTGACCAGTTTCAAGCATTTTTCGAGGGTTTGTTAGGGCGGACGAGGTCACCGCCGTCTATAGTCATAGTACATCTAGGGGGCAATGATTTGGTCACCACCGGTAGACGACTTCTCCTGGAGGTTATGCTTTCCACTGTAAGTTGGTTGGCGAGGAGAGTTCCGGGGTGCACAATTGCGTGGTCCCATATGATCCCACGAAAGGTGTGGCGAGGGGCTATTTCTGTTCCTGCTTTGAATCACTCTGTGAGAAAGCTTAATAACAAAGTGAGTAGGTTGTTCCATTCCAGGACATTGCATTCTATTTCGCATGGCTGTATTAATGATGACAGTATGTATTTGGGGGATGGTGTGCATTTGTCTCGGGTGGGGAATGAGTTACTCATAGGAGACTTCTTAGCATGGTTAAAAACGTTAAAACATGACCTTTAGGTAGGAGCTTTGTGGGGGGTCCGGAAAGCCGGTCAACTATCCGGCCTGTGGCGGTAAGGTCATGATCGGTGAGCACTAATTGGAAGATCCCTATGAGTGGGCGTCACCCAACACGGATGGGAGCGCTCGGGAGAGGTGGCCATTGGCCCCTCAACGGGGAGGCGGTCCCTTCTAAGGATGGGTCGCCGAAAGATAAGGAAAGGCGTTCAAGGCCCCTTCCTGTGTAGGAGGGGTTACAGCCCCCTCCTGGGGAATTTCCCGGGGCCAGTGACGTCTGCGACGGCAGATGTGGTAAGTTGTGCGGGGTTTGGGGGGGGGTCTACGCTACCTTCTAGATACCTCACACGAGTCCTCGAACAACCTTTAAGTGGCGTCGAGTTTTATTGGTGCCCCCGTCAAGTCAAAGGGAAATTGGTAGTTGCACTTGAGGTACGCCTCAGTGCTGTCGCCCCTCTCAAGCGGGGGGGGTATTTCTGGTTAGGGATCTTGACACCGGTTACGACCTTGCCGTTGGCCCTTAAACGTTAGGATGTACAATTTCATAATTTCAAGTAAATGTTTGTAGGATGTTAGTTCGGCTAGGAGAACCTCTGTATTAGAGAATCTGTTAAGGTTAGCCAAACATCGCAATGTGGTAATGAAATTGTACATTAATATGAAACTGTTGATTTAATGTTTTAATTTTGTTTTAATGAATACGGCCGGGAGGGTCACTCCCTCCCTCTTCCAAAAACTTCAAGAACTGTTTCCGGTTTCCCTCCTTTGGGGATTGTGTTGAGAGGGGGTGGCGGGTATCTCAGCCATATGGAAAGGGGCGACCACTCGGTCCCCCCGCACGTATGGCAGAGTACCACGATCCCCCCGGGAAGCCATCTTGGGCGGGAAGCGTGTCTCGGCTGGTATGCCCGAAGCGGCGTAGCCGGGGCGCGCTTTTTCCCGCCCTAGAGTGGGCTGGCCTAGACACTGACGCGGCTGGCCACGCCCTCGGGGCAGGCAGGGGCGGGTTTACGCCCGCCCTGAAGACGGATAAAAGGGGACGCAAGACCAGAAGGCATCCTCTTGTTCCTGTGCTCTGAAGCTGCACCTCCTCGCTGCACGTGAGCTCGAGACGGAACGAAGAGCCAATTTTGACCCACCCAACAGCCCCTGAAGACAGCCAGTTGTTTTGAATAAAAGTTGATGGATAATTCTAATTTCGTTTACAGGTTGTGGTATTATCGTGTTGATTTTGAGTGTGTAATAAAGAATGGTCTATTTCATTTATGTTTTGTGATTAAAGAAATTCGGCTTTAGTGTTCATTTATAAGCATGCTTTTAATACGGTCGTAGTAGCCAATGTATTTTTAGTTCAGTAGGTTAGTTAGCATTGTCGTATTTATTTTGGTCGGGCGGTAAGGTCATGATCGGTGAGCACTAATTGGAAGATCCCTATGAGTGGGTGTCACCCAACACGGATGGGAGCGCTCGGGAGAGGTGGCCATTGGCCCCTCAACGGGGAGGCGGTCCCTTCTAAGGATGGGTCGCCGAAAGATAAGGAAAGGCGGTCAAGGCCCCTTCCTGTGTAGGAGGGGTTACAGCCCCCTCCTGGGGAATTTCCCGGGGCCAGTGACGTCTGCGACGGCAGATGTGGTAAGTTGTGCGGGGTTTGGGGGGGGGTCTACGCTACCTTCTAGATACCTCACACGAGTCCTCGAACGACCTTTAAGTGGCGTCGAGTTTTATTGGTGCCCCCGTCAAGTCAAAGGGAAATTGGTAGTTGCACTTGAGGTACGCCTCAGTGCTGTCGCCCCTCTCAAGCGGGGGGGGTATTTCTGGTTAGGGATCTTGACACCGGTTACGACCTTGCCGTTGGCCCTTAAACGTTAGGATGTACAATTTCATAATTTCAAGTAAATGTTTGTAGGATGTTAGTTCGGCTAGGAGAACCTCTGTATTAGAGAATCTGTTAAGGTTAGCCAAACATCGCAATGTGGTAATGAAATTGTACATTAATATGAAACTGTTGATTTAATGTTTTAATTTTGTTTTAATAAATACGGCCGGGAGGGTCACTCCCTCCCTCTTCCAAAAACTTCAAGAACTGTTTCCGGTTTCCCTCCTTTGGGGATTGTGTTGAGAGGGGGTGGCGGGTATCTCAGCCATATCATATATTTGACAATACCAGATTGCAAAACTGTGTCTTTTAACCAATTAGTAAAATCAGTTAATCAAGTACTTGCTCGCACATAAAGCTGTATGGGTCGGTCAGAAAACATGCATCCTGCTCGTACTTTTTCCAGCCGGACCGCATCCAGAGCCCTTAGAAGCGAGATCAGAATCGGCCCCATAATGTTTGAATTATCATTTCTCTTCTTTGTTATTGCGTTTGGAAAATTGTGTTTGAAAGAAGTAGTTCATATATTTGATCTTTGTATTATATGCAATGTTAATGAGAGTGTTTATTTGTGAAAATGTAAACAGATAGTTGAAGCTGTTGTAAATATTTTGAATACAGATTTGGTTCTTTTTTACAATCTTATTGATTGTATTTTTTTGCCCACTGTTATATGATGATCAACATTGAAATCACTGTGTATGGTGAAAAATCAATCAAATCTGAAAACAGAAAAAAGAGAACATGAATATGTTATGTAATTCTAAAATTATGTCGTGTTTTTAAACCTATAATATTATTTGCAATAATAGCATTTTTTCTTCTCTTTTCAACAAAGTAAAACTAAAGTTTGAAAATATTTTAAGTTTACTTTAAAATGAAATAACTGTAAAATAGTTTCAATGTATTTGATATCTACTTCAATGCAGATGTCATTTGAGATGTCATCATTGATGGTATCAGTGATGTCACTGACCATGTCATGAATGATGGAATATGTGACTTCATCAGCAGTGCATTGCGGGGGCGTAAGTTATAGTTAGCTCAACTAACTATAACAGTAGAATTTTTCTGGTTTTTTACTAGTTAAATGTCCAACTAACTATAACGTCCCTGAAACTTGTGGTTCTTTCATTAAATTTGTAAGGTTTTTCAAATGCTAATATATATATATATATATATATATATATTCACTGAAAAAACCATAGGTTATAGACCATATATAGTTAGGAATTCGCATTTACAAAACCTTATTTTACTCACACAAAACCATAGAAATTCCATATATAGTTAGTTGCACTAACTATATATCGCGCACCCGCAATCCACTGCTGATGATGTCACATATTACATCATTCATGACATGATCAGTGACATCACTGATGACATCACTGATGACATCTCAAATGACATCACTGATGACATCTCAAATGACATCACTGATGACATCACTGATGACATCTCATTTGACATTACTGATCACATTACTGATGATATCATTCATGTGATAATACGATGAACCTCTTCAGACTCTAATATAACCTTAGATACAATCAGTGTAAACAGACACTCACAGACTGTCACTCATCCATGGAGTTACTCACACACCTAGTCAGTCATGCAATGAATCAATCACACCTCCATTTCCTCAACTATACAGTTATACAAACTTTACTTATTCAAACATATACTAACACAAATTTACTCTCTTATACAATCCCTGATACAAGTTCACAATGATCCATACAGCCACTCACACATTCACTGGCTCTTATGCACAGTTATTTATATATGTCAACTCTCACGTGTACTGTGTTTTACATATGTACTTACTTTGACATGTAGCACTGAGATATCCATTCACTCACCAATACACTCATGCACACAGTCAACCGCCCATACAGCTGTTTCCACATGCACTTTTGAAACCATACATCTAGTGAATCAACTGCTCACACATCTATGCACAGAGTCATACACCTCCCAGCCACCCACACACACACACTCAGTCTCCCATACAAATACTTGGGCAACCAATCAATAACCCATATAGTTACTCATATAGCTACTTATCAACACATGCAACAGTTTACAGAACAACAGACATAACGATGCACAAATTAAGACAGTTTAGTCACTAACCCATGCACTCAGTGAGACACATTTAATCACTCACTCATACAGTCAGTCATGCACCTACTAAATCCTTCATCCAGACACGTATACATCCACTCATTCTTCAATATGTAAGACATATTTTAACTTTACAGAAACATACAGTCACTGGATGTTGTCATCAGTGATGTCATCAGTGATGTCATTTGAGATGTCATCAGTGATGTCATCAGTGATGTCACTGACCATGTCATGAATGATGTAATATGTGACATCATCAGCAGTGGATTGCGGGTGCGCGATATATAGTTAGTGCAACTAACTATATATGGAATTTCTATGGTTTTGTGTGAGTAAAATAAGGTTTTGTAAATGCGAATTCCTAACTATATATGGTCTATAACCTATGGTTTTTTCAGTGAATTTTCAAGGTTTTGTAAATGCTAATTGCTAACTATATATGGTCTATAACCTATGGTTTTTTCAGTGAATTTTCAAGGTTTTGTAAATGCTAATTCCTAACTATATATGGTCTATAGCCTATGGTTTTTTCAGTGAATATATATATATATATATACATACATATATAAACATATATCATCTGTATATCTATATAAATACAAACATAAATGCATGCATACATATACTTATATGCATACAGATGCATGTTATTTACATGAAAGTTGAAAAAACACTAATAAAAGCAAAGCTAAAAAGCCACCTCATTACAAACAGAATGGCTTTAACTTAAACGAGGGCGAGATCTATTGCATTTCCAATGCTTGTTTACTTTGGTTCCATCAAGAAGGCATTCAGATGTGTCACACATTTGCCATAAATTCTGAATGTTAGCACTCTAGTTGCACATTAGATCACTGTAGTAAAGCTACTGCTCACCAGGGACGTCTGCTGCTGGTATTCAAAGTGCATGTTTCAGTCTGCATGTCAGAATTTTTTTAATGAAATAGAAGAGGATTTGAGAAGTCACTCAAAATGAACCCTAATTTTTCTTTCTGAAGAACTAATCATACTTTCTATGGCAAAATTAACCCCCTCATGTTGTTCCTTTTTAAATTGAGTGTTTTCAGACTTACCACTTCATTCCAATCAAGATGCCTTCTGGTGTGCCATACTTTGTCATAAGTAAGACTGTTAGCGCTCTAGTTGTTCTTTAGAACATTCTGGGACATTCTGTCATTGGGCTATACTTGGGGTACATCTGGGTGATATTTGGGCTACATTTAGGCTCTTTTGTCTCTGGTGGCCATCTTGGGAGACTGTATGTCAGAATTTTTTAATGAAATTGAAGAGGGTTTGAGAAGTCACTCAAAATGTGCCCTAATTTTTCTTTCTGCAGCACTAATCATAATTCAAATGGCAAAATATACCCCCTCATTTTGTTCCTTTTTAAATTAAATGTTTTAAGAGTTACCACTTTATTCCAATCAAGATGGCTTCAGGTGTGCCATACCTTTGTAATAAGTAGGACTGTTAGCGCTCTAGTTGTTCTTTAGAACACTCTGGGACATTCTGTCATTGGGCTATACTTGGGCTACATCTGGGTGATATTTGGGCTACATTTGGGCTCTTTTGTCTCTGGTGGCCATTTTGGGAGAATGCATGTCAGAATTTTTTAATGAAATAGAAGAGGATTTGAAAAGTCACTCAAAATGTGCCCTAATTTTTCTTTCTGCAGCACTAATAATACCTTCTATTGCATAATATACCCCCTCATTTTGTTCCTTTTTAAATTAAATGTTTTAAGAGTTACCACTTTATTCCCATCACGATGGCTCCAGGTGTGCTATACCTTTGTAATAAGTAGGACTGTTAGCGCTCTAGTTGTTCTTTAGAACACCCTGGGACATTCTGTCATTGGGCTATACTTGGGCTACATCTGGGTGATATTTGGGCTACATTTGGGCTCTTTTGTCTCTGGTGGCCATTTTGGGAGACTGCATGTCAGAATGTTTTAATGAAATAGAAAAGGATTTGAGAAGTCACTCAAAATGTGCCTTAATTTTTCATTCTGCAGCACTAACCATACTTTCTATAGCAAAATATACCCACTCATGTTGTTTCTTTTTAAATTAAATGTTTTAAGAGTTACCACTTTATTCCAATCAAGATGGCTTCAGGTGTGCCATACCTTTGTAATAAGTAGGACTGTTAGCGCTCTAGTTGTTCTTTAGAACACTCTAGGAGGCTGCAGTAGAACACAAAGGAATCAACTGACAGTCTCTGTCCTTGTTGGATGTACATGTTTTACTGAGAATGTCAGACTTCATTTTCACATGACTGAGAAAGATAATGATAATTTACAGAAAATATGCTTTCAGTTTAGCTTATAGATCCCTTTCCAAACCACTGTGGGAAAATCATGAGATATTAGTTTTCTTTCAAACAATATTCATGATATCACAGCAGAAGGTTTTTTCACATGGTAAAATCACCTTAGAACCCACCACAATTCCTAAAACGAGTATGGTACCATCAACAAATGATTTATAATGTAACTAAAGTCCTAAAACCCTCTATTAACTACAATGCTTTTTAATGAGGTGCTATCATGTATATTGGTCCCAAGATGGCTGCCAACACTTCTTGGATGAAGTGCTGACAGCCAATCAGATCAGATGTGTGGTTAGGCTCCGCCCAGATATATATCTTTTTTTTAACCTAAATTACTCAAAATCCACTGGAGCACATATATTGAGACCTAGCAAAGGCACATCAGGCTAACAGTCCCTACAATTTTGCCAAGTTTCGTGCAAATCCATTCAGCCGTTCGAGCTAAAAGTGAGGCCAACCGCCCTATGGAAATTAACATGGGAAAAACGCGTTTTGGGACCCCCCTTTTTTCTCGGCCCCCCCTTGATGAAACCCCCCCAAATTGTAAGGGGCTGCTCAGAAACAAAATGTTCCATTTTCCTGAAAATTTCAGCCAATTCCGTCCACAAACGCCAAAGTTATTAGACATAGAATTTTCAAAAATCCCATAGAGAAAAAATCCTAACTATATATACCTACTGGCGACCGCCAGTAGGTAATATATATATATATATATATATATATATATTATATATATATATATATATATAGAATAATGTTGGGGGTGCACGAATTACAAAGGAGCACAGATACACCAACCGGCAGCTGGTGTAAGAGTTGTGTGAACGGTACTGAGAGAGAGCCTCTGGAACTGGTGTGAGGTGCGGCATCAAAGGCCCGCTGTTGTAATTTGTTGACTGGTTATATATATATATATATATATATATATTCACTGAAAAAACCATAGGTTAGAGACCATATATAGTTAGCTGGACATTTTATTGACATAAAACCAATGAAATTCCATATATAGTTAGTTGCACTAACTATATATCGCGCACCCGCAATCCACTGCTGATGATGTCACATATTACATCATTCATGACATGGTCAGTGACATCACTGATGACATCACTGATGACATCTCAAATGACATCACTGATGACATCACTGATGACATCACTGATGACATCTCAAATGACATCATCTAGTGTCTGTGTGTTTTTGTAAAGTTTAAATATGTTTTACATATTGAAGAATGAGTGGATGTATGGAAGACTGAGTGTGTGTGTGGCTGGCTGGGAGGTGTGTGACTCTGTGCATATCAATGTGTACTTGTATCAGTGATTGTATAAGAGAGTAAGTATGTGTTAGTATATGTGTGAAAAGTATGGTGTTCTGTGTTTAACTGTATAGATGAGGAAATCGAAGTGTGATTGATTCTTCACAGGACTGACTAGGTGTATGAGTGCATATGATAGTGTTGTAATAATGAGTGACTGTATGTATGAGTGATTGTATGGGTGAATGAGTGAATGTGTGTGTAGACGTAGGAATCAGTGAGTGCGTATGTAGTAACTGGTATTGGTGTGTCATGATGTCATCAGTGATGTCATTTGAGATGTCATCAGTGATGTCATTTGAGATGTCATCAGTGATGTCATCAGTGATGTCATCAGTGATGTCACTGAAGTATGGTGTTCTGTGTTTAACTGTATAGATGAGGAAATGGAAGTGTGATTGATTCTTTACAGGACTGACTAGGTGTGTGAGTAACTCCATGGATGAGTGGCAGTGTGTGAGTGTCTGCATAGGTGTATGAGTGCACATGATAGTGTTGTAATAATGAGTGACTGTATGTATGAGTGATTGTATGGGTGAATGAGTGAATGTGTGTGTAGACGTAGGAATCAGTGAGTGCGTATGTAGTAACTGGTATTGGTGTGTCATGATGTCATCAGTGATGTCATCAGTGATGTCATTTGAGATGTCATCAGTGATGTCATCAGTGATGTCACTGACCATGTCATGAATGATGTAATATGTGACATCATCAGCAGTGGATTGCGGGTGCGCGATATATAGTTAGTGCAACTAACTATATATGGAATTTCATTGGTTTTATGTCAATAAAATGTCCAGCTAACTATATATGGTCTCTAACCTATGGTTTTTTCAGTGAATTTTCAAGGTTTTGTAAATGCAAATTCCTAACTATATATGGTCTATAACCTATGGTTTTTTCAGTGAATTTCATTGGTTTTTTAAAAGCTAATATCTATAGCTGTAAAATATATTCTTTATTACGTGACGTATCACGTAGCCACGTGAGACGCCTCATGGCGCGTCGCATAACCGTGACGTATCGGCTCTGCAGCGCAAACAAAACCCGTAACGTAAGCGTGCCGGAGCACGCTTACAGATATATATATATTTTTTAACCTTAATTAGACAAAATCCACACGTGCACATATCTTGAGGCCTTGCAAAGGCACATCAAACAAACAGTCCCTACAATTTTGCCAAGTTTGCTGGAAATCTATTCCCTTAATTTTTTTTTTACTGTTTCTCTTGGTTTTCCCCTTGTTACGCTTACCGGGACGCTACCCGGTACGCGAACCGGATGCTCCAAAAACACAAGATGGCGGACTCCCGTTACGCTGCCGGTTAGCTGCCCGGTTCGCGTACCGGGAAGCGCCTCTACCGCGAAAAATCGCGGGGGACTTTAATATCCCCCTCATCAATCCTAGGGGGTCAGGAGGAGTTTACCTTGCCCCCTTTCCTTCATCTCCCCCTTCTTTTTTCACCACATCTTGTCTCTCGAACCTACCGAGAGACAAGATGGCGGCCGCTCCGGACTGTTTACAATGTTGACAGCTACGCTGCCGGTTAGCTGCCCGGTTAGCTGCCCGGTGAGCTGCCCGGTGAGCTGCCCGGTGAGCTGCCCGGTTCGCGTACCGGGACGCGCCTCTACGGCGTAAAATCGCAAAAAAAAATTTTTTTTTATTTTTTGCCCCGCGGGGCACTTTAATATCCCCCTCATCAATCCTAGGGGGTCAGGAGTGGTCTACCTTGCCCCCTTTCCTTCATTTCCCCCTTCGTTTTTCACCACATCTTGTCTCTCGATCGTACCAAGAGACAAGATGGCGGCCGCTCCGGACTGTTTAGAATGTTGACAGACACCGGAGAGCCAATCAGCTTCGCTTCGTGAAGTTCCGTTACGCGTCAGGTACGCGAACCGGGGCGCTAACCGGACCGCTGTCACAGATATATATATTTTTTTTAAACGTTCATTTCTCAAAATCCACTGGAGCACATATATTGAGACATAGCAAAGGCACGTCGGGCAAACCATATCTACAATTTTGCCAAGTTTCATGTAAATCTATTCAGCCGTTCGAGCTAAAAGTGAGTCCAACCGCCCTATGGAAAAATGAATGGGAAAAACGCGTTTTGGGACCCCCCTTTTTTCTCGGCCCCCCTTGACGAACCCCCCCCCCAAATTTTCAGGGGCTGCTCAGAAACAAAATGTGCCATTTTCCTGAAAATTTCAGCCAATTCCGTCCACAAACGCCAAAGTTATTAGACATAGAATTTTCAGAAATCCCATAGAGAAAAAATCCTAACTATATATACCCACTGGCTATCGCCAGTAGGTAATATACATATATAAACATATATTAATCTGCATATCTATATAAATATAAATGCATGCATACATATACATATATGCATACATATGCATGTTATTTACATGAAAGTTTTAAAAACACTAATAAAAGCAAAGCTAAAAAGCCACCTCATTACAAACAGAATGGCTTTAACTTAAACGAGGGCGAGATCTATTGCATTTTCAATGCTTGTTTACTTTGGTTCTACCAAGAAGGCATTCAGATGTGTCACACATTTGCCATAAATTCTGAATGTTAGCACTCTAGTTGCTCATTAGATCACTGTAGTAAAGCTAGTGCTCACCAGGGAAGTCTGCTGCTAATCATGGTTTGCAGCCATTTTCCCGCATTTTTTATCCCGCAGACTTTCAGTCCGCATACCATTATCCCGCAAGGTCATTGACCTCGCATACCATTATCCCGCATTGTTTCAAAACGCATGTGCATTTATCGCGCATGCCTTTACAAAGAATTACGTTTTAAAGGCATGTATGGTAAATGCATTTGCGTTGTGAAAACCACGATGACGAGAGAGGTAAGTGGGTTTGTGTTAATTTTTTCGTGGGTTAGTGATTGTGTAGTGTAGTGTAGTGTTGTGTAGTGTAGTGTTGTGTTAGTGTAGTGTAGAGTTGTGGTGGTTGTTTAGTGTAGGGTCATGCTGGGGGTAGTGTTTTAGGGTTTAGGGTTGTGTTGTAGTGTTTGCGTAGTGTAGGGTCATGCTGGGGGTAGTGTTTTAGGGTTTAGGGTAGTGTTGTAGTGCTTGCGTAGTGTAGGGTCATGCTGGGGGTAGTGTTTTAGGGTTTAGGGTTGTGTTGTAGTGTTTGCGTAGTGTAGGGTCATGCTGGGGCTAGTGTTTTAGGGTTTAGGGTAGTGTTGTAGTGTTTGCGTAGTGTAGGGTCATGCTGGGGGTAGTGTTTTAGGGTTTTGGGTAGTGTTGTAGTGTTTGCGTAGTGTAGGGTCATGCTGGGGTGTAGTGTTTTAGGGTTTAGGGTAGTGTTGTAGTGTTTGCGTAGTGTAGGGTCATGCTGGGGGTAGTGTTTTAGGGTTTTGGGTAGTGTTGTAGTGTTTGCGTAGTGTAGGGTCATGCTGGGGGTAGTGTTTTAGGGTTTTGGGTAGTGTTGTAGTGTTTGCGTAGTGTAGGGTCATGCTGGGGTGTAGTGTTTTAGGGTTTTGGGTAGTGTTGTAGTGTTTGCGTAGTGTAGGGTCATGCTGGGGTGTAGTGTTTTAGGGTTTTGGGTAGTGTTGTAGTGTTTGCGTAGTGTAGGGTCATGCTGGGGGGTAGTGTTTTAGGGTTTTGGGTAGTGTTGTAGTGTTTGCGTAGTGTAGGGTCATGCTGGGGGTAGTGCTTTAGGGTTTTGGGTAGTGTTGTAGTGTTTGCGTAGTGTAGGGTCATGCTGGGGGTAGTGTTTTAGGGTTTTGGGTAGTGTTGTAGTGTTTGCGTAGTGTAGGGTCATGCTGGGGGTAGTGTTTTAGGGTTTAGGGTAGTGTTGTAGTGTTTGCGTAGTGTAGGGTCATGCTGGGGGTAGTGTTTTAGGGTTTAGGGTAGTGTTGTAGTGTTTGCGTAGCGTAGGGTCATGCTGGGGGTAGTGTTTTAGGGTTTAGGGTAGTGTTGTAGTGTTTGCGTAGCGTAGGGTCATGCTGGGGTGTAGTGTTTTAGGGTTTTGGGTAGTGTTGTAGTGTTTGCGTAGCGTAGGGTCATGCTGGGGGTAGTGTTTTAGGGTTTACGGTAGTGTTGTAGTGTTTGCGTAGCGTAGGGTCATGCTGGGGGTAGTGTTTTAGGGTTTAGGGTTGTGTTGTAGTGTTTGCGTAGTGTAGGGTCATGCTGGGGGTAGTGTTTTAGGGTTTAGGGTTGTGTTGTAGTGTTTGTGTAGTGTAGGGTCATGCTGGGGGTAGGGTTTTAGGGTTTAGGGTAGTGTTGTAGTGTTTGCGTAGTGTAGGGTCATGCTGGGGTGTAGTGTTTTAGGGTTTTGGGTAGTGTTGTAGTGTTTGCGTAGTGTAGGGTCATGCTGGGGGTAGTGTTTTAGGGTTTAGGGTAGTGTTGTAGTGTTTGTGTAGTGTAGGGTCATGCTGGGGGTAGTGTTTTAGGGTTTAGGGTAGTGTTGTACTGTTTGTGTAGTGTAGGGTCATGCTGGGGGTAGTGTTTTAGGGTTTAGGGTAGTTTAGTTGTTTAGTGTATGCTAAAGGCATATTCGTTCTAAAAGTTTTCGTTATTTTAATTTGCGGCCTAATAGTACATGCAGGATTTCGTCATATATTTGCTAATCATACTTTCTATGGCAAAATGAACCCCCTCATTTTGTTCCTTTTTAAATTAAATGTTTTAAGAGTTACCACTTTATTCCAATCAAGATGGCTTCAGGTGTGCCATACCTTTGTAATAAGTAGGACTGTTAGCACTCTAGTTGTTCTTTAGAACACTCTGGGACATTCTGTCATTGGGCTATAGTTGGGCTACATCTGGCTGATATTTGGGCTGCATTTGTTTTTTTTGTCTCTGGTGGCCATCTTTGGGCTACATTGGGCTACATTGGGCTACATTTGGGCTCCAACATATATATAGCCCAATGTAGCCCAATATATATTTTTCAAAGTTAATTTTTGTAAAAACCACTGGAGCCTATATCTTGAGACATAGCAAAGGCACATCGGGCTACCAGTCCCTACAATTTTGCCAAGTTTGGTGTAAATCCATTCAGCCGTTCAGGCTAAAAGTGAGGCCAACCGCCCTATGGAAAATTGCATGGGAAAAACACGTTTTGGGACCCCCCTTTTTTCTCGGCCCCCCCTTGACGAAACCCCCCCAAATTTTCAGGGGCTGCTCAGAAACGAAATGTTCCATTTTCCTGAAAATTTCAGCCAATTCTGTCCTTAAACGCCAAAGTTATTCGACATAGAATTTTCAAAAATCCCATAGGAAAAAAATCCTAACTATATATACCTACTGGCTATCGCCAGTAGGTAATATATATATATATATATATATATATATATATATATATATATATATATATATATGTATGTATATATATATATATATATATATATATATATTACCTACTGGCGGTCGCAAGTAGGTATATATAGTTAGGATTTTTTCCCTATGGGATTTCTGAAAATTCTATGTCTAATAACTTTGGCATTTGTGGACGGAATCGGCTGAAATTTTCAGGAAAATGGCACATTTTGTTTCTGAGCAGCTCCTGGAAATTTGGGGGGGGTTCGTCAAGGGGGGGCCGGGAAAAAAGGGGGGTCCCAAAACGTGTTTTTCCCATGTTAATTTCCATAGGGCGGTTGGACTCACTTTTAGCCCGAACGGCTGAATGGATTTCCACGAAACTTGGCAAAATTGTAGGGACTATTAGCCCGATGTGCCTTTGCTAGGTCTCAATATATGTGCTTCAGTGGATTTTGAGAAATTAACGTTTAAATCAAGGTATATATCTGTAACAGCGCTCCGGGCAGCGATCCGGTTAGCGAACTTTTCGCGTATCGGAACTTTGCGATGCAAAGCTGATTGGCCCTCCGGTGTCTGTCAACATTCTAAACAGTCCGGAGCGGCCGCCATCTTGTCTCTCGGTAGGATCGAGAGACAAGAGGAGGCCAAAACAAAGGGGGAAATGAAGGAAAGGGGGCAAGGTAGACCCCTTCTGACCCCCTAGGATTGATGAGGGGGATATTATAGAGCCACGAGGGGCCCCAAAAAAAAAAAAAAAAATCCGATTTTTTCGCCGTAGAGACGCGTCTTGGTAAGCGAACCGGGCAGCTAACCGGGCAGCTAACCGGGAAGCTAACCGGCAATGTAACGGGAGTCTGAGGAGTAGCTGATTGGCTGTCAACATTGTAAACAGTCCGGAGCGGCCGCCATCTTGTCTCTCGGTAGGATCGAGAGACAAGAGGAGACCAAAACAAAGGGGGAAATGAAGGAAAGAGGGCAAGGTAGACCCCTTCTGACCCCATAGGATTGATGAGGGGGATACTATAAAGCCACGCGGGGCCAAAAAAAAAAAAATCTGATTTTTTCGTCGTAGAGACGCGTCTTGGTACGCGAACCGGGCAGCTAACCGGACAGCTAACCGGGAAGCTAACCGGCAGTGTAACCGGAGTCTGAGGAGTAGCTGATTGGCTGTCAACATTGTAAACAGTCCGGAGCGGCCGCCATCTTGTCTCTCGGTAGGATCGAGAGACAAGAGGTGGAAAAAATAAAAGGTGTAAATGAATGAAAGGGCTAAGGCAGACCCCTCCTGAACCCCTAGGATTGATGAGGGGGCTATTAAAGTTCCCTGCGGGGCAAAAGAAAATTGCGATTTTTCGCGGTAAAGGTGCTTCCTGGTACGTTAACCGGGCAGCTAACCGGCAGCGTAACGGGAGTCCGACATATTGTGTTTTTTGAATGTTTGTGGTATGTGCACGTGTGGATTTTGTCTAATTAAGGTTAAAAAAATATATATATATCTTTAAGCGTGTTCTGGCGCGCTTACGTTTTGGGTTTGGTTTGCGCTGCAGAGACGATACGTCACGGTTATGCGATGCATCATGAGGCGTCTCACGGGCTACGTGATACGTCACTTAATAAAGAATATATTTTACAGCTATAGATATTAGCTTTTAAAAAAACAATGAAATTCACAGAAAAAACCATAGGTTATAGACCATATATAGTTAGGAATTTGCATTTACAAAACCTTGAAAATTCACTGAAAAAACCATAGGTTATAGACCATATATAGTTAGGGATTAGCATTTAAAAAACCTTATTTTATTTGCACAAAACCATTGAAATTCCATATATAGTTAGTTGCACTAACTATATATCGCGGACCCGCAATCCACTGCTAATGATGTCACATATTACATCATTCATGACATGGTCAGTGACATCACTGATGACATCACTGATGACATCTCAAATGACATCACTGATGACATCACTGATGACATCTCAAATGACATCACTGATGACATCACTGACATCTCATTTGACATTACTGATTACACCACTGATGATATCATTTATGTGATAATACATCTTCAGACTCTAATATAACCTTAGATACACTCAGTGTAAACAGGCACTCACAGACTGTCACACATCCATGGAGTTACTCACACACCTAGTCAGTCATGCAAAGAATCAATCACATCTCCATTTCCTCAACTATACAGTTATACACACCTTACTTATTCAAACATATAGTAACACATATTTACTCTCTTATACAATCCTTGATACAAGTTCACAATGATTCATACAGCCACTCACACATTCACTGGCTCTTATGTTCAGTTATATATATATATATGTCAACTCTCACATGGAGTGTGTTTTACATATGTACTTACTTTGACATGTAGCACTGAGATATCCATTCACTCACCAATATACTCATGCACACAGCCAACTGTCCATACAGCTGTTTCTACATGCACTTTTGAACCCATACACCTAGGGAATCAACTGCTCACACATCTATGCACAGAGTTATACACCTCGCTGTTTAAAAAGGACATGATGACAGCACCCACATGGACAGGTGTTCATTAAATATCGTGAGTGCCAAACGCTGTCATCAATGCCCACAATCTGTGCCTCTGAAGAAAGGAAACTCTTTTCCTGAAACGCGTCAGGCGTACGAGAAAGAAGACATTTGAAAGGGACTGCTGGGATGTCCCACGTGTGCATGCTGCCATTAAACAGAAGTGAGAACTAACAGTCTTCCTGTGGCTTTGTACAAATGGGTGTTCTGCAACTGAATTGATAATTTACAGCTGGCCTCGGTCGTGTACAAAGCCCACTGCCGAAAGCGGATCTCCTCAAATCTCAGCAAGAGATCTGAACACAGAGAAGGAAGCAGGTTGGAGCCCCATGCAGGGGGATACTCGCCTTCACCAAATGACAGCAGTAAAGCGGAACGTGGGGCTGCAGCGAATCCCATTTCTACCCACTTGGGATAAAGACTGTTTAAAAAGGACATGATGACCGCACCCACTGGGGAAAGAAAACAAACGGCACTACAACACCCAGAAGGCCGTTGTAGCCACACCCACATGGACAGGTGCTCATTAAATATCGCGAGTGCCAAACGCTGTCGTCAATGCCCACAATCTGTGCCTCTGAAGAAAGGAAACTCTTTTCCTGAAACGCGTCAGGCGTACGAGAAAGAAGACATTTGAAAGGGACTGCTGGGATGTCCCGCGTGTGCATGCTGCCATTAAACAGAAGTGAGAACTAACAGTCTTCCAGTGGTTTTGTACAAATGGGTGTTCTGCAACTGAATTGATAATTTACGGCTGGCCTCGGTCGAGTACAAAGCCCACTGCCGAAAGCGGATCTCGTCAAATCTCAGCAAGAGATCTGAACACGGAGAAGGAAGCAGGTTGGCACCCCATGCAGGGGGATGCTTGCCTTCACCAAATGACAGCAGTAAAGCGGAACGTGGGGCTGCAGTGAATCCCATTTCTAATCACTTGGGATAAAGACTTTTTAAAAAGGACAAGATGACAGCACCCACTGGGGAAAGAAAACAAACGGCACTACAACACCCAGAAGGCCGTTGTAGCCACGCCCACATGGACAGGTGTTCATTAAATATCCCGAGTGCCAAACGCTGTCGCCAATGGCCACAATCTGTGCCTCTGAAGAAAGGAAACTCTTTTCCTGAAACGGGTCAGGCGTACGAGAAAGAAGACATTTGAAAGGGATTGCTGGGATGTCCCGCGTGTGCATGCTGCCATTAAACAGAAGTGAGAACTAACAGTCTTCCTGTGGCTTTGTACAAATGGGTGTTCTGCAACTGAATTGATAATTTACGGCTGGCCTCGGGTTGTGTACATAGCCCAATGCCGAAAGCGGATCTCCTCAAATCTCAGCAAGAGATCTGAACACAGAGAAGGAAGCAGGTTGGCACCCCATGCAGGGGGATGCTCACCTTCACCAAATGACAGCAGTAAAGTGGGGCTTCAGCGAATCTCATTTCTACCCACTTGTGATAAAGACTGTTTAAAAAGGAGATGATGACCGCACCCACTGGGGAAAGAAAACAAACGGCACTACAACACCCAGAAGGCCGTTGTAGCCACGCCCACATGGACAGGTGTTCATTAAATATCGCGAGTGCCAAACGCTGTCGTCAATGCCCACAATCTCTGCCTCTGAAGAAAGGAAACTCTTTTCCTGAAACGCGTCAGGCGTACGAGAAAGAAGACATTTGAAAGGGACTGCTGGGATGTCCCGCGTGTGCATGCTGCCATTAAACAGAAGTGAGAACTAACAGTCTTCCTGTGGCTTTGTACAAATGGGTGTTCTGCAACTGAATTGATAATTTACGGCTGGCCTCGGGTTGTGTACAAAGCCCACTGCCGAAAGCGGATCTCCTCAAATCTCAGCAAGAGATCTGAACACAGAGAAGGAAGCAGGTTGGCACCCCATGCAGGGGGATGCTCACCTTCACCAAATGACAGCAGTAAAGTGGAACGTGGGGCTGCAGCGAATCCCATTTCTACCCACTTGGGATAAAGACTGTTTAAAAAGGACAAGATGACAGCACCCACTGGGGAAAGAAAACAAACGGCACTACAACACCCAGAAGGCCGTTGTAGCCATGCCCACATGGACAGGTGTTCATTAAATATCCCGAGTGCCAAACGCTGTCGTCAATGCCCACAATCTGTGCCTCTGAAGAAAGGAAACTCTTTTCCTGAAACGGGTCAGGCGTACGAGAAAGAAGACATTTGAAAGGGACTGCTGGGATGTCCCACGTGTGCATGCTGCCATTAAACAGAAGTGAGAACTAACAGTCTTCCTGTGGCTTTGTACAAATGGGTGTTCTGCAACTGAATTGATAATTTACCGCTGGCCTCGGGTTGTGTACAAAGCCCACTGCCGAAAGCGGATCTCGTCAAATCTCAGCAAGAGATCTGAACACGGAGAAGGAAGCAGGTTGGCACCCCATGCAGGGGGATGCTCGCCTTCACCAAATGACAGCAGTAAAGCGGAACGTGGGGCTGCAGTGAATCCCATTTCTACCCACTTGGGATAAAGACTGTTTAAAAAGGACAAGATGACAGCACCCACTGGGGAAAGAAAACAAACAGCACTACAACACCCAGAAGGCCGTTGTAGCCACGCCCACATGTACAGGTGTTCATTACATATCGCGAGTGCCAAACGCTGTCGTCAATGCCCACAATCTCTGCCTCTGAAGAAAGGAAACTCTTTTCCTGAAACGCGTCAAGCGTACGAGAAAGAAGACATTTGAAAGGGACTGCTGGGATGTCCCGCGTGTGCATGCTGCCATTAAACAGAAGTGAGAACTAACAGTCTTCCTGTGGCTTTGTACAAATGGGTGTTCTTCAACTGAATTGAAAATTTACGGCTGGCCTCGGTCGTGTACAAAGCCCACTGCCGAAAGCAGATCTCCTCAAATCTCAGCAAGAGATCTGAACACAGAGAAGGAAGCAGGTTGGCGCCCCATGCAGGGGAATGCTCGCCTTCACCAAATGACAGCAGTAAAGCGGAACGTGAGGCTGCAGCGAATCCCATTTCTACCCACTTGGGATAAAGACTGTTTAAAAAGGACATGATGACCGCACCCACTGGGGAAAGAAAACAAACAGCACTACAACACCCAGAAGGCCGTTATAGCCACGCCCACATGGACAGGTGTTCATTAAATATCGCGAGTGCCAAACGCTGTCGTCAATGCCCACAATCTGTGCCTCTGAAGAAAGGAAACTCTTTTTCTGAAACGCGTCAGGCGTACGAGAAAGAAGACATTTGAAAGGGACTGCTGGGATGTCCCACGTGTGCATGCTGCCATTAAACAGAAGTGAGAACTAACAGTCTTCCTGTGGCTTTGTACAAATGGGTGTTCTGCAACTGAATTGATAATTTACGGCTGGCCTCGGTTGTGTACAAAGCCCACTGCCGAAAGCGGATCTCATCAAATCTCAGCAAGAGATCTGAACATGGAGAAGGAAGCAGGTTGGCACCCCATGCAGGGGGATGCTCACCTTCACCAAATGACAGCAGTAAAGAGGAACGTGTGGCTGCAGCGAATCCCATTTCTACCCACTTGGGATAAAGACTGTTTAAAAAGGACATGATGACCGCACCCACTGGGGAAAGAAAACAAACGGCACTACAACACCCAGAAGGCTGTTGTAGCCACGCCCACATGGACAGGTGTTCATTAAATATCGCGAGGGCCAAACGCTGTCGTCAATGCCCACAATCTCTGCCTCTGAAGAAAGGAAACTCTTTTCCTGAAACGCGTCAGGCGTACGAGAAAGAAGACATTTGAAAGGGACTGCTGGGATGTCCCGCGTGTGCATGCTGCCATTAAACAGAAGTGAGAACTAACAGTCTTCCTGTGGCTTTGTACAAATGGCTGTTCTGCAACTGAATTGATAATTTACGGCTGGCCTTGGTCGTGTACAAAGCCCACTGCCGAAAGCGGATCTCCTCAAATCTCAGCAAGAGATCTGAACACGGAGAAGGAAGCAGGTTGGCACCCCATGCAGGGGGATGCTCGCCTTCACCAAATGACAGCAGTAAAGCGGAACGTGGGGCTGCAGCGAATCCCATTTCTACCCACTAGGGATAAATACTGTTTAAAAAGGACATGATGACCGCACCCACTGGGGAAAGAAAACAAACGGCACTAAAACACCCAGAAGGCCGTTGTAGCCATGCCCACATGGACAGGTGTTCATTAAATATCGCGAGTGCCAAACGCTGTCGTCAATGCCCACAATCTCTGCCTCTGAAGAAAGGAAACTCTTTTCCTGAAACGCGTCAGGCGTATGAGAAAGAAGACATTTGAAAGGGACTGCTGGGATGTCCCGCGTGTGCATGCTGCCATTAAACAGAAGTGAGAACTAACAGTCTTCCTGTGGCTTTGTACAAATGGCTGTTCTGCAACTGAATTGATAATTTACGGCTGGCCTTGGTCGTGTACAAAGCCCACTGCCGAAAGCGGATCTCCTCAAATCTCAGCAAGAGATCTGAACACGGAGAAGGAAGCAGGTTGGCACCCCATGCAGGGGGATGCTCGCCTTCACCAAATGACAGCAGTAAAGCGGAACGTGGGGCTGCAGCGAATCCCATTTCTACCTACTAGGGATAAATACTGTTTAAAAAGGACATGATGACCGCACCCCCTGGGGAAAGAAAACAAACGGCACTACAACACCCAGAAGGCTGTTGTAGCCACGCCCACATGGACAGGTGTTCATTAAATATCGCGAGTGCCAAACGCTGTCATCAATGCCCACAATCTGTGCCTCTGAAGAAAGGAAACTCTTTTCCCGAAACGTGTCAGGCGTACAAGAAAGAAGACATTTGAAAGGGACTGCTGGGATGTTCCGCGTGTGCATGCTGCCATTAAACAGAAGTGAGAAGTAACAGTCTTCCTGTGGCTTTGTACAAATGGGTGTTCTGCAACTGAATTGATATATATATATATATTACCTACTGGCGGTCGCCTGTAGGTAGTTATAGTTAGGACCTAGTTTCCATAGGAAATCCTCAACATTCTATTTGGATTAACTTTGGCCCTGGTGGATAAATCTTTGCGAATTTCTCAAAGAAGATGGCTCGGTCCGCTGCTGTCCTTTTCTGAAAGTTTGGGGGGGATTCGTCAAGTGGGGGCTGAGATAAAAGGGGGGTCCCAAAACGTGTTTTCTCCATGTTATTTTCCAAAGGACGTTTACACACGGCTACAGCTCGAACGGCTGAATGGATTTATTAGAAATTTGGCAAAACGGTAGAGTTCGGCTCGCAGATTATGCTTTTTTTTGAATGTTGTAAATCTGTTTAGTAGTTGCTGAGAAAATTAAAGTTGAAGTCAATTATATATCTATACGCGCGCACGGGTGCTCAAGCGGGATTTTTTTTTTGCTGTGTGACGTCTGTGAACGTTCGATTCGAAGGAAATCAGGAAGTGTTGACAGCCATTTTGTTAGTGCGAGTGAATATATTGCACATTTCAAAGTGTTGGAACATGGAAAGGGGAGAAGGAAAAGATTGTCTGGCCGCATAGGTTTTCTCAGGGGGTGCAGTAAGGCCCTTGAACGCGAAAATAGTTTTTTATTTTTTTTAAAAAAAAGTTGCGGGTGCGCGCACCCGGTCGCGCACACCTATTTACAAGAGTGTGAAAATGGAGATAAATCAGAAGTTTGAGTGCGTAGATATAAGGTGGCTCTGAAAAGAGCCCTTGTGTTAATTGAGTTTTTTCCTCATTTATAAGTAAGTACCGATGCAGAGTCTCATGTTACAGAGGAAGATTCTGTTTCCCTCATCCGTGAAATGAACACCATCTCTCCTATAAATGCCTTGCATGTTGTAACGCAAGTTGTTGTGGTAAATGGAACCCATGCTATAATCTCTGAGGAAAGCAGAAACAGATTTATTTACATGTTTCCTTGCTTTTTCAATTTGTGCACAATGTTGATTGGACCAATTCCATTTCTGCCTTTGGCATATATTGGAAAATACCAAGGCAGTTCGAGGAAAAAGTGTCATCAATTGTCAAAAGGTGTCTTTTAGAAGCATTTCCAGACCTACCCCAGTCAATGTGCCTAGATCGTTCCCACCACAGTGCAAAATTATAAGGTCTGGTTCTGGGAGATGCATAAAAGTTTTCACTAAAGGCATCAATTGGTGACATTTAAATCCTCTCTGGCCAATCCATGTTATCTGCACATTTGGTAAATCAAGGTTGGAAATTTGTCTGTTTGCTGCATATTTTCCACTCCAGTGAATATAGCTGTGTCCTAAAAGCCAAACCTTCATTTTCAAGGCACATGCACTCGTACTCCGATGGGTTCTGGAAGTGGATTGGTAGTTAGAAGCTGAAAGTCAGGATAAAAAAATGGATGAGGCTTGGTGTGGTTGAAAAAATAAAAATGATTGGTTGATTGTAATACCTCAAGTTTGAAGACTACGTTGCATGTTAATGTTTATGTAAAACGAAAAGTACTATTGGGTGTCAAAAAAATGACATGTAACCGAGCTGAGGATAGGCAGGTGTTTCTGGAGGGAAAACAGTCTTCTTAGTTTGATGTAGAACGTTGAGATATGAACTTTTGACCTGTGCCTTCAGCCCGGTGCAGAATGAGGTGTTACCATGGAAATAGCCATAGAAGGCAGTGGGTGATGGGTGACGTTTATGTGACAATGAAAACATTGTAAGGGACAACCAACTGAAATGTAAATTTGATTTCAAAATTTTTCGGGAAGAAATATGATTGGTTGAAGACTCTCTAATTGTTTTGTTTCTGGTTCCACCCATCTAATACTTCTCTCTCCACAGCGCGGGGACACGCCGGGAGGCGTCACCAGGCGCTTTACAAACCCCTATAATAATAATAATAATAAAGAGACATATATGAGTCTATATTGACAGGATATCTGTGCCATTGAATTTTGGTTGCAGTGATAGAAGCTTTATTGAGAGTTCCGTCAAACGAATATCTGTTTTGTGACTGTCACTATTCTACATCTTACAAAGCATTGGTAAAGGTAAGTCTGTAACTGTTTGTTTTGTCATTTCCCGTAAAATGTGGTTTAGTGACTAAAATTGGTTCATTTTCCTCACAGTCTCAAAGTAACCTCATTTTTGGCTGTCATAATGTCTTGTATTTTTAAAACTATTTTTCCATTTCGTTTCATCACTCTTTATCGACAGTATTTGTTTGCAATTATTAGTTTTCCATTTTGCATAATAGATTTCAATAAGCTGAATGGTGTTCAGTCATGTTCATGTGTAATCTTTTACTGTTACTTTTTTAAAATCACTGTTAGTCAGAGACGAAACTGGAACGAAATTTTGGGGGGGGGGCAAATTAAAAAAATGTTGTTAGGCGAACATGAATGTTTAATTAGTTGGCAGAGTAAAGGTGCAGGGGCTTTTAGGAGGGGTAAAATAACTGCAAGGCCTACTTAACATTCAAATGGATGTTTATAGAGATGTGAAACGTTCAAGTGCGGCTGTGTGTGTATCTGGAATATATATGTTACCTTGGGCTGCCACACCAGACGGGAGGGGGGTGGGGGCCTGAAGTCCTGTGAATTTAATGGGGGTTGCACGCCTTTTCTTCACATTCTTTCAAGTGTAAATTATAGTTTTGTATATAATTTTGGTGAACAGCAAAAAATGGAGTATAAAATATGTTTAATAAAGAGAGTAATTATTTGTGTGATTTTGAAGCATTTACATATAATGAGAGAAGTTGATTTTGAAGTGAAAAAATGGTATTAGCAGAGACACAGATAATGCAGATAGAGAGAGAAATGGTACATTACATGTGATACCGTTGTCTAAAAGTGCTAATGCTTAATGAGTTCCCAAACTTTCTGTCAGACGACAAAATACAGTGCGGTTTGTGGCCGCGGCCTGCACTGGTGGGGGTGGAGGTGGTCGAGTAAAATAAAATGAAAAGTTATGACCATGAGGTTGTACACAGGTTTGTGCAGTACATGTCTTCATACATTGAGGTAGCAAACCGAGTATACAAATATCTCTGTCCCTCCTGCCGTTTGACTCCATCTTAATCTCCCTTCTGCTTTCCATCTCCGTTGCCCTGTGTTATCTGTCTGTCTGTGTCTGCCTTCAGTCCGGGCTGAGGAAGTTTGCTGTGGAGGCACACACAGATAGTCACATCAAAGTACTTGGAACGTTTTCCCAAAAATATTTATATAAATGAGATGCTTTTTTGAAGCGCTAGTGAATGTCTACTTTCACAATGACTGCTTGGTTGGCTCCACAGAGCAGAGGGTATGTCGTATTTCACTACTTAGTGCCTCTGCATCTGCACTCTGTTCTCTGGTGGCTGGCGGAGAAGTGTTTGTTATTGTGGAGATGAAAGAGTGATAAGTATTGAAATACGACATAGCGTCTGATCTGTAGAAGCGGGGGAGCAGTGATTAACTCTGAGTGAAGCGGAACTGCTTGGTAACAGTAATAAATTATTTTTAACAGAGGTACAACTGTTTGCATGGTGCGCAACCGACTAAGAAAGGGTTGACGGGCCGTCATAGGCCTGCGGGTTCTAGTATGAGTAAGTCAGGTGGACAAAAGAAAACATGAAGTTAATACAGCTGAGGTTACGTGGAAAACGCATGAATATTCTTTTGGTATACAATTATTTCAGTTGAGAATATGGATTAAAAGAGAGAACTTGTATATTTGAAATGTTTATTCAGAAATGCACTGTTTTCAAGGCAAGTCTCTTATCTAATACGAGTACAGACATTGCAAGAAACAAAGTAATCGGTATAGTCACTAGTACATAGAATACAAACGGTATAGTTGATGTACAATGAATATGGTTTAGCAAAATTAATTGTACACTGTTATGAGGAAGTACATTATATTTTATTAAATCTAAGAAGGTGTCTTGCCTTTCAGTTTAGGAACGATACATGAAAATGCTAGTGGTTAGAGATCAGCTCATTAAAAATCAGCTCTCTGCATGCGAAGCACTATCAAGTTTGTGTTATGCTGTTGTGTAAGGGAAAAAAAGGCGCCAAAAGCGAGAAGTTGGCTAGAGGTGCATGTATGTAATCTGTTGGAACGTTCGCAAATTAGTGTTAAGAAGAACTACTGTATTGACATATCTTTTGAAGGTTTCAGTATTGCATTTGAAATACAGCACGAAAAGCAATGGAAATAATAGTGAAAGAACATATTTTTCTCTTATGCATTAAAAATATTTCAGTTCATGGAAAACTAAAGAAGCAGAGTTGTGTGAGGCGCAAATAACCAGCTGAAATGAGAAATGGCGTTTACACTTATAAAAAAATCATGCTATCTTTACACATTAATCAGGGCACATGTAGCATATATTAGCCAGTTTTGCTCCGAGTACGTTTGAAATAACATAAGAAAGATATGCAACAGAATTGTTGAGATTAGAGTTTAATAAAAACTTAAG
Source organism: Lissotriton vulgaris (assembly GCF_964263255.1). Taxonomy (NCBI): domain Eukaryota; kingdom Metazoa; phylum Chordata; class Amphibia; order Caudata; family Salamandridae; genus Lissotriton; species Lissotriton vulgaris. The sequence goes on along the minus strand of NC_141691.1, from coordinate 2,134,559,557 downwards.
TTCGAAATCGAGTAGCTGAGGAAAAAAAATGTAGTCCACATAAAACACAAAAATCTGACCAGCAGGAAATTATAATGTCCACTGTTAGTAAAGCCAATAGGTCTGTTGATGTAAAAAAAAAATCCAAAAAAACGTGAAAAAGATAGGGAGGCAAAACGAAATGTGGACGTCAATGGCTTGCATAAGAGTCATCCTACAATTGTGTAGGCGAAATAGGCAGCTACCGCTTATAAAAGGTAGTCACTGTTATGATCCGAAAACATGTCAGCCATCCAATTGAAAAGTGGAAAACAACATTCATGGTCTTCAATTACCGGAGCCTCTAGTACCATCAGAGGACAACTCGGTGGGTTTTCAATGTAGCTGTGCGCCAGGAAATCTTGTGCCTCTGCGAATATATTCCAATGACCCAGAACTCCTTGTATCGCTGCAAAGGCCATAATCCCTCCGTTGGAACAAAGGTGTTCATGATCAATTAACGGATTCATGAGATGATTTTAATTCACTTCAGTAGGTACCAAGTTGCAGAGACATAAGTCCAGGGCCCACATGAAATCACAGCTCAGGCAAAGAAATACAGGCTGCACACAGGTGAAATAGGAATATCGAAATGATAATCGATATGATGCACTCAAAGTCGAGAGTGGTAAGATGCCGTAGTAGTCAAGCATCCTCTGGCGAAATAGTTCTAAGTGTTCCGGCTCGTTTGCGAAGACAGGAGGGACATCCATTTTGAAATAAACAAGATAGGAACACAAAAGTAGCAGCACTGGTAGTTCAACAGGAAGTCCAGAAAAATAGGTCGCCGACTATGGAGTGAAGAGTAGCAGAATGACTTGATATAATTTCTGGCAGACCAGTCACTAAACATTGCTTAGTAGTTATAAAAAAAATAGGGCTGTCTTGAAGTGGAGGATGCGTTAAAAATTAAGGGAGTCACCTCAGCAAATTGTAAAGGAAGGTCACTATTTTATAAGGAATGCACTTCTCTGTGAATATTAGCTAAGTGAAAGATATGTGTGCGAACAGATGGTAGGGTAACTTGTTTTTGTGACAATAAGACTGTTGTTCATGTCTTGTGATTCAAGGCCGGAATTCGCTGCCAGATGGAAACATCAAGGTTCCCATGCGGGGGTAGATAAACTAAATTCTTAAAGGGAAGCATATGCAGAGTGACTATTACCGCTTCAGCTTTGCCGTTTAAAAAGTCATAGTAATTGTCATTACATGAAAAAAAAACATTACCACTGTTGAAAAATAAAGAAAAAGTCGGCATTATAGCAGGCACTGGTGTATCTTTGAAAAGACATGCAACATTACAGCGCTTCTAGTTAAATAAGTCATGTGATTGAAAGTGCCTGCATGTGAACGACTAATTAAATGTTTGAGTACAGTCATTTCTATAAAGATTTAGGGGCAGATTAACATGCTCCGTGTGGCAGTTTTGCTTCACTTGACACATGTTAAAAGTGATGCTAAAGTGGCGTAAGGGGATTGTAAATCTGCCCGACATTTTTTTGCCGTCTCAAAGGCATTTGTAAGTGAAAGGGAGCGACTTAGTTTTATAACTGTAGGAGGTACTGAGCCGCTGGTATCTATTTATGTGAAGAAATTTATAGAATTTAAAGAGTGAAAAAACGGGAAAGGTAGACTAATTAATTTGTGCATTAGCCATGTTGCAGTTGTGGCTTCGGATACTAAAAAGGGAAAAGTGTTTAGGCGTTCAATGTGGAGCATTGAAAAAAAACGTGTGTTATGGAAAGCAAACGTGGTTTGGAAATGAAATGTAAAGGTTTAAAGCAGGGGTTTCCAAAGTGGTCCTGGAGGGCCAGATGCATGCCAGATTTTAAAAATTACTACATGTTTTTCAATGGGGTTATCCGAAAAATATGGCATGGATCCGGCCCTTCAGAACCGGTTTGGAGACTCCTGGTTTAAAGAGAGAGGAAAAAATTAAGATAGTTTCAGGGCTTTAAGCTGGCTGGGTCTGTTCGAGTTTCAGCACAGGCAGTTTCCTAAAGGTAGGCTTGTTTTGTATTGGGCTGCACTTTTGAGGCCTGGCGTAGGCAGACTTTTTAGTTAAGTTGTGCAGTACTTAGTTGCTATAGGTATGATGTTACGTGTTGTACCATACCTATATGTAAAAAATTAGAGGGCAAAATTTACAGAGTGGTTTGTGGCCGAGAGCTGCAATGGTGGGTGAGAGTTTAGGTTTAAAGTATTTTATTAAGGCATAAAAAACACGGGGAGGGGAGAAGGAGGTCAGGCAAACATACAATACAAGAAGCAAAACGTTGCAGCGAGTCAGAAGAAGAAGAGGGAGGCAGGGTGCCCCAGAGGGTAACAAGGCAAAAAACATGAGGCAGTAAGTCACTGTAAACAACCCCCCGTAGGCCCCCACTCCCTAGGCAAGGCCAAGCCAGAATAACACTCTGCGACACATCAAAGGAGAAGCATACCATACCACCAGCCCCTCTACCCCAGAAAAGGAGAAGAAAGAAAAGCAAGGAGGAAAGAAAAGAAAACAACACCCCAACATCCCCGTCCGAAAAGCAGCATTAGAAGTATATAACCACACTTCCCACCCCCAGCCCCCGGTCCCCAATCCGCACAATCACTCCGCCGCTGGCGCCGGCGGTGTCAGCCTAAGGAGGCGCAAGTACCGTGGGCACGTCAGCTCGCGAAATTCCGTGGACAGCAGTGCCAAAAAGGGATGCCAGAGCTCCTCAAACTGGTCAACATTCCCAGCCACCGTTAGCGATATCTTCTCCATACCCAGTACCTGCCAGAGCCTATGCAACCAACCAGTGATAGAGGGGGCAGTGGGGGTGCGCCAAAGGACAAGTATGTTCTGAACGGCTGAGCCTAGCGCAATCGCAATCTGCCTGCCCCTGCGGGATTTCAGCGGGTACATCAAGTCATTGGGGAGGCCAAGCAAGACATACGCGGGGAAGCGCGGGAGCTCAATCTCAAAATGCCTATCCACCTCATCTAAGACTTCCTTCCAGTAGGCCGACAGCACCGGGCACTCCCAGAGAATGTGCGTGAGGGTGCCCTCCTGTCCGCAGCCGCGCCAACAACCCTTATCGCCTAGTTTGCGCATCTCGTAGAGCCGCTACGGGGTGTAGTACCAATAGGTGGACACTTTAGTGAAGGTTTCCGTCAGCCCAGTGTGGTACGCAGAGTGCCTCGCCCGATACGCAATCTTGTCCCATTCCTTGTGGCTCAGGGTCCTGCCCAGTTCCCTGTGCCAGCGCTCCCTCCCTGGGTTATGGTAGTGAAACGGCGGGGGTTGGAGAAATTTATACAAATCAGTGATGAGTTTGGCGTCCGAGGCCCGGGTCACCAACCATCGCTCATAGGGCGTAATCGTACGGGCGGCGACGTCACGCACCGAGGGTTGAAGAGCCCAGTGGCGGACTTGCATGTAGCGCAGTCTGTCCCCCTCCGTCAGGCCAAACTCCTGTCGGAGCTGCTGGAAGGGGAGCACGCCCTCCGGCCCGTAGATCTGGAAAAGCGCTCTACATCCCGCACTCACCCAGTGGGAAAAGGCCCCCGGCTCAAGGCCCGGAGTGAAGTCCGGGTTGTCAGCAATGGGAGAGAACGGCGACGGAAAAGTGGTGAGCTCCCGTAGCTCACACACCGCGTCCCACACTCTTAGCGGGACCCGGGTGATAAAGGAGGCGTAGAGATTAGACGGGCGGTGAACGCGCCGTAGGAACGGGACCTCCTGGAGGGTACGGCCCGCAACTGCCTGGTCTTGAAAGAGCCAGTGTTTGTCCGATTCCCACCGGCTCCACTCCACCAGGTACCGGAGCTGTGTCGCCTGAAAGTACTTCCGGAGGTCCGGGACCCCGAGACCTCCCGCCTCCGGGGCAAGCATGGAGAGGACCCGCTTCATCCGAGGCTTACGGCCTTGCCACACAAAGCGGGAGATGTCTGCCTGCGCCTGCCGTATCCAGCCCACGGGGGGCTGAAGAGGTAGAGCGCGGAAAAGATACAGGATCTGGGGCAGTATCGTCATCTTCACCGCCGCAATACGGCCCAGCCACGAGAGTAGGCCCTTCTTCCAACGGCCGAGTTCCTCCTTTATCTTTTTGCCTAGAGAGGAATAGTTAGCTGCGACCATGGCAGGCAGGGTGGGAGCAAGCAAAATGCCCAAGTAAGGCACCGTGGAGGAGGACCACTGCAAAGGGAAGAGACTTTGAAGGTCCCGTCTGGTGTCGGCAGAGAGCGACACATCCAGTGCGGCCGACTTGGTCATGTTCATTTTAAAGCCCGCAACGCGGGCAAAAGCGTTCAGCTCCTGGACGCAGGCAGGGAGCGACCGCCTGGGGTCATCTAGGGTCAACAAGACATCGTCTGCGTATAAGCTGACAGTGTGTGTGTATTGCCCCATCTTCACCCCAATAGCGTCCGGGTTGTCGCGGATCCTCTGCGCAAACGGCTCCATATAAAGGGCGAAGAGGAGCGGCGAGAGAGGGCAACCCTGTCTCGTGCCGCGCTCAATGGTGAAGCTGCTGGAGCTGTGTCCATTGACACGCACTGACGCCGACGGTCTCCTATAGCAGTTAAAGACCATAGTGCGGAACTTCTCGCCGATCCCCAGTTTCCCAAGGACCAGCTCGAGGTATGGCCAATGAACCCTGTCAAAGGCCTTCTCCGCGTCGACCGATAGCAGCATCCGCTCCCCCGGGACGCGTGAGGCCTTTTCCAGGACGTGCGTCACTCTCTTCGTGTTGTCGACCGTCTGCCTACCGGGTACAAAACCGGCCTGATCTGCCTCCACCAAACCTGGTAAGTGTAGACCCAGTCTGGCCGCCAAAATTCCGGTGTAAAGCTTAAGGTCCACATTTAGGAGCGAAATGGGCCGGTACGAGCCGCACAAGGTCCGGTCCTTCCCCGGCTTGGGGATAACCGACACAGTCGCCGAGAGGAGGTCCGGTGGGATGGCGCCCGGTTCGGAGAAGGAGTTGAACAAGCGAGCCAGGAGAGGAGCGACAGTGGGACAGAAGGTCTTGTAGAACAAGGCCGTGTAGCCATCCGGGCCCGGGGCTTTGCCATGCTTCAGCCGTGCGATCGCGGAGATGACCTCCTCCACGTGAATGTCCCTCTCTAGATGGTCCGCCTGGGAGGGGTCCAAGGCCGGGAGGGTCACGGATTCCAGAGAGGCCTCAGCCTCTCCCGGTGGGGAAGATTCTGAAGCGTACAGTGCCTCGTAAAAGGATCGAAAGGTATCTGCCACCCCCGCGTCACCAGAAACCGGGATCCCATCCACTCCCACCAGCTCCTTCACCACATTGCGTTGCTGCGCAACCCTAAGCCTATGGGCCAGGAGCTTACCGCACCTGTCTCCGCCGGTGTAAAAGGCATGTTTCAGGCGCAGCGCTGCGTATTCCGCCCGATCTAGATCCAACGCAGAGAGGAGTTTTCGTGCCGCCTTCAGTTGCTTCCAAACCCGAGGTGCCCCCGTCCGGCGGTGGACCTGCTCAAGCTCCCTAACCTGCGCCGTCAGTTCTTCCCTCTTGCGCTGGCGTTCCTTATTTTCCGCCGAGGAAATGGAGATAAACTCTCCCCTGACTACTGTTTTCAAAGCCGCCCACTGTGTAGCCAGGGACGTGTCAGAGTTGTTATTGTGGGTCAGGTAGTCCTGGATGACCTCCTCCACTCGCTTCACCACCGATTTCTTATGGAGAAGCGTGTCCCGAAGCCGCCACATCCCTCTTGAGGGGGGTGGCGCCGGCCACGCAAAAACTCCGGAGACCGGCGCATGATCAGACAGAGACAAGACCCCGATGTCCGCCGCCGTGGCGGCCGAGCGAAGTGGGCCGCTCACCAAAAGATAATCCAACCGCGAATAAGTGCGGTGTGCGTGGGAAAAGTAGGAGTAGTCCCTATCGGTGGGATGCATGGTGCGCCAGAGGTCATGCAGGTCCATCTCTGCAATCTGGTCCCGCACCGCTTTTGAAAGCTCTCCTGTCTGCGGAAAATGCTGGGCAGACCTATCTAGAGTGGAGTCGAAGACCATATTCAGGTCTCCCCCCAGGATGACATGGCGATCGGGCGAGGCAGTAACGTCCACCAATACCGAGTCCAGGAAACGATCCTGGTGATCGTTTGGGCTGTAGACCGAACCAACCGTAAAGGTAACACCTCCTAAGCGCATGCGATACACTAAGAGCCTCCCCTTCTGCTCGGCATGTTTATACAGCACCTCCCCCCTAAAGGAGCTGGCTAGAAGAATGGCCGCCCCAGCGGTCTTAGTCGCAGCAGAGGAAAAAAGTTGCGTGGGGAACTTGGCAGAGCGCAACCTATGGCAATCTCTGGAGAGTAAATGGGTCTCCTGCAGGAGGCAGATATCCGCCTGCGACCCCTCCAATAGGGAGAGGATCGCCCTACGCTTTACGGGGTTATTCAGACCCTTGACATTAAGGGTCACTACTTTCAGGGGTGGCATCGCCTCCAGGGAAACAGCGCGCTATGCAGCAGGCGGGGGATCAGCGGAGGGGGCGCGCGGGGCAGGGGCGCAGGGAAGGCCAGAGGCGGCATCGTACTCGTTCGGACAGCTTCGGACGGGACCCCCTCCACAACAAACCAACAATAAAACCCCCCCAAAAACCATTGATGGCAACCAGCCAAAACAAAAAGCAAAAAACAACACCCCATAGTCTCAGTCTAGCCCAAATGGGCGAGTCTGCAGAAAACAGTCAAGTGGACGTCCAGCCACACACCACCCCCCCGCCCCCCCAACCCCCAGCCCAGCATCGTGAAAGCTAAGAGCCTCTCCCCCCGGAGAAAATTAGGCGTCAAGGCCACACCAGTAGATTCAGGCAAGTTCCTGGCCGCAGTCCTCAGGGCCTCCGCCATGTCAGCTCTGATGGTGGGCGAGTCCGGGCGACTCACTGGCGCTGACGATGGGCGCCTTCTCGACCTCCGTCGGCCCTGCCGCTCGGGGCGCCTCCATGCAGGTGTAGCCCCGTCCTTCTCCGTAGCAGTAAGACCCAGCACCCCGCAGACATCTTGTAAGGAGCGCAGCTGATGCAGTACCCCATTCCATCGAAAGATAAGACGGAAGGGGTGACCCCAGGAGTAGGCTGTCTCGTGCTCTCGCAGAAAGTCCGTAGCGATGCGGAAAGACCTGCGCTTTTGCAGTGTGATGGCAGACAGGTCCTGATAGAGCGCCACAGGTCTGTCGCAGAAGGTCAATGGTTGCTTCCTACGGGCCTCAGTCATGATGCGCTCCTTTAGAGGGAAATCCGGCAAGAATGCCAGGATATCAGGCGGGGGTGCCGATGATTGGCGCTGGCGGCCCACCCTGTGTGCTCTGTCAATGCGGATGGGGAAATCCGCTCCCTCCTCCAAGATGTCACGGAACAGGTCCTGCAGATAAGCCACTAGGTCCGCACCTTCATCGGCGGATGGAACACCCCGGACCCGGATGTTGTTCCTCCTGGACCTGTTCTCGAGGTCCTCCGAGTGGGCCTGGAGCTCGACACATTGCTCCCGGAGGCGGAGGACGTCCTGCTGGAGATGGGTTATCTCCTCATCGCGGCGTTGAGCCGCCGTCTCCACAGTCTCGACCCGTTCGCCCAGGCCCTCGACTTCCCTGCGCACCTCCCGGACCTCTCCAGCCACTTCGGTCTTAAGAGTCTGAAATTCCTCCTTGAGGGAGGTGAATAAGTCCTCCATGAAGGACCGCGTGACCAGCGGCTCACCCGCAGTTGCGTCCGTTGATGCCCGGGAGGCCCCCGGGGACGGCTGCGTCCTGTCGCGTAGTTGCTGGGACCTGCCGAGCATTTCCGGCAAGGTGCGATCACCCCGTGCCGCGCCACGTCTTCCAGTCATCTTGGGGCCCGGCAAAGCCCAGGATTAGTAGCTGTAGGCGAGCGCCACCGCTCGCGGGCACCAGATGTGAGGCCTTCGCCGAGGACAAGAGTAGTGCGTCACAGGCGACAAAATGGCGGTCCGGGCATGGGCAAGACGGCCCTCGGGCCAGCAGGGCAGGTAGCAATGTCCGAAGAGTAGGTCTCCCGTCTCGTGTTCCCAGGGAGGGCAGTAGATGAGCTGGCGCCAGAACGAGTCGAGGCTCCCGTGTGAGAAGGGCGCGGGCAGGGGCCACCGGGCTCAGCCACACAAAGACAAGATGGCGGGAGGGTGGGACCCAAGAAGGCAGCCCGGGCCAGCAAGTCCGTGGGCAACTCTCCAATGGTAACTGGCCCGGAAAGTGCGAACCCGGTGCCTCCCCCGATCACCAGTCGATTGCCCGGCTCGGACACTGCTCGGACTCCGCCATCCAGCGCCTCCGGGCGCGGAGTTCGCAAGGCGTCGCCCCTCGAGACCCCGGATAGTGGGGGGATCGCCGGTACAGGGCTAAAGTCCGTTGCCCAGCAATGGTGCTTGCCACCAGGGCACCGCCAGGAAGCCACCTCGCTCCGCGGAGTCCGTCTAGTCCGCTCCTTCGGGATCTCCGGCGTTCCGCTGTTCAGCACTCGGGCCAGCCAAGGCGCGCGGACAGCGCCGCACTACGCTCCGCCTCCAGGCTCCTCTCCTCGGGGCGACCCGGGCTCTAATCCTCGGAGCGATCTCCGAATAAACTTTTCGGGGACTTCCCCCGGGGCTTCAGAAGTCAAAGTGGCACCAAAATGTGCCCCAGGAACTCCGGCACAGGTCTCTCGCCCGCAGTGCAGCCGCGGGGGGAGAGAGGCGCAGGAATCGGGGCTCGAGCTGAGCCGGGCCGGAGGAGCTACGGGAGGAAGCGTCCGCTCACCCCGCCATCTTGGCCACGCCCCGTGGGTGAGAGTTTAGAGGAGAAAGTGGTGGGGGTAAAGGGAAAAAAAGAGTTATGATTTAAGATTTTGCAGAAGTTCTTGTAACAGATAAGTTCTTGCACTAAGTTAGTGGAGTCAGTATACATATATCTGTGTTGCTGTTGTTTTTGTGCTGTTTACTTTATATATTTTAGTGTGTCTGGCTCGCCCTCTGTTCTTTGTCTACTGTGCAGTTTTTCTGCATGTTGCCTATTCTTAGATTTTTACCATTGCTGTCTCTTATACATTTTCTCTCTATGCAGTTGTTGGTCTCCCTGACATGGGCCTTTAATTATGAAGGCCTTGCGCCGCCGGTGCATCACTTTTAACAAGGGAAAAAGTGGCGTATCTCTGGCGCAAGGCTTTCATAAAGGAGACGTTTTGTATCTTATTCTTTTTGTTTCTCTTGGTCTCTTTGTGTTGGTTGTGGTTTTCACTATATTTATTCATTTCTGAGATTGTTTTATTTTTGCCCTGAAAGCACTCTTACCTTCACTGTCCCTTGTGATATCTCTCTCCTTCTCGTGCTCTTTTTGTATTCTTCTCTGTCTCCTGTTCTCAGTCTTCCTCCTAGATTGTCTGTATGGTGGTGTATATCTCTTTTCCTCTTATTCACTCTTCTTCTCTCCATCTTTCTCTCTCTTCTGCTTTGTTTGTCCATCTCTGTGTTCCTTCTGCTCTCTCTTACCCTATTGTATTGTTTGCCTGCTATCCTCTCTGTCTCTGTACCTCCTGTTTTTTGTCTTCTTTGTTCTTTGTCTGTTATTTCTACTTTGTGACTCCGTCTGTATGGTTATCTTTTTCTTTATTATACCTTCCCTTTGTTTCTTGACTTTTCAGTGGTGGTGTTATTTTTCTGCCTATCTGTTTGTGCTTTGAATGCTAGTCTGTCTCTGTATGTTCCTCTTCCCGCTACTGTCTCTCTCTCTCCTGTAGTCTGTATCTCTCCTGTCCTGTATCTATTTTGTACTCTATATTTGATATTTTATTTTATATTTAGTTATGTTATGTGTTAAATAAACACTTATTGAACTTAGTTAGGCATTAGGATATATAATGGTAGAGAATCTTGGGGAATGTATCTGTTATGCTTGTTCTTTGCTACAATGGCTCTATGTTGTGTAATAAATAAGTCTGTAATATGTTAATTACATTTTATTATTTTCTTTTTTACAGTGTTTGGTGCTGAAAAGCAACAACCTGCCTTCCATATCACAGAATACCAAGAATTATATTCTTTTTTTCAGGTGAGTTGGTATTTTTGCAAAGGCAATTTTTTGGGGTGCACATTAAAATAATAAAGAAGATTTTTTTAAATATTTGTAAAATTTCGGTTTGGACCATGATTTTATCTTCTATTTTTCCCATGTCTGTATTTCCTTGTACTAGATATGTATTTTGAGATATTTTTCCACTGACAGTTGAAATTATCTTTTTATGGGCCTGGTGCATGTGTTCTTTTTGATGGAGTTCAGGTTTACGTATCATTTGAGTATATTTCTTTCCGGTTTCCATGAAATAATTCTTGCGAAGTGTTCATTATTTTTGAAATCATGCTGTATTATCTTTGGCAGTCTTTTTTCTTCATTTACAGAGGGGTATTATGATATGGTTCTTGGTGTGATGGGTATCTTTCCTGCATATCTCTGACTGTACTATCTATAGGCACTCTTTTACATAGGTTCACTACTTCGAATCCACGCTGTTCGAGTAGCAGGTCACCATGCCGGTCTCGAGTCATTCCTGAATACTCATAGGATATGACAGATTCTACAAGTACTTTTTGAATACCAAGAATTCTCCAGCCCATACCGCTTAGTGCAAAAACAGGTGTTCTGAGCCCTGAAGAAGTCTCATCAAAAGAGACGAAACGCGTTGGCTAGAAAAGAGAAAAAGAAAAATTCATTGTGATTTGGAACATTTGTCTACAAAAAATAAAGGATTTAAAATATACATCTATCCAGCTCGGTCCTGTTCATTTGATACGGATGTTTCCTATTATCGCAAAGGACATTACTTGTATTTTACAAGAACAATTTTGTTGATGGGTGCTGATTCCAAAGTTTATGCTCTTTTACATATATTTGCAGAGCTTTATTATGATGTGGTTCTTCATGGTTAGCATGAAATTTTGTATATGCTATGAAATTCACATGCTGAGTATGCTGTTCAAACATAAAAGCAACTGTCTCTGTGGGAAGTAGTAATCTGTTAAGTGAATGTTATGGTTTGTACAATGTGTACAGAGTGTATATAGTTTGAATAGCACTTTGGAGTGGTCAACTCAGAAAATGGATCTCTAAAAATGAATTATAAAGTTTATCAATATTTCTGATATCTAGAAAATCTAAAAACAAATTTTACAGTAAAATGTCTTTTTACAGCAGTAATTATTTAATGCAAAAAAAAGGATCAGTGTTTATGTTTATGGTTATACTGCCAATTTGTTTTCAAAACAAGAAGAAGGTGCTATCTTAATATATGTAGTTAATAATTTAGAAATTATAAAAATATATGTAGTGTAAAAATTAGTAGAGGTACTTTTAAGTTATATATTTATGAAAAAGATATAATTTAGTCTTTATATTTTTTTAAAAGGATACAGAAGATCAAACAGAATATAGAGATGGAGAATTGTTCTCAAGAGAAAGAAATTCATTTCGAAATTATAAATGAATTGATGGACGAGATATTAGAAGCTGTGTTTGAGGAGGAAATACCAAATGAAAATGATGATTTTATGGACATTTCCTTGGACTCTGCCTATTTAGAGATGGTGGAAGGGGATGAGGACTATGAATTAGAAGAAGTCCCTGATGACGTTATGCTGGAAGTTCTATTAAATTATGAACTTTTAAACAAATAAAATTATTTTTCATACTAAAGCATTCTTGAAGACAGTTTTCTTGTCCTATTCGTCGTTCATCTGCTTTATGAGAGTGATAAAACATGTTCTCATGAAGTGTAAAAGAGATTGTAGTAAAAAAGATTAAAGCACTAGGATGACCGATAGTTCTTGAAAAAAGTGTACCGTTTGTGTGCTTTAACAAAATTAGAATTAGAAAATACGTCTATAATGTTAAAACAGCTATGGACTGTCATAAATGTAGAACCAACATTCACTACAGGATTTCCTACTCTGTTCAGAGACTTTTTCTTTGTCTTTATTCTACTTGGAAAATGAATCTGTTGTTTTAATTTGTATGTTATATGCTAGTAGCCAACTATAATATTTGTTATGTTTGTGTTTTACAAATTGTCATTTTCATCATAAACATAAATAACTATGCCGACCAGAAGTGAAAAAAGAAAGCTCTATAAACGGCCATACAATTTGAAGAAGAAAGAAATTCAAGAATTATCAAAACAACAAAGGACGGATAAAAAGAAGAGTGCTCCTGGTAAGAGAACCAAAACTTTTTTAAGAAGATTAACTTAAAGGAAAACTGACATCAATAACGTTCAAAAGGAAAAAGAGTTATTAGTATTGAGAAGGAGAAATGGAACAAAACATAAAAATGTTTCTGGAATCAGCAGAGAGGAAAATCTTTATAGTAAAACTTGGACGCATCAGTTTACGCAAATCAGGGAGCGTATGTTTTATAACAGAGTAGTTTCGAATTTATTAAAAAAGGAGAAAGTTTGTAAGAGAAGATCTGCTTTCTATAAGAAGAAATAATTAAACAACAGGGGGTAGTGATGGACAGAGTTTCTGAATTAAGCAGAATACTCTCACCCACTCAAGAGATCAGGGCTTAATCCAACACCGTTTTTTAGCTCACTGCACCATCCCAGCTCAGAACCTGGCTATATGCAAATTAGTCCGTCGCTGGCCCAGTGTATCATGGGAACAGGGCAAACTAAAAACTACCAAGCCAATTCTTTCACTGGGAAGGAAACAAGCTACAGGGGACCGGTTTCTGGCATTTCAGCTGTCTTCGGCCCGGCTTGCTTGAATCCTGATGGTGCAATGAGCTAGGGACTCACGTCTGAGTATACCCTTCCACGCTTATGGTGGGCAAAATAATTAAACAACAGGGGGTGGTGATGGACAGAGTTTCTGAATTAAGCGGAATACTCTCACCCAGTCAAGAGATCAGGGCTTAATCCAACACCGTTTTTTAGCTCACTGCACCATCCCAGCTCAGAACCTGGCTATATGCAAATTAGTCTGTCCCTGGCCCAGTGTATCATGGGAACAGGGAAAACCAAACTACCAAGCCAATTCTTTCACTGGGAAGGAAACAAGCTACCGGGGACCGGTTTCTGGCATTTCAGCCGTCTTCGGCCTGGCTTGCTTGAATCCTGATGGTGCAATGAGCTAGGGACTTACGTCTGAGTATACCCTTCCACGCTTATGGTGGACAAAACAATTAAACAACAGGGGGTGGTGATGGACAGAGTTTCTGAATTAAGCAGAATACTCCCACCCAGTCAAGAGATCAGGCCTTAATCCAACACCGTTTTTTAGCTCACTGCACCAGGTTCTGAGCTGGGATGGTGAAGAGCAAAAAAACTGTGTTGGATTAAGCCCTGATCTCTTGACTGGGTGAGAGTTTTCTGCTTAATTCAGAAACTCTGTCCATCATCGCCCCCTGTTGTTTAATTATTTTGTCCACCATAAGCGTGGAAGGGTATACTCAGACGTGAGTCCCTTGCTCATTGCACCATCAGGATTCAAGCAAGCCGGGCCGAAGACGGCTGAAATGCCAGAAACCGGTCCCCGGAAGCTTGTTTCCTTCCCAGTGAAAGAATTGGCTTGGTAGTTTGGTTTGCCCTGTTCCCATGATACACTGGGCCAGGTACAGACTAATTTGCATATAGCCAGGTTCTGAGCTGGGATGGTGCAGTGAGCTAAAAAACGGTGTTGGATTAAGCCCTGATCTCTTGACTGGGTGAGAGTTTTCTGCTTAATTCAGAAACTCTGTCCATCACCACCCCCTGTTGTTTAATTATTTTGTCCAAATCAACAAAAAGAGAGGTAGGGAGAGTAGTAAACACTCTTAGTCCCCAAGGTTACTAGAAAACAACAACAAAAGAGTGTTCCTGTATTAGTTGGGTACAAAAGTAAAGGAGCACAAGAAACCAACAAAGCCCGTTAGGTTTGTTATGAAAGCCCTCACTCACCGACCTGGTCGGTGTCATGCTTCATCATCGGGCCCCCACTGGGTGTGACCGAATGTCACCCCAGTGTGCTGCAACGCCAGATTTACTGCGGAGCTGGTAATGTGAAGATGTGAGGGCTATGTGGTGAGTTAAGTGAACAGAGTGAGGTGGTGAGTTAAAATTGCCTTGTTTGTATCAAAAATTGTTTTAATATATGATCATCAAGGGCAAGGTTAAAAATGTGTTGGTAAACAAGGCCAACTACTTGGATGGTCTGCTTCCAATAACATTAAGTGAAGAAGTGATTGGTCAACATGTTTCAGCCGGTATGGTATAATTAACCTGGCATTCGTCAGGACCTATAGTGAATAAACCCCGGCGGTATGGGCACGCTACGGCCCACCCTACCAAAGGACTTGAAAGTAAAAAAGTGTCTGTGAAGTGCAACAAAAAAGAAGGGGCCTCACCAGCCAAAAAAAGGTGGGACGCACACACCCTCTTGGTCTCTGAATAAGAGACAAAAATTAAAAGCACCTGTGGAGGTAAAAGGTACAGACAAACATAGAGAGACAAACAAACAGTTAGAATTTGTCAATAAGCTAACACCTTAAAAACGGTGACTTGTGCTCGAGGTGCCAACAAGTGCACAAATCATACCTAGTAGCAGAGGTGTGTGGCTCTGCCTGTGGCTTGGCCTAATTTGATTATTGTATAGCTTTTAAAAGTGTGGAGTCAATCTCACGTGTAGTACTTCGTGATTGCACACAGGTACAATGGCCCTCAGTGCGCGTGCGCTATGAGGAAGGTAAGTGAAAAGAAGGGGAATGGCGATGGTGTGGACATTCGCTCACAACTTAACCACTAGGCGATCAATGGGCCAAAGGCCTGTGACCACTCGCCCCATCCGAGAAAAGTGAGATAGACAGGTTCTCACTTCACAGGGGATGAACTTTCACCCCATAGACCGCGGGAGGGAGGGGACGGCGTATTTGGCACATCCTGCAAGGGGGTGGAAAGAGGGAACAAAACAAGGGACAAACTAGATAAAGAGTGCAGCCAGAATATTACTCACGCCCACGACGCCAGTCACCTGAATATACACCTGGTCAGCCCTCAGAACCGGGTCTCGCCGATCTGGGCTTTGGATGCCAAGCCGGTTTAAATACCCAGGCTCAGTAAGCAGCGTACGCACTTCCGGGGTGGACGTTGCATGTTGTGCGCATGTGTGAGAATTGACCAATGGGGTCTGAGGTAAACAAACCCGGGAGAAGACTGAGAATGTCTTGCGATATCATAACTAGGTAGTGAAGCCTCATATAAGTCAGACATCAGGTGCCGAATTAACAGGTAGGTGGAAAAACTGATCATTTGTGTTGTGTTTTAGTGGGCTTCGAACATCAGTTTATACAACAGTTATCACTAGCAGATGGGTGAAGTAACAGAACTTGTACGGGTGGTTATGTGGAACAGGTTACTTGAGGACAGATCCCCACGGGATATCATCATTCAGGCCATTTACATGGGTGCCCAGACGATACACCCAGCGTTGCTCCTTCTCGAAGAGTCTGTCAGCAATGTTGGGGCCCCCAGTGATCTGTTCGATGACTGTCCATCTCAAGTCATTAGTGGTATGGTTAGTTTGTAGGAAGTGGTCACTCATTTTCGTATTGGCTTTTTTGCACCTGATATTGCTCCTATGCTCGCATATCCTCTGTTTGACTTTTCTTGTCGTCATACCCACGTACCGGCGTAGACAGGGGCATGTGATAAGGTAGACAACATTAGTGGAGTTGCAGTTGGTGTGTGCTTTTTGCCACCATGTTTTGCCAGGTTCCAGGGTCAATGATTTGGTGGACGTCGTCAGGTGACATTCGGAGCAGTTAGCACATGGAAAGTGACCGGTGACTTTGGGTAGATTCCATGCGTCAGTGACACTCCGTGTTGGAGTTGCTGTTATTTCTTTAGGTCTCGTATGGACCAGTGCATCTTTCAGGCTACGTCCTTTCTTAAAAGAGAACAAGGGTTTCTGCCAGTCCTTCTTAGTGCTGGAGATGATTATCCATTTTTTATTTAATGGATTTTTTCATTAGGTTTGATAAAGCACTAGTGAGAGGGGGTTCCACCGTGGTTCTTATGACAGGTTCCAGTAGGACTTCACGTGGTTGGTTCCATGCCCGTTTGAATCCCTTGTTGAGAATGTGGTTGGGGTTGCCTATTTGTTGCAGCTTTGCAGTTAGGTCAGTTGATTGCTGCTTAAAATCATCTGTGCTACTACAATTCCGTTGGATTCATAGATATTGTCCATAGGGTAGGTTTTCCCTTAATGGACGTGGGTGAAAGCTGGAAAACTACAGCAGGTTATTTTTAGCCGTGGCCTTGTAGTGGGTTTTGGTGGTAAGAGTCGTACCACTGTTCGTTATCACCACATTCAGAAACACCACCTCCGTGGTGCTTACTGTATGGGTGAATCTCAGATATCTGTTGATGGTGTTGATCCAGCCCAGGAATTCCATCAGACATTCCATACTTCCTTTCCATATTAGCAGCACATCATCTATGTACCGTTTCCAAAAGAAAATATTCTTGTCAAAGGGGTTGTTAATGGACTGGATGTTTTTAGCCTCAAAGTCAGATACGTACAGCCCCGCCACACTAGGCGCAAAAGTACTGCCCATTGAGGTCCCGGAGCATTGGAGGAACAGTTGTCCTTTGTAAGCAAAGAAATTTTCTTTGAGTGCAATGGTGGCACACTCTATTATGAATTCTTTTGGTGTGTTGTAGTCCCAGGGGACTGAATTCAGAGCTGTACCTAGTACTTTGATTGTCTCATCTTGAGGGATACTGGTATACAAGCTCTCAATGTCTAGAGTAGCAAGTATAATGGAGTTTGACTCAAAGGAGATGGTCTGTAGTTGGTGGAGTAGACTCTTGGTGTCCTTTAGGTACGTAGGTGTATTTTGGACAATTGGTTTCAAGAACTGGTCGCAAAATGTGGACAAGGGTTCTAGTAGGGACCCAATACCTGACACTATTGGGCGGCCAGGAGGTGGTAATTTGTTTGTGTGGGTCTTTGGGAGTGTGTAAAAATAGGGGACGATATTTTTACTGGTGGAAAGAAAATCTGCTTCGTTTTTCGACAGATGACCCCTTACTTCGGCTTCCTTGACCAAGTTGGTAATATGATTTTGGAGATCGACAGAGGGATCTATGGTGAGTGGGGTGTAGTTGTTGGTATCATTCAACAACTCTTCACACACTCTTTCGTAATCAGTGGTGCTTTGAATCACGATCCCTCATCCCTTATCGGCAGGTTTTATCGTAATAGCATTGTTGTTTTTCAGTGTTTCCAGTGCCCGATACTCTTCGGTACTGAAATTTCCATATGTCTCTGGTTCAGGGCTTGTTTCTAGATCCAGGAACACTGCTTGTTCAAAAGCTGTGATGGCAGCAGGTACAGTGTGGGGTGGAGGTAAGAATGTTGATTTCAGTCTCAGACCAGTATCACCTTTGCGCAAGTCTGCATTAGGGTCTTCTTTGTCTTCAAAAATTGCCTTCAGTTTTAATTTCCGAAAGAAATCGGTTAGTTCACAGTGTAACCTGAATTTGTCTGGGCGGGCTGAGGGTACAATGCCAAGCCCTTTCTCTAGGACTCTTTGTTCGGTGGTTGTCAGTTGAAGATCCAACAGGTTCGTGATTAGACTTGCTGATTGCTTGTCCCCGGTTGTGGTGTCTTGCTCCTGGTGTGGTTCCCGACTGCGTCGTCTGTTTGCCAGGAGACTTGGTTGGGAGTTCTTCTGCTTTTGCCTCTGCCTCTCTGGCCACTCTCTAAAAAAGGCTGTTGGTATTGGTTTTGCAGAGGTGGTTGGTGCCAACCTGGATTCCATCCCATCATCGGGAATTGTGGGTGTGGGAAAGGGAATGGTGGAGGTCCATAACCAGCATGCGGTGCCATTGGCCAGTTGGGTGCATGGTTATAGTTCTGGTATCTCTGGTTTCCTCTGTTACCCCTGTTTCCTCGTCTCCGTCCTTGTTTATATGAACCTGTGCTGGATACGCTACTATTGGAGGAGTTGTCATCTGTCAGGTCTGAGTCATTATTACTCTTTGCTGTCACCGTATAGTTGGGATCAGCCTAAGGGTAGATTTTGTTAAATTCGAACTTTTTTAAGTCCTTCTGAAATTTTGTTAATTTCGCCTGTAATAGATTCTCCTTATATTCATTTAGTTCGCGGTTGATCTCATCCAATTTCTTCTTATAACCGGTCACAGTAGTTTTAAATTGTGATTCGGTCTCCTGAATTTCTATGAGTAGGGCGTCTGAGAGATGCAAGGCAGTTTTTATTATGAGAACGAGCCAATCTCGTGTGCAATGCCATGCGATCAGGGCCCATTCTTTTTGAAATGTCGCATCATTCAGAAAGATGCGTGGAGCGCTAGTCACCAGGAGGCCTCTTGGTGCAGAGTTGGAAGATAAATACTGTTTCATGATAGTCGCATATTACATGATAAATACTGTTTCATGATACTATCATGAAACAGCGAGCATAGGAGCAATATCAGGTGCAAAAAAGCCACTACGAAAATGAGTGACCACTTCCTACAAACTAACCATACCACTAATGACTTGAGATGGACAGTCATCGAACAGATCACTGGGGGCCCCAACATTGCTGACAGACTCTTCGAGAAGGAGCAACGCTGGGTGTATCGTCTGGGCACCCATGTAAATGGCCTGAATGATGATATCCCGTGGGGATCTGTCCTCAAGTAACCTGTACATAACCACCCGTACAAGTTCTGTTACTTCACCCATCTGCTAGTGATAACTGTTGTATAAACTGATGTTCAAAGCCCACTAAAACACAACACAAATGATCGGTTTTTCCACCTACCTGTTAATTCGGCACCTTATGTCTGAATTATATGAGGCTTCACTACCTAGTTATGATATCGCAAGACATTCTCAGTCTTCTCCCGGGTTTGTTTACCTCAGACCCCATTGGCCAATTCTCACACATGCGCACAACATGCAACGTCCACCCCGGAAGTGCGTACGCTGCTTACTCAGCCTGGGTATTTAAACCGGCTTGGCATCCCAAGCCCGGATCGGCGAGACCCGGTTCTGAGGGTTGACCAGGTGTACATTCGGGTGACTGGCGTCGTGGGCGTGAGTAATATTCTGGCTGCACTCGACCATATGAGCTAAGTACCTTTGAAGCTTCTTTATCTAGTTTGTCCCTTGTTTTGTTCCCTCTTTCCACCCCCTTGCAGGATGTGCCAAATACGCCGTCCCCTCCCTCCCGCGGTCTATGGGGTGAATGTTCATCCCCTGTGAAGTGAGAACCTGTCTATCTCACTATTCTCGGATGGGGCGAGTGGTCACAGGCCTTTGGCCCATTGATCGCCTAGTGGTTAAGTTGTGAGCGAATGTCCACACCATCGCCATTCCCCTACTTTTCACTTACCTTCCTCGTAGCGCACGCACACTGAGGGCCATTGTACCTGTGTGCAATCACCAAGTACTACACGTGAGATTGCCTCCACACTGTTAAAAGCTATACAATAATCAAATTAGGCCAAGCCACAGGCAGAGCCACGCACCTCTGCTACTAGGTATGAGTTGTGCACTTGTTGGCACCTCGAGCACAAGTCACCGTTTTTAAGCTTTTAGCTTATTGACAAATTCTAACTGTTTGTTTGTCTCTCTATGTTTGTCTGTACCTTTTACCTCCACAGGTGCTTTTAATTTTTGTCTTTTATTCAGAGACCAAGAGGGTGTGTGCGTCCCGCCTTTTTTTGGCTGGTGAGGCCCCCTCTTTTTTGTTGCACTTCACAGACACTTTTTTACTTTCAAGTCCTTTGGTAGGGTGGGCCGTAGCGTGCCCATACCGCCGGGGTTTATTCACTCTAGGTCCTGACGAATGCCAGGTTAATTATACCATACCGTCTAAAACATGTTGACTAATCACTTCTGCACTTAATGTTATTGGAAGCAGACCATCCAATTAGTTGGCCTTGCTTACCAACACATTTTTAACCTTGCCCTTGATGATCATATATTAAAACAATTTTTGATACATACAAGGCAATTTTAACTCACCATCTCACTCTGTTCACTTAACTCACCATATAGCCCTCACATCTTCACATTACCAGCTCCGCAGTAAATCTGGCGTTGCAGCACACTGGGGTGACATTCGGTCACACCCAGTGGGGCCCGATGATGAAGCAAGTCACCTGAGGGCTTTCATAACAAACCTAACAGGCTTTGTGGGTTACTTGTGCTCCTTTACTTTTGTACCCAATTAATACAGGAACACTCTGTTGTTGTTGTTTTCTATATATTTTGTCCACCATAAGCGTGGAAGGGTATACTCAGGGGCCAGGGACAGACTAATTTGCATATAGCCAGGTTCTGAGCTGGGATGGTGCAGTGAGCTAAAAAACGGTGTTGGATTAAGCCCTGATCTCTTGACTGGGTGAAAGTTTTCTGCTTAATTCAGAAACTCTGCCCATCACCACCCCCTGGTGTTTAATTATTTTGCCCACCATAAGCGTGGAAGGGTATACTCAGACTTGAGTCCCTTGCTTATTGCACCATCAGGATTCAAGCAAGCCGGGCCGAAGACGGCTGAAATGCCAGAAACCGGTCCCCGGAAGCTTGTTTCCTTCCCAGTGAAAGAATTGGCTTGGTAGTTTGGTTTGCCCTGTTCCCATGATACTCTGGGCCAGGGACAGACTAATTTGCATATAGCCAGGTTCTGAGCTGGGATGGTGCAGTGAGCTAAAAAACGGTGTTGGATTAAGCCCTGATCTCTTGACTGGGTGAGAGTTTTCTGCTCAATTCAGAAACTCTGTCCATCACCACCCCCTGTTGTTTAATTATTTTGTCCACCATAAGCGTGGAAGGGTATACTCAGATGTGAGTCCCTTGCTCCTTGCACCATCAGGATTCAAGCAAGCCGTGCCGAAGACAGCTGAAATGCCAGAAACCGGTCCCCGGAAGCTTGTTTCCTTCCCAGTGAAAGAATTGGCTTGGTAGTTTGGTTTGCCCTGTTCCCATGATACTCTGGGCCAGGGACAGACTAATTTGCATATAGCCAGGTTCTGAGCTGGGATGGTGCAGTGAGCTAAAAAACGGTGTTGGATTAAGCCCTGATCTCTTGACTGGGTGAGAGTTTTCTGCTAAATTCAGAAACTCTGTCCATCACCACCCCCTGTTGTTTCATTATTTTGTCCACCATAAGCGTGGAAGGGTATACTCAGACGTGAGTCCCTTGCTCATTGCACCTTCAGGATTCAAGCAAGCCGTGCCGAAGACAGCTGAAATGCCAGAAACCGGTCCCCGGAAGCTTGTTTCCTTCCCAGTGAAAGAATTGGCTTGGTAGTTTGGTTTGCCCTGTTCCCATGATACTCTGGGCCAGGGACAGACTAATTTGCATATAGCCAGGTTCTGAGCTGGGATGGTGCAGTGAGCTAAAAAACGGTGTTGGATTAAGCCCTGATCTCTTGACTGGGTGAGAGTTTTCTGCTAAATTCAGAAACTCTGTCCATCACCACCCCCTGTTGTTTCATTATTTTGTCCACCATAAGCGTGGAAGGGTATACTCAGACGTGAGTCCCTTGCTCATTGCACCTTCAGGATTCAAGCAAGCCGTGTCGAAGACAGCTGAAATGCCAGAAACCCGTCCCCGGAAGCTTGTTTCCTTCCCAGTGAAAGAATTGGCTTGGTAGTTTGGATTGCCCTGTTCCCATGATACACTGGGCCAGGGACAGACTAATTTGCATAGCCAGGTTCTGAGCTGGGATGGTGCAGTGAGCTAAAAAATGGTGTTGGATTAAGTCCTGATCTCTTGACTGGGTGAGAGTTTTCTGCTTAATTCAGAAACTCTGTCCATCACCACCCCCTGTTGTTTAATTATTTTCTATAAGAAGAAAGAACATATATAGGGTATTGTTCAACGCGCGTTTGAGACAAAAAGAAAAATATTTATTTTAGTACTTAATAGAATAAATACACTAAATAAGGCAATTCGAGTTTTAAAAGCTAAAAGTAAATTTTCTGGGAAGTGGATTCATAGTTCAATTCTGAGCCATTTTTTAATGAAGAGAGTTACTTTCAAAGTAACGATTTGTTGCATGCAGTTGACACCAGTGGTCGAGCATATGAGGTGATGGTTGTGTAATTGAGAAAGAGAAAATTGTGGTTAGAAATGCAGAAGAGGTGATGGCTGGAGAAGTTTTAGAGGGACGTCCTAATATTCCTGTTTACAGTTGGAATTGTAGTAGCATTTGTAGTGTACGACAGGATTCAATTGATTTCTTTCGCAATTTCTTACGTAAGTACACTAAAGAAAGTTTTAAAAAAAATTGTAATGTTGCAAGAATTAGATCATTGCAGAGTGCGAGAAAAATTAGGTCTGCATGGTCATTCTCTGGCTTGTCTTTCTAAAAAAATATGCCAGAGTGTGTTTCATCACTTCAGGATGTTAGCAGTACATCATACCAAAAGGATAAAAAATTAGTGAGAAAGTTGTATTATGCAAAAAGTCCAGCACTTAAACTTAAACAGTTAAATAGTGCTCTTTTGCATGGATGTGAATTAGATGTTAAGAAGATTTGTGCATAAATTGAGGTAAGTTATTTTGTTTCAGAGGAAGATAATGGAAGATGATGCAGAAACTGATATAAATATAGAAGGAAATGTGTTAGAAAATGTTGTCAATGTTAATATTGAAAATTTTGAAGAGGAAATACCAAAGTTTAAGGTTATTGCAGGTGAGAAACCAAATTTTCCTTTTGTCTGTTGTCGACGCATTCATTACAAAAGTCAAACTAGGTTAGTTGATTTATATTTAAAAAGTGAAGATGAAAGTAATAGTCAATGGAAAGATTTTGCAACTTATTTGTTGGTGGAAAATAATTTTGATTTGGGTTTTGAGCAACGTATTTGTAAATATTGTTATAATAAATTAAATGAAAATAGAATGCCTGCTAGAGCTGTCCATAATAATCGTGAGTTGATAAATATTCCATCAGAACTGATGGATTTAAATACTTATGAGACTATTCTGATTCAATGTGTACATCCTTTTCAGGATATTGTTTGTATGGAGCCTAAGACTGGCAAATTAAATCCTTCAGATTTACAAAGAGGATTAATGGGTAGAGTTGTATATTTGCCACTTGATTTAAAAAAAATATGGAAACAATTGGTGTTGAAAATGTAAAAGAGGAACCTCTAGTTATTCTAGTTAATGGTGTACCTACAAAGAGTAAGAAAATCTGGCAAGATTTAGTGGATGTTAGAAAAGTCAAAAAGGCAACGTTGTATTTAGTCCAAAACAATAAGTACTATAAAGATGTATACGTAGAAGAAGAAGAAGTAAGTGAAGAAGAGGACAATGATTTGTCTATTGGACAAATTGAAAAAGTTGACTTATCCAGAAGTGAAGAAATTTATGAGCATTACAGTTTTCATCCACTGCATTCCAAAGAAGCAATAGGGAATGCTATTGAATTATTTAAGATGAAAAAAGCGAGAGGAAATCCTATTTGTGTGTTGGAAGAAAGTTTGGAAGGTCGTTGTTTTCCACAGTTATTCCCTTCAGGTGAAGGTACACGATATGATGATCGACCTATGCAGATTCTGGCATCTGAGTACCGGACAACAAGATTATATGCAGAAGATCCGAGGTTTTGCCAATGCATTCCATATTTGTTTCATCTTCTGTTTGAGAGTGACTTATCTGGTCTGTCTTATGCAGTAAACTATATCTTAAAAAGTGGAGTTCATCTGCAAAATATTTCAGCAAAGGAATTTATGGATAAAGTACAACAGAAAGATAGTGTTTTGGATTCACACCTAATTAATGTAATGGCTTGTCAGCGTGGTACTAATGAGTATTGGTACCGTCGTCATGGAGATTTGAAGTGCATGCTTAGAAATTCAGGAGCACCTACATGGTTTTTAACTCTAAGCTGTGAAGAGTATGCTTGGGAAGATTTACTTGAATTTCTCCGGGAGGCGAATGCAAACATAGAAAATAAAAACTACAAGACACCTGGAGAACTGTGTTAGTTAGATCCGGTTAATGTTTGGAGATATTTTAATCATAGATTTGAAGCTATGATGTCTTTTATTACAAACAAGAAAAATCCGCCTCTTGGTGAAGTACTGGATTTCTTTTGGAGAAAAGAATATCAAGCAAGAGGTGCTCCTCATATTCATATGCTGTTATGGATCAAGGATGCTCCTAAATTTGGAAAAGACTCAGATGAGACTGTACTGTCTTTTATTGAACACTTGTTCAATATTATTATTATTATTATTGCCACTTGTGACATACCTAATAGTACAACTGATAAGGACTTAAAAGGAAAAGTGTTACGCTTTCAGAGTCATCGTTGTGGAAAATATTGTTGGCGAAAATTCAAATCAAAGAGTAAATTCTACACCAAATGTCGTTTTGGATTTGCACGACCGGTACTTTCAAAAGGAAGAGTCAACAATTTGATGTCATCTTTGCGACATAACATCAGAAGAAGGTCACCTAAAAATACGTACAATTTAAGAAGAGGTGAAGAATCCAAATATATAAATGACTATAACCCAGTCATTTTGTCCATGTGGAATGCTAACATGGACATACAATATGTTGCATACAACTCTATTGCTGTGGCTCGATATGTAACGTCTTACATCACGAAATCTGAAAAGACAGAACTGAAGGAGATGTGGGAAGACATTTCTCATGAAAAGAGCCTAAGCAAGAAATTGTATACGTACAGTTTGAAGATGTTGTCTCATCGAGAAATTGGAGCATATGAATGTTGTGATCGGTTATCATCAGCAAGTCTTGATGCAAAATCAAGGACTATTCTCTGGGTGAGTTTGGGTCTTGCAGAAACACGAAACCGTGTTCTGAAACCTGTGCAAGAAATTGTATATTTAGCCCAGAAAGAACCAAACAGTACAGACATTCTGAAAACAAATATGTTGGATACATACTATTCAAATAGAAGTACTCTGCTTGAAAACGTTTGTCTGTATGAAATACTTCAAAACTACACTTTTAAAAGGAATATTGCAGAAAATATTGATAAAGGTGTACACGCTGTAATTGGACATGAAGGATGTCAGGTGAAACAAAGAAAAGGACACTTGATTAATCATCAGAAACTGAGTTGCGATACACCTGATAAAAGAGAATTTTACTATTTTGCTCTTTTGCAACTCTTTAAACCATGGCGTACAGAAGAGGAACTACTTGGTGACTTTGATAGTTATGAAGATTCATTCAACGCATCTAAAAGTAGTATCGAATGTCCTGTTTTTAGTAATTATTTCCAAATGTTGAATGATGAAATAGAGCAAGAAGCAACAATTGCAGCGGAGATTGCTAGAGATAGTTCACAAGGTAGTCAAAGTTCGGCTTCATTAAGTCAAGATCCACTGGGACAAGCAATTATCCAAAATGAAGCAGCCACTGCCATGGGTGAGGTGGAAAGAGCAATGCAGCAAGGTCCAGAGGAAGTAATAAACTTAGAAGAATTAAAGAAGCAATTTAATCTTGAGCAAAGACAGATTTATGATGAAGTGACAGAGCACATTGAGCATGGCTTTTGTCATGAGAAAAAAGATTGCTCATGTATGTCATTTGAACCTATTCGACTATATGTAAGTGGAGAAGCTGGAACTGGTAAAAGTTTCCTAATTAAAGGAATTACTACATATCTACAGCAAAGAACTCAGTCAACACTGTCGTGTGTTGTTACGTCTCCAACTGGATTGGCAGCACATAATATTAAAGGTATTACTTTACATCGTTTACTGATGCTGCCAGTTGAACATGAAAATAAATTACAATATCACAAGCTATCTGGAGAAGCTTGTTTTGAAGTTTCTAGAGTCCTTAAAAAAATGAAACTTCCTATTATTGATGAGGTAAGCATGGTATCCAATTTAATGCTTGCTTTTGTGCATTTAAGAATGCAACAGATACTTAAGACAGAGTATGATGTGTTATTTGGAGGTAAACATGTCATAGTTTTTGGAGATCTACTGCAGCTAACTCCTGTGAAAGGACAACCTGTATTTGAAACTGTTACGCATGATGAGACCAGAAAGTGCCTGGGCAGTATTGGAAATGTTAATATATGGTCACATTTCAAATACACTGAACTGATTCAAAATATGCGACAGGCAAAGGATACTAAATATGGGAATATTCTTCAAGATATAAGGATTGGAAAACTAACTGAAGATATGAAAGACACTCTACGAACACAATTACTTTCCAAGCTGTTTCCTAATGAAGATAATGTACCTGAGAAAATATATAGTAAAGAGGTAGCAGATAAGTCAGTCATATGCTTGATGCCAACTCTCAAAGAATGTTCAGTTTTTAATGAGAAAATGTTGAATTTAGAAAATCAAGAAATTAAGAAACTGGAAGCTGAAGATAGAATAGAGCATGACGGTAGCACTATTGTTTTGTCTGAAAAGTTGAAGTTAAAATTGGATTCTCTTCAGAAATCTATATCTAAAACTGCTGGCTTAGAGAAAAATCTGTATGTATGTTTAAATTGTCGGATAATTTTACGGATAAATTTACATGTAGAAAGAGGATTGGTAAATGGAGCAATGGGTAATGTTGTTGGTTTTGTCAATTACACAAATAGAGATGAGATTGAATTTTTAAGAATTAAATTTGATGGAATTGAGGAAGTTCAACAAATTAGTCGCTGTTCAACTCGTTTTTTGCTTGTGAAAAACGTATATGTCCGTCGGATGCAATTTCCAATTTGTTTGGCATATGCAGTGACTATTCACAAATCTCAAGGTTTAAGTGTAGATTGTGCTTTGGTAAATATTGGAAGCACTGTATTCAAAGAGGGTATGGCGTATGTTGCTTTATCGCGAGTTAGAACTTTATGTGGACTTTATCTAATTGATTATGATGAGACAAAGATTAGTGCAGATTTAAATTGTGTGAAGGAGTATAATAGGTTAAGAAGAGAATATGTTCCAGGTTTACCTCAATATCCTTTAATTGAAAGGCGTATGGTTGGTCAGAAAAGGAGAAATGAGGAAAAATGTGCCGAAGTAGTTGAGAAACGAAGAAAAAAAGATGTAGCTGTCGTTGGTAGGCGTCAGACAAACCTTAGTATTGAAGTGATTGTTGGATTTAAGTTTGAAAACAGGTCTGGTGTCAACTGCTATGAAAATGTAGTAGTTAATGTTGTTTTTTTCTAAAAAATGTTAAGCAACAGATTGTACAAAATCGGGAGCAAACATTTTATTGTTCATTAAATTCTGTATTTGAAAAATGTAGCAGTGGTGATAGTGAAGTAGCAAGTGTTTCAGAACTAAGGAATGTTTTAGACATATATGCAGGACTAAATCAATGTTCTCAGAATATTCAGCAAGATTGTCAGGAATTTATTATGTATATGTTTACAGTTTTGGAAGATGAAGGTGTAGATATTGATAGTCTTTTTGGCCTTTCTTATAAATGGGAACATAAGTGTGATAATTGCTCATTTTCAAGTATTACTGATATACACAGTGAAAGATTTATATATTTAACATTACCAGACTGTAAAGAAGTGTCTTTTAATAAACTAGTTAAAGATGCGCATCAGAACATGGTCTGTTCTCAATGTAAGTATGAAATGTTATCAACTTTATTTATCCACAGATATGGACAATATGTAATTTTAATGTTTCAACGATGCAGAGCTGATGGGAGTAAATTGTCAACTTTAATTAAAAATGTTGTGGCTTCTCAAGTATCTATTTCTAGAAGAACATTTGTAACTGTATCAATCAACAAAGGGAGAGAATGGAAAGGGGCGACCATTCGGTCCCCCCGAACGTATGGCGGAGTACCACGATCCCCCCGGGAAGCCATCTTGGGCGGGAGGCGTGTCTCGGCTGGTATGCCCGAAGCGGCGTAGCCGGGGCGCGCCTTTTCCCGCCCTGGAGTGGGCTGGCCTAGACACTGACGCGGCCGGCCATGCCCCCAGGGGCAGGCAGGGGCGGGTTTACGCCCGCCCTGAAGACGGATAAAAGGAGCAACAAGCCAAGGAAGCATCCTCTTGTTCCTGTGCTCTGAAGCTGCACCACCTCGCTGCACGTGAGCTCGAGACAGAACGAAGAGCCAATTTTGAGCGTTGTAATCTTTCTTGTTTGTTTTGCAGATACTCTGTCGGAGAATGCCCAAGAAGGCGGGAAAGCGAATGACTACCGACCAGATGCTGCGTGTTCTTATGAAAGAGGTGACCGACCTAAAGAGGCGAATGGCGGATAAAGACGAGGAAGGGGGGCCGAAACGTCCTTTGGCAGGAGCAGCTCCAGGAGGAAAAGGCAAGAGGCCCAGAAGGGGAGCAGCTGGGGGAGACATCCCGGTTCCCTGTACCCCACTCGAAGCACCAACTCCCGTGCCGGAGGAAGGGAATCCGATTCCCGTGGTGGTCACCCCGTGTCCGGGGAGGATATGCCGCCCGAGCTGGCAGCACAATTAGCAGCGTGGTTGGGTAAAGGTAGCAAGGGCGCCACGGCTGACGACGCGCAGGTATTGATGAAGCAACTGCGTGAAACAAGGGAAGCGACGAAGGCACCATCGCCGGCTGCGGCAGTAGAGAAACCACCTGGGACAGGTCCAGTCGCAGATACAGCTTCCGGTTCAGGTAAGCGGCCATTGCCGATTGCGAGGGATGAGTCTGCACCCTCTCGAAGGGAAAAGTTGGGTCAACATGTCCCTCTGGCTATCAAAGAGAAGATATGGGCAGAGGAGTATATAAACATCTTCTCGTTGCTTACCGATCATTATGAGATGGAGCATGTTAAGAGCCAGAAGGAGCTCATGCATCCGAGTGTTTGGCGCGCAAAGATGGCCGCCTTTAAGGTAAATGAAAACATTGGCAATTGGGGCAAAGCATGGGGGATTTTTACATCCATCATGGGTGAACGTAGGCCCGAATTGCTGTCCGAATTGCCGATTTATCAGTCACGGATCATGGGGTATTCTGTATCACACGAGGGCAATCAATGGTTCTGTTACGATAATATTTTCAGAAAAGCGAAAGAGCATGATAAAAACTTAACTTGGGATTGTTATGATTCTGTGTCTTGGTCCAAAATGGAAGATACTGGTATGTTGAAGTTGCCATTGGTAGGGAGTAGCGTGGGTGAATCCTCCCGCCAATATGCTGGGACGCCCTTTCGATCAGGTACGAGTAACGACAACCACTCGAGGCCAATCGGCAACGCAGGAAAAAGGGGGATTTGTTGGAACTTTAACAGGGGTAAATGTACCAGGCCCCAGGGGTCATGCAAATTTAGGCACGAATGTGGTGGGTGTGGGCAATCATCCCATCCTGAGTCCATGTGCAGAGCCAAAACGGGTGATAACGGGGGTAGAGGAGGCGCCAAACAGGTCTGACATAGTCCGAGGGGCGCCTTTACCTACTCCGATTGATACCATGGCAATGATTCCCTGGCTCAGCGAATACCCGGATCACGCTTCCGCTGGGGTGTTGCGGAACGGGTTTTCATATGGTTTCCGCATCCCAGTGGGGGAGTTTCAGGGTATAGCTAAATGTAAAAACCAGATATCGGTCTTGCAGCATACGACCGTGGTACAGGAAAAGATCGGGAAAGAGGTTACTCGAGGTCGAGTCGCCGGTCCATTTAATGTGCCACCAGTTGCTAACTTTGTTTGTTCCCCTTTAGGGGTGGTCCCCAAGAAGGACCCGGGTGAGTTTCGGCTGATACATAATTTATCAGCCCCACGTGGTCTTTCCGTAAACGATGCGATAGACCCGGAAGTGTGTTCGGTGCGGTACGCATCCTTCGATGAGGCCGTAGCCATATTGAATCGCCTGGGGCCCGGTGCGCTGATGGCAAAATCTGATATCGAGTCAGCGTTCCGGTTGCTCCCGGTACATCCAGACGATCAGCGTCTCCTTGGTTTCATGTTTCAGGGTCACTATTACATGGATAGGTTTATGCCGATGGGGTGCTCTATATCTTGTGCCTATTTTGAAAAGTTCAGTTGTTTCCTGCAATGGGTCTTCACAAAGAAGACGGGGTTTCAACATGTTATGCATTATCTCGATGACTTTTTGTTTCTGGGGGCAGCTGGGGATCCGGAATGTGGACAGGCTTTGACCGAATTTTGTGTTTTGATGAATCAGTTTGGTGTGCCATTGGCACCAGGTAAGACTGTGGGTCCCTCGACTTGCCTCGAGTTTCTGGGGATCGAGCTCGACTCCGAGGAAGGTTGTTTTCGTTTACCAGGTGACAAAGTGTTAAGATTCAGGGCATCCCTGCAAATGTGTATAAATGAGTCTAAGGTTAAGCTACATCAATTACAACAGTTGGTGGGACAGTTGAATTTTGCCCTAAGAGTAATACCGAGGGCCCGCCCCTTTTCCCGCTCGATCGCTCAAGCCATGGTCGGCCTGAAGGAGGGTCATCATCGCACAAGGCTCTCGGCAGAGGTTCGCCAAGACATGCGCATTTGGTTGGCATTTCTGGCGGATTTCAATGGTCGAATTGTCTGGAACAAACCGGCGGTGTCCTCTGAGGAGCTGGGGCTGTGGACAGATTCGGCAGGGAGCATTGGTTTTGGTGCCATATTCGGCACTCGGTGGTCGGCACAAAAATGGCCGTCATGGTGGCATGATAGTGGACTGACAAGTAACATTGCTTTCCTGGAACTTTTCCCCATTCTGGTGGCCCTGAGAACTTGGCCCGAGGGGTTCAGAGATCACTCTGTGGTATTCTGGTCTGATAACATGACCGTGGTTGAGTGTATCAATAGCCAGGCAGCACGATGCAAATGGATTCTGAGATTGCTCAAGGAAATTGTATTACTGTGTATGCAATTGAATGTGCTATTTAAGGCAAGACATGTCCCAGGGGTGATGAACCAGGTGGCTGATGCGCTTTCTCGTTTTCGTATGCAGGCCTTCTGGGGTTTTCTGCCCACAGCGGACCCGGTGGCGGCACCCTTTCCCGAAGCTCTCTGGTCTCTCGGTGCCCCGAACTTCGTAACCTCGTGGGAGAGAGTTTAGCACCCAGGACGAGGAAGGCATATGAAGGGGCGTTCCGTTCCTATTGGGCCTTTTTGGGGGCTGCTAGAGGGGAGCTTTGGGGCCAGGAGGAGTGGGTAGTGAAATTCCTGCTGTCTTTACATCAGGCAGGCAAATCAGTGGCTACGGCCCAGAGGCATCGGGCCGCCATTTCCTTTGTTGCTAGGGCTCATGGGATCCAGGACCCGACAGCGTCTTTCGTTGTGCAAAAGGCGCTACGTGGGTGGCAACGCCTTGAGGGTCGCAGAGTAGATGAAAGGCGCCCGATAGGTTTGGATAGGTTGGCCCTGTTATTATCCGTACTCCCTGCAACGTGTTCATCCAAGTATGAAACAGTGTTATTCCGAGCCGCTTTTACGCTGGCATT
This sequence comes from Lissotriton vulgaris, assembly GCF_964263255.1. Taxonomy (NCBI): domain Eukaryota; kingdom Metazoa; phylum Chordata; class Amphibia; order Caudata; family Salamandridae; genus Lissotriton; species Lissotriton vulgaris. The sequence goes on along the minus strand of NC_141691.1, from coordinate 2,134,528,174 downwards.
CCATGGGGCTATGCGGGTAAGCGAATTAGTGGCAAGGAACAAGCAGGATGTGATGGGGGGACTGTGCCAAGAGCACGTTCAGGTCAGAGGGGGGACAATGACTGTCTCGTTTGCCAGGTCCAAGACCGATCAGGGTGCGATGGGTGATTGCATAATCATACAAAGGATTCCCGAGTCCTCCATGTGCCCGGTGAGTTGTGTGGAGGAATATTTAGCACAAAGGGTGGCATCATGGGGGGGCACCTTGTTGAGACACGCTGACGCCACCCCACTGACGAGGTTTCAGTTTCAGCGGGTGCTTGCGATGTCGATTGCCGCTGCGGGCTTGAACCCGGGCGAGTTTGGGACCCATTCCTTTCGGATAGGGGCTGCTACAGAGGCTACAGCCAGGGGTCTGAATGTCGAACAAGTTAAACGTGTGGGGCGTTGGTCCTCCAATTGTTATAAAAGGTATGTGCGGTTGCACATGTTGTGAAGCTGTATGATGTACTCACGCTTCTTGTTTTTGTTTGGTTTCAGTTGGGCAAGCCTGCGAGGCGGGGCGGACTATGCAGTCGACCCATCACCGGGCCAGCGGTCAGACATCACCGGCTGTGAAAAAGGAGGTGTGGGTCGTGGGCCACTCATACGTGAGGCGTGCCGCGGATGTATTCAAAGCAGGTGACATGATTCACGTGGCTGGGGTATACGGGTACAGTGTGTCCTTCTACGGAAGGGGCGGACTCTGTATTGACCAGTTTCAATCATTTTTCGAGGGTTTACTAGGGCGGACAAGGTCACCGCCGTCTATAGTCATAGTACATCTTGGGGGCAATGATGTGGTCACCACTGGTAGACGACTGCTTCTTGAGGCGATGCTTTCCACTGTAAGTTGGTTAGCAAGAAGAGTTCCAGGGTGCACAATTGCATGGTCCCATATGATCCCACGAAAAGTATGGCGGGGGGCTATTTCTGTTTCTGCTCTGAATCATTCAGTAAGGAAAGTTAATAACAAAGTGAGTAGATTGTTCCGTTCCAATACACTGCATTCTATTTCGCATGGTTGTATTACTGGTGACAGTATGTATTTGGGGGATGGTGTTCATTTGTCCCGGGTGGGGAACGAGTTACTCATAGGAGACTTGATAGCTTGGCTAAAGACTTTAAGACATGACCTTTAGGTAGGAGTGTTGTGGGGGGTCCGGATAGCCGGTCAACTATCCGGCCTGTGGCGGTAAGGTCATGATCGGTGAGCACTAATTGGAAGATCCCTATGAGTGGGCGTCACCCATTACGGATGGGAGCGCTCGAGGGAGGTGGCCATTGGCCCCTCAACGGGGAGGCGGTCCATTCTAAGGATGGGCCGCCGAAAAGGAAAGGAAAGGCGGTCAAGGCCCCTTCCTGGGTAGGAGGGGCTACAGCCCCCTCCTGGAGAATTTCCCGGGGCCAGGACATCTGCGACGGCAGATGTGGTAAGTTGTGTGGGGTTTGGGGGGGGGTCTACGCTACCTTCTAGATACCTCACACGAGTCCTCGGATGACCTTTAAGTGGAGTCGAGTTTATTGGGGCCCCCGTCAAGTCAAGGGAAATTGGTAGTTGCACTTGAGGTACACCTCTGTGCGGTCGCCCCTCACAAGTGAGGGGGATATTTCTGGTTTAGGGATCTTGACACCGGTTACGACCTTGCCGTTGGCCCTTAAACGTTAGGATGTACAATTTCAAAAATTTCAAGTTAAATGTTTTGTAGGATGTTAGTTCGGCTAGGAGAACCTTTGTATTAGAGAATATGTTAAGGTTAGCCAAACATCGCAATGTGGTAATGAAATTGTACATAATATGAAACTGTTATGTTAATGTTTTAATTTTGTTTCATATTTTAATAAATACGGCCGGGAGGGTCACTCCCTCCCGTCTTCCAAAAGTTCAGAACTGTTTCCGGTTTCCCATCCTTGGGGATTGTGTTGAGAGGGGGTGGCGGGTATCTCAGCCATATGGAAAGGGGCGACCATTCGGTCCCCCCGAACGTATGGCGGAGTACCACGATCCCCCCGGGAAGCCATCTTGGACGGGAGGCGTGTCTCAGCTGGTATGCCCGAAGCGGCGTAGCCGGGGCGCGCCTTTTCCCGCCCTGGAGTGGGCTGGCCTAGACACTGACGTGGCCGGCCACGCCCCCAGGGGCAGGCAGGGGCGGGTTTACGCCCGCCCTGAAGACGGATAAAAGGAGCAACAAGCCAAGGAAGCATCCTCTTGTTCCTGTGCTCTGAAGCTGCACCACCTCGCTGCACGTGAGCTCGAGACAGAACGAAGAGCCAATTTTGACCCACCCACCAGCCCCTGAGGACAGCAAGTGGTTTTGAATAAAGTTTGATGTGGTAACTCTAATTTTGTTTACAGGTTCGGATTACTATCGTGATAACTTTGAATATGCAATAAAGAATGGTCAATTTGTGGTATGTTTTGCAAATAAAGTAATCCTGCTATAGTGTTGATCAGTAAGCATGCTTTTAATAAAGTTGTTGTGTTACTGTCTTTTAAGTAAATTAGTCATTTAGTTTAGAATTGTCGTATTTATTTTGGTCGGGCGGTAAGGTCATGATCGGTGAGCACTAATTGGAAGATCCCTATGAGTGGGCGTCACCCATTACGGATGGGAGCGCTCGAGGGAGGTGGCCATTGGCCCCTCAACGGGGAGGCGGTCCCTTCTAAGGATGGGCCGCCGAAAAGGAAAGGAAAGGCGGTCAAGGCCCCTTCCTGGGTAGGAGGGGCTACAGCCCCCTCCTGGAGAATTTCCCGGGGCCAGGACATCTGCGACGGCAGATGTGGTAAGTTGTGTGGGGTTTGGGGGGGGGTCTACGCTACCTTCTAGATACCTCACACGAGTCCTCGGACGACCTTTAAGTGGCGTCGAGTTTCTTGGGGCCCCCGTCAAGTCAAGGGAAATTGGTAGTTGCACTTGAGGTACACCTCTGTGCGGTCGCCCCTCACAAGTGAGGGGGATATTTCTGGTTTAGGGATCTTGACACCGGTTACGACCTTGCCGTTGGCCCTTAAACGTTAGGATGTACAATTTCAAAAATTTCAAGTTAAATGTTTTGTAGGATGTTAGTTCGGCTAGGAGAACCTTTGTATTAGAGAATATGTTAAGGTTAGCCAAACATCGCAATGTGGTAATGAAATTGTACATAATATGAAACTGTTATTTTAATGTTTTAATTTTGTTTCATATTTTAATAAATATGGCCGGGAGGGTCACTCCCTCCCGTCTTCCAAAAGTTCAGAACTGTTTCCGGTTTCCCATCCTTGGGGATTGTGTTGAGAGGGGGTGGCGGGTATCTCAGCCATAAGGGTTCAAGGGCACTCTTAGTCCCCAGTCAGTTAGAAAATAAACAAAGGAAGAGTGTCCGTCAGAGAAGCACTTAGAACTGATTATAGCACGTAAGATATGAGGCCAGATGGAAGTGGTCAGGTGACTGGACAGAATTTCAAGAAAAAATACTTGATTTTTTCAGGAAACCCTCACTCACCCTAGTGGTGACATGCTTCATCATCGGGTCCACTGGGAGAGATCGAATACCTCCCCAGTGTGCTGCGACGCCAGGAGACTGCGGAGCAGGTTTTGTGAGAGTGAAGGGTGAAAAAAGCTAAGTGTGGTTAAAAATGTCTAAGGTTGTACCAAAAAATCATTTATTAACTGGTCAACCCGACATAATAAAATTAAATTAACTATGTGCAGGGAAAACTAACCAAATAAAATATACTGGTGTTTCCCTGTTAGAGGAAGGTCAACATGTTTCTGCCCTGTAAACTCACACATACAAAGGGCAGAAACATGTTGACCTTCCCCTAAAAAGTGCCTTAAAAGTGATTTAATGAAATCAGCGACATTTCACTGAGCGAGTTCAGCAATACTGATATATGAAAACATTGGTGGTAAATTATATTAAATGTTAAATGGTGTTCTTTCCAGGACTTTAACTTCTTTGCTGCGGTGGCAATTCTGCTTCAGCGTTAGGGAGGCGGGGCGCTGAGTGTCGCTCGCATGCTCATGATGGAGCCACTCCTTCACGAGCCGCGGTTGAGCTGTGCTCATGACAGAGTGGTTCTGTCATGGCCCTGCTCAGTCAATAGAACGTGCTGCGCAGGCACAAAATCAGTGCTGCGCAAGCGCAGCAGCAGAGCCATGACAGAACCGCTCCGTCATGAGGACAGCTCAGGCGATGCTCATGACGGAGCGGCTCAGTCATGAGCATGAGAGGAGTTAAGAGGTGTTAAAAAAACTGGGGGGGTCTCTTCAAAGAGAGTGTTGGTTGTAATTTAGAGGTCTCTTTAAAACACATAGGGGCAGATTTATGATGCCCTTGCGTCTCTTTGCGCCACAATTCCGTCACTTTATTTGATGCAATGATGGTGCAAATAATGCGCCATATTTATAACGTGATGCATCTAGGAGATATGTTACGTTGTAAACTCCTGCACCATAAGGAAGTGTTCCTGTGCAGGGGGGTGGGGGGTCTTCCTGTGCAGGAACGCCTTCTGAAAGTGGCTGAGTGAAATGTATGAGATTTTACTCAGTCACTTTCAGGCCAATGCTGTCTCAAAACCCTGGATGTGCTTCAAGCAGGCATAGGTCTTGACGCAGCATTGTGAATATGGGGCACCCCCGAGCCTTGCTGGAGCTGCGTCACACTTGTGACGCAACTCTAGCAATGTACCCCCTTTCCGGCACAGATGCGTTACACATCTGTGCTGTTTTTGCACCATGGTGTGCCACATTATAAATGTGGCGCACCATGGGTGACGGAGCAGTGGCGCACTGTGGTGCACAATAACTGGTGCATCCCTGGGGGTGCGGCAGTTAACATAAATCTGCCCCATAGGTTAAAAATCTGCGTTTAGCAGAGTGTTGGGCCTCTGTAGTGTTATGATTTTTCTGTCATTCTATGTAGATATGTAATATTGCAAGTTTTTTGTCAGAAAAAATAAGCCATGACTATTGGCTTTGCGAATGATTGCAAGATTCTTAAAATAAAAAAGCAGTAACCATGGCTTTGTTCAATATAGTATTGTAAATACTTTGGTTCAAGAATGATGAGAGAGTAAAAGAAGGTTAACCTGATCTTTTAAACTTATTCACAGGCTTCTTTAAAGGAAGTGTTCTATATGATTGTAGCGTGGGTGTTTCAGTTTTTTTAAATCTAACACAATCCATTCTGTATGCTGTAGCAGGAGGAGTACTACATACTTGAATATCTTTTCAGTGCTTATTTTCATTTACTAAGTAGTAATGAGACCGACACAGAACTTCAATGGGCAGGAGGGGCTGCTCCTGGAGGAGTGCGAAGCCGCTGCAGCAGTGGGAGTGAGGCCTCTCAGAGGGGAGCAGCGCAGCTCCTTTTGATGGCCACAATTGCAGATAACAGGGTATGGACGTCCGTGGAATTTATGGACGGTTAGTCAGTCTACAGTGGGCGCGGCGCCCCTGGCATGTTATTGCGGCGCACAGGGGAGCCACGGTGCATAGTTTGAGAATCAGAGACTTAGGATATACATTTTCATAATAGCAAGACTCCTAAGCGATAAAAATTGCCGCTGCTCGGCGTTGTAAATATCAATGGTATGGGCGGAATTTTCCACGGTGTAAGTGCTTTAATATCAATAGGAACACATATGTGATAGTAAATGCTGTAACAGCCGCGGTACTTAACAGTATCGCGTGAAAACAAAAGTTGTTTTCAACCAGTAATGTGTGCCTTGTAATTCGGGGACGGGGTGGATTTAGTTTTATTTTCCACACTCTTATGTTAACGCTGCCGAATGCTTGATTAGAGCAGGCTTTAACAGTCCTGCGATAAACAAGTTTATTCCACCTCTTTTTCTCGCAACGCCTCTTTTAGTGATAGGGTGTTTTCTCCTCCAACCACATTTTGCATGTGGTTCGACCTGCGCCCAATTTCATATCATTAAGATACTGTGCGCAACATATGCAAAGTGGTCTTACGGCAGGCAATGTAATGCCGTTTTCAAGAAGGTGCAGCAGAATATTTTGAAGGATAGGTAAAACATTAACGCCGCTTTTATCGGCAGAAAACTGCAGATATAGCGGCGATAACGGCGTTGATAATATGCTCTATGAATTGCAATCAAATCTAATGTTAGATGTAAAGACAATTAACATAGGTTTCGGTTGCAATTCATAGATCATATTATGAAGGCTATTATCGTTGTTTTATCGGCAGTGTCCTGTCGATGAATCCGAGGATAATGTATTACGTCTCCTTCATAATATGCCCAAAGTATTGTCGCTTTTTTGCATAATTGTCCTGAAAAAAAGCGTCGATACTTCAGGTTGTGAATAGAGCTTTTTTTGGTACAAAGAGTTAGTTTTGAAAAGAACTTTTTTTTTTTAAACAAGTGTTATATTGTTTTTGACTATTGGCTTTGCGAATGATTGCAAGATTCTTAAAATAAAAAAGCAGCAACCATGGCATTGTTCAATATAGTATTGTAAATACTTTGGTTCAAGAATGATGAGAGAGTAAAAGAAGGTTAACTTGCACCGAAATTTTTAACTGTAAAACTGTGACACAGGATCAAATTGAAATGAGAAAAATTATCTTCTGTCGGAGCATTTGTGATTATCAATTTTCATTTTAATAAGAACAAGGCTCTGTTCTCCATACAGAAGAAGTTCTCCACACTCGTTGCATTTCATATGCACCTTTCCCAAATATGGTCTCAAGTCCATCTCTGCACTGGATGGAGATACAGGTCATCGACCAGAAGATGTGCTGGCCACCTCTGATGGTAGTTGCGTGGCCAGAGCTCTTGTCGATGCCTGTGCAAATTGCACAGGGTGCACTTGTTTAACATCCCTCATCATGGTATGTATGGAAAAGGAATACTTTTTCGACGGATTTCCTCTTGAAAGAACTGCGTCACATATTGTGCAAGTTACTTTTGGCGCATTAACTTTTTTTTTATCCTTAGGATAAGTGAAAAATTGCCAGATGAAAGATTCCTTCTTTTTTCTTAAAGGTAGTCGATCATTTCCTTCAGATTCGGAAGATGAATTCTGTGTGGCAGCCATTTCACCGGAGTCTTCGGAAAGATGTAAAACGTTGTTCTCCCTTGAGAGTACAAAAGATAGTGAGGGAAGTGGGTGGAGTGGTCCGTGAAAATTCCAGAATAGAAACTACTAAGAACCAATTGGAAGTGTTGTTTTCAAGTCACATGACTTCACATACACGCATTAGGACGTGTACGTGCTGAGGGAGGGAAGTGGGTTGGATCTGTGAAAATTCCTGAACAGAAACTACTAAGAAGCAATTGGAAATGTTGTTTTCAAGTCACATGACTTCACATGCGCGTATGAGGACGTGTACGCGGTGACAGTATCTGGTCATGTACGTCATTTGCAAGTAGCAGTCTAATTCACTGAAGTTTCAAAACGTGAAAAGGAGTAAACCTAAACACATCCTGATTTTGTACATCTTCAGAGGGGGAATCAAGCACACAATTGTTAATGTATGAAACCTTTTATGTTTTTCAAAAAATACTGGGGTGTGTGCATCCAGTCACGCACGAAAGTTTAAAAAGACGTTCGGCTCCATTTACTGAAAAGTTTCATAACAATAAAAAAGAAGGCTAGGTACAGTCTCTTTGACGTACTATAACTTGTTTGAGGGGTGTATGAAGAAACTCAATGAGTTGCAATTGCAATGTTTTCTCAAAATATATAGGAGGGTGCGCGCACACGGTCGCGCAGGAAAGTTTCGAAAGGCGATCTCCATTCACTGACAAATTTCGATACGTTCAAAATAAGGCAAGGTGCAGAGGGTGCGCGCACCCGGTCGCGCACGAAAGTTTACAAAGGCGATCTCCATTTACTTACAAATTTCAATACGTTCAAAATAAGGCAAGGTAGAGACTTTTTAATCCACTATCGCTTTACAAGGAGTCTGTATACAACTCTGACAGTCAACAAAACTATTTCTTTCCCCAAAAAATATTTGCAGAAATTCATTGACAAAACTATAGGTTGCATTCACGATATAGTTTAAAATTAGCATTTAAAAAACCTATGAAATTCACTGAAAAAACCGTAGGTTTTAAACCTGTTATAGTTAGGAAGTAGCATTCAAAAAACCTATGAAATTCACTGAAAAAACCAAAGGTTTTACACACGTTATAGTTAGGAAGTAGCATTTACAAAACCTATGAAATTCACTGAAAAAAACCATAGGTTTGACACATGTTATAGTTAACTGGACATTTTTCTCATATAAAACCAATGAAATTCCCCCGTTATAGTTACTTCAGCTAACTATAACTCGCGCGCCCGCAATGCACTGCTGATGATGTCACATATTACATCACTCATCACATGGTCAGTGACATCAATTATGACATCTCTGATGATATCTGAAATTACATCACTGATGATATCACTGATGATATCATCCTTCTGAAAAAGTGGTAGACCTCCTCTCAGCGTAATATAACCTTTGATACACACATTTAAAAATAGAAACTAAAATGTTCAAAGCATGAGTGATGTAATATGTGACGTCATCAACAGTGCATTGCGGGCGCGCGAGTTATAGTTAGCTGAAGTAACTATAACAGGGGAATTTCATTGGTTTTATATGAGAAAAATGTCCAGTTAACTATAACATGTGTCAAACCTATGGTTTTTTCAGTGAATTTCATGGGTTTTGTAAATGCTACTTCCTAACTATAACGTGTGTAAAACTTTTGGTTTTTTCAGTGAATTTCATAGGTTTTTTGAATGCTACTTCCTAACTATAACAGGTTTAAAACCAATGGTTTTTTCAGTGAATATATATATATATATATATATATATATATATATATATATATATATATATATATATATATGCGCAGATGCAGCTCTCTCCTCAAAGCCGCGCAGCAGCCGCCGCAACAAAGCCAAGAAAGAAAGCCACGCCACTCCAACGTCCGTTATGGGCTAAAACGATTTTATTGCGTTCAAGACCACCAGATCCTACGCGTTTCGGGCGTCCGCCCTTGTTCACAGATCAAATGTCAGTAAGTTCTTAATGGCTTAAATACACAAAGTTTTTCCCAAACATTTTTTTACCACCATCACGTGATGAAGTGACATGAAAGACACACTACCAAACTCAGGCTGAGGCAGTCTTTCCTCTACATCAGTGCCACGTTAAAACACAACACAAAAATAACAGCATAAATGCGCTATTTTACATCTCAATCTAGATACAATGTACAATTCATTTTTTTGATTTAAAAAAATAAATAAATATATGTAGTCTATAATAATATATATACATTATAAAAAACATATAGGTTGGGACCATGTGCAAACAACGCAATATTGACAGTTGTTAATAGTTCAATGATTAATAATCGAATGGCAAAGTATATACAAGCAAGATTATGATGATGAATCAATAAATCTCAATGCCAAGTTAATACAGTAATGTAGTCCCAGAATATACAGACAAAACGTCTGCCCAATTTAATATCAGCATAAATGCTTATTGTACCGATTGTGATGAATTGCTTGTATCGTGGTCAACTGAAAACATCGTAAAATACGAAGGAGTTGAAGGGCTGCCTCCAATCATGCCCCATCAGTCTGTGTCCGAAATCGAACGTGCTTCTAGTGTTAAGGAGATATGCGTGCCTCCTACAAAAATAAAAAAGGTGAAAAAAAGGGGGGAAAGAAATTTGTTTTATATGACAATGAATTTTATAATTTTTTCTTTTTTTTATTATTCATAGTAACCATGGTAGGAGCCAAAGTTCCTAACCAATAGACACCATGGAAGTCATGATGTCATATATATATATATATATATATATTACCTACTGGCGGTCGCCAGTAGGTAGTTATAGTTAGGATTTTTTTCAATGTTAAATCTCAAAATTCTATTTGGAATAACTTTGGCACCGGTTGACGAATCTGCCTGAAAATTTCCTGAAAATGGCCTCGTCGAGCTCCGGTTCTTCCTTGAAAGTTTGGGGGGGATACGTCAAGCGGGGGCCGAGATAAAAGGGGGGTCCCAAAACGCGTTTTCCCCATGTTACTTTCCATAGGGCGGTCGATTTCACTTTTAGCTCGAACGGCTGAATGGATTTCCATCAAACTTGGCAAAATTGTAGGGACTGGTAGCCCGATGTGTCTTTGCTATGTCTCAAGATATGTGCTCCAGTAGATTTTGAGTAATTTAGGTTCAAAAAAATATATATATCTATAGGCGCTCTCTGGTGCGCGCACCCGAGTGCGCTCCTGGCGCGACACGCGACTTGTGCGCAGAAAGCTGATTGGCTCTTGGGTGTCTGTAAACATTCTAAACAGTCTGGAGCGGCCGCCATCTTGTGTCTCGGTAAAATCGAGACACAAGGGGTTTGAAAAAAAAAGGGGCAAATGACCATAAGGGGGAAGAGTAGACCCTCTCTGACCCCCTAGGTTTGATGTGGGGGCTAAAATAGGGTCCTGCGGGGCATTAAATCTTTTATTTTTTTTTTCGTTTTGCGCGGGGGAAGCGCATGGTACACGCACCGGGAAGCGAAGCACGGGGAAAATCCAGGACCATATTTATGAAGGCCTTGCGCTGCCAGATTTGCGCCGCCTGTGCGTCAATTTTTGTGACGCACCAGCCGTGTAAAAAAATGCGCATTGTTACGCTATATTTAAAAAGTGACGCATCTATCTAGATGCGTCACTTTTTAAATATAGTGAAACGAGGCACATTTTTTTACACTGCTGGTGCGATGCGTCACTTTTCTGTGCGCACTCCTTATGACATTCCAGATGTGTCATATTTAATGTATGACGAATCATGTTGCAAGGAGTTACAGATACGTCAGTATTTCTGACATATCTGTAAACATAAAAGTGACGCGAGGCAGGCGCAAGATTTTGACGCAACAGCATCCTAAAAGTGACGCAGAGAAATCTCATAGATTTCAGTACGTCGTTATTACCAAGCTTTTTGCGGGGGAATGCCCCCTCTGCATACATTATACCTGACGCAGATATAATGTGGCGCAGAGTTTTAAAAAGTGACCCATGTACCTAGATGCGTCACTTTTTAAAAATAGCATCAGGTATAATGCATGCAGAGGGGGTGTTCCCCCGCAAAAAGCTTGGTAATAACGACGCAGTGAAATCTTTGAGATTTCACTGCGTCACTTTTAGGATGCTGTTGCGTCAAAATCTTGCGCCTGCTTCACAGCAGACCTTTCACATGGTGATTTTTCCATGTGAAAGGACACATTACTGGAGTTGCGTCACTTTTGTGACGCACTCCAGCAATGCGTTACTTGGAATGTCATAAGGAGTGCGCACAGAAAAGTGACGCATCGCACCAGTGGTGTAAAAAAATGCGCCTCGTTGCGCTATATTTAAAAAGTGACGCATCTAGGTAGATGGGTCACTTTGTAAAATCAAGCGCCACATTATATCTGCGTGAGGTATAATGCATGCAGAGGGGGTGTTCCCCCGCAAAAAGCTTTGTAATAGCGACGCAGTGAAGTCTTTGAGATTTCACTGCGTCACTTTTAGGATGCTGTTGCGTCAAAATCTTGCGCCTGCTTCACAGCAGACCTTTCACATGGTGCTTTTTCCATGTGAAAGGACACATTACTGGAGTTGCGTCACTTTTGTGACGCACTCCAGCAATGCGTTACTTTTGTGTTTACAGATACGTCAGAAATACTGACATATCTGTAACTCCTTGCGAATTGATTAGTCATATATTAAATATGACATATCTGGAATGTCATAAGGAGTGCGTCCAGAAAAGTGATGCATCGCTGTTTTCACGTAGCGATGCGTCACTTTTCAGAAATGAGGCCTCCAGTTTATTCACTGTGTCACCTCTACGACCCTTTCTTGCGTCAATATGTCCCTTTTGCATACATTACACCTGACGTAGGAATAATGTGGCACAGGGGTTTACAAAGTGATGTATTTACCAAGAAACGCCACTTTGTAAATATGAATAAATAAGGTGCATTTTCTATTGGAATGTTGTGTCACAAAAAGTGATGCTTTGGTGGCGTTAAAGTGACGCATGGCTTCATAAATGAAGCCTTCTACCTTCAACTCCAGCAATGCATCTTTTCTTAAAAGGACACAATACTGGAGTTGTGTCACTTTTGTGACGCACTCCAGCAATGCGTTACTTTAGTGTTTACAGATACGTCAGAAATACTGACATATCTGTAACTCCTTGCGACATGATTCCTCATACATTAAATATGACATATCTGGAATGTCATAAGGAGTGCGCACAGAAAAGTGACGCATTGTACCAGTCTTGTAAAAAAATGCGCCTCGTTGCGCTATATTTAAAAAGTGACGCATCTAGGTAGATGGGTTCTTTTTTAAAATCCTGCGCCACATTATATCTGCGTCAGGTATAATGCATGCAGAGGGGGTGTTCCCCCGCAAAAAGCTTTGTAATAGCGACGCAGTGAAATCTTTGAGATTTCAGTGCGTCACTTTTAGGATGCTGTTGCGTCAAAATCTTGCGCCTGCTTCACAGCAGACCTTTCACATGGTGCTTTTTCCATGTGAAAGGACACATTACTGGAGTTGCGTCACTTTTGTGACGCACTCCAGCAATGCGTTACTTTTGTGTTTACAGATACGTCAGAAATACTGACATATCTGTAACTCCTTGCGAATTGATTAGTCATATATTAAATATGACATATCTGGAATGTCATAAGGAGTGCGTCCAGAAAAGTGACGCATCGCTGTTTTCACGTAGCGATGCGTCACTTTTCAGAAATGAGGCCTCCAGTTTATTCACTGTGTCACCTCTACGACCCTTTCTTGCGTCAATACGTCCCTTTTGCATACATTACACCTGACGTAGGAATAATGTGGCACAGGGGTTTATAAAGTGATGTATTTACCAAGAAACGCCACTTTGTAAATATGAATAAATAAGGTGCATTTTTTATTGGAATGTTGTGTCACAAAAAGTGATGCTTTGGTGGCGTTAAAGTGACGCATGGCTTCATAAATGAAGCCTTCTACCTTCAACTCCAGCAATGCATCTTTTCGTATGCTTCAACACTCCTGTTCTTTTTCAACATTTTCATTGAATATCAACATTCCCCATATTCACTCTTCTTCTCATAACTTTCTTTTCTAACACTCACCTTCTTTCATTCCTCCTACTTCACTTCTTTTTTCCTCTCATACCTTTCTGTTCTTTCTTACTCATTCTCCTTTGAATTATCAATGCACTATATTTCACTTACTCTTCATTTTTTTAAGAATATAGCTCTTTGATGAGAATTGGAGGTAGTTCTGAAAAGAACTTTTGGTTTTCTTCTTTTAACTGAACAGGAACAAAAACAGGGAATGGAAACTGCTCAACAGGAGCAAAAAGAAAACAAAAAAATTAGGGGTGGGAAGGGCAGCGATGGTTCTCCAATGCTCGAACCATGAGCTGGACACTTTGCTCCCCATAGGTGAGGAGTTGATTGCAGTATCTGCATCTGAGGACACCATGGTTAAAAGCAGGTTGTATGTTTGGCACCTGCTCCTGCGATTGCCCTCTCCCAGAAGAAGTTGCTCCTCCGGTTGATGTAGAGGCCCCATCTCTGGGAACCTCTTGTGCCAGAGCCCTGACACTTTCCCGGGCAAAATTCTGGGGGTGCCTCCTCTCCACATGTCGGATCATCGTAAAGTTCCCAAAAGAGTACTTTTTTTTGGGGTCACCCCGTGACAGGACCTGTTTGCAGATCCTGCACTCCACTTTTGGTGCATTCACCTTCTTCTGGTCAGCTGGAATCTTAAAAAATTTCCATATGAAATGTTCCTTCACCTTTGGGGTAGGAGGCTCTTCATTGATGAACTCAGGTTCATCCTCACTGCTGGATTCTCTGGCAGCCATGGTAAATCACAAAAGATCCAGGTACAAAAAACAGGTCTTTCAGTCACAAAAGTGAAAGAAGAAGTGAAGGAAATGGGTGGGGATTTCATTCATTGTAAAAAAAACTGTTAGCAACCAATGAAAAGTGTTATTTTAGGGTCACATGACCCGACGCGTTTACGCTGCGCGCTCCGGAGCACTTCCGGGTGCGTTTACGCAGCGCGATCGTAGGCGCTTCCGGGGCGCAAACGTGGCGCGATCGAAGGCGCTTCTGGGTGCTTTTACGCGGCGCGAACGTAGGCGCTTCCGAGGGCACTTACGTTGCGCGCCGAAGTGACGTCATCAAACTTTTACAGAAATGCATAATCATTTTCCTTATAAAAAAAAACTGATTTTATTTGTATGGTACGAAATGTTTTGCATTATTATTAACTTTTCATTCATATTTTTTTTCACGAACGACAGTAGCGCTCTGGGTGCGCTTTCACGAGAGCTCACCGGAAAGCTTACCGGAGAGCTTAGCTGAAAGCTTCCCTGAGCGCGCACCCAGAGCGCAAAAAAAAAAATTATATAAAAAAAAATGAATACTTACAAAAAAACAGCAAATTGTAAAAAAAAAATGGTTAGAAACTCGATATAGAAAGGAATTAGCATTTAAAAAACCTATGAAATTCACTGAAAAAACCATAGGTTTCACACCAGTTATAGTTAGGAATTAGCATTTAAAAAACCTATTAAATTCACTGAAAAAACCATAGGTTTCACACCAGTTATAGTTAGCTGGAAATTTTACTGATATAAAACCATTGAAATTCCCACGTTATAGTTAGTTGGACTCACTATAACTTGCGCGTGCAATGCACTGCTGATGACATCACATATTACATCACTCATGACATGGTCAGTGACATCACTCATGACATCACTGATGACATCACTCCGAGAAACAGCTGTTGCGTGGGGTGCCTGAACGTCGCCTGGATTAATAGAGGCCTGCGCCGAGGAGCGCTGTCCTCTGAGTGTGCCCTCCTGGTCAGGAAATCCCGAGGCGCTTGCCCAGTGCAACCCGGCCGCAACGTCAACCCACGAGCCAGAGCCGAGCCGCCGCTCGCTCCAAGCACCGTACGGAAGACAACGCAACGCAGACTGCCGCACTGACCTGTGCCCCACCAAAGGTACTGTTTCCTTCCCGCTGCCTCGCCCAGCCCTCGGAGCTGCGTGCGGAGCGCTCCCAGGGCCCCCGCTCTCTCTCCCCCCGTCAACCGCGCACAGCCGCGCAGAGAGACCCGCGGACCGCTGGGGAAATCCTGGTTGATCACCAGGGCCGAGAAAAGTACCGTGAGGAGCCCAGAATCTCCATTCTGGAGAAACAAGCTGAACAAGAACTGTTTTGAAACGCTAACTGATTATTGCTAAAGAAAGAACTGTGGCCACCTAATTGAAAGTACACTGGAACCGTTTTCGCATTGAACCAAGACTGTATTGACAAGCCTGTTTGAAATTTATATAAAGAATATATATTTTTACAAATACAGTTTGGTGTCCTTATGTGGTGAGTTGGTTGTGGAGGTGTAATGTTGCAAATGTTTAACCCTATGTGCCCCAAAGATTAGCCTACGACTGCTTAAGCCACACTACCTAGAGGGTAAGCAGAGGTTGTCTGGAAGGTAACCCTCAGCCCTGACGAGGAAGATAGAGCCCCTGCTTGTCGCTAGTGCTGCACTGCGCCAACTAGAGCCTCCCCCTTCCTACAGTGAATCAACTACTCACACATCTATGCACAGAGTCACACACCTCCCAGCCACCCACACACACACTCAGTCTCCCATACAAATACTTGGGCAACCAATCAATAACCCATATAGTTACTCATATAGCTACTGATCGACAGATGCAGCAGTTAACAGAACAACAGACATAATGATGCACAAATTAAGACAGTTTAGTCACTAACCCATGCACTCAGTGAGACACATTAAATCACTCACTCATACAGTCAGTCATGCACCTACTAAATCCTTCATCCAGACACTTATACATCCACTCATTCTTCAATATGTAAGACATATTTTAACTTTACAGAAACATACAGTCACTGGGTGTTGTCATCAGTGATGTCATCAGTGATGTCATTTGAGATGTCATCAGTGATGTCATCAGTGATGTCACTGACCATGTCATGAATGATGTAAAATGTGACATCATCAGCAGTGGATTGCGGGTGCGCGATATATAGTTAGTGCAACTAACTATATATGCAAATTTCAATGGTTTTGTGCGAGTAAATTAAGGTTTTGTAAATGCTAATCCCAAACTATATATGGTCTATAACCTACGTTTTTTTCAGTGAATTTTCAAGGTTTTGTAAATGCTAATTCCTAACTATATATGGTCTATAACCTATGGTTTTTTCAGGGAATTTCAATGGTTTTTTAATAGCAAATATCAAAAGCTGTAAAATGTCAAGTACGTGGTAGGTAAAAACATTTTCGTATTTATGCACACTGATGTGCTTTGAACGCTGCCCCCCCTCCTCTTTTCTTTTAGGAGTATTCTCTCTTTGCAGATAGTGAAGGGTAGATAACACAGGCCTTTGCCCCCGTTGTAATCCGTCGTGCCTGCTTCCCTCTCCATTTGATTGATTGTTGTCCAAGCATTTATTGTTTTGGAATTGGTTCTCTTTGGTTCATTCTCTATTTACAAACAAGCACAGAGTCGCAATACTCTGTTTAGTCTTTGCAGATAGTGAAAAATCGTTAAAAAAACAAAAGGGATCAAGCAAAATCAGTAGGCCACTAATGGGATCTCTTTTTGACCTCGCTAAAATAGAAACATTATGAACAACCCCTCATGACAAATACGAAACTAGTGAGAGGAACTGAGCTTGACACCATGATGGCTGCAAGACAGCTCGGCTCTGCCGCCCACCCCACCCAAAATAACGACAAACACTATGCAAATATTATAAATATATACAACACACCAGCAAAGTAACAGGGTAAAACGTTTTATTAAATAACTATTTACATGGCAGCCTGCTGCAACATCGATCCAAACAAGCCTTTGTATTTTGGGTTCAAAATAAACCATCAATAGTAAGATTTTCATAGGTGAGTGTAGGTTCATGGTTTTCCATCCACAGACTAAAAGCCTGGAGTGGGAGTGAAAGAACAATAACTAGGTAAGAAGGAAGGCAGAGGTTGTGGGAAGGACTCTGGATATGGTATGTTACTTGGTCCCTGAGATGCTTCGATGTCACTGCCTTGCACAAATGGCATACGTCCTGGATGTTGGGTGCCATAGTTAAGGGTTCCGAGCAGCGCTTGTAACACTGTCTGAAGCTTATTTGCACCTGCTGCAGCTTCACTATTCTCATAGTAAATGGGGGCTGATCGTGGAGATGACTGCATTGGAAAACAATGTGATGCGGTGCCTCCCTGAACCACTTGACGGAGGCCCCCGAGATAATTGCGCCTGCTCCACACCTTGTCCCACAATCCGTTTGACCTGAAGACACGTCCTGCGGTGCCCTGGTCCGACCATCACATATACCTGTGCCAGGAGACGGCGCGGGGTGCAGTAGAAGGGAGAGGCGGCGCGAACGAGCCTCCCCCACCTCCCCAGGTGGAGGTTTCTCAGCTACACCCCAGCGCTTCACTCGACTAGCTGACTTGCGCCCGCTCTTGCGACACAGTGCCTCGCTCGGCCAGCTGAATTGAGCCTGCTCTTGCTATTACAACGTCTCACCCGCCATCCAACGGAATTGCACCCAATCTTACGGTACAGTGACAGGCGGCTGCTACTGAGCTCACGAAATGGCGGTCGGCTCCACAGACTTGGGCCTGGACTGCAAAGATGGCTCTGGGCAACCGTGGAACTCGGACGCTTGACTGCTAGGGAATGGGCCCCATTCCCAAAAGAGTCCCCTCAGCCTTGAAGATTCTACAACAGTCACCGGGAGCCCCGACTCCCGTAGACTTCCAGTGGGGAGCGACTGCCATGATTGCTCGCGGAATGGCCACGACGTAGCCACGAGATGGTGGTGCTCTCATGCTGATGCCAGCTTCAGTCTAAAACATCCAGAAACACTGTAGACTACCAATTCGATCAGTTCCGGTGGAGCCCCAACGTTACCCGGTAGAGAAGAACTTGCCCTCCCCTCTTTGACTGATGGTTCTTGTTGCCTGTCCCTTCTCTTGTCATTTAACAGAACTTTTTGGACTGCTGAAAGGGGTTGTGTTCCGACCGCTGGTTGGTGGAGACATTTTGACTATATTCTGGACCTGCGTTGTCGCGTAAAGCGTCATATGATGCGCCGCGTTAGCGCACCCAGAAGTGCTCCGGTGCGCGAGGCGCAGCTTCCCGGAAACTATCCAGAGCGCGGCGCGCAGCGCGTAACGTAAGCATAACAGGTCATGTGACTTGTTAATAAAACTTTTCATTGGTTCATTTTACTTTTGTTTTTCTAATGATGGAAGGCTTGGTCATATGACCTAAAAATAACACTTTTCATTGC
The DNA here is from genome assembly GCF_964263255.1 of Lissotriton vulgaris. NCBI lineage: Eukaryota > Metazoa > Chordata > Amphibia > Caudata > Salamandridae > Lissotriton > Lissotriton vulgaris. The sequence continues at coordinate 2,134,509,777 of NC_141691.1, read as the reverse complement.
TTTCGAACATTTTTTTTTCCCAAATGATGAAAGCCCCACCTTTTTTTTTCTCACTCTGACTTGTAAAGCAAAGGACCCAGATGCATTTACAGTTTATCACTAACAATTATCCAGGCTAATGTATTTTCCCGGGAAATTTACAACTGTCCTGCAAGTAAAATATTCCTATGTCGAGAAAAAGGGCGTTTCTTCGTCCCATGAGGGAGCCGTTGAACAAAAGAGGCTCGGCCTTCTGTCTTAGTCGCTGATAGGCATGAATATCGGATTCTTATCCATCACTTTATGTTGCAGGAGTGGAAAACACAACAGCCCTTGACCATTTATCTTTACTGCGTTCCTGCGTATTATACCTTTTAACCGTCATGTAATCGGGCTGCTTTATTTCACTTGCTTTTTACTGATTCGAAAACAGTGGCTATTATTCAAAACTTTACCAATCTAGGTACTACTACCATGTTTTGTTTTAAAAACCTTTATTGTGAAAATGTCAGTATACAAATACGGGCCTATAACCACGTGGGCCGGCCACGGAGCAAACTGGAATCGTATATGATGAGGGGACATTTACACTGTAGAAGAACGTAACGGGGCGACCCATTAGGTTGCAAGAACTAAGGTGTCTAACAGTTGCGGAATCGGTGGACGTACATTTTATAATTAAAGTACGACAGGGCCAGTTACAATAAAATTATCTAGATATACATTTGCGGGCAAGTACCATGGGTGACATTAATTCGAACGTTCAATAGTACAGTAATCAATAACACATCAGAACTTAATATCTATAGGTATGTCCAAATGTTCAATCAGTACTCGTCCCCGCCCGCCATGTGCTTCAAAACTGCATACGTATCTCGTGATATCAAGGTTGGGCAACCAGTATACAACGAGGAGTTACGAGTCCCATTTATACCGGCGCCATTTTGGGCAAGTCCGGGCAGGTCCAGGATATAGTCAAAATTTCTCCACCAACCAGCAGTCGGACCAGAACCCCTTTTGGCAGTCCAAAAAGGTTCCGTTAAATGACAACAGAAGAGATAGGCAACAAGAACAATCAGTCAAAAGAGGGGACGCTTTCGTGAATGGGGCCCATGCCCTAGCAGGCAAGCGTCCGAGTTCCAAGGTGTCCCAGGGCCATTTTAGTGGACCAGGCCCAAATCCAAAGAGCCGCCGCCATTTTGAGAGTCTTGTTGCAGCCGCCTTTCGCTGCACCGCAAGAGTAAGCGCAATTCAGCTAGATGGTGGGCGAGACGCTGTAGCCGCAAGAGCGGGCGCAACTCAGTTGGATGGCGGGTGAGGCACTGTACCGCAAGAGCGGGAGAAACTCAGCTGGATGGAGGGTGAGGCACTGTGCCGCAAGAGCGGGAGGAACTCAGCTGGAAGGCGAGTGAAATGCTAAGAGGCGCCCCACTGCAGATGAGGTGCCTCCACCTGGGGAGGCGGGAGAGGCCCGTTTGCGCCGCCTCCCCCCCCCCGGCACCCCACGCCGTCTTTCAGCGCAGCATTGTAGGATGGCCACACCAGTGAAACTTGCTGGACACCACCTCGGTGCCATCCGGATCTCGGCGCGTTCGAGTCACTGTACCGCAAGAGTGGGTGAAATTCAGCTGGATGGCGGGTGAGTCACTGTACCGCAAGAGCGGGCGTAACTCAGCTGGATGGCGGGCGAGACGCTGTACCGCAAGAGCAGGCGAAACTCAGCTGGATGGTAGGTGAGGCACTATGCCGCAAGAGCGGGCGGAACTCAGTTGGAAGGCGAGTGAAACGCTAAGAGGCGCCGCACTGCAGATGAGGTGCCTCCACCTGGGGAGGCGGGAGAGGCCCGTTTGCGCCGCCTCCCCCCCCGGCACCCCCGCCGTCTTTCGGCGCAGCATTGTAGGATGGCCACACCAGTGAAACTTGCTGGACACCACCTCGGTGCCATCCGGATCTCGGCGCGTGGTGCTGCCTTCGGCCTACTGTAGCAGCAGGTGCGGGCGCAACTCTGCTGGACGGCGAGTGAAACGGTAAGGGGCGCCGCACTGCACATGAGGTGCCTCCACCTGGGGTGGCGGGAGAGGCCAGTTCGCGCCGCCTCCCCCCCCCCCCCGGGCACCCCACGCCGTCTTTCGGCGCAGCATTGTAGGATGGCCACACCAGTGCGGCAACTTGCTGGACACCACCTCGGTGCCATCCGGATCTCGGCGCGTTGTGCTGCCTTCGGCGTATTCGCACATCGGTCCGCTACTGACGCCGCCTCACAGGCCAACGGATTTTGTAGGCTTTTTATGGCCCAAAGCCGCATAACAGGTCATGTGACTTGTTTATGAAACTTTTCATTGGTTCATTTTACTTTTGGTTTCCTAATGATGAAATGCTTGATCATATGACCTAAAAATAACACTTTTCATTGGATTGAAACATTTTTTTCCCAAACGATGAAAGCCCCACCTTTTTTTTTCTCACTCGGCAATCCAAAAAGGTTCCGTTAGATGACAACAGAGGGGACAGGCAACAAGAACCATCAGTCAAAAGAGGGGAGGGCAAGTTCTTCCCTACCGGGTCACGTTGGGGCTCCACCGGAAGTCATCAAATTGATAGTCTACAGTGTTTCTGGATGTTTCAGACTGAAGCTGGCATCAGCATGAGAGCACCACCATCTCGTAGCTCCGTCGTGGCCATTCCGCAAGCAATATTGGCAGCCGCTTCCCACCGGAAGCCTGCGGGAGTCGGGGCCCCGATGACTTTTGTAGAATCTTCAAGGCTGAGGGGACGCTTTCGAGAATGGGCCCAAGCCCTAGCAGGCAAATGTCCGAGTTCAAATGTGTCCCAGGGCCATTTTAGTGGACCAGGCCCAAATCCGAAGAGCGGGCCGCCATTTTAAGAGTCCTGTGGCAGCCGCCTATCGCTGCACCGCAAGAGTGGGCGCAATTCAACTAGATGGTGGGCGAGACGCTGTAGCGGCAAGAGCGGACGCAACTCAACTGGATGGTGGGCGAGATGCTGTAGCCGCAAGAGCGGGTGGTAAACAGCTGAATGGCGGATTGGGGACAGCGCAGCAAAAGCGGGCGGAAAACCGCTGAATGGCAACTGAAACGGTAAAGGGGCGCCCCATTGCAGCAGAGGAGCCTCCACCTGGGGAGGCCCGTTCACGCTGCCTCCCCCCCTCTCGCCCCCCCGGGGCGCCCCACGCCGTTTTCTGGCGCAGCATTGTAGGATGCCAAGACCAGTGCGGCAAGTAAAGGACATCACCTGGGTGCCGTCCAGATCTCAGCGCGTTGTGCTGCCTTCGGACTATTCGCACAACAGACCGCTACTGACGCCACCTCACAGCAGCCCATTGTTGCTTTGTTTAAAATTTTTGTTTTTTAACGTGTTTACTTTGTTGGAGCGTTGTATATATTTATAAGTTATTAAAGTGTTATAATCCTACTACTTTGTTGGAGTGCTATATATTTTTAATGTGACACATAATTGTGAAGACTTTGATGTACAAAAAGGCATCCCTGGAATCTTCCGCTTCAGGCTCGGTCCCACACACTCTCACAGTGAGAATCCCCTCCCCAATCACAATACAGGATAAATATCAGATAGTAGGAACGCGTGTGGTGTGACGGATCTCATGGGGTGGGGGCCTTGATCTACTGTAACTCCTGAGAGGGGTGATTCTTTACAGTTGGGGCCATAAACTACATCCGCAGGGCTAGGTGATAGCCTGGGACCGGCCTGGACAATCAGACACAGAGGAAGAGGAATGTCAGAGGGTGCGGTAATGAATAGGGTGAAAGGGAGGTGTCGGGCGGGCACAGGGTGTGATTCTCAGGGAAGAGCAGCACAGATGGGGGAAGGTTTATGGCCCATGCATGAGAGAGAGAGCGGGGGTGACCAGTGCATGGGGGAGATGCTTGCGAGGGTGGGGAGCCATGCTGAGGATCGGCAGCGTGCAGAGAGTGGGTCTGGTCAAGGCATCTAAAATGGCTGCCGTGCACGACAAAAGTGTGGCATTGGAAAAAAAGCAAGATGGCGCAGACAATGTTTATCAATCCGGATTAATTTATAACAATTATTTTTAACAATATATTTACTCGCAGTGTCAAAATGGCGGTCAACACTTCCTGATTTCCTTCGAATCGAACGTTAACAGACGTCACGCAGCAAAAAAAAAAAAAAACGCTCAAGCGCAGCCGCTGGAAGACAAGTATCAACATATATGAGCATCCTCAGCCACCCTCAGAAAACATAGGGGGTCGGGATACGTCTCCCGTACCCCCTTGTACCCATTTCTCACATTGTTTTTCCTCCATCTTGTAATTTAATTAAAACAAAACACAAAATGGCGAATTCCCGTTTCACGAACCGAGAAGCGCTTCTACCGCAAAAAATCAAATTTTTTTATTTGCCCCACGGGACCCTTTAATAACCCCAACATCATTCCTAGGGGGTCAAGAAGGGTCTACCTTGCCCCCTTTCATTAAATTCCCCCTTCGTTTTTCTCCTCCTCTTGTCTCTCGATCCTACCGAGAGACAAGATGGCGGCCGTTCCGGACTGTTTAGAATGTTGACAGACACCGGAGAGCCAATCAGCTTCGCTTCGCAAAGTTCCGTTACTCGAAAAGTTCGCGAACCGGAGCGCTACCCGGGACGCTGTCACAGATATATCTGTTTTTTAAAACGTTAATTTCTCAAAATCCACTGGAGCACATATCTTGAGACCTAGCAAAGGCACATCGGGCTAACAGTCTCTACAATTTTGCCAAGTTTCGTGCGAATCCATTCAGCCGTTCGAGCTAAAAGTGAGGCCAAACGCCCTATGGAAAAATGAATGGGAAAAACGCGTTTTGGGACCCCCCTTTTTTCTCGGCCCCCCCTTGATGAAACCCCCCCAAATTTTCAGGGGCTGCTCAGAAACAAAATGTGCCATTCAGCCGATTCCGTCCACAAACGCCAAAGTTATTAGACATAAAATTTTCAAAAGTCCCATAGAGAAAAAATTCTAACTATATATACCTACTGGCGACCGCCAGTAGGTAATATATATATATATATATATATATATATATATATATATATATATATATACACAAACACACACACACACATATATATACCAATAACATAAAATCTAATATAATACATTCTACTACAACTTAAAACATTAAACTACATTAAACTATTTAAAAATCTTCAAACATAAATCCAGTTTGTGCAACAGTAGGGACAGTGTTGGATAGCGTAGGGGTGCAAATTACTATTCCCACACCACAGATTGCAACAGTAGGGAACGTGTTGGATAGGTTAGTGGTGAAAAATACTATTTCCACTCCATTGAGTGTAACAGAAGGGAAAATGTAGGATAGTGGAGGTGTAAAGATTACTGTTCCCACTCCAGTGAGTGCAACAGTAGGGAAAGTGTTGGATAGTGGCAGTATAAAATGTACTATTCCTACTTCATCCAGTGCAACAGTAGGGAAAGTGTTAGAAAGTGGAGGGGTAAAAATTGCTATTCCCATTCCTTTGAGTGTAACAGTAGGGAAAATATTGGATAGTGTGGGATAAAATTTACTATTGCCACTCCAATCAGTGCAACAGTAGGGAAACGGTTGGATTGCAGAGGGATGACAATTAGTGTTCTCACTCCAGTCAGTTCAAAATTAAAAACAAAATATTAACAACAAAAATATGTAAAAGTCAAAATAAATAAAAAATATATAAATATGGTAAAAATTCAAATACAGATATATTTAATATAAAAATAAAAACAATGTATTATAAAGTTAAATACATATGACAAATACATATAAATAAATATATGTTATTAGAAATTATTTAAAAAAAAATGTTATTATATAAACTTACTTTTTTATGTCCTATCCTATAACACCACACAATTCACAACGGACATCCAAATTAAAAGAAAATGTACTTCCATTATTACATAATTAATTACTATTAAATAATATAATTATTTAAAAAAATGAATTAAAACCCATAAAAATGTATTCACTTCCCAGACTTTACTCCTCTAATCCCCAAAACCCACAGCTAAAAATAAACTGTAAAAAATCAATTAAACAATTAAAAAGTATTTTCAATTAAAAAACTAATAGTATTTAACAACTAATTGTAAAATAAAAAGAAATTTACTGCCCAACCTGTACCCCTATAAAAGTAAAATAAACACACACAAAAACTAACAATTACTCTAATTAAATATCAATTAATAATAATTAATAATATTGATCAACTAATTACGAAATATTTCAAAATAAATTACTCCCAACCCTTATCCCCTTCAAGCCCCAGAACCTGCATCTAAAATTAATTACACACATTTTCAATATTTAATTTTCAACTAATTAATAATAATTATTAATTAACAACTAATTATTAATCAATTAAACATGAATTACGTCCTACTCTTTATCCTTATAAACCCCATAACCTGCACCTAAAATTAATCACACAATTTAAATAATTAATTTCCAATCAATCAATTAACATTAATTAACCACCAACTGTTACATAATTAAAAATAAATGACTTCCAAACTTTCACCCTTATACACATTCCAACCCACACTTTAAAAAAAACACAATTACCATAATTAATTAACAATTAATTAATTCATATTAATAAAAAAACAATTAATAATTAATATTTAGTTACACATAAATTACTTCCCACAATTAACAATACCAAACCTCAATTAAATAAATATTAAATGACTTCCCAACCTATTCCCCTATAAACCCACAACACGCTATGGAACCTAAAAACGCAAATTGTTATTAAAATAAAATTGATAACTACTAAACATGTAACACATAAATGAAAAAATATAAACAACACTTATACAGAAAAACGAAATCACTTACATTTCAATAATAAAGTAATATACATAGCACTAACTAAAAAAATTACTATATTTTTGAAAACAAATGTTAATGACTTCTATATTTTTGTAAACAATATTTCTATCCTTAACTTTGATGTTCTTGACCACGGTATACTTGCTGTCCATATTTTTGTGTCATGATATTTCCAACTTGATATTTGTGTAAGTTAACATTTCCAACTTGATATTCTGCCTGAATACCCTCACGGGGATGTCAGTCAGTAACCATGGGTAGGGAACTCTGCTTCACAGGCAGAGTTTTCAGAATTTTTGGCACTCTGCACTCTGCACTCCGCTTAGAATGCGAAGTTCGGTTAAAAAACTCTGCCCAACTGCTGGCGGAGCGGAGGTCACATAATGTGTGTGCTTAAGTAAAAAAATAAGGCTAAAATAATAAATTTTAAAAAGTTTACTACAACCGGGCAATATGCCCATCCACTTCGTTATGTGAAGTGGGAGAACATTTAGGACTTTTTCTCTGGGCGCCACTCCAAATGCTCCTGCACGAAGGCAGCAGTTTTTCTTTAAGTTTGGAAGGGGAATTGGAGTGGAGCAGGAGCGTAGGAGTGAGTCCGCACCACAGGTCAACAGTAGCACAGAGTAGGTAGGCAAGTGACAACTGAGACCCCTGTGCCACGAAATGCCCTGTCTAGAGGAGGGGTGTGCCCTGCTGTGTTTCTAGGCTAGTTGGTTCTCTTTAAGTACACTGGGAATGTCATGCTAAGATGTGCTGCTGGCTTTAAAATGCTATAAGACTGCACGTTCCTCCTTTTATGTGTGCTGCAGAATGTGGAAAAACAGCGAGAAAGAAATGGATTTCTCCTTCTTCCTCCTCATCTTGAGAGGAGGAGCATTTTGATGCATTCCCAGGTCTACGTCCTATGGGAAATCTTGGAATGCACCAAGATCAATGGGGATATGCGTGGGAGACCCATGGGCGGAGCAGCGCCGGGCAGCTCTGCCGTGCGTTACTCCATATTGATCAAGACATGCATCGATGCAAGATGGTCTTGCACAGGTTGATAAATCTTACTTCGGTTTTGCATCGCCCTTGTGCCCCTAGTGTGATGCATGGGCGACACTTAGCCTTGATAAATCTAGCCTGTAGTTCAAGTTCAAGAATTTGTATAGCGCGCTACTCACCCAGAGGGTCTCAAGGCGCTTTGTGGAGGGAGGGTGCATTACTTATCGAAAAGCCAGTTCCAACAAAACCATCTGCTTCCAAGTTTTCAACACCTTCAAACCCTTCACCATCTCAAGTTCTTTGGGCTTTGGCATCATAGGAAATCTCTCCTTTCCAATTTGGAACTTCATTACATTCAGGCCACAAGAGGAGTTCATAGCAGAATCCACATTTTGCCAAGAAAGTTCATCATGGTTGTTGTATTGTGGGCCCTTTGCCCACATGCTGCTAAATGATTGTCAAAGACACCGTCAGTAGGGTACTCAAAACTGGCCACAAGCACATGCACTCGGGCTCTTATATTCGCAGGGTCACCCGACTAGTGATGCTTGTGTTGGATGGGCGTGGGGCGGGAGTATGTACCAGTCATCCACAGAGTGGCTGGCAAAACACTAGACTGTGTCCAGCAGGACACAACAATGACAAGCCTGGTGGACATTTTGGTACCAGGGCCAACAGTGCCATCTGAAAATTCAACATGCAAATGTGTGGGCAGAGTACATCAAAAACATAGCTGCTGCTGGTAAGAACAAAGAAAAATCATGGTTGGCAGAAAAGGCAGAACCAAGATCAGCAAAGCTGTCCGCAAAATGCTGTACAGCCTCCGATGGCACTGGCGGGTGTGCCATCTACCCTCCTTAGGCCCATGTGGTGTTTATTTAACGCATATTGTGTTCTGAGAGCAGGCCTGGCGTGATAATGTATCTATGGTCTCAGGGATGACTCCATACCTCGTAGAGTGGAAATACAGGGTAAACTATCACGTTCATAAATATTTTGAAACATCTTTCTAACCTATTTAGTTTACCAGTAATCTCTAGAGACAGATACCTAGATGCGACACATCGAATTGTTGTAACCCGTACAGTGCCTAGTAACACAATTAAAAAGAGTTAAACGATAAGTGGAAAAACAGGGGAATAGACAAGGGACACCAGAAAATAATATAAACATGTTGTGTTTTACATAATCAGCGGCCATCTTCACACAATATTAATGACATATCTACCATTAAGGGTATGTTCTTTATTGTAAGCGTAAATACAACTATGACAATCATCATAACATACTCATTATCACTGTATACATATCTACAAATTCTGATATTCCTCAAGCACAATTGGATGGACTATATGAGTTTGCCTGAACCTAACAAGAAGGTCTCCATAAAATAATAAAAATAAACATGCTGTACACTTTTGAAAATTCAAATGTCTTATCTCAAAAAGACAACCAGCCATGTTAAGACATGGCTCTGTTTATCTGTAATCTCTGAATAACGCAAATTAAAAACATATAACAAATACGACACCCCTTATAAACAATAGTCCTAATCCCCCTAATATTATTCCAAACATCACCTTTGTTTCTCAATATTTGGCTAGAACCTACAGAATGCCTACCACAATTTCCAGATGCAATTCTGATAGATACATTTCTTACCTAATCATAAAAATCAGTTATCCTTGAACCAAGCTACTAACAAATACCATGTCAGTGATGGAACAAAGTAACCAATAATATCATTATATCAGTGGAACAGAGAATCAAACTAGTGTTGTTGACACAGCGGAAAGATCAGTGCAGGTGAACAGCTCACATCCCATGTCACAAAAAACCCTAATCTCCCAAAAAGTACTGAGTCCATATTCCACAGGCCTCAATTTCATAATCCAAGTCTGTTCACTCCTTCATCCTAATCTTAGTTCACAAATACCCGCTCTCTTATTGTTTGTAACATGATCAATTTTAAAATTCAAATGCACATTCTGGAGTCCACATTCCAATGCTTGATTTATATTAGGATATTTAAAATGTCTTTGTTTTAAGGTCCTAAAGTGTTTGGTGATACTCTATCTCAATGTTCTAATTGTGCTCCTACGATATACATTACAAAGGCAAAAACTACATAAACCACATATCTTGTCCTACAGCCTATGTGTGTTTTGTTCTCATATTTATCTGGATTGCAATAGCATAAATCTTTTGTTCTGTGCCTTCTCCATCTGCACATACTACAATGGGTGCATTTAAAAAAGCCTCCAGTCATATCCAATAACCACACACTCTATGATCCCATCCAGAGATAACTAGCATCCAATTAGCAAGTCTTGCCCTTCCCAAAATTAATAGTGAGATTGGTTCAATCAATCAATCTTGATTTGAAGAGCTCAGCTGCCTCACCCCTGAGGGTGTCATGGTGCTGTGGGTTCCCTGGTATGTTGGTAGTAATTCACTTGTTTGTTGAGGTATGCCGGTCCTTTGTTGTGTAATGCTTTTTATGCCCCCCCTGGTGGAAATTGCAAGTTCTTATGAATCTTTGGAGGAGTATAAAAGCACGCCTATTGTTGCACCATCTACCAATAGATAATAATATTCAGCATCATTTAAAAGTGTCTTTCTACACCAATATTACACATGAAAATGGAAGTAGGGCCTTGAAACATTTTTCCGAGGGCTACCCTACCGAGAACTTTCAATCGGAGATAAGTCCATCTATGAAGGTCCTTTTTACTCTTGCACAGACATTTAAAAAAAAAGTTTACTGCAGATGAACACCCAACCTGATTTTACTCCATTCTCTGGTGCATATTTATCTAACAGTGTATCTGCACTCTCGAAAAAGATCAATAACTATGTGTTAATATATGAAACGTTGGTAGAGGGAGGGAATCTCAGTCGGTGGTTTACAGTCCTTTAGTTGAGGGTGGTATCCACTGCCCTGAGATTTGGTGAGTATTCAGATTGGTGCTTCCGGGAGTACTGTACTGCTTGAGCAGATGTATTCTTGCTTCAATGACAGTGATGGACTTTTAGGAATGACAACCTCTTCTACACAGCTGTCATCCATCATTCTGAAGAAGTCCACTTTCAGATACAGCTTTGGCTTGGGCTGCCGAGGCTCCCAGTTATGGTGGACCACCTTACCAGGAGAATGTCACTGCTAGCCTCACATCTCTACCACTTGATCGAGAAGGGTAGTTTAACGTTCAGCTTTGGATGGATTAGGCCATTGAGTGCTGCGTTTAGGCTCGGTTGGACATTGTGGAGCCCAGTACTTCATGAGCACTGAGTTCATAATACTTTAGACTCTGGCATTAAAAGGCAGGTTCTAAGCATGCATGGTAATCAAACTCTGCTTCTTGGCTAGGTACATGACAACAATATTTCTCTCTAATCCTAGCAAACTAGTCCTCAGCCCTGAATTCCATCCTTAGCCTGGTACTCCCTCTTCACGGATATACAGAGCTTCTGTGTGTTGACTGTTTTGAATTGGATACGCACGAGGGGCTCACTTATATCCAGTTCTGGGGAGAGAAGGCTTCTCTAAATATCATATTGAAGCTACATTTCCCCTTCAACCTCTGGCATGGGATAGTATACCCCTAGGAGTAATTTTCATTTTCTACTAAGAAACACCACTATCAAACTAAGCACTAATCAGGAAACCTGTGACTCATGTCTCTTTCAACATAAAACATACATGGCTTACCAGAAGAGATGAAATGACTGTAAGTAGTTTCTCATGTTGACTTTGCGCCAGAAACATTCTGTTTTAAAATACTGAAAATGTATGCAGGTGGAAGCCATCAAACAGGATCAAACTAGCAAGTGATTGGTATTGGTGTTTGGGGAGAGCTCAGTTACTTGCTTGATTAGTGGTTTTGTAAGCTCAAAACTCCCACCTAACTCATGTGGTTATCAACAGCACATACAGTTTAATTACTGCAAGGTCAGCTCAGGCTTCTATTCTTCTATGGGCAGCAAACTGATTATATTTTAATTGAGTAAAACTAGCACCTGCTGTAAGTGCTTATAAACTGCAGAAGGATGGTATGAACAACTGTCAATAACAAATTATACTATTATTTGAGAATGTCTCTGGCTCAATCCTGTAATGGTTCTCTTCCTAGCTCACCAACTACCATCAACTCATGCAAGATCCAAGAAACTTCCTGACACATCGTATGCCTTCCTCTCACCTGTGATCTCCAACCACAGATGTAGCACCTCGCACACATACTCAAAGATAGAATCAACAGGATCCATCAATACATTAACAAAAGTTAATTCTACGTCATTGGTGGCAGTCATTTAGTGACATCAACTCCTCTCCCATCTATTTCATGTGTTTGTTTTTATGGAAGGGTTTATTTGGTAAACAATCATCTGGCTCACACAATCAATATAACCATGCACATTTACTTATAAACTCTTCACAGGTCCATGGTGGTGAATGCATGATTAGTTCACTTGTATAGGTACTTACTCTACACAGTACCAGGGTGGATGGTAAAAACCTGGGAGGGCGTCCCCCACAAAAACATTGAGTGTGTTTATCTGTATGACTCCTCCCACCATGAGGTCTCCCTCCTTGTAGTAGGCTGGTTTATCGCTGCTGCTTGTCAAGGTACAGCCGGGAGTGTAAGGTAAAACTTCACAAGAAGAACAAATGATGGTGATGGAGTAAAAAGCAAACCACAGGCACATTGTGACTTTAACAAGGGTGTGCTCAGAAAATTGTTTGCTGGTAGTTGTTTGAATCATGATTCAGCAGCAGGAAATCTGAGCTGGTATCTTCTGTTGCTGGTGAATGATCAATGTCGCCTGACTGGATCTCTGCCCGGTGTCATCAGGAGTGCTCTCACTAACATCCTCGGAGCTGGAAACACAAAGAGACATGCGGGTGACTCACACACAGGCACACAGAGGAAGGAGAGTGCCACATTCTGCTGTGTTCTCCATTCTATGGTTACCTCAAGTCCAACAAAGTCCTAAAATGTGAGGCACAATCATTGTTAAATTGCTAACCAGACAATCTTCAGCCATATAATTGACTCATGTCTCCAACCAGACTTCTCTTAACGCTATCATTAAACTCTTGTTGGTACCCAGCCTCCTTTAGGGCCACATTGTAGTCTAATGTTTTGACCAGGCTGTCTTCTATAACTGGACTTCCGCTAACCCAATCAAGTATGGTTGCTAAACCCAACATCCATTACCAACAACATTGAAATCTCACATCTATTACCAGACCTCCTGTAGCCCTATCATTGAACTCTCCTGTCTCTTTCCAGACCTCCTGTAGAACCATCGTTGAACCGTCCTGTCTCTAACAGACCTCCTGTAGCCCTATCATTGAACTCTCATGTTTCTTACCTGACCTCCTGTAGTCTTATCAAGGAAGATGGTGTGAATTGCAGCTAGGCAGAGAGGATGTTAGCCTTATAAGTGAGATATCTAATTTTGAATTGTATTCTTTGAATGTGCCCCAGTTTTACAACAGGAGTTTTCAACCACTTTACGTGCCCCATAGGCACAATGATATTACAGAAGGGGTCTGCGGTCCCCTTATGTAATACAATAGTGCTGGCGCTCATAAAGCGCTATCTTTAGAGTGCATTTACTCATTTGCTTGTGGGTGTACCCCATGCAAATGAGGGAATCCCTTTGCCCCTGCATCCATGCTGTATTACAGACGCAGGCGTAGAAAAGGAGCTCCCAGGAGGTGCACTGAAGTTTGCCCCCTGATGGCAGCCATGTGGAGGGGAAAGGGGAGTCCCATGACACCCCCCAGACATCCCCTTGCAGGCGGGTGCAGTCACTCACTGATCTCTATACCCCCTTCAAACCTGCCTATACTTTGAAAACACAGAGCGGCTTCAAAGCAGCCGCTCTGTTTTTCAAATAAATGTGCTGTCCTGGGTGAAGCACGAGTTCACGGCTTGCCTAGTGCAGCACATTCACCCAAATACAGCGCATTTTCATTGTTTGCACAGGGTGCACCTCTTAAGAGGTGCGCTCTGCACAGACAATGATAATGTGCCTGCAGTGCAGGGGTCTTCAAACTGTGGGGCGCGCCCCTCGGGGGGGCCGTGGGGTGATGCAAAGGGGGTCACGCCTTCACAGTCATGCTCCTTCCCAGGCCCAAGGGCTTCAGCCCCCCTACTCCCTCGTCGTGTCTCTCAGCCCGGCTGCTGCTGCAGCGTAACTCGAGCAGTGGACTGGGCTGGGCAGTGTCTGGAGTCATCTCCAACACGCCCGAGTTTTTCACAGGTCTTTAAAGACCATTTGCATATTTACATGCCTCTGTAAACTGATTACAGAGGCTTAGTTTTTTTCCTGGTTTCAGTACCCCTCGGGCCCCCACTGTGCCTGTTCCTTACATTTGTATTTTTCAATTACTGCTGTAGTGTGAACATGTATTTAATGAAAAGGAATATAAAGTAGGGTTTGCCCAAAAGAAAATGCCTGCCTGTTTTGTTTAAAGAGCCTGCAAAGATCTCCTCTTGACACTAAATAGACTTTTAAATACAAAAGTATCTATGCATTAGTTGTGTGACTTTTCTGTCTTTTTTCTCTTTGTCAGTCAGGGATAATTGAGGCAGCCCTAGACCACAATTAAAAGTGCTTTCCATTTATATTTGTTGTTCGAAGTATGCACACATAAGTGCTTAAAATACAGCTTTAGGTGACTGCTTATTTTTGTACCGACTGGGCCATCAAAATAATCTGCTGGCAACCCTATCCATAGGACTGTAAGTTTGTTGCAGGATCAGCACATTATTTATTTCCTCCACCCTCGATCCCCGATTAATGCCGCAGTAGTTTAACTTAGATCCTAAACCCTACGCCGCCGTCAAGAACATGCTGAGTTACTTCAAGTGTATGGAAATGCACCCTGCATTCAGACAACTCGCTCCTCATTCTCGCCCTTCACTTTCACGCTCACCGTGCACTCACACTGATCACCATGCACTCACACCATTCACCCTGCACTCACAGTAATCACCATGCACTCACACTGATAACCATGCACTCACACCATTCACCAGCTCACCCTGCACTCACAGTGATCACTCTGCACTCACAATGCACTTGCGCTGTTCACCCTATACCTCACCCTGCAGTCACACGAGTACACTACACATCCTGCACTCATGTGACACTTCACTCACCTGACCACCTCTCTGCTCAATAAGCAACTCACTCAAAAAAGCCCATCAATAATCATGCATTAGTTCGTCCTATTCTGAACTTGCATCCGCACCAAAATTCATACGCCCCCTCACTCACCCTGCAGTCACTACTCTTACCCTACTCTTGCATTGTTGCATCGCTTACCATGCACTCACATGGGCACCCACACAGTGTGCAGAGGGTTATTGTGCCTTCTACAGAGAACGTGTACCATGCAGATCACAGAACTGAGTGTGAGTAAACTTTGAGTAGCGCTATAAAAAAATGAAATGTTTGTCAGAAAGGTGCTATAGAGAGATGAGGTGCATTGTTAAAGTGAGAGGTTGAATGGGGAGAGTTCAGATGTTGTAAAAAGGGGTGAAAGAAAATGGCCTGCAAAGTGAGAGAAGGATCCGCCGGTGTTAGGAGAGGAGAGAGGGATGGAAGGGAGGGGGTAAGAGGAAAGCTGCATGGGTAAACTGCATAACTCTGCACAAAACCGTTTGGTTTTTAAGGGCCCCCTGCCTCTCCTGGCTAGGTCCAGGTGAGCTTCTAATGTGGCAGCACGTATTACTGCGAAGTGGAAGGCCCTTCTCAAAGGTTGACTAGAAATCTTTCCAATGTTAATTGCTGTATTTTGGTTATAAACGGGTACTGATGGGGTGACATTTTTCCTCAGTGTTACTGTGTGTAAAAAATGTCAAAACAATCATTGCGGCATCACATAACATCACTTACATTTTCACTTACATTTTCTTCCCACACAATTTAGTCAAGCCTGTCACGTAATTTGGACCTCACTTGCCTCATAATTCTAGTAGCCCTGCCTACAGGGTTAGAAATTTTTGTCAGGAGGGGGTCCTTACGCCTCAAAATGTTGACGGGGGTCTCGGCATCCAAAAGTTTGAAGACCTCTGCTGTAGTATAATAGGAGTCAAATAATCACATTTCATTATTAAAGAGATGTTGGCTCCTGTTTGTTGCTCACACTTGGGTTTATGTCAATATGAGAAAAGCAATTGGTTTGTGTCTCTTCTTAACCTTTTTTCCTTGCCTTCTTTAATGAAATCTTCCCCCCGCAGCTCATGAATCACCCACCTAATTTCCCACCCACCTGATATCTTGCTCTAGTTTTCTATCCTGTTATCGTCTCTCCCAGACTGCCTCCTCTACCGTCTCTCCTCCCTTTTTGTCACTTAACAAAGTTCTCTTACCATTATTTAAGCATCCTATAAATGTATCAGGTGTGGTGCTTTCAACTGTGAAGGGAGGCAATTTAGTCAGAAACCTTTCTCAAGAATAGTGTGAAGAAGCGACTCTTACATTCCTGCCTCATTACTGATGGACTGACTGATGAGCTACATTTTTGAACACACACAGCTGCTGAGGTCACCTTCCAGCACTGTCCTGAAGGCTGGGGCAGACTGCTCTTGGAGCAGTTTGACAAGAAATGATTCCAAAGCATAGGAGCCCGGAGGAGAAGCAGCCGTGCCTCCTTTTGAGATGCGCTGGCCCTGAGGCACTATGGGGAGCTCAGGATCTAGAGTCTAATGATCCCTGCTTAGTATTGTGCTGTATATTTGTACCCTTGTGAATATAGTTAAATTGATGCTACCTCTCCTGACATTGCCTTCTTCATGGAAACCTGGACCATCCCTTGCTCCGGACTAGACATCGCCATCGCTATCCCTGATGGCTCCAAAATCATCTGCCAGGACCTCCTGACCACCCAGGAAGAGGCATCGCCATTGTCCACAAAAACCCACTCAGACTGACCACGCCCTCTAAAAACCCAACGGCAACCTTGGAACACCTCCACTTTCATATCCAGACCAACTCCAGCACTTCCTTCCACAGCACTCTGGTCTACAGGCCCCCATCTCCTGACCCCCCTTCACTGACGCCATTGTAGACTTCAGTGCACCGCAGGTTCTAGCATCCACTGACTACATTCTACTTGCAGACCTCAACTTCCACCAGGACAACAACAGTGACCAGAAGACCACCTCCATCCTAGAGAACCTAACTAACATCATACTCAAGCAGCTGGTCATCGCACCGACCCACACAGCCGGACACATGCTCAGCCCCATCTACTCTGCCAGCGGAGACATCAACTACAGCCACCCACCTGTACTCAACTGGATCGACCATCAGTGACCATCTCTGAACCCATGGGATCAGCTGTGGAGTACCCCAGGGTTCCACATCTTCAACATCTACATAGTCTCACCTCACTTCCATCTTCACAAGCCACAGACTTAACATTGTCTCCTACGCCAATGACACCCAGCTGATCCTCTCCCTCACCAATGAACCCACAACCACCAGAATCAACCGCAACAGTAAAATGAAGGCTGGTGCTACTGGGATGAAAGACAGCTGTCTCAAGCTCAACTCGGACAAGACCCAAGTACTCATCCTGGGACCCCCCCTTCAGCTTGGGACAACTTGTGGTGGCCAGTCACTCTGGGATCCTCCCCCAACCTGACAGACTATGCATGCAACCTGGCATCATACTGGACTCGTCACTCACTATGAACTACCAAATCAACGCAGTTTCCTTGGCGTGCTTCAACATGCTCGGACTGCTTCAAAAGACATTCAGATTGATGGTCACTCACACACCCATCACCAGCAGTCTCAACTACAGCAACACAGTTTACGCTGGCATCACCTAGAAACAGCTCAAGAAACTACAGAGCATCCAAAACGCCACAGCCAGACTGGTCCTCGACATCCCCTGCCACACCCATATCACAAAAAACCCCAACTGCACGAGCTCCCATTCAACAAAAGAGTCACTCTCAAGCTCCTCACTCACGCCTACAAAGCACTGCGTGATGAAGGATCAACGTACCTGAGCCACCGCCTCACATTCTACGTACCGACCAGACATCTCTGATCCTCCCAACTCGCTCACGGCTCCTTTCCCAGGATCCACAAGACCAGAACAGTAGAAAGGTTGTTCTCCTACCTTGCCTCCAAGACCTGGAACACCCTGCCCTTGCACCCAAGGAAATCCACGTCTCTGACCCAATTCACGAAGGACCACAAGACCTGGCACTTTGAATGATTCTCCACCAAGTATGACCAGCAGCCCCCCTCCCCCAGTGCCTTGAGATCCTCACCGGTGAGTAGACACACTTTACAAGTCCCTGATTGACTGATTGATTGGTTGATTGATTGATTTATTGATTGATTGATTGATTGATTGTGTCTGCTGTGCTCTCAAAGCCAGTGCGGGCTTCTTCTGGCTGAAGTGATGTTGTGTTTTATTACCACAGGAACAATATTGTGCTTCTCAATTTTCACTCACCTTACATCAAGCAGATCATAGACCCAGCTCCTTCTGCATTGCCGCCCTTGCTCTTAGATATTAAAAGTCAGTTGTCTTCCAGCAGAACACAGTTGTCCAACATAAGCAGTAAACAAGCGCTACGCAAGTCATTGTCTAAGGTGAGTTCTTATAGAGTAAAGAAAGTGATTGTGTTGCCTTGGGGCATTATAATAACAGTCTTGAGTCCCAAACGACATATATAGATGCAAAGCTCAGGGGTCCGGAACATGACTCTACTTGACTCTACTTTTACATTCAGGAGAAACAGATTCTGTTTATCTTATTTCTGAATTCTGAAGGGAAAGATCCATGAAAACATGTTTATAGTCTGTCTTTCAAACCTCAGAGGTGTTCAAAGTAAGACTGATGTAAAAACACTGTAATGGGCCCAGCAGACGCACCAGCTCCAATCCCAAACCTAACATTATGTTGGTCTCGTAAACATCATAGAGAAGATCAATAAGGTTGTCCGAAGAGAGCTTCAAATTAGAGTCAGAAGCTTTCTTTGGGGCCAGCAATTCAACCTGTTAATAGATCTTATAGGTCTCAGCTGCAGACAACGTTACCCAGCTGTTGGCAGACTTGTTGTTTCCAACACATCTCATAATCTCATATACTAACGGTGGGCTTTGGGTTACCCCTTGCTCATGATTAGATAGCTAAGGGCCAGATGTAGGTAAATTCAAATTTGCGAGTCCTTAATAGCCAATTTTTACCGATTCGCTATTAGGGACTGGCAACATTGAATGTAGGTAGAAATCGCTAAAATATTAGTGATTCCCAAATATTCCTTAATAACAAATCGCTAATTGAGATTTGCTAATAAGGAATACCGACCCATTCATTCCAATGGCCTAGGATGCCCATAGGAATGAATGGGAAGATATTCACTATTTGAGATTCGGTAATAACGAATCGCAAATAGCGGGAGCTATTTCAAGAGTGCCAGGGTGTCAAAAGGACACCCTGTTGCACCCCTGAAATGCGCATTGAGATTTGTTAATAAGGAATACCGACCCATTCATTCCAATGGCCTAGGATGCCCATAGGATTGAATGGGAAGATATTCACTATTTGAGATTCGGTAATAACGAATCGCAAATAGCTGGTGCTATTTCAAGAGTGCCAGGGTGTCAAAAGGACACCCTGTTGCACCCCTGAAATGCGCATTGAGATTTGTTAATAAGGAATACCTACCCATTCATTCCAATGGCCTAGGATGCCCATAGGAATGAATGGGAAGATATTCGCTATTTGAGATTCGGTAATAACGAATCGCAAATAGAGGGAGCTATTTCAAGAGTGCCAGGGTGTCAAAAGGACACCCTGTTGCTTCCCTGAAATGCGCATGTGTGCACATGTGGTGCACATGCATGCCCTAAGGGCATGGATGTGTGCCACATGGCACTTTTAAAAAAGCAACTTGAAGTTGGTGGTAATTAGCGATTCCTTAAGGCTCAAGTCCACTTTTTTCGTGCTACTTACATTGCATTTAAGGAATCAAAATTTCTGATTCCTTAAATGCAGGAGGAAAATAAGGAATCGCTTTTTTGAGATTCCTTATTTTGCAAGTAGGTTTAAACTCACCTACATTGCTCTCAGCCAAATACCGGTCAGTAACGCAGTGGGTATTTGGCCACTTAAATCTGGCCATAAGTTGTCTATCTGAGTTGTATACTCTTGATTCAATGTATTTTCTCCCTATTCTAAAGATGGCTTTAGACGTCAGACGAGAGACCTATTGTTTCCAAAACATATCACATACTAACAGTGGAATTTGGGACAGCACATTCGGTACAGAGTGAAGGGTTCAGCAGGGGGTTCCACCACCAGGCAAAGCATTCAAAGCCCACATGTAGTCCCCACATCAGCAAGATCAGTTGAAACTGAAAGAGGAGGCGAAGGTGAGACTGGGGCCCTAGTCTGGGAGTCACTGCTGTCCTGAGGCTCAGCAGCACCACAGTCTTCAAGAAGCCAGTAAGGAGCAGCTCATATCAAGACAGGAGTGGCTTACAAGATGCCAGCGCCCACGTTACCATTAATCCAATTAGAGTAGGGGCTGACGTAGGAACAAATGTGACTAAAGTGAAACCCAAATACAGGGTGGTAAAATGGTTTTTACTGATAGTTTTCGGAGACTAGTGGGAGACATAGAAGAAGCTGCACAGTGAGGCCATCACAGGGAAGGGCCGTGAGCAAAACAAGTGCCTGAAGCGATCATACATGGGGAGGGATAGTCTTTAGGGGAGCACTTGCTGTAGAGCAATATAAATATATAGATATATTCAACTTGCTACATACAGGGAAGATGTAAGGATGAATCTAAGACAGAGACGAGAGCGCTGGCCTTGTGTCCTAGTGTATCGCTCAATATTGATACATGGTCTGCAGCTTTTACTATTTTACCAGTATCTTTAGAAAGCAGTTGTCCACTCTCTCTCGCACAAACGCCTCGCACCCGCAAAAACACAACAGGAAGCCTAATTTCCTACCCCAAACAAAAATGGAGAACTTCCTCCACCTACACCTAGGTGCCTCCTCCTCACTTCTGGAATCCCTATTGAAGCCGAAGACCTGGCTTTTCAAATCACCCCCATCAGATGAACTTCACACCCGCTCCAGTGCCCTGATACCCCTCGGGCGATAAGTGGTGCTTTAAAGATCCGTGTAATTTAATATAACAATGGGTAAGCGTTTGTGGTGAGTTAGCAAAGCCCTCTCACAATTTTTAGAAGAAAATAATCTATTCGATGAGGTTCAATTTGTGTTTCGACCTGCACACGGCACAGAGGCAGCGTTGGTGACAGTCCAGGATTAACTAAGAATGCGTGCTGACACCGGCCAAGCGGTCATATTAGTATTAGTGGATATGTCGGCCACATTTGATAGGGTTAATCATAGCATTCTACTTAAAAGGCTTGAGGAATTTGTAATCAAGGGCTTGGCACTCAATTGGTTTCAGTCATACCTGTCAGATAGACAGCAGGCAGTGACTATTCAACCCTTTGTATGCATAAATAATTCCATTCAGCGCAGAGTACCTCAGGGATCAGCAATAAGCCGGATCTTATTCAACATCTTATCTCTATCATCAAATCCTTTGGAATTGAAATAGTGATCTCTGCGGAGGATACGCAGCTTGTCTTCTCATTAGAAGGGTCTCAAGCAGCATCATTGGAAAGATTCCACGAGATTATGCTAAGAACTACAAATTGGCTCAGGGACAATTCGCTAAAATTTAATGGAGGTAAAATGGAAATATTACATTGCACAGAATACATAATATCTCGCCCACTCCTAGCTGACTTCTGGCCCACTCCAACAGACAAATCACTTACTCCATCTAAAAGAGTGCATAATCTGGGTGTATTATTTGATAGTAGTTTACAGTTATACTCATAAGTAAATAGAATAGTCAGCACCTGCGTAGCTTTGATCAGAGCACTACGCAAAATACTCCCGCCTCTGCCATCCTCCGCTAGGTCACAGGTGGTGAAGAGCCTCATTTTGAGCAGGTTGGATTACTGCAGCGCCCTGCTACTTGGAGCAGCAAAGTCTCTGATCAAAAAGCTGCAGCAAATTCAAAGAATAGCAGCCAAGCTAGCATTAAAGAGACAGCGCAGGTCCTCTGCGTCTTTATCTCTGAAGGATCTCCATTGAAATGAAATGAAATGAAATTAGATTTGTTAAGCGCATGGCTGCCCAAGAGCGTCCCAGCGCTGATACACTCAGCTAGATTCCAAGATCCTCAGACAGCGGACTCATATTCCTCGTGGAAAAAGGAATGTCTTTAAAGATTTCCGAAACCTCTGGAGACAGGGTTCCAGACGGAGAGCTGCAGGAAGATCATTCCAGATCTTGGCTACGTTCTCAGAGAACCTCCTGCCTCCTGAGCGAGCTCTCTTTACTCTGGGGACAGTCAGTAAGTTGCTCCCATCAGAGCGGAGGGGACCGAGGACTTGTAGGGGCATATAAGGTCCCTGAGGATTGGGGGGCCCATTCCCTGGAGAGACTTAAAGGCGATGGAAAGAGCCTTAAATTTGACTCTCTCCCAGATGGGGAGCCAATGGAGAGCTCTGAGAGCAGGCTTGGCCGAAGTTCTTTTTTCCGAGCCTGTCAAAACCCTGGCCGCCGCATTTTGTACTCGCTGGAGGGTGTTGATGGCTGATTCAGGGGCACCGAGCAGCAAGGCGTTACTGTAGTCCAGCCTTGACAATATTAGCCCCTGAATCAGGAGTTTCCTTGAACTAAAGGGGAGAAGGGGCAACACCTTTCGGACCGAGCGTAACAAACCGTAGCAAATCCCTTCCACTTTCTTCGTATGTACTCTGAACGTCAGGTCGGGCTCTAACCATACACCCAAGCTCTTAATCTCATTCTTGGGTTGGGGCGCCTCACCCAGACAGGGGGGCCACAATGTTTTGGGAAGGGAAGTGGAGAGGTTGCCCAGCATCATAAGTTCCGTTTTGGAACCATTGAGTTTAAGCCGAGATTCTGTCATCCAAGCCATGATACCTGTCAGACAGCACCCAAATCTTTCTGCCGCATTTTCATGATGGGATAGGGAAACGACAAGCTGGGTGTCATCTGCGTAGGTCACTATTTTCACCCCGAAGGGTGAAACCACATCCTCCAGTGGGGCCATATAGATATTAAAAAGTGTAGGGCTCAACGAGGAGCCCTGCGGGACTCCACACTGGAGGGGGATCGACTCAGACAGGTTGGTGCCATCGCAGACCTGGTAAGACCGGTCATTCAGAAAGGAAGTAATCCAACTTAAAGCCTGACCAGATATTCCCACCCTAGTAAGGCGCTGAATAAGGATACCGTGATTGACGGTATCAAAAGCCGCGCTGAGGTCTAGGAGGACCACAGCTGCGGAACCTCCTGCGTCAAGGGTGCGTCTGGCTTCCTCCACTACTGCAATCAGGGCAGAGTCAGTACCCTGCCCAGGGCGAAAGCCTGTTTGTGAGTGCTTGAGCAGGTTATGACCTTCTAGGAATGTGGACAGCTGGCGGTTGACAACCTTTTCTGCAATTTTGCCCAGGCCAGGCAACAAAGAAATTGGGCGGAAGTTCACCAGGTCGTCAGGATCCAGTCCCGGCTTTTTGAGGAGAGCCTTAACCAGCTAGGGGGAACTTCCCCACCG
Source organism: Lissotriton vulgaris (assembly GCF_964263255.1). Classification (NCBI taxonomy): domain Eukaryota; kingdom Metazoa; phylum Chordata; class Amphibia; order Caudata; family Salamandridae; genus Lissotriton; species Lissotriton vulgaris. The sequence goes on along the minus strand of NC_141691.1, from coordinate 2,134,486,271 downwards.
CCGAAGGAGGCGTTCAGGAGATCCGTGGCCCGCGAGGAGATGGTCTGTGCAATCCTCTGAAGAATATGGATGGGCATAGGGTCAGAGGGGGAACCACTTTTAAGATAAGCTAATTCTTTGCGGAAGTCTTCCTCAGTTATGGGAGTGATAACTTCCCACAAAGGGCTCACACCACTCACGCCCTGCGTGGAGGACTCAGAAGGAGGAGTACTAAGAGGAATACTTTTTAGAATTTTCCTGACCTTGTTATCAAAGAAATGTGCAAGCTCGTTGCACCGAGCTCTGCTCGTGGCTTGTGGCAGTGAAGGAGGGGGGGTGTTCAAGAGTTCCTTAACTATAGTAAATGTTTCTCTTGAGGAGCTGGAGGCAGTCCTGATTCTCTCTTCATAAAAGGTCGCTTTCGTGAGGTTCCAGGCTAGCTTATATGCCCTCATGGCTTCCTGATAGGGAACTTTACTATTAGTAGACCAGTCTCTCCGCCAAGCGTGTTCCAGACGTTTGCCGACTTTTCTAAGGTCGCGTAGTTCAGTTGTGTACCAGGGGTTTTTAAACCCATTACTTTTCTTGGTACTACACTTCTTAGGAAGCACCAAATCCAGTGCTTTTAGTAACCAATTATGGAAACTGCGGTCTGCTTCAAGGGGGTTCAAGATCGGGGCAGGAGTAGATTGTTCAAGGGCAGTGGTTAGATCGTCAAAGGACAATTTAGGCCAAGGTCTATGAGAAGATCGACTAGAGCCTTTACATTCAGATCTAGAATCCGTCATAATAGTCAAATTAAAGGGAATAAGGAAATGGTCTGATTGGCTACCGATTCTGGAGAAAAGTACAATTTAAAACACTCAGCAAATTCACTTGGTATACTTCAGCCAGAAACCTACGCTCATCATCAGCAAAGCTGGTGTGCACAGCTAGATTTAAAAAAAATCCGGATGGGCGGCAGATCATTTAGCTCTGTAGCCTCTTGTCTGTGGAATAAACTACAGCTCGATCTCAGGCAAACTGAGAAACTATTGAACTTTAGAAAGAAGCTAAAAACATGGCTCTTTCCCAGGTACTAGTGCAGCCCAGTCATAGCTTTAATCATTTTTCAGCCAGCATGGTTGCAGCCTTGCACAGTGTTTGTAAAGGTAATCCCAACGCCAGGATACCAGTTGGGTGACAGAGCTCTATACAAGTCTAACATACAATACAATATGTAAATGTAGTGTATTTTGTAAAGCGCACAGCTGCCCCAACGGGGCATCCCGGCGCTGTATAACGCTGTGGAACCCTTCCTGGCTCTCCCTGTAAGATGCCCATTCTGGGCACCCCCAAGGTGAAGCCAGGCATCCCAATGTTGTAGGGGCCGTTGTGGAGATTAAGCAAGCTGTTGCCCAGAGTTGCAGCATGGGACCCATGATTAGAGTAGGCGCCGAGGCGAGAATTATCAAGTCCACCGACATTGAGCCCAAGACCCTGCCGCATCGGGACTTGAACCCTGGTCCCTGGTTTGATCTCTGCTTCAGAGTCTGCCGCTCTAACCAGTGGGACACACTTCTCCCAATACATGAACAGCTCACAGCATATGTGCATTGATGAAATATAGAAGCCCTATTTTTTATAAATCATTATCAAGGCAGACACAATTCAATTTCAGTGTGGTGTAACACTCAGCAAGTCACGCAAAATTGCGAAATAGCTCCTACAGAGTATATCTATGTGTTCAACATTGACGAAGAATTCCGTAATGCCACTCTATTGAGTGGCCAATAGAAAAATGGTTCAGACACAGCAACCCCATATAATATTATTTCTATGCATTATACAGCAAAAGCTCATAGGAAGTAATGACGGTTTTTAATTCTCACAACCCAGACGATCTTCGTTCACTTAGAACAATGAACAGGTCAAGCTATCCGCAATGACAGGGCAACCAAAAAGGGGTGAGTTTGAACTTGGCCACTCCGCTACTGAAACTGTGCTCATGGAACCTAAACGGGTACAACAATAAGGCAGCAGACATCGAATTTCTTCAATATGTGAAATCATTTGACATTATTCTCCTTCAGGAAACATGGCTGGAGGAGCCTGCCCACATAGAAGGCTACACTTGTTATCACTCTCCAGCCATAAGGAAAAGCAAATTCGGTCGGCTAGCGGGTGGCTTAGCAACCTACATTAAAATCACAAATATTCACAGCACGCAGGAATTAACCACCCACTCACTGGCCATAAACACAGTTCAGAATAAATTAAACCTTAATTGGAAAAAAGAAGAGGTGCTGCTGAGTAATATCTACATCAACCCAAAAAAGAAGAAACAGGAGTCGAAATTTCTAATGGACCGTCTACATCACCTAATGACTATGTAGACTCCCTGCATATGGCCATGTCTGAACTGGGGTGGCAGAGTGGGATAAAGAACGGTGAAGGATTAAACCCAGATCTGTTGACTGGGTGTGAGTGTTTTGGTTCAGATGCTCCGTCCATCACCACCCCCATTTGTACCACAGTGTGCACTCCCTCCAATTTGATTTGTCTGGGGACTTCAACCAATATATTCTAGGCTCCTCCATAAACAAGGACACACAGGCCCAGTCCTACTATTGGAATATTACAACCCAATCCTTTAGTGGTCAAGGAAAAACTTCTAAGCTGGTGAAAGAGCTGATAGAAGACCTGGAGCATATCGGCCTGAGGTCTTTAAATCGAAGATTTGCTGATGATTCGCCATCTGTTGCTTCATTCAACTCAGGCAACGCAACCTCTACAATAGATTATACGCTAGTTTCTCTTCCATTTTTCCATCACATACTAGGCTTCAGCCTAGGAGACAAGGGTGACAGCGACCATCGTCCGCAGGAAGTTTCCTTTCTTGCCTCTCCAGATCTAACTGTTCTAAATCAAACAGGACCAAATGCCTGTCATACCTTGTGTTGGACTTGGCCCTTTTTTCCTGAAATGTTTCGCTTTTCGCTCCCTTAATTCTGGATGTCCCCCCCTCGTAATAAAGTTGTATAGGCCCTGTGTAGTTGAGATGCCCTGTCTAATGTCAAAATCAATGCTAAGGTGCAGGTGCCCTCTTCCCCTAACATGGCTGCCACTGACCCCTGCTACTACAGCGCGGTCTTTGTAGACGCACTCTAGTAGCCAGGAGCTGGCTGGAACCCTTAAACAATGTTGCGATACCAGCCTGCCACCCTGCCCATAGCTAGAATGAGGGAAGCTTCTGTAACCTTCTAGAACAGGGGAAGTGACACCAACTGCCACTGTCAACTGCCAACTGTCGCTATACAAGGAAAGGGAGGGAAACTTTCCCGTCAGTTGGGGCATCATTGACCTGGGGGACCCGATGAAGGAACCTTAGGCGGTAGGGCCTAATCAGGGACCTATGCCACTGGGAGTGACAGGGCTTAGGTGCGCCTTTCAAGTTGAGTGAGGAACCCTGAGCTAGCCCACTGATCTGGCTCGGTGAGCGGGGAACCCAGGGACCACCTGCAGTGACCTGCTGAGGAATCCTGCCAGCAGCCCTCAACTCAACCCCCCTTCAAGAAACAAGGAACTATCCACAAGGGCGCCAAAACCATCAAGTGCCAAGAAGAAGTCTAACTGCGCTGACCAGGACCACTGGGGATCAACCAGGTATTGGGCTGTGCTCCTTCTGCCCCTTTGTCCTGACCCGGGTCCCGACGCAATCCTGCCACTGTCGTGTGGCCTGTCCTGTTTGAACTGTGATCTGCCTCCAACTTAAATGAACTACCTGTGGAGCGCTATGGCTGAAACTGCCCAAGCACTGAAATTGCTCAGTGCTGCTCTGCTTTGTGCCCTGGCGTGGAGGACCTGAAGCGCTATTAAAGAAGCTGCACAAGCACTGTAGCTGTTAACCTTTTGATTGCCCAGGTGCTATCTCTACCAAGCGCTGGCCTCTCCAGACCTGCGGTGCCTCCCCAAAGCGCTGTATTATTCCCCCCTGCTGGGTGATGGGCCGCATTGTGTCCCGCGAACTGCTGTTGCCCCTGGAGCACCGTGTTCTCCAAGCGCTGGTGCCAGAACTGCCGTGAGAGACTGTGAAGCCTGTCGTCCCCAGCGCTGTGGACCCGAGGTGCTATGGCCTCCCAGGAGCTCTCCCGCCTGAAGCGCCGAGACCCCCACAAGAGCACAACTCACCACCGCTGCTCTGGATTGGGCGGTGCTGGGCCCTGCAATCGTCCTGCCTTGTCAGGGATATCCCATGCGCAGCCCCGCAATCTGAGGAGGGCTCCTGCGGGATCGCGGAGAGGCTGCAAAAGGCCTTGGAGGCCAAGAATTCCCCCATCACATGACGGGGGACGCCGGCCACGTCATCGGCCGCGCCCCCGTCATTGAGACCTACTACTGGAAGTGAGGTGTGCCCGCCCGAGGGCCGCATTGTCATTGGCGGCCCTGGCGTGCCTTCCCTAATCTCCGCATTCTGATTGGTTCTGGGCCAGTGGAAGCCTCTGGAGGCCCGGGATCAGGAGAGGAGCCAGCGCTGATGCCCCAGAGGAGCCCAAGAACTCACACCAGCCTCGGGAGGAGCAGCGGAGTGAGCTGGCTCCCTAGAAAGTCTCCCTCCTTCCGGAGGCCAGCTGATACATCCGCCCGACTACACCAGCAGCGCGGGGCCCTGTGTAGCCCTGCTGTGCCGCAACCGGCCCCGACAGAGTGGTGCACATCGGAGGGCTCAGGGAAGAGAACAAGCCCTCTCCCAGCTTGCCATTACCGTCGCAAGGGCCCAGGAGGGCCGAGGAGAAGTTAACTCCCGGTGTGGGGGTTGGAAAGATTGAGACCACCTCCCCTCCCCGGGGAACACTGTTGTTGGGTCCTGTTGGCCCTAATTATTTACAGGAGGCCCCCTCTGAATGGGGCAGTAGCCCCTAGGGACTGGGTAAGAACCCCAAATTCCTCCTTGAGTGACTGGTCTGCGGAGGAAATAGTCCCTGACTGTGGAATTGTTTTAGCCAGATTGCCTCTTAGCCGAAGCTGAGTTCCACGAGGGATATACCCTGCAGGGTCAATGCCTTACCTATGCTTAATAATATGATCTGCCTACTAAGGGAGTTACTTACTGAATGGAATGTCTGCCTCTGCTGAATAAGTCAGCGTAAAGCCTTGTTGGCTCCTAGTTAAGGGAATGTTATTCTTCCTGCCTGATTCTAAGTGAAATGTTTTATTCTGCCCTAATGAAATGTTGATGCCGGCCTGATTTGCATTGGCCTGTCTATCTTACTTAAATAAATGTTTTGCTTCTGCCAAGGAAATGTTTCATATGCATGAGCCAAGTTTACATGCTTATTGAAATGCACATGTTCACATGATGCCTGGTTCCCCTTTGGCTACTGTAAGATTTTTTCTCTGCTGATTGACTGTTTATTACTGCCTTAATGAAATGCTCATAGTGCCGTAGGCACAGTTTATTTCTGCCTTGAGGGAATGGCTTTGAATTCCTGTTAAAATGGTGGCCTGATGCCCTGTCTATTTCAGCCCTACGGAAACGAGCGGTTACAGTTTATAGGCCTCAATTCATAAAAAGTTAATCTCTGATTAGGGGCTGTTATGAAATGCTATACCTTCAATGTAATGGTTACTCCAGGTTAGTGACGCCGAACACAGCTAGCCTACACTTTTGACTACATACTGCGCATGTCTCTCGGGTGGCTCTATATCCCTGAACTACATTACCTCATTGAGCGGAGACACCCCGCGTGCAACGTCATGATGACATGACGTTAGTCACGTGGAGCGCTAGGGACGCAACAGGTCAGGGGTCATTTTTCCTTGAAAGACCGATGGCACACGGTGCTAATTACCTTTGCGGTGTCCCGTGACTCAGACAGATTGGACAGGGCTGGCCTTCGAAACAGTAAGGTGCTCTGGGAAAGGGTCAATTCTCTGAACCTTTGGATGTATTTGGCTGCTCCCACGGGTGTTTTTTTGTACCGTGGTCGAGTCTCAGATGGGAGATCTTACACATTATAGGTACAGCAGCCTCGGGCATTATTCTTTTTGCAGATTGTGTTCTTAGGGAGGCCCTCCTGGCGGACACCTGTTCGGGCTCGTGAAATTCATGAACTCGGTGGGTTTCACAACTACAAGGGGGTCACCTGCCTTATCAGGGGCCAGTAGTAACTCGCATTTACTTAGTGAGAGTTTTTGGGTGTATGTGGGTGTGGTGGTTTATGGAGGCTCACCGAGCAGGTTTTGGGAGCACGCAGTGTGTAGCCTCTTTTGTTAATGCAGCAGAAATCGTTACGATTGGTAAACGAAGGATTGTTGCTACCTAATCCAGAGTGGATGGAGTTTAAATCCCGGGAATGAGCATAGCAGATATATTGTTACTGCCACAGTTGCATGAGCTGTCTTTTAACACATCACGAGTAATACTGTCAATAGAGACGTTGTAAATAAACAGGGGCTGGGGGAGTGAGTGATTGAAAGAATGTGGTTTTTCATCAACTCTATCTGCTCCCTTTCAGTAAATGTTTTCCCGCATCACTTGGATCAGCCTCCACTCTTAAATTAGAAGACTTGGAAGAGTACGGATACTGATGACCTACTCTCCTCCGAGGGCCTTTAACCGGATTACGGAAGGGCCAGCAGTGGTACTGATTGCGATAGTCCTGACGAAGACCGGGGTGACCTTTTTAGGCGCATTTCCAGCCGTCGAAACATGTTGACTTCAGCAGTGGTAAGAGGGAAGTCTTAAGGAACCTCACTTTCTCAATAAGACATTTCCCATCCTTTTTCTAATTTTTAATCCTGGTAGGGGGACCTAATTGTGTTCAATAAAGTAATTCTTTCTATTGGCACCCTTAATCAGTTTTAAATCACTTTCCTATACTGTACCTTTTAGTCGCACTATCAGTTCCAGTCACAGGGTGTTTTGCACCCGCTTTTTACCTCATTTCATGTTACTCATTGTATGTGTTGATATTATTTGGTTGTACATCTTGTAGTGTGGAATTTAATATTTTGTCCCCCTCCCTAATGCTCCGCCCTGGATGTGGCTACACCAGGGCGTTTGTAGCAGGCCCTATAATGAAGCATATCACATAATTCGGGATGTGAGTGAGGGCAGTTTTTCAAAACTGAGAAATTTTCCTTGGTTATGTCTATTGTACACTCTACATACCCCTTTGGTGTGAACATTTGATTTGGTATGGGGGCCAGGGGTATTGGAGTTTAAACACTACTGGCCCTCTCCCCTTCTTTGTGTTAAGTACTCCTGGTCAGTGCCATCTTTCCTAATAGCCTACAGTTACCTACAGACATGTTTACTGCTGTGTCAAGAAACTTTATTTCTTCCCTGACAGAGTTATTGCATTATGCTGTGTGATTAAGGAATCACATCCTTTACTCCTGCCGTGAAATGATTATTGAAATGTGCTGCATTGATGATGAATGTTTTCCATTAGCCCTCAGGAAATGTTCCTGATTAATAGGGGTAATGCACTGCTTATTCAGGCGGCAGGTAATGTGAGGGTTTTACCCTAAGGAGTTTTCCTACCCAATGACCAGTTTATTCCTGCTAGGGAGTTTAATGAAATGTTCACCCTTGCTTGGTGAGAAGTTAATTGATTTGCCTACTGAACAGGTTACTTACCTGACGACATGTGGACTCTCGCTACATGATATGCTCATCCTTGCCTGACGAACTGGTTGTCCATGCTAATCCTTCAATGAAATGTTTATTGCGACAGGTTAAATTGGATATTGAACTGCTCCCTTTACTCCCCTCTGATGAAATGCTTTGATGAGTAAGTGATACTGTAATTTTTGATTACCCGGAACCTTGATCATATATAAAAGCATATTGTTTTAAATCAAACTCACTGGTGTGGTCCCAGTCATTGCGTGTGCGCTTATTGTGTCAGTGGATTCGTTGCTGTGTAGTCACTTAACACCTGAGCTTTCGGGTGCCTACCTGCTCATGCCAGGCTACCCCCGTGGAACTGGTGACCCCAGTTCCTACATTGGTGCCGAGCGGTGGGATTCAGGACCTGTGACTATACAGCACCCTCCAGTGAGACAGAGTGTGCCACAATTAGACTGGACACCTATCGTGCCTACAAGGTTGCTCATTTAAACCCCCACTGTCTAGTATGTAGTGTCTGTAGAGACCTGTGTTGGCCCAGTATTGTTACATACGTCCTAGTGCTTTCCCTTTATTTTATCTGGGTCCCCACCTGGCAAAATGGAGTTCCAGCTGGTTGACCTGGAAGAGTATACAGGGGCACAGCTACGGGAACTTTTTTCAGGGGATGGGGGTGTCGGTTGGGCCGAGAGCCGTAAAGGAAGAACTCCGTACCGCCTTGAGGGCATGTGTAAGGGCCCACCCAGAGGGGAGAGGGGATGGGGATTAGGAGGGGCAGGACACACAAGGGGAGGCGGGAGCCCCAGAAGGACTAGACCTACTGAACACTGTGGTGAGTGGAAATGTGTTGCCAGGAAGACGTTCCGGGGCAGGCAGTAGTGTATCTAGGAGGAGTGCGTCGTCAAAGGTGTTTGAGGACAGTAGGAAGGAGAGGCGATTGAGATTGGAGCTTGCTAAGCTAGAGCATGAGAGGGAGAGAGAAAGGGAAGATAGTGAGTTCGCAATGTAAGAAGAGAGATTAGCAATGGAGTAGAGGAACCTGGCGCACAAGCTTTGGCTCAAAGAGTTGGAGCTGAGAGCCTTGCAATTAGGTGCGCCAGGAAGTTCTAATGGTGGCAGCGTACCTGAGGCTCGGGGGAGTGATCCTGTATGTATGGATGTATGGCACACTTGTAAAGCGCAGCTGTCACCCAACGGGTATCCTGGCGCTGTGATATTTCATGGCCTGAACGCAAAACATTACTATAACAGCCCACTACAGTGTCCTTGGGAAGAGGTGAGTTTTTAGTCCCTTTTTAAAAGAAGAAAGGTCTCCCAAGCTTCGGAGAGACAGTGGCAGCGCATTCCATAGCCTGGATGCTGTGTAGCTAAAAGAACGGCCACCCATCCGTATCCTCCAGATCTTAGGAACTGTCACTAGGTAAGCTGAAGCAGAGTGAAGAGATCTGGTAGGGGTATACCAGGAGAACAGCTCCTGCAAAGAAATCGGTCCCAGACCTTGGAGAGCCCGAAAGACCAAGCACAGAGCTTTGAATTCAACACGCTGGGGAATAGGCAGCCTATGGAGATCCTTGTGCAGCTGAAGAAGATTCAAGGCGCCGGTGGGTGAGTGCTAATTTTGCAGCAAAATTCTGAACCCGCTGCAGTTTGCCCAACAAGGTGGCGGGGTCCCCCAGAAGCAGTGCGTTGCAGTAATCAAGTCTGCTTAAGATGATGCTCTGCACCACTTCTGGTCTGGCATGGGTCCGAAGCAGTGGGAGTGGTGCAGGGATCTTCCGACCCAGTGAGGCGGGAGAGGTGAGGAGTAGCCCAGCTAGGTCCCAGGATAGTGAGAGGGTTGTAGGGCCTCACATTCCATCTACAGGAGGGAGTGAGACGGGGAGGTGTTCCAAGGTGCCCCAACCGCAGTCACAGGGCCTGGAGAGTTCCATAAGGGGACCCCAGGCTGGGAGCCTAGGCTGTCCTGATGTGCCATCCAGTGAAGGGGATCCCCTCATGTCAGGAGAACCCGGAGCATCAGTAATTGGAGTTCCAGTGGTTTGGGGTTCCAACCAGTCGCAGGGTTAAGATCCTGGACTGGGGTTTCATGTTCAGGAGTTGCCTGGCCTGGAGGGTGGGATACCTGTAATGAAGGTCCCTACCGGTTTGACTTCCAGGGCTACTTCTCCCAGTGGGGGGGTGCGGAACTCTGGGAGGGGGTGCGGAGGGAGGAAGGACTCTCCTCTGTCACTGGCTCAGCCACAGGGCGCAGATCCCGGGTTGGGTGGCCAGGATGAGGGTTTGCCAGACCTGGCGGGTGGGACATCGGAACCAGAGTCCCACTGGATTTTTGACTCTCAGGGGTACTACTCCAGTTAGGAGGGTGTGGAGCTCTGGGAGGGGGAACAGGGGGAGGGAGGACTCGCCACTGTCACCAGATCAACCTAAGGGTTTAGACTCTAGGTTGGGGAGAAAGTGGTGTTCTGAGGGTGTCCCGCTTAGGAGGAAAGGGCGGAACCCCAGAAGGAGAGGTAGGGGGAGGAGAGACTCACCCCTGGTGGCTGGTCAGCCTGAGGGTTCAGACTCCAGGTGGGATGACCAGTGGCCGTTTGGAGCTGCAAGGAGGAGAAGCAGAGTGGTCAAATGGTACTATGGGCCTGGGGCTTCTTCCCCCCACTCTGTGAGAGAGCTAGGGCCAGAGACATTTGGATTGTCTAGAGGTCAGTCCTGGCCACATCCCACTAGGAAACACCAGTGGGGTGGGTTGAATGGTGAAGAGCTGGCAGATGCCATTGAAGTTACGGGACCTGCGTCCACCTTCTTCCAATCCAAGCAGGGAAGCCCATCAACTTGATGATTGGTCTTCCCTGACTTTTGGCTGGGGGGAGTTGTGTTGGACTTGGCCCTTTTTCCTCAAATTTTTTGCTTTTTTCTCCCTTAATTTTGGATGACCCCCCTCGTAATAAAGTTGCATAGGCCCTGTGTAGTTAAGATGCCCTGTGTAATTTTAAAATCAATGCTAAGGTGCCGGTGCTCTCTTCCCCCAACTTGGCTGCCACTGACCCCTGCTACTGCAGCGCAGTCTTTGCAGACGCAGTCTAGTAGCCAGGAGCAAGCTGGAACCCTTAAACAATGTTGCGATACCAGCCTGCCAGCATGCCCATAGCTAGAATGAGGGAATCTCCAGGAACCTTCAAGAACAGGGGAGGTGACACCAACTGCCACTGCCAACTGCCAACTGTCGCTATATAAGGAAAGGGAGGCGGTAGGGCCTAGTCAGGGACCTATGCCACTGGGAGTGACAGGGCTTAGGTGCTGCCTTTCAAGTTGAGTGAGGAACCCTGAACTAGCCCACTGATCTGGCTCGGTGGGCGGGGAACACAGGGACCACCTGCAGTGACCTGTTGAGGAATCCTGTCAGCAGCCCTTAACTCAACCCCCTTCAAGAAACAAGGAACTATCCACAAGGGCGCCAAAACCATCAAGCGCCAAGAAGAAGTCTAACTGCGCTAACCAGGACCACTGGGGATCCACCAGGTATTGGGCTGTGCTCCTTTTGCCCCTCTGTTCTTACCTGGGTCCCGGCGCAATCCTGCCACTGTCGTGTGGCCTGTCCTGTTTGACCCCAACTTAAATAAACTACCTGTGGAGTGCTATTGCTGAAACTGCCCAAGCGCTGAAATTGCTCAGTGCTGCTCAGCTTTGTGCCCTGGCGTGGAGGACCTGAAGCGCTATTAAAGAAGCTGCCCAAGCGCTGTAGCCTGTTAACCTGTTGATTGCCCAGGTGCAATCTCTACCAAGCGCTGGCCCCTCCAGACCTACCGTGCCTCCCCACAGCGCTGTATTATTCCCCCCTGCTGGGTGCTGGGCCGCGTTTTGTCCCGCGAACTGCTGTTGCCCCTGAAGCACCGTGTTCTTCAAGCGCTGGTGCCAGGACTGCCGTGAGGGGCTGTGAAGCCTAACTTCCCCAGGGCTGTGGCCCTGAGGCGCTATAGCCTCCCAGGAGCTCTCCAGCCTGAAGCGCCGTTTCCCCCCTTTCCTGAATCGTTTTTGGTCACTATAGGTGTGGCAGGGTATACTCAGACATGAGTCCCTTTCTCACTGCTCCATCAGGATTCAAGCAAGCCGGGCCGAAGACGGCTGAAATGCCAGAAACCGGTCCCCGGTAGCTTGTCTCCTTTCTGGTGAAGAATTGGCTTGGTAGTTTAGTCTGCCCTGTTCCCATGATGCACTGGGCCAGGGACAGACTGATTTGCATATAGCCAGGTTCTGAGCTGGGATGGGGTAGTGATATAAATAACGGTGATGGATCAAGCCCTGATCTTTGGACTGGGTAAGAGAGGTCTGCTTTATTCAGACACTCTGTTCATCACCACCCCCTTTTCTGAATCGTTTTTGGCCACTATAGGTGTGGCAGGGTATACTCAGACATGAGTCCCTTTCTCACTGCTCCATCAGGATTCAAGCAAGCCGGGCCGAAGACGGCTGAAGTGCCAGAAACCGGTCCCCGGAAGCTTGTCTCCTTTCTGGTGAAGAATTGGCTTGGTAGTTTAGTCTGCCCTGTTCCCATGATGCATTGGGCCAGGGACAGACTGATTTGCATATAGCCAGGTTCTGAGCTGGGATGGGGCAGTGAGATAAATAACGGTGATGGATCAAGCCCTGATCTTTGGACTGGGTAAGAGTGGTCTGCCTAATTCAGACACTCTGTTCATCACCACCCCCTTTTCTGAATCGTTTTTGGCCACTATAGGTGTGGCAAGGTATACTCAGACATGAGTCCCTTTCTCACTGCTCCACCAGGATTCAAGCAAGCCAGGCCGAAGACGGCTGAAATGCCAGAAACCGGTCCCCGGTAGCTTGTCTCCTTTCTGGTGAAGAATTGGCTTGGTAGTTTAGTCTGCCCTATTCCCATGATGCACTGGGCCAGGGACAGACTGATTTGCATATAGCCAGGTTCTGAGCTGGGATGGGGCAGTGAGATAAATAACGGTGATGGATCAAGCCCTGATCTTTGGACTGGGTAAGAGTGGTCTGCTTAATTCAGACACTCTGTTCATCACCACCCCCTTTTCTGAATCGTTTTTGGCCACTATAGGTGTGGCAGGATATACTCAGACATGAGTCCCTTTCTCACTGCTCCATCAGGATTCAAGCAAGCCGGGCCGAAGACGGCTGAAATGCCAGAAACTGGTCCCCGGTAGCTTGTCTCCTTTCTGGTGAAGAATTGGCTTGGTAGTTTAGTCTGCCCTGTTCCCATGATGCACTGGGCCAGGGACAGACTGATTTGCATATTGCCAGGTTCTGAGCTGGGATGGGGCAGTGAGATAAATAACGGAGATGGATCAAGCCCTGATCTTTGGACTGGGTAAGAGTGGTCTGCTTAATTCAGACACTCTGTTCATCACCACCCCCTTTTCTGAATCGTTTTTGGCCACTATAGGTGTGGCAGGGTATACTCAGACATGAGTCCCTTTCTCACTGCTCCATCAGGATTCAAGCAAGTCGGGCCGAAAACGGCTGAAATGCCAGAAACCGGTCCCCGGTAGCTTGTCTCCTTTCTGGTGAATAATTGGCTTGGTAGTTTAGTCTGCCCTGTTCCCATGATGCACTGGGCCAGGGACAGACTGATTTGCATATAGCCAGGTTCTGAGCTGGGATGGGGCAGTGAGATAAATAACGGTGATGGATCAAGCCCTGATCTTTGGACTGGGTAAGAGTGGTCTGCTTAATTCAGACACTCTGTTCATCACCACCCCCTTTTCTGAATCGTTTCCCCCTCAAGAGCACAACTCACCACCGCTGCTCTGGATTAGGCGGTGCTGGGCCCTCCAGTCATCCTGCCTTGTCCAGGTTCTCCCTCGCGCCACCCCGGAGTCTGAGGAGGGCCACTGTGGGATCGCAGAGGCCAACACTACCCCCATCACGTGACGGGGGATGCCGGCCGCGTCATCGGCTGCGCCCCCATCATTGAGGCCTCCTACTGGAAGGGAGGTGGGCCTGCCTGAGGGCCACGCTGTCATTGGAGGCCCCGGGGTGCTTTTCCCAATCACTGCATTCTAATTGGTCCTGGGCCCGGGGAAGCCATCAGGAGGCCCGGGACCAGGAGAGGAGCCAGCACTGACGTCCTGGAGGTGCCCAAGAGCTCACACCAGCCTCGGGAGTAGCAGCGGAGTGAGCGGGCTCCCTACAAAGGCTCCCTCCTTCCCGAGGCCAGCTGATACCTCCGCCCGACTACACCAGCAGCGCAGGGCCCTGTATACCCCTGCTGTACCGCAACCGGCCCCAACAGAGTGGTGCACATCGGAGGGCTCAGGCAAATTCCCAACTCCCTCGTGGACTAATCATTTAGCAATAATGAAACTCTTAACCAACTGACTAATCCCCAAGGGAAAGGGGAAGTGGACAGAGAAAAGAATGCACACACTGGAACTCTTCTAGAGATTTCAGCGACGTCTTCTGGAGATTTCAGCGAACCAGTCTGCCATGCTTTTATCCATTATGCCCAAGGGTTCTCAGTAGTGCATGGGCCTAAACTTTCTGTCGGGTGTCTTGAATTTGAACATGATTGAGGGCATGTATGGCATTGGATTGTGGTGATTTATGTGTGTTTTTTTTTATTTTTGGGCTGTTGTTGGGGCCTTTTGCCCAGGGGTACTCAGTGGTGCATGGACTGAGTCTTTCTGTGGGGTATCTTTAATGTAAACATCATGGAGGGAATGGATGGCATTGGATTGTGGTGATTTTTGTGGTTTTTTCGACTTTTTGGGGTGGTGATGGGGCCTGTCCATGTGGGTGGGGGCCATTTTGAGGACTGGTACAGGCAGGGCCTGGCCATGTGGTGGGGGTCTAGGGGCCATTTTGAAGCCAGGCAGTGTGCTTTGTTGTGCCATAGGCCTGCACCCTGTCTGCCATGCTTTCATCCATTATGCCCAGGGGTACTCAGTGGTGCATGGGCCTAGTCTTTCTTTGGGATGGCTTGAATTTGAACATGATTGAGGGCATGGATGGCATTGGATTGTGGTGATTTTTGTGTGGTTTTCGATTTTTGGGCTGTTGTCGGGTCTTTTGCCCAGGGGTACTCAGTGGTGCATGGACTGAGTCTGTCTGTGGGGTCTCTTTAATGTAAACATCATGGAGGGCATGGATGGCATTGGATTGTGGTGATTTTGATGTGTTTTTCGACTTTTTGGGGTGGTGATGGGGCCTGTCCATGTGGGTGGGGGCCATTTTGAGGACTGGTACAGGCAGGGCTTGGCCATGTGGTGGGGGTATAGGGGCCATTTTGAAGCCAGGCAGTGTGCTTTGTTGTGCCATAGGCCTGCGCCCTGTCTGCCATGCTTTCATCCATTATGCCCAGGGGTTCTCAGAGGTGCATGGGCCTAGTCTTTCTGTGGGGTGTCTTGAATTTGAACATGATTGAGGGCATGGATGGCATTGGATTGTGGTGATTTTTGTGTGATTTCTTTTGGGGGGGGGCTGTTGTTGGGGCCTTTTGCCCAGGGATATTCAGTGGTGCATGGACTGAGTCTTTCTGTGTGGTCTTTTTAATGTAAACATCATCGAGGGAATGGATGGCATTGGATTGTGGTGATTTTTGTGTTTTTTTTTCGACTTTTTGGGGTGGTGATGGGGCCTGTCCATGTGGGTGGGGGCCATTTTGAGGACTGGCACAGGCAGGGCCTGGCCATGTGGTGGGGGTCTAGGGGCCATTTTGAAGCCAGGCAGTGTGCTTTGTTGTGCCATAGGCCTGCACCCAGTGTGCCATGCTTTCATCCATTATGCCCAGGGGTACTCAGTGGTGCATGGGCCTAGTCTTTCTTTGGGATGGCTTGAATTTGAACATGATTGAGGGCATGGATGGCATTGGATTGTGGTGATTTTTGTGTGTTTTCCAATTTTTGGGCTGTTGTCGGGTCTTTTGCCCAGGGGTACTCAGTGGTGCATGGACTGAGTCTGTCTGTGGGGTCTCTTTAATGTAAACATCATGGAGGGCATGCATGGCATTGGATTGTGGTGATTTTGATGTGTTTTTTGACTTTTTGGGGTGGTGATGGGGCCTGTCCATGTGGGTGGGGGCCATTTTGAGGACTGGTACAGGCAGGGCTTGGCCATGTGGTGGGGTATAGGGGCCATTTTGAAGCCAGGCAGTGTGCTTTGTTGTGCCATAGGCCTGCGCCCTGTCTGCCATGCTTTCATCCATTATGCCCAGAGGTTCTCAGTGGTGCATGGGCCTAGTTTTTCTGTGGGGTGTCTTGAATTTGAACATGATTGAGGGCATGGATGGCATTGGATTGTGGTCATTTTTGTGTGATTTCTTTTGGGGGGGGGGCTGTTGTTGGGGCCTTTTGCCCAGGGATACTCAGTGGTGCATGGACTGAGTCTTTCTGTGGGGTCTTTTTAATGTAAACATCATGGAGGGAATGGATGGCATTGGATTGTGGTGATTTTTGTGTTTTTTTCGATTTTTTGGGGTGGTGATGGGGCCTGTCCATGTGGGTGGGGGCCATTTTGAGGACTGGTACAGGCAGGGCCTAGCCATGTGGTGGGGGTCTAGGGGCCATTTTGAAGCCAGGCAGTGTGCTTTGTTGTGCCATAGGCCTGCACCCAGTGTGCCATGCTTTCATCCATTATGCCCAGGGGTACTCAGTGGTGCATGGGCCTAGTCTTTCTTTGGGATGGCTTGAATTTGAACATGATTCAGGGCATGGATGGCATTGGATTGTGGTGATTTTTGTGTGTTTTCCGATTTTTGGGCTGTTGTCGGGTCTTTTGCCCAGGGGTACCAGTGGTGCATGGACTGAGTCTGTCTGTGTGGGGTCTCTTTAATGTAAACATCATGGAGGGCCTTGATGGCATTGGATTGTGGTGATTTTTGGGTGTTTTCCGACTTATTGGGGTGGTGATGGGGCCTGTCCATGTGGGTGGGGGCCATTTTGAGGACTAGTACAGGCAGGGTCTGGCCATGTGGTGGGGGTCTAGAGGCCATTTTGAAGCCAGGCAGTGTGCGTTGTTGTGCCATAGGCCTGCACCCAGTCTGCCATGCTTTCATCCATTATGCCCAGGGGTTCTCAGTGGAGCATGGGCCTAGTCTTTCTGTGGGGTGTCTTGAATTTGAACATGATTGAGGGCATGGATGGCTTGGATTGTGGTGATGATTTTTGTGTGTTTTTTTTATTTTTGGGCTGTTGTTTGGGCCTTTTGCCCAGGGGTACTCAGTGGTGCATGGACTGAGTCTTTCTGTGGGGTCTCTTTAATGTAAACATCATGGAGGGCATGGATGGCATTGGATTGTGGTGATTTTTGTGTGTTTTTCGACTTTTTGGGGTGGTGATGGGGCCTGTCCATGTGGGTGGGGGCCATTTTGAGGACTGGTACAGGCAGGGCCTGGCCATGTGGTGGGGGTCTAGGGGCCATTTTGAAGCCAGGCAGTGTGCTTTGTTGTGCCATAGGCCTGCACCCAGTCTGCCATGCTTTCATCCATTATGCCCAGGGGAACTCAGTGGCGCATGGGCCTAGTCTTTCTTTGGGGTGGCTTGAATTTGAACATGATTGAGGGCATGGATGGCATTGGATTGTGGTGATTTTTGTGTGTTTTTCGATTTTGGGCTGTTGTCGGGCCTTTTGCCCAGGGGTACTCAGTGGTGCATGGACTGAGTCTGTCTGTGGGGTCTCTTTAATGTAAACATCATGGAGGGCATGGATGGCATTGGATTGTGGTGATTTTTGGGTGTTTTTCGACTTTTTGGGGTGGTGATGGGGCCTGTCCATGTGGGTGGGGGCCATTTTGAGGACTGGTACAGGCATGGCCTGGCCATGTGGTGGGAGTCTAGGGGCCATTTTGAAGCACGGGAGCCGGGCACGGGGTGCGGGACCCTTCCCCTTCTCAGGCTGCTTCCCAGCTCCCTTTACCATGGTCTGGGCAGAAAGAAAGGTAAATAAGAAATAAGAAATAGAATAGGGATGAAGAAAAAAAAAAAGTTTGAAAAAGTAGTTTAAAATAAACCAAAAGTAGCAGAAAACACAAAAATATAGAGCTAGAAAAATAGAGGGATAGATAATAAGTAAAATAGATTTAAAAAACTTCAAACAAGCAGAGATTGACTGAGGATACAGAAAGCATGCCCAGAACCATAGCAATGAATGAGAAACAAGATTGCTGCGCCCGTTCGCGACCGCGTGGGTAAGTTAGCGCGAGATTTCCCTTGCGATCAAACGCGAACTTGCACTAGCGAGCCGCACACTTTGCGAGATTACACATAGCGCCCGGAAACGGAAATACGTCACGCAAACAATGTTGCGTGCTTATCTAGGTTCCTGATCGATACTGTGACCTTATGCCCCTATTCGGCTATAAATCCATTTATTCCCTATATTGGCATAACCGTTCAAGTGCGATTTTCTGAAAAGTCATCTCTGGCCTCACACGAACAGAGCCACATTCCAGCATGACTCTCTGCTACTTCCTTTGCGACCAATTAGTGCAATGACAGAGCAGCAGTCACTATCTGATATTCCTAGATAACACTCCGAGTTCTTCAACAAGATAAAAACTTAGCAAACCTGGAAATCCCCGCTTGCTATGTTTTGATTAGTAATGGAACTCTAAGGAGCAACTGATAACTGTCACTTCCTAGTGACATCTTTAATTGACGTCTTATGTCCAGCAAACTTGCGTCAAACCCGGCACCTGTCAGGTATAAATATTACCAACGTTGCCTTAAGCAATGCGAGTTCATTGCCTGTTGCTGATGCCAGCTGCCTGCATGACCCTGTGTTGGTAAAAACTAGCACTCTGTCGCTGCAGCCTGCTATCCTGTGGTGGTGAAGCTGCTGATTACCATTATCGCCGCTACAGCGCGAACTATGGTGCAGTACGCTTAAGGAGCTGAACAGCCGTCCTCTGCGAAGACATCCAGCAGATTCCAGCTGCCCGCGGACGCTGTCCCCCATCCTTCCTCGACGCGCTGAAGAAAAGCTGCTGCCTTTCTCGTGCAGAGAAATCCAGTCCCGGCGCTTCCGGTTTACCCTCGCGGGTGACTGGGATATCGAGAGAGACCCCTGAAGGAGATACCAATCCTCCATCATTCTATTCAGAGGTATGGTGTTGACTAAACCCTTAGACGAGAATTCTTGAAACAAACCTTGGCAAAACCAACTTAACTTAAAGCTACTTACTTACTCCCCTTCTCACGTGTTAGGCTTAGGTCAGGCACACTGGGGTAGGCTTAGTTAGAAGCACCAGTTGAGTATGTTAGCCTAATGTATATATGACTGTATATATGTTTTATTACTTTTAAACCATTGTATGGCTAAGAAACCATATCAATGCTTTTACAGTTCTATTTCGCAATACTTATCTTACTGTACGTACTTTTTATAATAACAGTTATTGCAATTGTGGCAATACATTTCTCTTGTACGAGAAGAAAGACTGTTCAATAAATGTTAACCTTTATTGATACACGCCTGTCTCTCTATTCTCTACATCTCGTGAAAGTAAACTGCACTAGACTGCACTAGACTGCACTGAGTGAAATCTATGTCTATTGTTTCACACGACCCTAGAGATCGACTCTTGATCTGAGGAGCAAAGTTGTCATGTTGCACGGTTGTTGGAAAACTGAATCCCTTCTTGTCTGTGCCAAGGAAGCTGATCACTTCCTATGCAGAGAAGAAAGTTTCCAGTGACCTCTGAGCTAGTTGGTAACACAACCCAATTAAGTTTAGCATAGTCAGTGGAGGCCTGGAATATAAGCAGTTCCACGTCGATACTACTGTTTATGTTATTCCAATGCGCAGGGCCTAGTGGGAAACTAGGAACTTCACTACATGGCGCCCAAACGTTTGGTAAGGCGATAAACTAACGCAAGACTTGTAGAGTAACTCAGTCGTGCATATTTCACAGACCCCTTTTCTCCCGTAAATACTCCAATAGACGTCTGGAGTGGGTGAAAGGTTAAAATCCGCCCGACCTTAGTAGGAAGAGATTCCTATGTAAAGCTCTGGTTTATTCAACGTTGAAGGATACAGTGTTCCAAAATATTGTGCACCTAATCTTTGTCTCCTTGGAGACCTACTCTGCAAAAGCTGCATTTATAGAATGTCAGTAGAAAATAACGGAACCACTGGGGGCGCAGTAGATGCGACTCAGCAAGGTCCCGAATACACAGACTATAATCATCCGGGCACATTTAGGAAAATCTATAACTTCAAAACTTGTAGAAAACGGACTGACACCTCAAGGTGGTACAGTAATCTTCGTGATAGAGGCTCACGAGTATCGGCAGACAGAGGTATTCTATTCATGGATAAACTTTCCAGCGGTAAACGCTACAACACAAGAGTTTTACTATTACAAAATAGAGAAACCTCCGGAAGAGTACGCTCCTTTCGAGGAGATTGAAATTCCACTTAAATTTCAAGAGCAACTGCTCTGGTTTAATGGCGCCCTAAAACACAATGATCACATAACTAGGCTCGGTCCACTAGGTAGACCAGGAGCAACGTGGCCGGTTCTAGCCAGCTACACACCACATCCTGACATTGCAAAAATGTCTAGAGAAGAGCTGTTAGTACAGCTAAACACATTGATAAAAATACATAGGCAATTAGTCCAATATGTAATACGGACTGCAACAGTCCAACCAGCTGTTAATACACCACAGCTGACCCCTCATCAGGGGAACACAAATAAAAATACACCACAGAACATACAGTCATGTCTTGGTAAAACACCCGTAAAACGGGAACAAATTCCTTTCTGGTTAGCACAGAAAATCACTCAAATAGAGGCAGTATTTCCTGATACTACCCCTATTGAGAAACACAGAATCTTGACCATCTGCCTTCCTATGGGAATCGCACCACACGTGGAGGACTGTGACACTTGGGGTACAGTCTTTGCTTCCATTTACACAAAAACACACGGTGTTCCGTCTATGGCGGTAATACCAGAAGTGCTAAAACAGATTCAAAATGAATTCGGTCCAGAGCCCGCTTTAAATCTAGGTATGAAATTACTGAAAGACTTCAAGCAGGTCACGGCTATATTATTAGCCAACGTAAAGGGAGAAGCAGCATCTGTGGCGATCCGCCAGAAGTTGAGGGAAACAGATATAAAAGATCCTGTTGAGCTTGCAAAAATCATAGAAAAGTGCTATGAAGAATTAGGTAGAGACAGATTGGGTGGAAAACCAGTTAAGCCCAAACTGCTCGAAAATCCTGAAAAATTATTTATTAAAAATAATTTACACACTCCTAAAAAGAGCTGGGATGGAAATAAACAATCCACTCCCAAGGAAAAAGTATTCCAGTCCAGAGGAAGGTCTCCTCGACGGAGGGAAAGAACTCCGACTCGAGAACGCCAGTCTCCCCAGAGGGAGCCCCTCTGAGAAAAGATATAACCTTAGAAATAGGGATAATCTGAAAAAACCTGATAGATATCAAAGTATTGATACACGTCCCTCTCGATCTCTTTCACAGAATTCGGAAAGAAGAGGACGGTCAGACCCAGGAGAGCACACCAAGTCCAAAGACAAGGAACCTGCTCAAAATAAGAAATCTCAATTTCCTAAAAAGAAGGTAGCCAGTATTAGAGTAATCAACCATGCCGAGAATACTGAGGACACAGTTGAAAAACGGGGAGTGGGCATTGACAATGTTGGACAGTGCAGCAGAAATCAGTATAGCGCGCAAGCTCTTGATGAGTCATCTGGAGACAGTGGACACGAATGAATACATTCAGGTTGAAACTGCCGACGCCAGACTTAGCGAGCCCCATAAAATATACGAAATAACATTGCGTATAGAGGGTGATAAGACTAGGAAAATTAAGGGTCTATTTTGGGATAAGCTCTCAAAAGGCTATGATATTCTGTTAGCTGAAAAAGATTGGCCCCCGGAGTTTGTCAGGGAGGGCCCTCGTGGCGAAGAAGTGATTATGCCTGCCTTCTCGAATCACATACCGATTCACAAAAAATACACATATGCAAGGAAATGGGCAGTGGCCCAGGCACCTGCATTGTATAAAAATCATGTAGGATGGGATGAGGATTCACCGCCTCACAAAATCCAATTAAAAAGTGAACCAACTGCCCAACGGCAGTATCCCATAAAGCAAGAAGCTAAAAAACAAGTCAGGGAGATCTTAGATCAACTTGAGTACCAGGGGGTGATTGAAACATGCACCTCTCAAATGAACAATCCTTTGTTTCCTGTCTCCAAGCCAGACAATTCATATCGTCTAGTTTTGGACTACAGACATCTTAATACATGTTGCAAAACTTTTGCAGTACAAAACTCGCATAGTGCAGCCCTAATGAATAACATAGTTAGGAAAAAATATAAAACGACATTAGACATTTCTAATGGTTTCTTTTGTCAAATCATTGCACCGGAAAGCAGATATTTGACCGCTTTCTCCGCATTTGGGTCGCAGAAAAAATTCTGTCGACTCCCACAGGGGTTCAAGAACAGCCCAGGACTATTCTCAGCTAGGGTAACAGATTTACTACAAATCTATGATGATGAAGCATTATCTTACGTAGATGATATTTATCTCACAGACGACGACTTGGATACTCACTTGAAAAGAGTGAACACCATTATACTTGGGTTCGCAGCAGAGGGTTACAAATTCAACTTTAAAAAGTCCCGAATTGCCCATCTGACAGTACTGTTTTTAGGGTACGAATTATCAAGTGAAGGGAAAAGCCTAGCGGACAACTTCTTAGAGAAGTGCGCTGTACTCCAAGCTCCAAAAACGCTGAAGAATTTACAATCCATACTAGGTTTTCTGAATTTCGGAAGAACTTACATTCTAAATTACGCAGAGAGGGTTAAACCTCTCTACGAACTAATAAAACCTGATTTTAAACAAATCGATTGGACTCAAAAACACACAGAAATTTTGAGATCGCTGCAAACAGACATGTTAGTAAAAACAAAATTAGATACACGTGACAACACACGTGATCTTGTAATCCGAGTCATCCCAGGAAGATGCGGATTCACATACCTGACCTCTAATGAGGGAGAAAAGGTACCTATTTCAATTAAATCTCACTTGTACACACAAGCAGAAAAAACATTCAGTCACACAGAAAGAACTGTGAACGCAGTGCAAATCGCATTAGCAAATGAAAGAGAACTAGCACACGGCAAACGGATTAATATCCTTACAGCGGAATCCGCCTTCGAAGCGCTATTCAGCCCAGTAAACCTGCCGACAGTGTCACTGGATCCGAAATGGATACAGTGCATAGATTCTCTAGGAGCGGAAGATGTGAAATATTATTTCGCCCCGCAATACAAAGAACTGAATGATTTAGAATATGAAGAAGAATATCCTCTGCCAATCGAAATTCTGCCTCTCCCACTGTACGCCTGTATAATCTATACAGATAGCTTTGTACAGCATTTCAACGTAGAGAAAAAATCCTACGATGCAGCATGTGCGATCATTAAAGGTCGTTGGCTGTGCGGTAAATTCAGACCGAAAATAATAAAAACTGAATCAGTAAAGTACTGTTCGGCTCAAAGAACTGAAATCAGATGTTTAAAGATGGCGCTCGAAAATGCAGAACGCGAATTCCCCACACTTATAGTGTGCGATTCTCATTTTTGCGTCAACTCTTACAACAATAAACTGCAGAGTTGGATCGAAAACGACTACAAAGATGACACAGGTGCCACAATAAAGCATAAAAAGCTCTGGAACGAGGTAGCTCTTTTACACAAAGAACTACAAAAGACTCACGTGATTCACGCACAGAGTCTTCGACGTGATGGCGTTCACGTTGCAGGGAATTCATTGGCTAATACAGCCACCGTGGAAGCAACTAAACCGGCTTCCGTAGCCACAAAAAAGCGTACAGATAAGTATATAGACGGGGAAACCATGCTAGCAGTAAAAACGACCGTAAAAGGTGACTGTGCAGCACTACCCGTGAACTATCCACTCAATTATGCATACATAATCGATGCAAACTCCGTTCCTTTTGCTCGAATCCCTGGAGTGGGGGATAGAGTAATTCCAAACACGAACAGGAGAATATTTTTAATAGCAGACGCACACATGGGTTTGGGTCCTAGGCACAGAGAGATCAAGGAATCACTGACTGAATTACAATCAGTATTCTGGTGGCCGGGAATGAGTGTAGAACACCAAATATATGCAAACAACTGTGAAAACTGTAATAGGGATCGCAGTAGCGAACCTTGCTACCGGCTACCAATCAGAAAGAGCGTAACGCTGCCTACACCCCATCCTGCGTCCTATTAATAGTTAAGACGAAAAGCACTTAAAAAATGAGGCCACCAGCGCTCGGCTGACGCTAGAACGGTTATAAAAGATTTGCGAGTCTTTATCGGCATATACGCAATTACCACGTTCCATTCTGACCAGGGTCCTGCTTTCAGCTCTCGAGCTTATAAGGAGGCCATGGCTAGCATGGGAATTGGGTTGCGGTATTCTTGTCCTTCATACCCCGGAAGGGAATAGTGTGATAGAAAGAAAAAACCGGGGCATAAAGCCATCTATAACAGCGAAGGTATTAGGTTCAGGCGCTGGGTGGGTCAAACATTTAATAAGTGTCCAGACTAGTCTTAACAACATGCCAAGAAATTCTCTAAAAGGTTTCAGCCCATACGAACTATTGTTCGGAATTAGAATGAGCGTTCAGGACCTCGATAGTCAGATGTCAGTGGTACAAGAAGAAACAACGCACTTTGATGTAAAGGATCGTTTGGCTGTTTTACAGGAACTGAATGAAACAAGAAAATCTGTAAGCAACATAAAGTTAAAGCAACAGCCAAGTACCACTGACGAGGCACCACCCGCAACAGCCCCAGCAAGGCCTGTCTGGATTCCAAAGATTGGGGATCTAGTCAGAGAAAAGATCGCGGTGAAGAAGGAATTTGGGCCTTCTTACAGAAAAGCAGTACCTGTCTTGGCAATCACCGGAACAAGATCAGTTGTGCTACCGCCCCTTGCTGGTAAAAAGGAGAACAGAGTCGTGTCCATCGATCTGGTAAAACCACAAGCATGTGGCCTATAATCAACAGTAGGCCCAGTGGACTCCCAAGAAACAACAGAATACCCAAACTTGCAACAATCCAAGAGGTTCAAACTGAAAGACTCATCACATTCGATCAGCCTGCAGTGCACAATGAAGGACTATGCAATAATGCCATGGAACTCGTGCCTCTTGAAACACAGATTGAAACAGTTCGTCAAGAAACAGCACCAGTCTACAATGATGTGGCATCAGAAAGTGCTACAGAGAGACAGATTGAAAGAACAATCCCATCAATTGACAGAACTGCCTCTGGTTATTTCATCAACTTCGACAACTTCTCTGAAGATTTAAATGACCCCGAAGTGATGCCAGAAACAAAAAAGTATTTTAAAGAAAAAGCAACGGAACTCTTTCATCAACTGAAGGAAATCTACCTAATTTCCCCTTGGCTAGAGTTCTGGTTCGGTCTAGGTGTATTTTTCCTCCTGCTTTGGCTCATCATGGTACTGTGTTTGGGAAAATTCATTGAAGGAAAATATATTACAATGGACACAGCAAGTCAGAACATCAACCTAGTCCTGAAACCACACAGATCATCCCACGTGAAGAAAAGAGAACTGTCAACAGTAAACGTCACAGCAATTCCAATACCTGGTGGGGTAGTATGGGAGAAAACAGACTATGAGATCTATGGTCCGGTCGAAATCCTGAAGTATCCTCATCAACTAAAGGTTTCCTTAAGTGACTTTGTGACTCCTAGTACATTCTCTGATGATTGGGACTTTAACAGTATTAATGACATGATGTCTGATTTAGTAATGTCAGCTAGATTCACAGATCATGATTATTTACAAGGTTCATCTAGTTATGAGCAGTTATTCTGTTACACCCACTATGGGGATCATTACTTGCATAAATCTGCACAGCCTAGAAATGTTTTTATGTATAATCAATGGGAACATTGTTCTACACCACCTAAAAGCAGTTCTAAAGCATTTTTTGAGAAATTCAAATATTTCTCAGGGTTTAACACAAGTAAGGCAGAAACGTTTTATTACAAACTGTTAGATAAAACAGGAATGAAAACAATGCTGACAAATTCTAAATTGATATATTCAGAAGCATTTTATGACAAAATGATGACATTTGGTTTTGATTATTGGAAAAATAATATTGAAACGAAAACAATTTGGGATACAAAATATTGGCAGGTGCAAGGCATTGAAGCACTATTTAGAACCTGCATGATACCAGAACAAATGTTATTTTTAAATGACACTGTACACCAAACATCTTGTCTTGGCCTAGCAAAGATCAAAGACCTTAAAACACCATCTATACCAAAGCCAATACCTGAGAATACAACCACAGATATTGATTTAGACGTGTCACAAATTTTACATTTCAACAGAACACATCCTGATTGGAAAAAGTGATTAATCTGGCCTACAGACACAAATAGCTGTCAAGATAGATTCCTGAACAAAACACAGGGTTTAAAAATAACCAGATTAGACCCAAGATACTCCCAGAGACAGTATCCAGGGATTATAACAACATACAGTGTAGGGAAACTCTGCCTAGAATGGCTAACTACATCCACACTGGCTGAAATTAAGCAACACTTGTCTTTATTAAAAGATGGTGCTGATTTGCGCGATTTCATTCTTGGACCACGCAAACAGCGTCAAAAGCGTTTCATAGCGACCAGCATCTATGCTGCTTACAACGAGGCTTGGAAAGTAAAGCAAATTGAAACTGCTGAAAAAATACGAGAAATTGATCGTATTAATTTGGAGAAATCACTTTCTGTAGTAGACAATGGGTTAATGACTCTGTCTTCCAGAATATATTCGTTGGACAATATTGTATCCTCTGCCTTTGACGTGATAGACAAAGATTTGCTTATGTTACAACAGGGCCAGTCTCAATTACGCTCTATTATAGAATTAGGCTGGACGCTGCAAAATCTTCGTTCAGGCTATGTGCCTTGGCGTTTAATCAACACAACGTCATTATTTTCCAGTTTTAACCTTACTGATAAACAGATCAGTTTGGCACAGAAAGGAGCAGACTATACAATCCTGAGCATCGAAAAACTCGAGCGATTACCATTGACAATGTCAGAGAGTCCTGTCATTGAATGGATAATACACGGAATCATCACAATTCCGATAACAACTTTCCGATTTAAAAAATGCCTTGAGTACATACCTGCTGGCCAGTATGAACAATTGGGTAAAGGATTTGTAAAATCTATATGGAAATTACCATACACTCATTCTTGCTATAGTGACAGTGACAAAAATGTATTTCTTAGTGGTGCAAATTGTAAACATTCACTAAGCGGTATACTTTTGTGTCAGGGTATTAATTTACACGGAGCATGTGATGGAAATTCAAACAACCTTTCATGCCACCAGCTAGTCACACCTGCAACTCAGATAGAGCCCTTCTTTATGCAACTCGCAAACGGGAGTTACATTCTTAGAACGGATCAAAGATGTTGTGGCCTGACGCCAGGGAAAAGTTATCTAGTACAAGCAACGTCCATGGTCAAATGTTGTATGCAAGCATTGTTCCCGAGCGGGCCTCCAGACATAGTGACTCCCATCTGGCCTCGTCTGAATCTCCCAAGGGAGTTGATTCCCAGCGCGGTATAAGCTTGCAAATAAATAAAAATAAATATTCTATACGAATTGATACATTAAGCAAAATGAAATCTGTACTTTTACAGACAACAGTGCCTATAACGTCATCTAAAGAGACGTATGATCTTCTAGTCGCAAGGACGGCTACTGAGGTTCATGACCTTTTATCAACAAATTGCCCCGTGCATTTCGTAGAAATGTTCAGCCAACTCCTTAACATGTCTAGTGCAACAAGCATCCCAGGCATATTTAAGACAGTCTTTACGGGACTGCTAACACCCTTCCAGGCAATTTTGGGAATCTTTCCTAATTTTGTGCACTCCAGTTTTTGGCGGCATACCACTATTTTTGGGACTCGTTGCAGGGATTCTATTTTTGACCCTCCTGCTACGTTATGGCAAGCCTCGGCTCAGACATAGCTCCCATGGGAATGGAAGAGACAATCCTAGCAATGCGCTACAGGGACAGGATAACTAACGTCCTCGGATTGGCCAGGCTGAGAGATCTAAACATGACCTGGTTCCTTTCATTCAGTCCAATATGGCAAAATTGCATTTTACCTGTGCTACGGTGTATGCTTTGCGGCGATGAATGCGTGTTGGACATCTGGAAAGGGGCGACCACTCGGTCCCCCCGAACGTATGGCGGAGTGCCTCGATCCCCCCGGGAAGCCATTTTTGGGCGGGAGGCGCGTCTCGGCTGGTATGCCCGAAGCGGCGTAGCCGGGGCGCGCCCTTTCCCGCCCTAGAGTGGGCTGGCCTAGACACCGACGTAGCCAGCCCCGCCCTAGGGGCCGGCAGGGGCGGGTTCTCGCCCGCCCTGAAGACGGATAAAAAGAGACGCAAGACCAGAAGACGTCCTCTTGTTCTTGTGCTCCGAAGCTGCACCTCCTCGCTACACGTGAGCTCGGGACAGAATGAAGAGCCAATTTTGAGCGTTTTGATCTTTTTCTTTGTCTTCTAGATACTTCGTCGGAGAGATGCCCAAGAAAGGCGAAAAAAGAATGACGACTGAGCAGATGGTTCGGGCACTCTTTAAGGATATGTCCGACATAAAGAAACGGTTGGCGGAGCGAGATGGGGAGGAGGGTTCGGGCCCTTCGCCGGCTGGAGGGAGACCTAAGAGGCCGAGAAAGGTTCCAGCCGGTGGGGACGTCCCGGTTCCCTCTGCCCCTCTCGAGGCGCCGACCCCAGTACCGATGGAGGGAAATCCAATCCCCGTTGTCGTCACCCCGACATCCAAGGAAGACATGCCCCCCGAGCTGGCAGCACAGCTAGCAGCATGGTTGGGGGATAGTGGTGATGGCGCCACGGCTGCCGAGGCACAGGCGCTGATAAGAGGGCTTCGTGAGAAGAAAGAGGCAGCTAGAGTGGCTGCGCCGTTGGCGGGGATAGACAAGCCGCAAGCGGCAGAAGCTGCGTCCGGTTCAGGTAAGCGGCCATTGCCGATTGCAAGGGACGAGTCAGCACCCTCTCGTAGAGAGAGATTGGGACAACATGTGCCTTTAGCTATAAAGGAAAAGATCTGGGCGGGAGAGTACGTGAATATTTTTTCCCTGCTTGTTGATCATTATGATGTGGAGCATGTGAAAAGTCAGAAGGACTTAATGCATCCGAGTGTTTGGCGCGCAAAAATGGCCGCCTTTAAGGTAAATGAGAACATTGGCAACTGGGGCAATGCATGGGGTATTTTCACATCGATTTTGGGGGAACGTAGGCCCGAGTTGCTCCCTGAGTTTCCCGTTTATCAATCACGAATTATGGGTTACTCGACAGCGTATCAAGGTAACCATTGGTTTTGTTATGACAATCTGTTCAGGAAAGAAAAGGAACATAACAAGAGTTTAACTTGGGATTGTTACGATTCGTTAACATGGGACAAAATGAAAGAATCGGGAATGTTAAGAATGCCATTGGTCGGGAGCAATGTTGTTGATTACTCCCGCCAAAATGTGGGGACGCCCTTTCGACCGAGTACGAGCACCGACGACCAGTCGAGGCCCGCAGGCAATACAGGGAGAAAGGGTTTCTGTTTTAATTTCAACAAGGGGAAATGTACCAGGCCTCCGGGATCGTGTAAGTTCAAACATGAGTGTAGTACGTGTGGGTCGTCCCATCCTGAGTCATCGTGCAGAGCCAGAACGGGTGAGAATGGGGGTAAGGGAGGCGCCAAACAGGTCTAAGCTAGGCCGAGGGGCGCCTTTACCAACCCCGATTGATACCTTGGCAATGATTCCCTGGCTCAGCGAATACCCGGATCGTACTTCTGCCGGGGTGCTACGGAACGGTTTGACACATGGTTTCCGCATCCCGGTAGGGGACTTTCGGGGCGTAGGGACGTGCAAAAATCAACTTTCCGTTTTACAACATACATCGGTAGTGCAAGAGAAAATTCAGAAAGAGGTTAGCCGGGGACGGGTCGCCGGCCCGTTTAGTGAACCCCCGGTACCGGATTTCGTTTGTTCTCCGTTAGGGGTGGTCCCCAAGAAGGACCCGGGTGAGTTCCGTTTGATCCATAATCTGTCTGCTCCACAAGGTCTTTCGGTGAACGACGCAATTGATCCAGAAGTTTGTTCGGTGCGATACGCATCTTTTGATGAGGCGGTAGCCATCTTGAATCGCCTGGGGCACGGGACGTTGATGGCGAAATCTGATATCGAGTCAGCGTTCCGGTTGCTCCCGGTACACCCAGACGATCAGCGTCTTCTGGGATTCGGGTTCCAGGGGTCATTTTACATGGATAGGTGTATGCCAATGGGATGCTCTATATCATGTGCTTACTTTGAGCAATTCAGTACTTTTCTGCAATGGGTGTTCACTAAGACAACGGGTTTCCGAAATGTAATGCACTACCTTGACGACTTTCTGTTCCTTGGCCCCGCCGGTAGTCCCGAATGTGCCCAGGCCTTAGACGAATTCTGTGTGTTAATGGGTCATCTCGGCGTGCCATTGGCACCGGGTAAAACTATGGGTCCCACGACTTGCCTCGAGTTTCTGGGGATCGAGTTGGACTCAAGGGAGGGGTGCTTCCGTCTACCAGCTAGCAAAGTGTCGAAATTCAGGGCAGCCCTCCAAGTATGTTTAAATGCATCCAAGGTTACACTGCATCAGTTGCAACAGTTAGTGGGAAAGTTGAACTTTGCCTTGAGGGTGATACCAATGGCTCGCCCCTTTTCCCGCTCAATTGCCCAAGCGATGGTTGGCCTGAAGGAGGGTCATCATCGCACAAGGTTATCGACTGAGGTCCGCCAGGACATGCGGATTTGGTTAGCATTCTTGGCGGACTTCAATGGCCGAGTCGTCTGGAACAAGCCAGCCATGTCCTCCGATGAGCTTGGGCTATGGACAGATTCAGCAGGAAGCGTAGGTTTTGGCGCCATCTTCGGCACAAAATGGTCGGCACAAAAGTGGCCCCTATGGTGGCACGAGAAGGGGCTGACAAGTAACATCGCTTTCCTCGAATTATTTCCCATTCTGGTGGCCCTGAGAACCTGGCCAGAAGGGTTCAGAGATCATTCTGTTGTGTTCTGGTCCGACAATATGACCGTGGTAGAATGCATCAATAGTCAGGCAGCCCGTTGTAAATTGATTTTGAGGCTGCTCAAAGAAATTGTCTTACTGTGTATGCAACTGAACGTGGTATTCAGAGCAAAACATGTCCCAGGGGTGATGAATCAGGCCGCTGATGCACTGTCTCGTTTTCACATGCAGGCTTTCTCGGGTTTCCTTCCTTCAGCGGACCCGGAGCCGGCACCCTTCCCCGAAGCTCTCTGGTCTCTCGGTGCCCCGAACTTCGTCACCTCGTGGGAGAGAGTCTAGCACCCAGGACAAGGAAGGCATATGAAGGGGCGTTCCAGGCCTATTTAGCCTTTTTGGGGGCAGAGAGAGGGGGACTTTGGGGTCAGGAGGAGTTGGTAGTACTTTTTCTGATGTCCTTACGTAGGGCTGGGAAATCGGTGGCTACGGCCCAAAGGCATCGTGCCGCCATTTCCTTTGTTGCCAGGGCCCATGGCATCCTGGACCCAACAGCGTCTTTCACGGTACAGAAAGCGCTGCGTGGGTGGCAACGTCTAGAGGGTCGCAGAGTAGACGTAAGACGACCGATAGGTCTAGACAGGTTGTCCCAGTTACTGACCACACTCCCTAACACATGCTCGTCCCCGTTCGAGACCTGTTTGTTCCGGACTGCATTTACGCTGGCATTTCACGGGGCTATGAGAGTTAGTGAGCTAGTTGCAAGGAACAAACAGGATGTGACGGGGGGCTTGTGCAGGGAACATGTTCAGATCAGGGGTGATGCGATGATTGTCTCCTTTCTCAGGTCCAAGACTGACCAGGATGGGAGAGGGGACTGCACGATCATTCGCAGGAACCCCGAGTCATCCATGTGTCCGGTACAGTGCTTAGAAGATTACCTAGCACGAAGGGTGGCATCTTGGGGGGGGACATTGTTGAGGCATGCAGACGCCACCCCGCTGACGAGGTTTCAGTTTCAGCGGGTGCTTGCAATGGCCATTGCCGCAGCGGGCTTGGACCCGGGCGAATTTGGGACCCATTCCTTTCGAATAGGGGCTGCCACTGAAGCTACAGCCAGGGGTCTTAATGTAGAACAAGTGAAACGTGTGGGGCGCTGGTCCTCCAATTGTTATAAGAGGTACGTGCGATTGCACATGTTGTGAAGCTGTAATCATGTACTCACGCTTCTTGTCTTTTGTTTGTTTTCAGTTGCGCAAGCCTACGCGGCAGGGCGGACTGTGCAGTCGACCCAACACCAGGCCAGCGGTCGCACGTCACCAGCTGTGAGGAAGGAGGTGTGGGTCGTGGGCCACTCATACGTGAGACGGGCCGCAGACGTATTCAAAGCAGGTGACATGATTCACGTACCTGGGGAATACGGGTACAGAGTGTCCTTCTACGGAAGGGGCGGTCTCTGTATTGACCAGTTTCAGAAGTTTTTTGAGGGTTTGCTAGAGCGGATGAGGTCACCGCCGTCCATAGTCATAGTGCATTTGGGGGGCAATGATTTGGTCACCACCGGTAGACGACTTCTCCTGGAGGCTATGCTTTCCACGGTAAGTTGGTTAGCAAGGAGAGTTCCGGGGTGCATAATTGCGTGGTCTCATATGATCCCACGAAAAGTGTGGCGGGGGGCTATCTCGATCCCTGCTTTGAATCATTCCGTTAGAAAATTGAATAACAAAGTGAGTAGGTTGTTCCGTTCCAAGACATTGCATTCGATCTCGCATAATTGTATTAATGATGACAGTATGTATTTGGAGGATGGGGTGCATTTGTCGAGGGTGGGGAATGAGTTACTCATAGGAGACTTCCTAGCTTGGTTAAAATCATTAAAACATGACCTTTAGGTAGGAGTTTTGTGGGGGGTCCGGATAGCCGGTCAACTATCCGGACCTGTGGCGGTAAGGTCATGATCGGTGAGCACTAATTGGTAGATCCCTATGAGTGGGCGTCACCCAACACGGATGGGAGCGCTCGGGAGAGGTGGCCATTGGCCCCTCAGTGGGGAGGCGGTCCCGTCTAAGGGCGGGTCGCCGGAAGTAAAGGAAAGGCGGTCAAGGCCCCTTCCTTTGTAGGAGGGGTTACAGCCCCCTCCTGGGGAATTTCCCGGGGCCAGTGTCATCTGCGACGGCAGATGCGGTAAGTTGTGTGGGGTGGGGGGAGGTCCACGATACCTTCTAGATACCACACACAAGTCTTCGAACGACCTTTAAATGGCGTCGAGTCTTAAGTGCCCCCGTCAAGTCAAGGGAAATTGTTAGTAGTTGCACTTGAGGTAAGCCTCTGTGCTGTCGCCCCTCCCCAGTGGGAGGGGTAAGTCTGGTTAGGGATCTTGACACCGGTTATGACCTTGCCGTTGGCCCTTAAACGTTAGGATGTACAATTTCAGTGTTTCTAGAGAATGTTTTGTAGGATGCTAGTTCGGCTAGGAGAACCTCTGTATTAGAGAATATGTTAAGGTTAGCCAAACATCGCAATGTGATAATGAAATTGTACATAACATGAAACGTTTAATGTTTAATTTTTTGTTTTAATAAATACGGCCGGGGAGGGTCACTCCCTCCCCACATCCAAAAACTTCAAGAACTGTTTCCGTTTTCCCTCCTTTTGGGGATTGTGTTGAGAGGGGGTGGCGGGTATCTCAGCCATATGGAAAGGGGCGACCACTCGGTCCCCCCGAACGTATGGCGGAGTGCCTCGATCCCCCCGGGAAGCCATTTTTGGGCGGGAGGCGCGTCTCGGCTGGTATGCCCGAAGCGGCGTAGCCGGGGCGCGCCCTTTCCCGCCCTAGAGTGGGCTGGCCTAGACACCGACGTAGCCAGCCCCGCCCTAGGGGCCGGCAGGGGCGGGTTCTCGCCCGCCCTGAAGACGGATAAAAAGAGACGCAAGACCAGAAGACGTCCTCTTGTTCTTGTGCTCCGAAGCTGCACCTCCTCGCTACACGTGAGCTCGGGACAGAACGAAGAGCCAATTTTGACCCACCCACCAGCCCCTGAGGACAGCAAGTTGTTATGCAATAAAGTGAATCTATAAGTTTGTTTTGCATTCCGTTTACAGGCTGTGAAAGTTTCAGTTGTTGTTGATCATAATAAAGTATGGTGAATATCGTGTAGGTGGTTACGAGTAAAATGATTTGATGTAGAGTTGCATTTTTTGCATGTTCGTTCGGTCGTAGCGACCAATGTTTTCATAGGTTTAAATAAAAATTGTCGTATTTATTTTTGGTAGGCGGTAAGGTCATGATCGGTGAGCACTAATTGGTAGATCCCTATGAGTGGGCGTCACCCAACACGGATGGGAGCGCTCGGGAGAGGTGGCCATTGGCCCCTCAGTGGGGAGGCGGTCCCGTCTAAGGGCGGGTCGCCGGAAGTAAAGGAAAGGCGGTCAAGGCCCCTTCCTTTGTAGGAGGGGTTACAGCCCCCTCCTGGGGAATTTCCCGGGGCCAGTGTCATCTGCGACGGCAGATGCGGTAAGTTGTGTGGGGTGGGGGGAGGTCCACGATACCTTCTAGATACCACACACAAGTCTTCGAACGACCTTTAAATGGCGTCGAGTCTTAAGTGCCCCCGTCAAGTCAAGGGAAATTGTTAGTAGTTGCACTTGAGGTAAGCCTCTGTGCTGTCGCCCCTCCCCAGTGGGAGGGGTAAGTCTGGTTAGGGATCTTGACACCGGTTATGACCTTGCCGTTGGCCCTTAAACGTTAGGATGTACAATTTCAGTGTTTCTAGAGAATGTTTTGTAGGATGCTAGTTCGGCTAGGAGAACCTCTGTATTAGAGAATATGTTAAGGTTAGCCAAACATCGCAATGTGATAATGAAATTGTACATAACATGAAACGTTTAATGTTTAATTTTTTGTTTTAATAAATACGGCCGGGGAGGGTCACTCCCTCCCCACATCCAAAAACTTCAAGAACTGTTTCCGTTTTCCCTCCTTTTGGGGATTGTGTTGAGAGGGGGTGGCGGGTATCTCAGCCATATGTCTTTCACTTCCATCAGCAGTACCAATGGACGT
The DNA here is from genome assembly GCF_964263255.1 of Lissotriton vulgaris. NCBI lineage: Eukaryota > Metazoa > Chordata > Amphibia > Caudata > Salamandridae > Lissotriton > Lissotriton vulgaris. Next base: position 2,134,451,493 of record NC_141691.1, on the reverse strand, counting down.
CGATACTTTGCTCAGTCCAATAACGGCTCACGCATTGTGTTGTCCCCAGCGGCTACCAATCCTGATGACGGCATTCGTGGAGACTCCTGTACTACGGCCAAGTGGTAACAGTGGAGCGAGTGACAAAAGCAACATCATCCAGGTACAACGTTCTGTGAGCATTGCTGGTCCTGCCTTCGATGACAGCAATCATTCTCACACCTGCCAAGTTACAGCGCTATCTAATTTGGTTAAACTATCACCTGATTTTGTAGACCAATTCTTTGAGAGCCTGTCTGATACGATGTTCTCACCCACAGAGAAACAATAACTTTTGAGAAGCTTTCCGACACACAGCGTTCCCATGAACTCTGAATTCGGCCTTCAGTTTTGATCAACAAAAACTGCCAGGAGCTTTGGAAATCTATTTTCTTTGAATTGGACAATTTTTTCTAATATTGACCTTTTTTGGCACGAACAATTCTTTGCTTAATGTAAAAACTATTCTTAGAGAACAGAAGCTTCACACTTCTATTTCTAAACACATCTAGAGACATAACAACATAACACCAGCCTCTAGCACACATGTTATTACAATGCATTTTTATGTGATGATTTATCTCGCCTTTCTTCTGTCAGAGATACTTCATGTGTAATTCTTTTGCATAATCGTTCATTGATTTCAAAATGCAATAATTTTTTGAAATGATTACTATGCTTTAAAAAACGTACAGTACCTAAATTCCATGTATTACAAGTACGCCTATTTCGAATGCATTTATGTATTTTGGGGTGGGCAATGCTACACATGCATCTTATTGCTTAGTTTTAGTAATTTTGATGGACATGAAAACGTGGAGTGGGTGTTGGGTGCTTATCTAGGTTCCTGATCGATACTGTGACCTTATGCCCCTATTCGGCTATAAATCCATTTATTCCCTATATTGGCATAACCGTTCAAGTGCGATTTTCTGAAAAGTCATCTCTGGCCTCACACGAACAGAGCCACATTCCAGCATGACTCTCTGCTACTTCCTTTGCGACCAATTAGTGCAATGACAGAGCAGCAGTCACTATCTGATATTCCTAGATAACACTCCGAGTTCTTCAACAAGATAAAAACTTAGCGAACCTGGAAATCCCCGCTTGCTATGTTTTGATTAGTAATGGAACTCTAATGAGCAACTGATAACTGTCACTTCCTAGTGACATCTTTAATTGACGTCTTATGTCCAGCAAACTTGTGTCAAACCCGGCACCTGTCAGGTATAAATATTACCAACGTTGCCTTAAGCAATGCGAGTTCGTTGCCTGTTGCTGATGCCAGCTGCCTGCATGACCCTGTGTTGGTAAAAACTAGCACTCTGTCGCTGCAGCCTGCTATCCTGTGGTGGTGAAGCTGCTTATTACCATTATCGCCGCTACAGCGCGAACTATGGTGCAGTACGCTTAAGGAGCTGAACAGCCGTCCTCTGCGAAGACATCCAACCATATCAATGCTTTTACAGTTCAATTTCGCAATACTTATCTTACTGTACGTACTTTTTATAATAACAGTTATTGCAATTGTGGCAATACATTTCTCTTGTACGAGAAGAAAGACTGTTCAATAAATGTTAACCTTTATTGATACACGCCCGTCTCTCTATTCTCTACATCTCGTGAAAGTAAACTGCACTAGACTGACTGAGTGAAATCTATGTCTATTGTTTCACACGACCCTAGAGATCGACTCTTGATCTGAGGAGCAAAGTTGTCATGTTGCACGGTTGTTGGAAAACTGAATCCCTTCTTGTCTGTGCCAAGGAAGCTGATCACTTCCTATGCAGAGAAGAAAGTTTCCAGTGACCTCTGAGCTAGTTGGTAACACAACCCAATTAAGTTTAGCATAGTCAGTGGAGGCCTGGAATATAAGCAGTTCCACGTCGATACTACTGTTTATGTTATTCCAATGCGCAGGGCCTAGTGGGAAACTAGGAACTACACTACAACAAGATGGCCGCGCCCGTGAACGACCGTGAGGGTAACTTCGCGCCATTGCGCTGCAAGCGGTTTGCTAAAACACACAAAACCTTGCGAACTTACACGCCGCAAAAAAACGAATCGCATATTCGCACGAATTTGCGGCTTCCGAATTCGATCTCGCGCAAAATTCGCACCCTGCGAATCCCACGAAATTGCAGAAAAACGATTTTTGCAAAACTGACAGCACTCAGCAGGTCAAAGGTTCAAACTCATCATTAGTAACCATTCCCTGTAGTGCTTCCTGAGAGCCCCCTCCAGAGTTCAGTTGCCTACTTGCAACTATTCTATGACTCTGCTCTGACCCTCACAGCAGGCTCAGAGAATAGCTACAAGTAGGACACAAAGTTCCTGTGAAAAAAATTGCACTGCAACAAAAAGCAATTACAGATAAGGAAACAGGTGCCAGACTGGAAGATCAAATTCAGTGACACATTAATCAACCCCAAATTAATTCATGTCAGTTGAGGCAGGGCAGGTGTGCTTTTCCTCCCATAATCTACAGTGATAAACCAGAGGGTGGGAGTGATGTACCAGAGGGTGGCATGGGTGAACCAGAGGGTGGCAGTGGTGAAACAGAGGGTGCTGTGATGAACCAGACGTACTAGAAACAACATAGTTGTGACCGTTGCAACCCGACAAGTAAGTTTGCATTTGCGAAATGGTACAAACCCCTTGCAAACTGGCAGAAACCCTTGCGAACACAAAAAAAGAAAAAATCTGCAAGGTTGCGAGAGTTCGCAGATTTTGCTGATTGAAAATTCGTGAATACGCAAATTCGCGAACCACGAATTCACAAAATTCGCCCATGCTTATTGATTTGTTCAATTGTCCCCTGATCTCCGTAGCATTACCTGTCCCTGCTTCTTCTAGGGAAGAAACGTCAGAACTGATATTGGCTCTGAGATACTGATTGCATCTTGAGTTCCACCCATTCTCGGTTTCAGTATAATTATGTCATCAAAACGTCTTGCAAACATATAGATTTGTTCAGTGTCGTAATCGCTATCATCTCTCCTAATATTTGTTATTTTCAGCTCCTTGACCATTTTCTGATGTTTCTGAATCTGTTCCTTCAGGATCACATACTTTTTTACAGTGGCTTCTTTAAGCCCTTGATGCCTGATCTCATCTTCTAATCCCTTAATTTCCTCTCTAAGTTTAGCACATTATATTTCAAAATGAAGCACCAGTACTCTCATCATCGCAAAAGAGGAGTTCTGTAGATTCTCCTCCCATTCAGTAAATAAATCTGTCAAAGTTGGGGATTGTGAGGATTATAAGTCCCCTCTTGACTGACTTTCTTGTTATCCAAATATCTTTTCAGTGTGACCCAGTCCCACCACTTTGACAACTCATTTTTTTTCAACCTTTCTAGTCTTTGAAATTTCGATTTGAGAAACTTCCTTTCCAGTCTTCATTGTTATGTTTAGGTCATGGTTGGGGCCTCTAGGTCCAAACAGGTCTTTGGCTATCTCCACTTCATCATCGTCAAATGACATTTATCAACGGTTGTGATAATTATAATAAACAGTAGTGTGCAGGCCACCCTTCAATTTGCAAACTAAATAACTATTGGTGTCAGGGTATCCAGAATGCCGCACCACTACCTGTGTTTGTATATGTACTAGAAACCACAGCTAATTAATATTGAATCTCCAAATAATGCCCACCTCTGAGAACCAGCCACCGTTAATGGTCCTTAATATAACAACATATAAACACAGATAAGAGTGGCACATACATAGAGACATTCAAACAATATCTTTTGGGTAGTCCTCAAGGCAGTGAAATCACGATGGCAGAGACATTTGTTCTTTTTGTATTCTGAGATTCTTTTATTAATTTCTTGGCACTATACATGCACATTTTGTGATTCAGCCAACGTGTTTCGCACACACGTTGGCCTTCTTCATGGCTGTAGACGTAACAAAACAACATTGTCAACACATTTGACATAATAAATTGATAAAAGGATAACATGCCCACATAAAAATATGAAACACACAAAGGAAACATTTATAACATGGTCTCACATCTTGAGTCATTATTATGTTGAAACAGATTAATTTCCTATAACAATTTAACAAAATTTAACACTATAAATATAATTGACCTGACAGGGGATGAACAACTCCAGTTTATCGGTGCAATAGGTCTGTGCTTCTATTAAATGAAAGAACACATTTTCATGCACACTCCACATGTAAGTTATCATGTATAGTGCAAATATTAACATTTTGATTAGACATCAATGGTTTCAGGCATCAAGAGTCTGGATATGATTCTAATGACTACTACATTATGTCGGTAGTTTGGTATTCAGGTTGGATGGCATACCATAACCAAGGCCATCCTACACCTTCAATGTGTAAGAGTTATAGCCAAGAGGACCAGGGAGAGAGGAAACCCTTGTTACCTCAAAGGGTAAGTGATGGAGACATTACCCCGTAAAGCTGGAAGCAAGATGAATACTCTAAAAAGAGTATACTATTTTCTTTCATCTATCCACTTAAAACAAGAGAGCCCTTGTGGCATAGCTCATAAACGGGGAGGAAAGTATGCATAAGGAGAGATGACATCGGAGCTTACATGGTGTAATACTGTAATAGGATCCACCGTGGTATGGCTGAATAGTTCCCACTCTGGAGGTATCCTAGTGCTGATATAAAGATCCACTTCAAAGTTAGGTCCAGATCTAAAAGTGACACATTTGTCATCATTAGAGATAATATTTAGCAGCAGATAATAATTATTGGCACACATGATAGTGTATAGGATGCACTTTTATTCATGTGCCTTATAGACTTTGTGCATACCTAATAACAGATGCACCGAACACCGCACACGTAAAGAGCCCATTTCAGATAAGACGTGTTGGAAAACCAAATGTGCCAAGTACAACCATTGTTTCACTGGAGGGTGTGTATTCCAGAAAACAAAGTGCATGACCATGTCCCATTAGACCAGTATTACATCGGACAGTTGAAAAATAGCAACAAGCAAAGAGTATCCAGAAAGATCTGTGCGATGCATGTCGCAAAGACGGACAATTCCCAATATGTTACGAACAACTTCACTACACCCGTGAAAATGTGTACCATCACCGAATCATCATCTCACCTTAACACATAATATATATCACGAAGAAGAAGCCCAAAATAAAAATATATCTGTATATGCGCTTAGGTGCTTTTCTCTCTATCCTCTCCCTTTCATGAAGTGTCATTGCAAAGTATAAATGAATGCATATTGATTGATTATTGAATCTTCTTTCCTGTGAGAAACAGAATTGGCTTGTTACTGTGTAAGTGGTTCACATGAATTTAATCTGAGATAAAATTTAAAAATACATCTCGACTCTGGGATCTTTCCCAATATGTAAGTATATTGAAATCTTATGTCATTTCACCATCAAATAGTTCCAACTAATGGTCCATTGACCAGAGGAAAGATCTCTTGATCCGTGAAAGTCTGGTTAGGGACTAGAGATAACTAATTTAAGAAAAATACAAAACATTACCCCAGCGGTTGTTGCCAGTATAGTGTGAATTAATTTATGGGCCCAGGTGAGTTTGTGGTGTTAGATTACCTGTTGCTGGAAACCCGCTGGATCAGAAGTGACCCCTTGGGTAAGGGTTGCTTACTAGGGGCATAATGTATGTGTTTCTGCCCGCCCTGGGACATAATGACATGTATTTTTGGCCTTTCCCATGGGGGGGGCAGAAAACCTCCCTAGATCCAGGGATTTATTTTTATAGTGCATGGTGGCGATCCCTTAGTCAAGAATCCACCCAAATGTTTCAATTTTTTATACTTAGGGCCAGTTTCAGCCCCCCCCCCCCATTGGATTGACCCTATTTGAAGGCCCATCTTCACCTGCGGGGGTAGAAAACTCACTAGCACTAGGGATATGTATAATATGTATTTTTCACTGTCGTAATGATGGTAATGATCATCCCTATTGGTGCTAATAATTTTATAAAATTACTTTTGGCCATTTTCTGCTCCCTCTTTGGGCAGATTGGCCCTATTTTGAGGCCCATCTTCCCCGCGGGAGAAGGGGGCTCAGACAACCCAATAGCACTAGCGATACTTATATGTTTAAATTTGGTGGTGGCTTCTTGGGTAAGAGTTGACCCAATGGGATGGGGCATCAGTTATTATTTACTTTTGTTTGTTTTTCTGCCCCCTTGGTGGCAGATTGGCGTTTTGAGTAGTGACATCGCGTGTTATAATGTTAATTGTTTTTGTAATTTTTTGACTGATGTTCCTGGTTGTGGTTTCGTCACTGGTGGTTCTGCAGTTTGTGTAGTTGCATGTGCTTGGTAAGAAAATGTTCTTTGTACTATTTACTCTAAATGAGTTTAATTTCCTTCCATTAACGTGTTGAGACGCTCCACTGGCCTGGCCATGCAAAGAGGCAGTGTGATGGCTCCCGCTAGAGGCTACTAGTTGCACTCGAGCTGCTGCATGACGAGTGCGGAGCAGGCAGCGACGGGTGGTCGATGTGCTTGATGGTGAGATCCTTATCATAGCTGAAGCTAAATTCCTTGGTTTGGGATTGAGCTGCGGACCATCAATGTCAGCGAGGGTAAGGTGTGGTAGGTGTCTTGCTTGCATAGGTGGTCCGGTCATTGTGTGGGAAGGACACACCGCAAAGGAAGCTGCAGACCACCTTGTCAGCCTGGGAGTCTTTCCCGGAAGCCTGTAGATCTACGTGAGCAGCTGGGTCACGCCGGGAGTCTGTCGGACAACCCATCGAAGATTTGGCAGGGCTCCCTAAGTGGGTGACTGTGGCACGGCTGGCTGCCTGCACTTGCAGCTTGCAATAAATAAAGCTGCCTGCTGAGTGTGGTTGGGCCCGGAACCAGGCCATTGGGGCAGGAAAACAAAGGCAACAGCAATGCGAGCAGGAGATAAAGCTGGAGCTCATTAGAAGTATATAAAATAAAATAACTGACAGAAGATAGGCTTCTGGTGCTACGGAACACGTTTGGTGGCATTGCCGATTAGAGCGTGTGTGCTGGGGAGGGCCCCCGACTGGGTCTCAACTATTACCACAGGATAGGGTCTGTGGGCGCTGGAGGAGATTCGTTCCATGGGGTGGATGCTACATCAACATGGGGAAGATGGGTAAACAGCAGGCACCCTCACGTTTGAGGTTCGTAAGCCAGCTAGATCCCAACATCAACCACTGTCTGATGTGGCAACATTCATGGCGATTCAGAGTAGCTTACAATCTATCGCCGGGAAAATAGATACCCTCAACATGCAAATGAACCATTTTGCAACCAGATTGGATAAACAAGGGGCCCGGTTAGGAGAAGCGGAACAGCGCATATCAACTATGGGGACAACCTTCGATCCATCACATCCAAAGGCCTGAAAATGGAGAAGGTATTAGCTATGATCCAGGAAAAAAAATGAGGATTTGGAGGCGTAATAAATGCTCAATAATTTCTGCATTACGGGGCTGCCATAGACCACGAACACGGGCCGGAAGGAATTGTATACTGAGTCCATGCTCAAGGAAGTGTTTTGGCTGAAAAATCCATCTGAAGTGTTGTTGATGGGATGGGCCCAAAGGTCACTAGCAACGCGCCCAGTTCCGGGTATTCCCCCATGCCTGATAATTGCACAGTTACTCAATTACTGCGACAGATATACAGTCCCACGTCTGATGAGGGAGAAGAAAACCATCAACTATAAAGGAAAGGCACTCGAGTTCTACCTTCTCTTCACTGTCGCTGTGCAGTCAGCAAAGCGTGAATTTCTTCCAGTTAAAAAGAAAACGCAGGCTGTGGGCATTCCCTATGCCATGTTGTATCCCCTGGCTGTGGATTGAAGTGGTGGGCAAGCAGGAAATCTTCACGATGCCCAGGATTGTAATGGAATATGTGAAAATGCTACAAGGGAACCGGAAGGACCCAGCAGATCCACCGGCTGATGATGGATAGGATAAGGACAGTGCGGAGGATGGCGCTGTTAGTGTAAGGACAAAGTTAACATTGGGTGAGATCCACAGAGACTCTACATCTTTTTGTATAGGTTGGGGTTTCTTCTGCTATACATAGGAATAAAGATATTGGTAGCAGGATGACGCTGCACTGGAAAACTGTTTGGTGTACTCTGAAAAGTTCTAAATTGTGATACCACGGGGCTGAGCTATCTGCTAAAAAACAAGAACAGTTGCAGTATAAGTATAAGGATGACGCATCTTATCGGGTCCACTCGGCCACCTGCCATGTGTACGAGAAGAATTTGTAGGCACCAGTGACCCCTGATGGGTATACCCCAAAAGTAAAAATGTCAGTTGATGGGTAATGGCTTTATCGAGTTGGGCAGGCTGAGGTCTGTGGGGGTGGTTCATTTGGGGCTTCATGTGTTGTAGATGCAGCGCATGAGTGTGCTAAGCTGACGGCTCGATGGTGGGTGGTACCTCAGGCGATTGCGGGGTCCTCGTCTTATGAATGGCAAATCAGGGTGATCTAATTAAAATTATGCTGTGGAATTTATGAGGTCCCCCCATAACCCCCCAAAAAATTAGCAGGTATTTGCTTATTTTGACCGTTATGACATTCAAGTGGCTACGTTGCAGGAAACCCACTTAACTAAATACACAAAACAAAATGTGGGGGAGAGGTGGGCAGTTGTTAGATTGACCGCATCATATTCTGGATATTCAAGAGGTGTCATGCTCCTTGTGAAAAAGGGTACTCCACTCACACTTACTCACACCGAAATTGATGACCAGGGCAGATTCTGGTACAAGGCTCATTGGGGTTGCTCAATTGTTGTGTTGTCAATACATACTGGCCCAATGCTGATGATCCTGCTTTTTACAGGAGACTGGGGTTATAGTCAGAGAGATTATGGATGCGTAGGGGCTGATTGATGGGTGGAGAGTTAGAAATCCAGAAGCAAGGGAGGACACCTTTTTTAATCTGTTCAGAACTAATGGTCCAGGCTAGACTATTGGCTAGTCTCCGGGGAGGTGTGTGCATGGACAGGGCGGGTGGTACACTTGGCTAGAACGTTATCTGACCATGCTCCTGTACAGTTGGAACTGATGATCCTGACGAAGAACGGACAACAGAGACCCTCTTTCAGTGGCAATTGCAGCCAACGTCCCTGTTGGACTTAGTCTTTCATACTACGATAGGGACAGCCATGGCTAATTACTTTCATGAAAACGAGGGCCCAGTTGAGGGAGCAGGAACATTATGGGAAGCCTTTAAGGTCACCATCCGTGGGGAGTGCATGGGGTGCAGACCGGCATCCTTAAGTCACTCTGAGATATTAAAAGTAAATTGCAGAATCTTGAGCGGTAATTCAAACTGCATCCAACTCCTGACAAATGAGCACAGATGAGAGAATTGACTTTCAGAGCAAGCAGAGATCTCAGAGGAAGAGGTGCAACATAGGTCCAGACGCTGGACAACTTGAGCATATGAGGAGCGAGGTTGAGCAGGGCGAACACTTGTCGGCAAAAAGAACAGAGTCATATAGTCGAAACACTAGATAAAATTCTGTACCTCATTATACGACATTGAAGATTTTACAGGTGTTCACTGTTTTCTATTCTGATCTATATGCAAATCAACCGGCTGCTGTGGATATAGAAGTAGGTAAATATCTTGATGATGTAGCGCAGAGAGGGTTATCATCAGGTCAAAGGGAAATTCTCCCAGAACCGTTAACTGTTGTTCTATACCCTACAACTTTCTTGTGTTATCTATTTTTACATTTTCTTCCTAGTGTGCCTTTGGGTAGGGTATTCTTTTTCTTCTGATGTTTTATTGTATTTTTGTGACAGTGTGCTTTTCCCCTGTTGTACAAGGTTCTAGTGTGTGGAATATGCACTTATTTATTGTCATCCTGCTTGCTGATACGCTGGTGTGGGTGTAGTCCGGCTGATTTTGCTTTTCGGCTTTCTGTTACACTAGTGGGGAGTATTTCACCCATTCATTGATTCTCACTAAATGCCCTATCCATAGGGATGATGTGACGGGTGTAATCCACCCACTTATTTCTCGTCAGGTTTAGTGGTTTTCATGTGCCTGTGTTGAGCAGGAGAGTTCTGTGTGGTGCATTATTTGGGAGTACCTTGTTTCCTCTTTGAGGGTGTGCCTCTTACGTTTGTGGTTGGTGTTCTGTGTTATTTTTCATTTTCTTTTTTATTTCAACAACTTTTATTAGAAAAGAAAATGTTGTTATACAATACAGAAAAGGAGAAGGCAATGTAGGACATTGATATTGTGCTGTTGCAGTTACGGTTGGCTTACACAACATATGTTGAGGCATCAAAAATGAAAATAACTATTCGTGGCCCATGGCTTTACTAGAGTGGAGACATATTGCATTACCTTCGAGCAAGGAAAAAGAAAAGGTAGAGAAAGAAAGGATGAGAGATAGGAAAGTATTAGTAAAAGAAATTAAAAAAGGAATTAGTAAAAGTATTAGGAAAGTAGTATTTAGTTAATACCAAGGTCCCCTAGTCTTGTGTTGGGAGGTGGATAGATCCAATATTTGGAGATGTGCTTACTGCCTAAGGCGGCTTATGAGATCCAAAGAAGCTGTCTAGTGTGTGCCACGTCTCTCCTTTTGAGTGCATCTATGGGGAGTATTTTAAAGTTATGTTGTCAGCCCCCCTTAGGAAATTTATCCAGTGAACCAGGTCTTGAAAGTCGCTTTCCTTGTGTCTTTCCAGTTGGAAAGAATTGATTTTACCGCCGCTGTGAATAGGAGGTCTAACAGACGTCTATCAACTTGTGTCTGGAGTTCTGGCTCCATGAACGCCGTGACTACACTATGGAAGTGTATAGGTGGTGAGTATCCTAGGATGTTGTGCATGAAATCCCTGCCTTTCTCCCAAAAGGTCCTAACTCTGGGGCAGTGAAAAATGAGGTGTGCCAAGTCTTCCTTCTGTTCATGGTAGATCAAACAAATGTCATTATTACAGAGACCGACTGTTGCTAGACGTGCCGGGGTCCAGTAGGTTTTGTGGAGGAGCCAGTATTTTGTATGCTAGTCTGGCCAGCTGTTGTGTTGTGTTTGTAACTTGGAGTTTCATGTTTGTTCATATGCATCTGCTCGGTGTGTTCATTAGAATTGGTATGCATGTAGAGGGAAATACATATTTTCTTATATGTTTCCTTCCGTATTTTGATGTTATGTTTTAGACTGTTTTGTTCCATCTTCAGCCCTTTATTATGCAAAATTTACCTTTAAATCAGAGTATCGTTGGCATATTGCATTTCTTGTTTTTTTCATTAGCTCTGCAAAGGGGGAAGATGTGTGTCATCTTTGGTATATTTAATACAATGTTTACATCTTACATATTGCAAAGTTTTTTGTGTGTAATTGCTACACTTCCTTCTCTTATTCAATATGTTATATGTGCTCTGTAAAGGTGGGAGATGTGTTGCACCGGGTTTATGGTGTAATGCATCTTTCCTGTTTCTCTTTCCCTGCAGCTCAGCGAGTGTGAATGTGCTGAGTGGAATGTTGGTGTGCATGTGATGCTTGGAATGTCGGTGTGCATGTGATGCTTGGAATGTCAGTGTGCATGTGATGCTTGGAATGTCGGTGTGCATGTGATGCTTGGAACATCAACTCCGTTAAATCAGAGGTGCTGTCCTGCGGACTGCTTAACGTCCGGTCACTTTGTAAACATCATGTTGAAATTGCACTCCTCATAGATTCCTATGGCTTGGATGCGCTCTTTCTAACTGAGACGTGGACCCGAGCAGACTTTCGAGGTCAAAGCGGTCCAAGGGTTTGAACTTACGGGCTTTTTGCTCAAGGGACACAAAGGGGTTCTGCAATCCGGACTGCTCTGTTACAGACCGCCGGGTTCCGCATTATCCAAGATACCAGATCTAGTAGATTTAATTTACGATCTTTCAAACTCGCATGCCAGATTACTTATCTTGGGAGACTTTAATCTGTGGCCTGATGGCCCTTTGGATGCAGCCTATAGAGAACTGTGCCAGGCCTGTAGCAACCTTCAGCTGCAACAGTTGGTACTTTCTCAGACCCATACGAAGGGTCATGCCTTAGACCTGTTTTTTTCAGAGGCCTCTCTGGTGGTAATTAGGGAATTAGCCTTCCAATGCTGGACAGACCATGCATTGGTTCACTTTTCCCCTTTACCTTCCTGCAGAATCTCTCAGAAGGAATGGGTTGAATTCCATCAAAGCGAACAGGCAATGGTCTAAACTCCTGCATAACCCTGACCACCCTTCTCTGCTTTCCGGTGGTTTTAATTTGAAGGAGAATGTTGAGGCGAGCTACTCCAGCCTGTGCCAGCAAATCACCAACTCGCTGGACACGCTGGCTCCTTCATAAAAATCTAAAGCCAAGCGTAGACCTGCCATGCCATGGTACTCGACAAATTTACTTCAACTGAAACACTGGTGCAAGCAGGCAGAAAGGGTCTGGAGGAAGTCCTATTCTGAGACCGCTAAATCTTTATAAAAATCAGCATTGCTGGAATTTAAAGCCCAGATTAAATGCGCCAAAGCGAAATACTTTGAGGTCACGCTGACGCAAGCAACTAATAAAGTGCAGACTTTGTTTAAAATAGTAAACGACCTCTCTGGGCCTGCTTGCGCGGCCAATAACATCCCAGCCTCACAATCCCTTTGCGACTCCTTAGCAAAGGCATTTGAGGATAAAATTGCCAACATCCTGAGTGCTCTCACTATTCCGGGCACGTCCGGCCTTCGGACTCTGGATGTCCCTGTACCCTCTCCTACTTTAGCTGATTTAGAAAAACAGACAGCTGATCATTGGCTGGAAAGTTTTACTCTTCCCCCATTCGATGATTTCTGCACTTTAGCAAAGGGGGTGTCTTCTGGCTCTCCTCTGGATCCACTTCCCCACAATTACTAGAAATCCTTTCAGGAAGAACTCTTTCAACCTTTATACTCCATCTGCCATCAGTCCTTTAGCACTGCTACGGTCCCTTATAGCTGGAAGCTAGCGGTGGTCTCCCCTCTCCTAAAGAAACCTACACTTGACCCCACCTGTCTGTCTAACTATCGGCCAATCTCATTGCTTCCTTTTCCAGTCAAGATCATGGAAAAACTTGTGACCCGGTCTCTATCCAGTTTTCTGGAAAGTAACAACTGTCTGGATGTGGCCCAGTTCGGCTTCTGGCCAGCCCATGGTACAGAGTCGGCGCTGGTGGTCATGTTGGACACCCTTTGAACGCGGGTCAACAGTGGTCGAGCAGCCTTTCTACTGTTGCTCAGCATGTCGGCCGCGTTCGACACGGTCAGCCACTCCATTCTCATCAACAGGCTGGAGGAGGCGGGGGTAGCAGGTTTGGCACAGGATTGGCTGATTTCCTATCTCCAGAATAGGCACCAGGTGGTGGCGCTACCACCTTTTCGATCAGGCATTAGGAGAGTGGGCAGGGTGTCCCTCAGGGGTCTGCAATCAGCCCCATACTGTTCAATCTGTACCTGTGCCCCCTGGTAAAATTAATCAAATCTTTCGGCATCTCTGTGATTAATTATGCCGACGACACCCAGCTCATCTTCTCCCTTGAAGGAGAAGATGCGATGTCTACAGAGACTTTCCATCGCTGTATGACCGCCACTGCCGAATGGTTGAGAAACAACTCCCTCCAATTTAATAGCTCCAAGACCGAGGTACTCCATTGCTCCTCGGACCGCGTTCCGCGCCCTTTGCTGACTGACCTCTGGCCTTCTTCCTCCTTGGGCAACGTGGTGGCGGCGGATTATGCCCGTAATCTCGGAGTCATGTTCAACTCTAACCTCCAGCTGGACGGTTTTGTTAATAAAACCATTTCCACATGCATGCTGCTACTCCGCACTTTGCGGAAAATCCTCCCTCTGCTTCCGTTCCAGGCTAGACCAGAGGTGGTGCGTGGCATTATCCTTAGCAGGATAGATTATTGTAATGCACTACTTCTGGGGGCACCCGGCACTTTGATCAATAAGCTGTAGCACATTCAAAACATGGCTGCGAAGCTGGCCCTTTCTAGGCCGCGTGCTGCCTCCTCTTCTTTTGCTCTTAAAGACTTCCACTGGTTGCCAGTTCAACAACGAATTCTTTTTAAATCATCCTGCTTGGTTTTTAAGGCTCTACATGACCAAGGTCCAGTCATGTTACAGAACCTGTTTTCTTGGTAACATGCAGCGAGACCTTTATGCTCCTCCTCACTACATCTGGCGGTGGTTCCGAGGATTCACAGGCTATGGATGGGGGCCGGTCCTTTGGTCACGCAGCTGCCAAGCTCTGGAATTCCCTCCCCGTGTTCTTGAGGAGCTTGGAGGACTTTCCATCCTTCAAGAAAAGTCTGAAAACTCATCTCTTCCCTAAAACAGCTTAAACAACGTGTATGTGTAAATGGTTCAGTAAAGTCTAAAGCGCCAGGATACCCTCTGGGTGGCAGATTTGCGCTATACAAGTGTACAATACATACATACGTGTGCATGTGATGCTTGGAATGTCGGTGTGCATGTGATGCTTGGAATGTCGGTGTGCATGTGATGGAATGGAATGTCAGTGTGCATGTGATGCTTGGAATGTCAGTGTGCATGTGATGCTTGGAATGTTGCTGTGCATGTGATGCTTGGAATGTCAGTGTGCATGTGAAGCTTGGAATGAAAGTGTGCATGTGATGGTTGGAATGTCGGTGCGCATGTGATGCTTGGAATGTTGGTGTGCATGTGATGCTTGGAATGTCGGTGTGCATGTGATGCTTGGAATGTCAGTGTGCATGTGTTGGAATGGAATGTCGTGTGCATGTGATTCTTGGAATGTCGGTGCGCATGTGATGCTTGGAATGTCGGTGTGCATGTGATGGAATGGAATGTCAGTGTGCATGAGATGCTTGGAATGTCAGTGTGCATGTGATGCTTGGAATGTCAGTGTGCATGTGATGCTTGGAATATCGGTGTGCATGTGAAGCTTGGAATGTCAGTGTGCATGCGATGCTTGGAATGTCGGTGTGCATGTGATGGAATGGAATGTCAGTGTGCATGAGATGCTTGGAATGTCAGTGTGCATGTGATGCTTGGAATGTCAGTGTGCATGTGATGCTTGGAATATCGGTGTGCATGTGATGCTTGGAATGTCGGTGTGCATGTGATGCTTGGAATGTTGGTGTGCATGTGATGCTTGGAATGTCAGTGTGCATGTGATGCTTGGAATGTCAGTGTGCATGGAAAGTCAGTGTGCATGTGATGCTTGGAATGTCGGTGTGCATGTGATGCTTGGAATGTCGGTGTGCATGTGATGCTTGGAATGTCGGTGTGCATGTGATGGAATGGAATGTCGGTGTGCATGTGATGTAATGGGATGTGTGGATGCCTCTGATGGAATGGAATGTGCAGATGCCTGTGATGCTTGGAATGTGTGGATGCCTGTGATGGGGAATGTCAGTTGGAGGATGGGCTGAGCAGCAGGTGGCGGCTCCTGGTGAGGCTGGACACAGATCCACTCCCAGACCAGCCTAAGAAATAAGAACAATAATCCCTCACCCTTCACCTGCACCTCGGCTGCTGAACTGATTCATTATAACACCTCCTTCCTTGAGACAGCATAAACTCTACAGCCCGCTTCGGGCACGCCTCCCTCCTGCTGGCAGCCTGGCCCTCTTCCCCCTAAATAAAGAAATTAGACAATGTGCCTGCACAGACACCCCCCACGCTGAAGCCTGGGGCGCTACAATGCGAGCCACACACATAGCGCCTTCCCTTCGTGGCGCAAACCTATGCAGACAGCGCTTCGAAGAACTGTTTGTAGCCAGAATGACCCTCCTCTCCTTCGAACGACAGCGCATGAGCAAGAACATGCCACCGCTCATTGTGTTATTGTAAGACATGCGTGCGTGACGTCACTGGAGAGGACATTGCTCACGGCTTTTTATCTTATGGAACTGATGGATTCAGCTATTTGCTGCTCTGCCGGAAGCTTAAATAAATATATAACCAAAGCCACACACAGGCTCTTGTCCTCAGGAGGTCTTGTTGGGACCCTTTGGCCACCATGGAAGAGGCCTGCTGCTCCATCAGCATCCTCTCTCGCCTTCAGACATCTGTGTGTTTGTGTGTGCATGTTTCTGTGTGTGTTTGTGTGTGCATGTTTCTGTGTGTGTTTGTGTGTGCATGTTTCTGTGTGTGTTTGTGTGTGCATGTTTCTGTGTGTGTTTGTGTGTGCATGTTTCTATGTGTGTTTGTGTGTGCATGTTTCTGTGTGTGCATGTTTCTGTGTGTGTTTGTGTGTGCATGTTTCTGTGTGTGTTTGTGTGTGCATGTTTCTGTGTGTGTTTGTGTGTGCATGTTTGGGTGTGTGTTTGTGCACATGTGTAATTCTGACATTATGCATGTTTTAGTTTGTTGTGAAATTGCCTGATCGATTTTGTGCTCTTGACCAATTAATCCAGATATGTCTTGATCATGTTCTGCTTAACACGCATGCAACTGTGTAATTGCATGTGTCATGTGGCGAGTGGTATGTCCCTTTGATCCAAGCCTCCCATGTCTGTCCTTTACTTGAGGAGTTGCAGTGATGTCTTTCACTTTATGCACAGCACGGTGTTGACCCTGCTCAGGGGCCCTGCACCTCACAGAGCTGCAGAAACATCAACAGTGCAGTCTGAATTGGAGCTACAGATGAGCGTTTTGCTTTTGATTTCCTTGTATTTGGGGAGGTTTGGTTCCTGGTGTCACATATTTATGAGATCACTCTCTGAAATGAAACGTCCTGACTATAGCAAGTCGAAATGAGCAGACTCTCTGTTCCCCGGGTCTCCAAACTGGTCCTGGAGGGCCAGATCCATGCCAGATTTTTAAAATTAATACATTTATCTTAATGGAGAAATCCCAAAAATCTGGCATGGATCCGGCCCTCCAGGACCGGTTTGGAGACCCCTGCTCTATTCTACCCCTTTTAGTTTTACTGTCAAATAGTTGAACTGCATTTGTACCTATTGTTCTATTTTTGTACCCTTTCTTTCTTGCTGTTTTTTCTGCCTCTTCTGTATTACACACCAGGCTGTGCTTTGCTCGCCTATGGATGGCACCTAAAGCTGCGCCACGCTGGGGGTCCCAGGATACGCACCGTGTGTGTGTCCAAACCCATGCCACAGCAGACTCTGCTGCCAGGACCACTGCCCTCGTCTTCTGTTTCCACAGGTGCTTTTCACATAGTTTGTTTGTCCTCAGCTCTCCTCCTGCCTTCAGGAGCAGCCTTAGGCATGTGCAAGCTCTGCACCTGCACAGGCCGCCAAACCCCAGGGCCGCCACACCAATATATATCCTTAATATAATAATCCTCTGAGGATGGATACATATTTGCGCGCGGGCCCTGGCAGGGATTTAGCGGCCTCCGGCTCCGTTCCACTTCCAAACACCCTGACCCCCCCTCTTCACTGGCCTCCGCGCCTGCTTTCCTCCAGGGGCCCCTTACCTACTCTCCCTGCCCAGGGCCACCATGAGCCTAGAGCCACCCCTGCTGCCTTCATGGTTGGCAGAGCCCACCTGCACGCCCCCTCAGACTCAGGAAAGACACAATTCCATGTCCTACCTTTTCCACTTCCTCACCCTTTTTGATCGAAGAATGAGGGGTTTAATCTGATTGGCGTTTGGTTCTCAGTTATATCTGCCCGGGCATGTGCCTGGGCCACACACCTCAGACGTGCGATAATATAACTGCACCCAGATCTGTCATACTGCATGCTGGTCTCGTTTGATAACTCTGTAAATACTGTATCTTTCTTTCGTGAAACACTCCTTTTCAAATATCAGTTACACGAGTTAACAGTAGTGTCGAGTCACAGTTTGTATTGCATGAAAGCCTATTGCATTTTAACAGTGGATACCTCAGAGAGTTAATGCACAGACAGACAATCTACCTGTGACATGCAGTTGACACGCTGGAGCCCCTCAAGGCTGGCTCAGCTTTTCATGTTTCTCTGGTCAATAAAAGACTCGCAGGAGAGTTGAGAAATGTTCTGCTCACTTTTATAAACCTTTGCACAGTCATGATGTCTGGGCCTTGAATCTCACTGATCAAGCTACGCCCTCGATGCAACAAGGCCCGCGGTTGAATATGACCATCTGTAAAGTTGTAGCATAAAGATAGCTAGGGGGTGACTTACGAAGGAAACTAACAGAGAGCATCAAATAAAAGGCAAAAGAACCCACCTTACAGGGAACTTGCTGTGGTCCGGCAGAATGAACTAAATGAAAAACCATATAATTAGACTCCACAAACTAAATTCAAATTCACAACATGCCACATAATTCCACACCTTGAATGCTACTCACATAATGCCAGATTAATACCACTCCAAACTATCCCACATAATGCCACAACCAACAAACACATGATTCAATGCCACACAATTCTAAAACACACAACATAATTACACTCCACTTAATACCAATCAGCGCCACATAATTACACTCCACATAATTACATTATGTAGAGTGTAATAATGTACAACATGAAACACCCCTCATAAATGCACTCTATGCCACATACCAGGAAGCCACATAAATACACTAGTATTCATTCACCATGACACATAATTCCAGTAAGCATCGCACAACGTCACACAGTTCCAGGCCACACAAATGCATCTGTGGCCTGCTCTCCCCTTCTTTCTCTCTTTCTCACACTCTTTCTGCGCCTCTGTCTGGAGTTCATTTGCCATTTTGTGCACAATCTACCTTACCCTCTCTGTCTTCCTTTCCGTCTATTCTGTGCGACTCTTATCACTTTCTATTCACCATCCCACATAATTCCACCACCCAAATACACTAGACACCACACAATTCAACCCCACACAATTCCACAACTAACAATTCCAATTCAACTCACATAATCCCACTCCAAGCCACATACATTCACCCCAAACCAAAAAAACATGTGGTTAAAGGTCATTGTCATTTACAATAGCTCTAACTTTCGTAAATGCGAGACCGCTTGCATTGCAAATGCTTGTTTTCGTTTCAATTATTAACAGTGCATTTCATTTTTTGGAAATCTCTTGTTAATAACATTTTATATTTTCAACCATCACTCGCCCTCGTGCCAAATCCAACCAGCATGCCTCTGTACTTGAGGAATAGATGGTTGTGCAGTAATAATGGTTGTTTCTATCCTTCTCTGCCAAGGTGTACATTCCGTCCAGGAAAAACTACCAACTCTAGATATTTTCGTAAACTAAACACCCAGGGGTGTACATGGTGATGTCTTTCTTGTGGATCCCAACAAGTTATCGTACCCACAATGTCCTGCAAACCTCTAAATGTGACTGTCACAGTTTCCTTGTATTACTGTGCCATAATGTTCACGTTTCAGAAAGAAACAAAACATTTCCTACCACCCAGCATTTCCCCAAGTCTCACAATAAAAATAGTACCTCACTTATGGAGGTGGGTCAAGAAGCTGTGGCAGGGAAAGGCCCTAAACATATTGTGGAGACATCAAATGTATCTATCACAAACCAGCCTGGTTTTGCAAGGGGTTCACCTGCGTTTTTGGTCCGGGGCTCGGCGCCCATCTAGGGAAACCTAACTAACCCTGAAATTTCTGAAAACTATAAAGCCAGGGAAGACCAGGCATGTGTAGCTTGCATGGACCCTTCAATGTTTTCTTACCCAGAATCCCCTGTAAACCTCAAATTTAGCTGAGAAAATATGTTTCTCATTTTTCTTTGTATAAAAGTTGTGGGATCACTGGATTGACAGACATTTCCTGCCACCCAGTGTTCCCCCAGGTCACCTGATAAAAATGGTACCTCACTTTTGTGGGTAGGCATAGTGGCTGCAACAGGAAAGGCCTTAAACCTATTGTGGAGAGATCAAAATTACCTATCACAAAACAATCAGGTTTTGAAAGGGGGTCACCTGTGTTTTTGGTCCCGGGCTCGTCAGCCATCTTGGAAAACATATCTGACTCAGACATTTCTAGACTAGAGAGCTGGGGGAGTCCAGGGGAGTGGATCTCCCAATGTTTCCTACCTAGAATGCTCTGCTAACCTTAAATTTAGCTAGAATAAAATATATTTTCATTACATTTCTTTTTGGGATCACCCCACCAGAACAAATGTCCTACCACCCAGCATGTCCCCGATACAAATTATACTTCATTTGTGTGGGTTCCCAATGCAGAGATAGCCTAAAAATGCATATGTAAATAAAATTGTGCTTAGAACCCATTGTGCTATCCCTTCAATCCCTATGTTTTTGGCACTTACAAGTCGCAGGACCATTGCCCACCCACACACGTGAGGTATCATCCGAGCCAGGATGAGGTTTAGAGCACAGCAGATAAAGCACACTTCCTTCAAGGTAGGTGTGGAGACAGACAGTTTCTGGCCAGGTTTCAGCGAAGACAAGTTGGAAATAATAGAAAGGCAGAGGAGTGTATGCATGTAGGATTATCTTCTCCTGCCATGAAGAGAGTGATAAGGCAGTTATTTGTCCACAAGCTTGGTAGGAAGAAGAAGGAATAGATTTACGGACACAACATTGTGAAGTGGACAGTGTAACATGCAGGAAGACAGTATTATTGTCAACAGCTTGGTTTGGCTTTTGATGTGGAGGTGTGTTGGTATGGCATTCAGGGCACATGTTGAGGTCAGCTGTTCAACACATTGTGGGACAGAATGGGAAATCACCAAAGATGGACTTGGTGTTGCCCACCTCAGAGATTTCAGTCTACAAGCATGAATGATACACTTGATATAGTAGATTAAGGCATGATGTGAGATAAATAGGTTTAGACAGAGAATTTCTGGTGCTTCCTGGGATTATTTGGAGAGTGGAGACAAAGCCAAAGTCTATCAACAAAGTGTAGAAAAGCGTAAACGGATAGATTCCTGGGTACAGTGAAGTGAGAGGGACTGGATTGATTAAATAGGCATTCGGACGCACCGCTTAGGTGTGTTGAATTTCAGCTGACCCTACAGGGAAACGGGTTGAATTTACATCAATTGATGGACGTCCTGAAGATTGGAGAAGTAGCAACAGTGAGGGGTGGGGAGGACAGGAAAACGTTTTTTTTTTTGTGTTCCTGTGATGGGTCTAAGAATCTAAGAATCGAGACCTGAGTCCGGTTAAAGGAAAATGGGTGAATGTTCTTGTTCAAAAAGCAAACAAAATAACAACACAAATCACAATTTTAGCTAAGTTGGGCGTTCCAATTGCTAGTGCAGGAGATTTCTAGTCTAATTGGTGAAATTACGTTCTTGTTGTCAGTCATACATTCTCTCATTGTGGCCACTCATGATGGCATGGCTTCCGCTCATGCTGGTGTTGCGGCTACTGTTTCTCATTTACAACAATGCTATGGTGATGTAGTTTATACCAGCAAACTCACAAATATGTCTTTTGTTGTGATGTGTGTGAACAAATTAAGAGTTCCACTGTGTCGCGTCCACCACAAACTCATCTCTTTATTTCTAATCATCCTTTTGGGTGCATTCATCTTGATCATTGCAGCCCTTTGTGAGGGTGGGGAGTGTTGTGTTCTGGGGTGTCTAATCACTTGTTCCTCTGTGAGTGAGTAGGAGGGCAAGTGAGATACTATAGCTAGTCGGTCCGGTGCTCATGGGTACTCAGGTGGTATGAGGACTCAGTCCCTAACTACTAAAGTCCCATAATCTTATGCATTGTTCTGTGAGTCTGCAGAATCCCTACAACAGGTGAAATTAAGTTCTTGTTTTCAGTCGTACTAAAGATAGAAGCATGTATGTCCTGTAGCTTTGGTCGAGGAGTGTCCAGCCAACACATGTTTCTTCCATACTAGAACTTCTTCAAGGCTCAGTGGGTGAAAGGTGAAGCTGTAGCAATGAGGTTGAAAAGTGCAGAGTTTGTGTTGGGAAAAAACTTAATCCATGAAAGGCTTCGAAGGACAGGAGTAATCATCTCTGGAGCTCTCGAATAGCTGAGTTTCTGTTTAGAGGTTTGGTACAGTGTTCTCCATATTCTATTGTAGAAATCGGGTTGTTGGTTGATGTGATCAAGCAACAGCCACAAATCGTCTCAGGGAGAACCACAAACAATCCCTAAATTAACCTGTACTTAACCCCGGGGAGTTGAGCAAAAAGAGCAGTCAGGCTTAACTTAGAGGCAATATGTAGCATTTTTGCAGCACACAAACACTTATAAAGTGTAAGCAAGAAACAAAGAACCGGATTTTACATCGCATTGGTTCTGTGATGTTTGCTTCTAGGGATCTTGATATTTATTCTTTAGCAATCGTGTAACTAACTCGGATGGGAGTGTGCTTCTCCCTCATGTGATGGTAAAAGGATAGTTGGATGGGAAAGAGCATTATACTTTTGGTTAAAAAGCTATTTTGTTATAAAGAAGAGGACGTAGTCTTTATATGGATAGGACATTACTTGGAGGGCGGAGGGAAGAGATAGTCAGTATTGTTAGTGCCTTGTTTAGGGCATGATAGTTTGAGTGGCCTGGCATGTCAAATCCTGTGAGCGTACTTGGCTGTGACAGTGGTTCAGTCCAATGTGTACATGGTGGATTACGAGTTTGGCGGTCCTCTTGCAGCACCGCCACCGCTGCACATCCATGAGGACCGCCAAGCCTGTGGTGCACTCGTCCGCCGGATTCCGACTTGAATCCAGGGCAGGCAGGCAATGCTGCAGGAGTCTCAGGGCAGCCGCTGTGTTAGGCTAATAGGAAAGCCTTTACAGACCGCCACTGTGACAGTGCCTGCAGCAGGTACATGCACTTTCTCGCATCTACCATGTTTGTGCATGCCATACCATGCAAGAACAGGGATGCGATTCCAGTTTGGCACAACATGTGCCCCCCCTCGAATGCACCCCCAGGCCCAGAAGTGGCTGGGCTCCATTAGAGCCCCCTTAGTTGCATATCGGCCACCCTTTTCATGACGGGCTCACTGCCATGAAACGGATAGTGGGAATTACACTCAAAGTATGCTTGATGGTGCATATTCCCACCCGTGTCAGACTGTTGCCCAGCAGTATCCTTGGTCCTGGCGGAGGCGGCGTTCCCATGGAAATTCAAGAGCCACAATTCTAATACGCTGGTCGGATCAAAAAGGTTGAGATGGTCGGACTGCCACCACGAGTACAGCGGTCCTGTGGACTCCCGCAATCTGAATAAGGGCCTAAATGTATTGGCTGGAGGATCAGCAGTTGGACAGGAGTAAGGTGCCACAGCGACTGACTTACCTCTGTCCATAAAGCTCTGAATCAGCCGGGTGTTCCTAACTTGCATAACATTATCAGGCCATTATGGAATGTTTTTAGAATAGTTATCAGAAAATGGCCTGCAATTATTTACCCAGTGTCATTCAGTGAAACCATGCTCTTTGAGCAATATTAATAAACAAGGAATTCATTCTTTATGAAATCTAGTTCACAAATCATTAATAATATTTTTATATCATAGAATGCAGCTTGGATTAAATACTGTGATTGGGGTTGAGCAGACTTGATTATGTTGCAAGGAAAAATTACATTAAACATGCCTTCTGTATCTGTCATTCATACATAAACGAATTCTGCGTATTACCTAAAAAAAGTCACCTATCCATAGGTGGTGAGGTATAGGCCTTGGCAGTATTATTAGTTCCATTGATGAAATTGAAGGAATTTGGTAATTGCGTTTTTACTGCAGAGTATGTGAGGGCGCAGGGTGTGCTCTGCAGTGGATCTTACAGAGTGTGTATGGGAGACGTGGGGGATGCACTGCAGTGGGTACTTCAGAGTATGTAATGGTGCCGCGTGTTATGGACGGAAGTGATTATACTGCAGAGTATGTAAGGGTGCTGAGGGGTGTGCACTGCAGCGATTACTGCAGACTATGTAAGGGTGCCAAGGGGAATGCACAGCAGACTGGTATAAAGTAGTTTCTAAAGTTTAGAAACAACTGCATATTTTCCGACCATGCATGCATTACAGTACAAAATCAAGAGCATCTACGACAACTTCGATGAAGACAACCAAAACACTGAACCCTCACCAACCAACCTCGACACCCTGAAGCAAGGGATCGACAACTGGACAGCCCTCACCATCGAAGACATGCTGAAGATGAAGAAGGCAATCCACTCCGGGGGCCCCCACAGACCCCTGGCCCACCACATCTTCAACAGAGCTGCCGACACCATCGCACCCATGCTCTGCAACATCATCCACCGCTCTCTGGCAACCACCTCATTCACAGTTGACTGGAAACATGCCCAGGTCAACACCCGCCTGAAGAAACTCTCGACGGACCCCATCGAATTAAAAAACTACAGACCCATCTCCCTGCTCCCGTTCCCAGCGAAAGTCATCGAGAAAGCCATTAACAGGCAACTCGCCACACTCATCAAAGAGCACAACATCCTTCACTCCTCCTAATCCTGCTTCAGAAAAAAACACAGTACGGAAACCGCCCTCCTTGCCGCAATAGACGACATACATACCTTACTGACAAAGGAGAAACTGCAGCCCTCATCCTCCTAGACCTCTCAGTGGCATTTGACACAGTCACTCACCTCACCCTAGTACGCAGACTCCACGATGCAGGGATCCAGGACAAGGCCCTCTACTGGATCCACTGCTTGATCCTACACCAACCACCTGCAGAGTCCCCAGGGGTCCTTCGCTCTTCATCATCTACATGGCTCCGCTGGCCCCCACCGTCAGAACCTCCAGACTCAACATTATGTCATACAGAGACGACACCCAACTCATCCTCTCCCTATCCAACGAACCCAACATCGCTATACACAACTTTGAGAAGACATGGAAGCCGCCGTCAAATGGATGAAAAACAGCTGCCTACAACTAAACACTAACAAAACAGAAGTGCTCATCATGAGCCCAAACCCCGATGCCTGGAATGAGACCCGGTGCCCCCCTGTCCTCGGAAGACAGCCCAACCCCACAGACCATGCACGCAACCTCGGAATCATCCTGGACTCTGAGATCAAAATGGACCGCCAGATCAACTCCGTCTTGTCCTCCTGCTTCCACACCCTTTACCTCCTACGTAAGACCTTCAAATGGATCCCCCACGAACACAGAAAGACCGACCCTCACTCCCTGGTCACCAGCAGATGACTACGGCAACGCACTCCTCACCTGCAAGCTTTAGAATATCCAGAACACCGCTGCAAGACTGGTCCTCAACCTGCCAAGACACTGCCACATCTCCCAGCACCTGCGCACACACCACTGGCCCCCCATCAAATCGAGAGTCACCTTTAAGATGCTCACCCGCGCTCACAAGAACCTCCACAACACCAGACCAACATACTTGAACAGCCAACTCAAATTCCACGCACCCCAAAGGACCCTACAATCAGTCGTTCTCTCCTATGCCTTGGTCCCCCGCGCCAGAAAGACCAGATTGGGAGGCCGCTCCTTTTCCTTCCTCGTGGCCAGAGCCTGGAACGACTTTCCGCTCCACCTCAGACAGACAACATCGCTCCCCACCTTCGCAAGAAACCACAAAACTTGGCTCTTTGACAGACACCCTCCTTGATGGAATGGAACCTGCACCCCCCCCCCCCCCACCCTCAGCGCCCTGAGACCCTTACGGGTGAGTAGTCGTGCTCAACAAACGCCTGATTGATTGATTGATGGATATTACTATCACTAACACCCAATCTCCAGATAAACTTTGGCGCCTCAACTGAGCTTTTAAATGACCTCACCTCCAAAGAAGAAATTTGCTCTGCAATTGTAGGCTACTTCAAAGAAATTGTAACTCTAAATGTAACCCCCAAAACTGTATGGGAGAGTCATACAACCATTGTTGGACTTGGCCCTTTTGGCAGGTTCACCCCTGAACTTTTTGCCTTTTAAGTTGACATAGTGGTGGTGATTTCCGGTCTCTGCGCACTTTAGCACTGTGGCCCAGTGTAAAGTGCGTGCACTCTCTGAGCACGTGTTGTGAGATTGGCCTGCCCTCCTATAGGAATGCATGGAGAATATGTGTGTCCATGGTAGTTCCTGATGTGAGAGGAGTGCAGGGGTGAGTTTGGTATGTACGTACTCGTGAGGTTGAATGATGCGCAACGGTGTGCGCAGATATAATGTGTCTAGTGTAGGAGTGTCACTTTTAGAAGTTGGCATTTCTGTGTGCAGTGAATGTGAATTGACTGTCTGGCTTGTGATTGGCTGGAGCTGGCTGTTGAGCCTGGCTCCAGGAGTCAGGATGGGTCTACCTGGTGGTGAATAGGGAGATCTGCATGTAGATGGGAGGGAGGTGTTGCACCTGGGACCTGAATAGGGCTGGGCCTTCCCTCCACAATGCTGGCTCTACCTCATGTGGTGCGTCTGATGTCCCTGGCCTGTCCTGTGAATAGTGAGATCTGCATCTAGATGGGAGGGAGGAGTTGCACATTTGTAAAGGGCTGGGCCTCCCCTCCACAATACTGGCTCTGCCCCCTGGGGTGCGACTGATGTCCCTAGCCTGTCCTGTGAAATATGGAGAGGAGCTGAGCAAAACGAAGTGCTCAAGTGCTCCTGAACCAGTAGTATCTGATTCCCTCCTACCCATGTGCTATGTCACAATGGGAAAAAGCTGTATAAATAAGGGGTTGTGACCCCAGGAAAATGTTCTTGTTCTGCTTCTTGAATCTACTAGGGGGGTGCTGCTGCTGGGGCCCAGGGGAAGGCCTGCCTCCATGGGCCATGCCCAGCCCCTGGATGCCTGGAGGATTTACCTTTACTGAGGAGCTGGTTGCTCCATTTTGATTCCCGAACTTTCTCCAGCCTTTTTGCGCTCTGGGCGCACTGTGCTTTTCCCCAGGAGAGGGAGAGCCCGGGGCTGAGGAGTGCTGAGCTGGAGTTCCCCCCTTTGGGAGGAAACCCCCTACCTTGGGGATTCCCCTGTGATGCCAGCCTGGCGGGTGCCCACCCCGCTTATTTTGATGATAGTGCGCAGGTGCCCACCCTGCGTCTTCGCTGGCCTTCCTTTTGTTTTTAAACCTGCGCTGGTACCCACCCCTCTTATTTAATTATTTATCTGCACCAGTGGCCCAACCCGCGACTTTGCCCAGATTATAATTTAACTTCAGAGCTGGTGCACACCCCACTTCTCACCGCCACAGCCCGAGCGAGGGAAGCTGTAGCCGGGCAGCTGCCTAACACGACCCGGAAGTAGAGGAGGTAGGCGGGGCCAGTGCCTAAGGCACATCCGGAGCCTCGTGGGCTCCCATTCAAAGTCCCGGTCCCAGAAGAGAGGGGACCGGGTGAAGCACAGAGCATTGCACAGGCGGTGCTCCCGTAAGTGAGGGTGAGCCACGCAGGCACCACCAAGAGTTTTGGGCAAGGGGAGGGGCTCGAGG
This sequence comes from Lissotriton vulgaris, assembly GCF_964263255.1. Classification (NCBI taxonomy): domain Eukaryota; kingdom Metazoa; phylum Chordata; class Amphibia; order Caudata; family Salamandridae; genus Lissotriton; species Lissotriton vulgaris. The sequence goes on along the minus strand of NC_141691.1, from coordinate 2,134,424,166 downwards.
CACATTGCATGCCTGCCCCGCCGCACGAGTGAGAGAGCCCTAGAGGAACCCAGCAGATTTCCAGAGCCCGGTAAGTGAGGACTTGGGGGGGAAGTTTGCCCCATTTGTATCGCAGAGCGGTCCTGCTGTTGCGAACCGCCCCAAAATGGCGCAGTTCTTGTGGGTGCATGAGCTGGCCCACCACTGCGGGATAATCCACTGATGGCCATTCTTGTTGCCAGGGCCCCCAGTGGGTTCCTGAGGTCCAGGGAGGCCGTGTTCCCCCAGAGCCAGTGTGCTCCAACGATTGGGGACATGCTTATTTTCGGAGCCAGAGCGCTCCATGGAGGCAGAGTGTTCTCAGAGCCAGATGGCTCCCACGCCCCACAGTAGTTGTTCTAGAACCAGTGCATGGCTCCGGCACGGGCAATGTTATTTTAAAGAGCCAAGGAAGGACCAGAGGGCACAGTTGTGCCAGGGCCGATTTTTCCTCTCCCCAGCTGCACCGCACCAGCGCGGGCAGCTGCACTGTGAGGCGCAATTCTTTAGAGAGTCCCTGAGAGGAACCGAAGTGGCACAGAGGTGCCAATCCTTCCACATCTGCGCAGCACTTAGTGCCAGCTGCACCTTTTAGACCGCCCTGTTATTGTTCTCAGCTGCCCAGCAAGTATTGGGCAGCTGCAACGTTTAGGTTTTGCGCAATGGAGCAAACTTGACTTTCGCTGCTTAGGCAGCAGCCCTGACTTTGTGGACATATGGCATTTGAGCCCCCCTGTTTGAGATGGCCAGTTGGTCAGGGATATTTTTTGCATTTATGGGGCGCCAGGCCCCAATGTGATTTGTGTGCTAACTATGCTTTTGATGCTAGGAAATTTATTGTGTATAGTATGTTTTACGCACCCTATTTGATACCGCTAAATATGGTTTATGACTATGAGGTTGTTTTGCCTACTTTAGGTTTGTTAGGGTGATTATACTTCCCTGTGTGATTTACACCCCTAGTGTGGTTTATACTTAGGTGTATAGGGTCTAATGTATTTAGACTTGTGGGATACTGTGCATAATGTAGTTTATGCCACAGACCGATGTGAGGTACAGTGATTACCAGTATTTACTGGTTGTACGTTTTATGATCTATTTTTACTTCTACCAAGTTCGCTTTGTGATAATTCTGACAGTGGTCCATGTGGCCCTGTCAGGTGTACATAATCCCTTGTAAATATTGCCCAGTGCCAGTTGGCACAGTGTACATTATCTGTTTACTATTCCAATGTGTTATGAGAATACAAAGGCTATTTTGATATAACCTTGTGTGGAGTTCCTTTTGTAGTTTGCCTAGGAGGTTGTTGCTGTTGTGTGCGTGCGCAAATGCTTTACACATTGCCTCCGGAATAAGCCTGACTGCTTGTGCCAAGCTACCAAGCGGGTGAGCAGGGGTTATCTTTGGTGTGTAACTCCCTTGCCCTGACTAGAGTGGTGGTCTCTGCCTGGATACAGCGCAAGCCTTAGCCAACCAGAGATCCCATTTCTAACAACCCTCTACACTTCATCTACGGACGTCCCCTTCCCTAGCAGAGTTCCGAAAGTCCCTGAAGACCTAGGTATTCAGCCTATCAACAGGATCCTGCAAGTGCCTGGACACACTCACAGGTGAAAAGCAGTGCTCTACAAATCTACTGATTGATTGAATGATTTAGAGCCAAGTCAAACCCTTGGCTCATCTCTGGGTCTGCTTACCCTAATATTCGCTGGTGCACCCCTTACTATTGGCAACTTTTCAGTCATTTGATGTAATGAATTGTAAAAGTTGAGAGCTGCCAACATGGATCCCCGCCCACATGCACCGATTTGCAAACTCTACTATCAAGGCTTCTCATAGCAGAGATGAAGAAGAGTCCGTGCAGTGACAATTCTTTTTAAATGAGCGATCCCTGATCGGGCCCTCCAGGCTTTGCGTTGTACATGACCACAGTCATGAGTTTCCAGGGAGCACTGCCAGGAATAGGACGGGCAGAGGCGGAGATTCAGGGTTGATGAATTTTTTGGAGTGAAAACTACAGTATAAACACTCACTGGTTTATAAGAAAAAGTAAATCTGCAGCAATGTGAGTACTATTGCAATGGGTGGAAATCTACCACTTTTTGGAGTTCACAAACATTGGCTGCAGTAGGCTTGGAATGTGGCCGCAGTCCGAGGTTTCCAGGCGTACTACCGGCTGTCAAACACCCAAAGGTTGATGGGATGGATGTTTGTTGTCATTCATTTTTTCAGCGTCTTGAGACCCTCACAGGTGAGTAGTCAGGCTTTATAAGATTACCAATTGATGGATTGTTGTCTAACCACTGAAATCTTTCCGAGTATCATTGCAAACCCTTGTTTTTTTCCCATTACGCCACTGTAGACAGAGGCCACCTAATGTAACTCTTTACTGACTCAGAAGCTCTTGGAAACACTCCATCCTGAACTTTTACCATCTTACCGCTTCGTCCTGTGGCCACTGCTTTTTTAGTTGGGAAATCTGAAATGCATATCCACTGAATCTCACTGACTGAGCTACGCCCATGTGGGGAGCATCGTTCTCTGCCCCCTGGAAGTGCTTTCGGGGGGTGGTAGGTCATAAACTCTGTCATTGGCCAGGTATTGTCCTTTTCCTGTTGGTTATGCGTAGATGAGGGTCAGATGGAGTCCAGTACCTGCTTGGATCAGTTCTGTCTGTGCCACCACTGTGACGCAATGGTGAGACAGTGGAGGGATGCACTCATGCCCTCAGGTCTGCTTCCTGCCTCTACAGTACTGTTGTAAATAAAACAGCGATAGTTTTAAGCATTCGCTGAAGACATGCTATTGTGTCTTTGTTCTAGTTTTCCCGCTCGTACTTTAAAGACGGCCAGACTCCATTTTGGTTTCTGGCGTCCATCTTGTGTTCCATACATTGCCATGTGCTCCCCATGAGGCGCGTCCTACCTCACTGATTGTCAACCCTGGAGTTTGTCCAGCAACAGGCTATAAATAGTTCCTTGTGCGTCTAGCGCATGCTCAGTAGGAGTCACATCTGTCTCTAATTAGCGTAAATTGGAATGTGCATTTCGACGGGTCTCAAGAACCGTTAACTCCACCCATGTATCAATCATGTTCAAGAAATGTCCATATATGGTCGTAATTCATGTTTTAAGCTGTAAGCACCTACTTGTGAGCACCTTCTTTGTGTATAAAAGGGGACCGCATGTCTGATTTCTTTGTGCTACCTTGTACAATACTGTAGAGTGTTGTGTGGGCTGTAGTACCACCTTTAAAGGTTTAATAAACTATGTCTTTGTGTAGTCTGAGGACTCCGTGCACAGAAGGGCGAACCCTTTGCATTCGCAGGCCTGGCTGAGACCTGTACTCATCAGTACTTCAACAAGTGTGCGACTGCAGATAGAGAAACCTGGGCCAATGGTCAGAACTATCAGCTCTGGAGTTTACAGCTCCTGGGTTACCAGGCTCAGTGTCCCTGACATGAAGTGGACCTACTGCTCAGGAGGAAATACCACCACCCACAAGGAGGGTGCGAGTGGTAGTTGGGTTTTATCAGAAATCCTCAAACTTTTTTAGGAATCTTGGGGCTCCCACCACTCACAATTGAACCACATACCAGTCCTGTTTGCATGGTGACCCAACAGAACAAGCAAAGGTCATGTGGTTCCAGAGGACAGGAACACTTTAAGCCTCCAAAGGATATAGGGGGCACATGCATCAAGCCTTTTCCCATTCGCAAACGGGCCGATTCGCAGAAAAGGCCTTTTCCTATGGGGTTGTCTCATTTCATTGTTTATTTAATTTCATTTGATTTATTATCTTTATTTAGTTTACACAGGTGAAAAGAACACAACATAAAAAAGTAACATTTTAAGAAAATATCTCATTTCTCAGTGCCCACTCCCAATTGCAAAATGTGAGGATTTCGCGTTGGGCAGCGGGTGCTCTTCAAACTTAAAAACAAAATCATACTTGTTGGCCATATTAATAATTAAAACAATCTGACGCTTCCCTCACGTATACGATTCAGTTTGTTCTTTTCTAATGTGGAGTTGTCCTTAAAAATACCTTTTAAACTCCCACAACATTGAACACTAACATTCTATTTAAAATATAATTATAAACATTTTGACCATGTACTTTAAACCAACCACAGACCACGGCTAATCTGTGTTCATTGACACACGTGCCCGAACTGTAGTTTAAAGGAACATTCCCAATGAAAAAATGCTCTCATCATCAGTGAGTTGATGCAACTTCCTGTGTACTCTTCTATAGTCACTGGTGGCAAACCTTTTAACTAGGAGAAGTAAAGATTCTTTTAGTGAAAATAGAGTAAAAATCATAAAAGAATAAAAAGTGGGTCAGTGATTTGTCTGAACTCCCATTACATGGGCAGGGTGTGGGGTCCAACTTTTCCTGCAGTCCGAGGGGTTGCATAGCACATATTTGACAGTGTCAGCCCCGAATCAAAACAACAAACGTCTCTCAGATTGCCCCATAAGTTTTGTCAGGTACATCCCCATTAGTTTGTCCGCTCCTAGATTCATGTACGCGGCTACGCTTGACTTCAAAACCTCAATTGCCAATCTGTCAGCACTGAGAGATTGATACAGGGCCCTTTGCAGCTCCTTTTTAGGTCTCGCTGAGTCAGCTCACAGGCGCTGTCGGAGAGACATTTAGTAGCGCCTTTGGGAAATGCTCCCAAACCGGCGCCCTGCTTACTAGAATGCGCAACAAGCATGCGCGCTACTGCGCGCGCATCCCTTGCGTTGTATCCCTGTCATTCTCATTATGTGGGCTCGACTTGCTACAGCATTTTTTTCACGGCACTTTATTGTCCCCACTTGTTACTCCTTGCTTGCTCTCCTCGTTCTTTTTCTTTCCTTCCCGTTTCTCCCTCTGTCCCTTCCTTTTCCCTCCCTCTATTTCATTTTTTTCTTCATTTTTTTACTTCAATCTTTCCTTCCTTTCCTTCTTAATCACTTTCTGTCCAGCCCTGTTAACAGCATTTTCCTCCATCATGTGCTTCTTTCTTTCCTTCTGTTTCTCCATCATTTAATTAATTCTCCTTCGCTCTATTTATGCATCGTTTCATCGTTCACATTCCTTCTATTTTCCAATATTTCTTTATTTTCCTCCTTTCTCTTTTCCTTCCTCAATACTTTCTCTCCTGACTCTTGGTTACTAGTCCTTCCCTTCCTTCTTCATACAGAAAGCATGTTTCTGCCACGGCTCATAGATTTCGTTTTTGCAACTGGTGTTTGTCTGACTGTGAAAATTAAAGCAAATCTCTTGTGCGATGCTGGGGTATGGATCGAAACCGAGTCCAATTACTGTATTTGTCACTTAGGCTCCCAGAAAATTCCGCGTTTTGGAGGTGAGTGGTCCAGAAGAGTGAAACCATCATGTTGATTTGTTTTGAAATCTGGCTCTAGAATCGCTTCTTCCTATGTTTTTCACAAGTTAAAAATGAAGAGGGTAAATTGCTAGACTTTGTGCCTCTGCTTAGTGGGAACCAATGAATCACCTCTGGATGTTTTAATTACGCCATACGTAATGCAAGGCGTGTTTAATTTGCGAAGATGTTTATATTGCTCACTAGATAAGATGTTTTTCTTTGGCTTGTTTGCAATGTTGGACTTATTTTGACCATAAACATAGCAACCTGGCCCGCAAATATGATGTCATGTATTATGGACACCGTACTGGATGCCAGACGACCTCTTGCGGTGCATGCATCGGCATCTTTAGTTGTGGATAGGGCTCTTCATAAATGGGTCCTGAGGTCAGGCTTCCTCTGGGTATGTTTTTCCACTATTCAGCCCACGGCTTTAGGCCCATTTAACAAAGCTTTTAGGGGGATCTTATCAACAAAACACGATGCATATCGCAAAGCGCGTGTAGTGGATTTCATTTAAAGCCCTCTATCGCTGGTTCACATCACATCATTAGCGGCCGATTATCAAGGCGCCGCTAAGATGAGATGTGTAAGCCAGCGATAGCGGGTTTTAGCGGGAGAAATCCTGTGACAAACCAGGGGTCATATTACCAAGTCGGGCGATATGTGATTATTGCTGCTTTAGTGGACGTTTACGGCCGCTAAGCGGTGCTAATTCTATCGCCCTATTAGCAAGCTGTCGCTAACAGCAGTTAGCGACAGCTTGTAGGCGATAGAGAGCGGTTTGGGGCCCACTTTGCATGTCTGCGATATTTATCGCTAATGACATGCAAAGTGGGGGTTCTCAACCTGTTAGCGACTGAAAGCAGTCGCTAACCTCGCTATCGCATATTATCAACACAGGCGTAGCGATGGAAATAGTCGCATTAAGATCGAATATCTCCAAAAACTAACTCCTGCTCAGACCAGTTCTTTGCCATTATATCCAATGGGAGGTGGATATAATGGCTAAGACCCTGTTAGCAATAATGCATGAATATCGCTGTATTCTCAGCGATATTCACAGATTTCGCCGCTATTGCCAAAAACATTATCGCTATTGAGATAAACGTTGCTACTTGCACGTTATCTCAGCGATAATATCCGGTGATGCGCGGCGATAAAGAAATTGCAGCTAAGCCTACTTAGCGATAAATATATCTAGTTGTTTGTAATATGTCCCCAGTGTGCAAAAAAAAAAGCCTGCTAATAGGCAAGCGTGGTCGTAACCTGCCTATCCACCTCCCTTGTAATGTATGACAATGTATGGCTAAATCATGTTTTATGTAGGCGTTAGGGAAATTCGATAAACGTGCTTAGCGCATGTTTTTTTATCGCATCTCTGGTTTCGGGCTGCATTGGTAATAGGGCGATGGTGTGTCAGCGACCATTTTCATGGACTTTTAAGTCAGGAACGCCTAACCTTGCTTGTCATTTGCGATGACATGCAAGGCGTAGTTGAAAACGGTCCCGAACATTATCAAGCAGGAAGTTTAGCGCTCGCTTGATAATTGAGCAATAGAACTACCGCCACTTTGCGCCCGAAAACGGACGCTAAAAGCGGCGATATGTCTATCGCAAGCCATTGATGATATGCCCCCAACTTTCTGTTTATCCTGTTGAATGGCTTAGTTTATAACAGCGAGAGGGCGGGTGTAAAGTGGGCCATACTGTTCTAGTCGCGCATTCCCTTTGGAGCTAAACTCCATTCCTGTGCTTTCTTTAGCAACATAAAGCTCCAAACCCACAGCGTTTTCGTGCTGCAGATGAGGCAGCACATTCAGTCGTGCTGCTTCTGATCTAATAAACATGATAACAGCGCCTCGAAGCATCTTAGGACGCCTGATGTCTGCACACTGGACTGCACTTTGGAATACCGCCTCTCAATATATTACAGTTTTATTGCTTTTCATTCTGGAGACAGCATTTACAATCCATGCAGACGGTAAATTCTTTTACCTCTGTTGATGACTAACTGTACTAATTCAGGCCTTAACATTCAATCTGCAGAATACTATCAGATGGCATTTGCATAAACATTGAAAGTAAACTATTACCAATTAGATTTTGTGTTGCACGTTCCTATAGCCATTATGGGCCTCATTTATGAGGCCGTGCGTCACTTTTACGCCGCCGATGCGTAACTTTTTGTGACGCACCAGCAGCGTAAAAAATGTGCCTTGTTGCACCATATTTACAAAGTGATGCATCTAGGTAGATGCGTCACTTTGTAAACCCCTGCGCTACACTATACCTACGCCAGGTATAATGTATGCACGGGGGCGTTCTGACGCAAGACAGGGTCATAGAAGTGACGCAGTGAAATCTATAAGATTTCACTGCGCCACTTCTAGGACACAAATGCGCCAATTTCTTACGCCTGCCTCACAGCCGGCTTAAGACTGACGCAAGCCCTCTCACTTGGGGCTTGCCCCATGTGAAAGGACACATTGCTGGAGTTGCGTCACTTTTGTGACACACTCCAGCAATGCGTCACTTTTGTGCCATACAGATACGTCAGAAATACTGACGTATCTGTAACTACTTGCGCCGTGATGTGTCATACTGTAAATATGACGCATCATTGGTCTCGCAAGGAGGGTGCAGTGAAAAGTGACGCATCGCTGTTTTCACGCAGCGATGCGTCACTTTTCATAAATGAGGCCCTATGTGTTTAAGAAACCTTTACGGTTGCACGCTTTGATGGTTTTCAAAGCATTTCTTTATGGATAAATATATGTTTTATTCACGTTAATAAGCCTGTGGGCGTTTAAACTTCTGATTTTTGGTTTTCATCTTCCTTCTGAGTTATCATAAAGGAGATTGATACACTACCTCCCTTTTTACGTAAACTATGAAGTTTCTGTCCTTTATTTCTGTGTGATTGAACTAAAAATGTGTCTTTTGGAATCATTAGACTAGTTGTGTCTCCTTTTATAGTGCTTGGAAACCCAATACCATTTTCTCTTCATGTATGTTTTTATTGATAACTGTTGTAGTCTTGATTGCGAAGTCCTTTCAGATAGGAGGCTCCAAAATTCAGACATGCTGGAACCATTGGGGCTCTGGACTCATGCAACTATAGGATGTGGCCTAATGGCTAGAGCGGGCAACCTTGAATCTGGGGAACCCGCACGAGTCACCGCAATGAGGCTGAACATCCCGTGATTCTGGGTAAATCACTTAATCTCCCCGTGCCTAACGAAAAAAAACAAGCATTGGCATAGCTAATAGGTCTGTCCTTTGGGACCTTATAAGTGATTATCCATGCAACAGTTGATGTTGTTGCACCAAGGATATTGTGCTGGATAACTATATACTTATAAAGACCCAAAGGCGAGACCTATTGGCTATGCCAATGCTTGTTCTAACAGTTGGCGATCCTTCCGGGTTTTCAAATAAGTGTTTGTAACCAATTTTCAGTAAGCGAGATTGCACGGTTGCGAGCCCCTCTTGCCTTTCCACACGCGATGCTGTCTCGAATAATGTCCTCAGCGAGATGTGTCTCTGTATTCCTCCAGAGTGCGAGCCATGAGAGTGGAGGTCGGGCGCATATGTAATCCTCAATATACGATGGGCCTCTTTTATGAGAAATGACGCATCGCAGCGTGAAAGCAGTTAATGCGCCACTTCTCAGTGCACCCTCCTTGCGACATCATTGATGCGTCATATTTACTGTATGATGCATCATGTCGCAATGAGTTACAGATACGTCAGTATTTCTGACGTATCTGTATGGTGCAAAAGTGACGCATTGCTGGAGTGTGTCACAAAAGTGACGCAACTCTAGCAATGTATCTTTTCACATGGGGCAAGCCCCAAGTGAAAGGGCCTGCGTCAGTGTTACGCCTGCTGTGAGGCAGGCGTAAGGTATTGACACATTTGTGTCATAGAAGTGACGCAGTGAAATCTTACAGATTTCACTGCATCACTTCTATGACCCTTTCTTGCATCTGAACGCCCCCCCTCCCCTGCATACATTATACCTGGCGCAGGTATAATGTGGCGCAGAGGTTTACAAAGTGACGCATCTACCTAGATGTGTCACTTTGTAAATATGGTGAAACCAGGTACATTTTTTAAAAGTGACGCACCTGCAGCACAAACGTGAGGCACAGCCTCATAAATAAGGTCTGGGATATTAAGTTCACTGTGGGAAATAAAATTAGATGACGTACTGGGAACTCTGGGAACTCCTAATACTCTTCTACCTATTTTCTTCCACTGGAATAGAATTCCCCTTATTAACGCCTGATACCTCTGCCCCGTATGTGGCTGTCGGTCTACACTGTATTTTAAAAATCTGCATAATTAACATCTGCTCTGTATAACATGTTCAGTCCATAAACCATTATCTGTAAACGTTATTCCCAGATATGAGAAAGTGCGAGTGCATTTTAGAGAGGCCCCCCCACCTTAATTGTTCCCAGGTTCAATTTCTTCGGGCCACGGGACATTGCGTAAGATTTATTAAACTTGGTGTGTGAATCCAGGGTCGGTATCAGAAATCCTCAAATTCTTTGGGGGGATCGTGGGGCTCCCGCTACTTACAATTGCACCAAGTGCCAGCCCTGTTTGCAGGGTGACTCAGAAGAACAAGCAACGGTCAAGGGTTCCAGAGGGGAGGGACACTTTAAACAGCCATAGAATAAGGAGTTGATTTAAAGAGTAATACATGTAGTCCCCTAGGAATGAATAGAGTCACATTACCTAATTTTCGAATCGCTATGAGGTTATGTGAAGGAATCGTACATTTCTTTTGCGATGCCTACATTCATAGCATTTTGCGATTTCCAAATAGCGAATCGGGAAATGGCTTGATGCATGTGCCCCAAACATATTTTTTTTAACTAGCACGAAGGACTGTAGATTGTTGAAAGAGTGTCAAGATACAACATTATCTCTTCACATGGACTCGCTCCCCCTCCCAGCTCCTCTTCAGACCTCAGCTGTGGTCTTCCTTCAGAGGATGCGCCCTCAGGGGCTGTTCCCTGGATCCTGTGCCCTGCAGGATAGTCCCTGTTTTCTTCTCTTCTCTTTGCCTCTGTTGACTGCGGCAGAGTCCCCACGGACTGCGCGGTCCCTGCTATGTACAAGCTGTCGCGGAAAAACAAGTGTCACCATGAGGCGGACGTTAATGGCAGACACTGTTTTAGACGCAGCCCTTATCTGAGGCCCCCTGAGCCTGGCTCTCTCCATCCTCAGGGCCTTGAAGGCCCAAGAATCTGCAGAAAAACTCATATCAACAGAAAATACATCTTATTCAATTTACCATTTATTGATTTCACAAAATAAAGAAATGTGTTCTGCTCTGTTGGACTGAAGAAGGTGGTGGGTCAGTGACTGACAGCCTCTGAGGCACAAGCATTCAGTCACTGATGGGCTGAAATGGGTCAATCATTGATTTGTTAATCAAGGTGGCCCTCTTTGTTCCTCCGCGCCAGGACACTCTTGAGTATCTGTGCGCGTTATAAAATTAAATAACATAACATAACATCTTGCATTGTCACCAAGCAACCTTGCTTTACAAACAGGTTGGACATTGTGTCAAGCTCTGGTGGGCTGTGTGGATGAAAACACAACCCAACTACAAGAAAGATTCAAAGTGCAGATCACACGTGTAAAAGCAGTGCACAGCTGGGTCAAAAATACTGAATTAAAAACAATGAGCATTTGCAAATGCACACAGTTCCACACCACACAATTCAGTTCCACACATTGACAATGCACACCGCATACTTCAACACCAAACCACATCATACAACTCTACAACACAGTTACACAACACACCACATACATCTGATCCACACCACATGATTCCACATTGTGCCACAAAATTCAACAGCACACCATATTATTAAACTCCACTACATACCACTCCACAACACAAAATGCCAATCCGCATAATGACACTCCATAACACCGTTCCACTCCACATAATTCCAGTACACTAAAAACAACATATTTACTATCCATATAATCCCTCTGCACACCATGCCGCATCATTCCACTACACAAATCCTTCCATGCCACACAATTACACAACAAACTAATCCAATCCAACGCTCATAATTCTATTACACACCACATATATGCACTCCAACGCATAAGCAAAAGACATCGCCATTTACAATGCCAATAGCTCTAATTCAAACACATGCAAGACCTATTGCATTTTCAATGCTTGTATTTCTAGTATTAAAAAATAAATAAATAGGAGAGTGAAGAAAGGGTGATGTGGATTTGCGACAGGTTTGTATCTATGCCCGCCCCAGTGATGGAATTTAATCTGCTATTTCTACTTTGTACTGCAGTCTATGCCCGCTTAGCAACTGATCGTTTGTCCCTGGCCTGTTTTCATTCCCTGCCTGTAACTTCCTGTTTGGGATAAGGAAATGTATTGTCATTTATTTATTTATATATCATATCCGCACTTGGTCAGTTTTACAGTTGTACCTGTGTTTGTATCTGGTTTGTGGTTGCAGTTCCTGCCTGTGCAGATCTGTTCCCACAGAGGCCCCTCCTCCATGAGCATGTGCAGCGCTTGAATTGAGTGACCTTTCCATGCAGCGCTGTGATTGGCTGGCTCATGACCTTGGGGTGACTGACTCCTCCTGCTGGAGTGAGTGCTTCTCTTCCTCTCTTGTCAGCCTGTTCATCAGTGCAAGGACTCCTCGGGTGGTGTCTCAGGCGAGGGTGACCTTGTGACCTTGCCCGCCAAGTTTTGGCGACACGTGTCGGCTCAGCCTGACTCTGGCTCAGGGCGTGTTGTGTTTATTTCTTGTGTCTATGTGAAACCCTCAACAGACTTATCATTGCAAACTGGGGGGGTTCGACAGCTCTGCTATATATTTCTTATTATTCTAGCTCTGTATGAGTACCTGAAATAAACAATAAATGTGTAGGCAACGTGTAAAATACAATGGAACACACGTGTGAGCTGTAGACGGCTTTAGCTTAATTCATGCACTTACCTTTTTACAAACTATAGTACATTTGTACATTTGTATATGCACTTACTTTCAAATGCATCACAAGACGCATCCCCGTTACAAAATGGCCACCACACCGCCATCGCCTGGTGTCTGTTATTCTTTATGGGTGGATAAATAAAGACCGCCTTCACTCTATTTATCTGGCTGCGGGTCAAATTGTGCATCATGTCCACTATTTACTATATGGCTGAGTAAATAGCAGAGATTATCAACTATTTTGTAAGTCAGTTGGTAAATAGAAGAGACTTTATGCTATTTGGTAGATGACATTGTAAATAGACTCTTTAATCTTTTAAAGAAACTATGTGGGTAGTGCACCCTCCCATCGACAGACCCTGCACACCTAATATATGTCTTCTAATGGCACTGCATGTGTAAAGTATCTGGTGCACATAAGTATCCAACCATGCAAGTGTCCTGCAAAGTGATAATAGGAGGTGGACACATCCCACACACACACACACGGCTGTAGCATGTACCATCTCTCTTGCATGCACACGTGCCCCAGGACTCAACAAAGACATGGAGCCAGAGAGCCTTTGGCTGTTTATTGGCGGTGGTACACTTGGGTCTGTGATTCTGTTCCTCTGGTGGTCGGTGGCGTCACTGCTGTCTGCAGGGGCTCATTTCATGCGTCTGTTACTTTCTAAGCCAGCCATAAGGGGGTGCTAGACCCCCCTACATCGACGGTTCTGCTCCCCTGTGAGGAAAGAGAAGACATTGTCAATCAGGAGGGAGAAAGGGTTGCTGCACAGGGAATGCTGCATGTTACACCCGTGGGTGTGAGGTGTGTGAGATCGCGTGTGTACAAGAGAGGATGAGCCAGAGCGCACTGCGGGTCACACCTAGCAGTTCAAGTTGTGAGAGTAGAACCTACTTGATGTTACACCCATGGGCGTGAGGTGTGAGATCTCATGTGTACATGAGGGATAGAGCAGGTGCACTGTTAGAAATGGGGGTCTCTAGTTGTCAGAGGTAGGTACCTTTGACCAGGTAGGGGCCATTGCTTATAGTCAGGGAGAGGGGGTACACGCCTAGATAACCCCTGCTCACTCCCCTGGAAGCTTGGCACGAGCAAAGAGGCGTTTCCCAGAGGCAGAGTGTAAAGCATTTGTGAACACATGGAGTAATACACTGAAAACACTACACCACACCAGTTGAGAAAAATAAGTAATCTTTACTAGACTTAACACAAGACCAAACGACAAAAATCCAAAATAATGTAATCAAAAAGAAGTCTTTAAAATGGTAGAAAATAGCTTAGGTCAATATAGATGGTAAATGCAACACTTTACTCTCAAAATACATCGGATACGTCATGCAATGCAAACAAAAGGGTCACAGGGAAGTTGATGCGTTAGTTCCTTACTGCAGCGCAAGACAAGATGGCGCCTCAATTCAATGTGATGCTCGGGTATGAAGCATAAAAATGGCATCTTTGATGCGATGCGACAACTTGGATGCGATGCTTGCACGCCCAACAGCCTTGCGGCGAAATCGATGAACTTTGGAGCCGCAACAGGCCCTGCGACACGTTTCTCTGGTGATGCGACCGCAACCTTTGCAGCGGCGACACGCTTTTCCGGTGATGCAGTGCGCTTCTCCAGTGATGCGACAGCGAGCAGCTGCGGCGGCATGCTTCTTAGGCAATGCAACGGCAACTGCACCTCTCTGCAGGTAGAATTCCCAGCAAGGAAATTCAGGGGATCTGGTGGTGAAGTCTTGGTGTTTCTGTGAGCTTCAAGCCCTTGCACATCTTTCTCAAGATGATAAAGTACACAAAGTTCCTTTATCCCTTTTCTTGGAATTGAGTAACTAAGCATGTCAGGACAGCAGTTCCCGTTGCATCATCGAAGAAGCATGTCGCCGCTGCAGCTGCTTGCTGTCGCATCACCGGAGAAGCGTGTTGCATCACTGGAGAAGTGTGTTGCTGCGGCATAGGTTGCCGTCGCATCACCAGAGAAGCATGTCGCAGGGCCTGTTGCAGCTCCAAAGTAACCACTGCAGGCCACCCCCAACAGCCACCAGCTCTGGGGCAGTCTCCTCCTTAAGCTTCCTTGGTTTCTCTCCTTGACAAAGGTCCGTCTTGATTCCCAGACGTGATCTAAAGTTCTGTGGTCTGGGCCTCAATATTTATACTGGAAATCTCCTCCCCCTACACTCTATTCTATGATGGCTCAGGTCAGTGAAAGGAAATCTCCCCCCCACTCTCTCGTCAATGAAGGTCCTATTCAGCCCAGCCCTGACCCATCAGACTGCTGGAGCCAAGGCCCTCTCCAGCTCCCTGTCACTCACAATCAGACATGGAATACACAAACCTAGCAGAGGCATGCTGGATGGTTAGGCAAGAAAATACCTACTTTCTAAAAGTGGTATTTTCAAACACAGAATGTAAAAAGCTCCGATACTAAAAGGTGTATTTTAACATTCTGAGTTCAGGCATACTAAACTCAAATTTCTACTATATTAATAATATTATTATTATTTAACAGTTCTAGAGCGCGCACTTACCCGGAGGCATCCCAGAGCTGGCGGAGTAGGAGTATAAATGAAGGGAGAGTCTACAGACTAATGTTTTGAAATAGCCATGTTTTCAGGTGTTTCCAGAAGGTTAGGAGATGAGTCTCTGATCGTAGCTTCAGGGGCAGTGAGTTCCATAACCTGGCTATGCTATAAGCAAATGAGCTGCCCGAGCTACAAGTTCTATGAATTTTCGGCACCAGGGCAAGGCTCATATTGGTGGAGTGATCTCCTGGGTTGGTAAAATGTGATAAGACAATTAAAAATGATGGGACCTCTTCCCATCAACGTTTTGTGGGCTATGCAAAATGCCTTGAATTTTACTTTTTCAAAATCCGTAGCCAGTGAACGTCTTTTAGGCATGGTTTTGTGAATTGCGTTCTTGGCACTCCAAGCAGCATCCTAGCCGCACAATTCTGGGCCATTTGGAGTTTCCTAATGGTGGCATTGGGCACTCCTAGGTATAAGGAGTTACCGTAGTCCAGGTGCGATAAAACCAGGACCTTGCCCCACCGGGAAGAAGGGGGAGATTTTTTCTCAGCATAACTGCCATTTACACCGCTTGCTGTTCAAATTTAAGTGATTTGTCAAGCCACACTCCCAAGCCTTTAATCGTTAAAAGGTTTTGTGGTGGGCGCTTGTCCTAGGCATGTTGGCCAAGTCAGTGTTGGGTAGATTGCCCAGATACATGATTTCTGATTTATCGCCTTTGAACCTAAGACATGAGTTTTGCATCCGTAAAGCCACCTTCTCCAAGCATGATTCTAGGTTGGAGGTGGCATTATGCTGGTGCCTTAACGAAACCACTAGCTGGGTGTCATCAGCATAGGTTGTCATATAGATATGATTTGCCTACATGCTGTGTTAGCAGTGGTCTTGTGACTTCATTTCAAAAGATATTTGGTGTCATTCCTGCTTTCTTCCATTCGATCTTTTCCAGCCTATTTGGTGGATTTCCCATTTTACTGGCGCTGGCTGCGGGCGTGCTTTTGCTGTTTTGTTTCATTCAAAATGGATGCACATCCTGTGCTCCAAGGCGAGCTATCGCTACTGGCACTGTTTCTCAACAGGATGCTTGAAAACTATGGTGGGTTGCCTCTTGCCACCTTAAGTGCTGCAAATGGATTATCGTTTCGATTTTCCTATTTCACATGTGTCCAGCCTGTCTTTTATTGCCTGAGCTGCAATTTCGACTGGGCCCTGGAATTGTGTCTCTGCAATCTGGTGTCTCCTGAAGTGGATTTTAATCAGCTCATGAGCCCCTTAGTTGCTCATGAATGGTTTTGTTCTGATGGAAGGATTATGGCCTTTGCAGCAATGCATGGAATACTGGGAATATATTTGCAGCGACGCAAGATTTCTTGGCACACAGCTTCATTGAAAACCCACCGAGTTGTCCTCTGATGGTACTAGAGGCTCCGGTAATTGAAGAGCATGTATGTTATTTCGGGCTATTCATTGGATGGCTGAATTATAACATAACATAACATAATATAACATAACATAACATGTGTATTTGTAAAGCGCACGTTCACCCAGAGGTCTCTTGGTGCTGAATAACAGATGTTCATTGTTACCCAACTCAATGGTACTATTTTATCGACCTCAGATGGATGAAAGGCTGAGTAGACCCACCGGGATTTGAACCTGTAACCATGAGGTCGAACACAGGCCCCTGCAATAGATGCATTAGTCCATTGAACTACCAGACCCGGCTATTATTTGCTGATGAGAACAGTAACTTTCGTTTGGAAGCTGTTGCTGCTTATTTTGCATACTCAGTATTAGGCTGAGGCCTATCAAGGCCCTTGATATCATGGAACTTTTTCGTTATTTTTTTTAGCAAATTATGATGATCCTTTTTGAGTCTCGGACCTATTGACTTTGATTAAAGTGAACACTGAATTGTCATGCTGGTGAGATTTTGGTTTTTTGGCTGACAAAAATATTTTTTCCTCACCTACACAAATTTAAACTGAGTGTCTTTTTTGAAATCTGCATTTCAAAAATTAGTCCTTTATCTTAAATTAGCTTATCCGTGCTCGGATCATGGGGGGTGTCATATAGATATGCTTTGCCTATATGCTGTGTTAAGTTAGCATGAGCTGATTAGGAGTTTAAACACCATTTTACCTTTCTTCTGCTTCTGCACATGACACATATCTGTTGCTTTAGCCTTGAGCCTAGTAGTGTGTTTTTGATTCACGCGAGAATAATATGTTGTTACTCTGATATCAGCCTTGCTTGGTGAGCTGTGTCTGTACAGTGAGTGCTGAAACCTTCAAGGATATCTCAACACAGTGGTTGTTGTGAGGTCTGATCTTCGCACGTTCCTAGGCATAGCATACATGCAGCTGCAGCCAAATTCTGGCTTTAGACGCGTTTTATATTGCTTTGCACAGAGCATTCACACACACTTGATGGTGCTTCACATGCAGAGAGCTGATGGAAGATGATGTGATCCCTTACCACTAGGATCTTGAGGTATGGGGCCGCCCTGCTAAAAACCCAAAGAGACCTTCTGAGATATAATATAATATACTAGAAAGGGAGGGTGAGAATTAGGTGTTGTGTAGCCTTCTTCGTTCTAGCATTCTAACAATGCTTTCACCGTTTGTATCCTATGGACTAGTAACTATGCTGATTACTTTATGCCTTATAATATGTTTGCTTGTATTAGCTAAGATACTGCACTTAAGACCACGGCATTAGTAAATAAACATTTCAAATGTGCACGTGTCCTCATTTACTCCTTGTTCTGGATTGACATGATTGTTTAACGAAAGAGTGTTCATGTATTCCACGTTAACTGAGGTGTACTATGTCCATGTTCTGGTTTGTCTAAACATTGGGAGTTTGTAAGAACCAATGAGCCACTGTTGCTAGTCTGGTAGGGGATTTTTGGGTACTAAGGTGTGTTTTGGCACACCCTAATTCACTGAGGTTCCAAACCTCTATGCACAGTTCTGTCTGAGAATGGAATCCTTGCGACAAGGTTATGATTTTTATACCAAAAGGGAGTACAATGTCCGCTTATGGCTTCATATAAATGTTAAATAGGGTAGGACTCAGGGATGATCCCTGAGTCACTCCATACCTAAGAGGTCGACATCTTGAGGTGGCTTCTCCTGAAAAGACTTGAAAGGATCTGCCAGTGAGATACGATTGCATATTGGATCCATGCTATGGCGTCCCCTGCTACTCCTACCCTCCCCAGGGGGGTCAGAAGGATGTCAAAATTGACAGTGTCAAATGCTGCGCTTAGGTTGAGGAGGATAATGACCACTGCACCTCCCTAATCGATAACCTTCTTGGCTTCCTCCACCACCAAAATCAGATCTGGCTCTGACTGGGGTCGGAACCCGGTCTGAGAATCGTGTAAGAGATTATGGGCTTTTAGGAAGGTTGAAAGTCTGAGGTTGACATGTTTATTCAGAACCTTGCAGACCATAGTTAATAAAGGTATGGGTCTGTAGTTACTCAGAACATCTGAATTTAAGGTGGGTTTCCTAAGAAGCGCTCTTACCATTGCATGTTTACAGGGTGGTGGTACCTGACCATTAGAAATGGAAAGGTTTAGCCCTTCCATTATTGGTGAGAACACCATCTCTTTGACCTTGTCGATCTGATGGGGTATTTCCGGGTCACACGGTAAGCCCGATTTTATTTGGCTGAAGATTTTAGTGAGCGTTGCCAGATCCAAGAGAGGTGAATTCTCTAAGGTGTGCCTCTTCTTGTTTGGGACTCTATTGATCTCTTCCATGTCATTAAGAGGCGTTGGAGCGGAGATGTCACTAGGCACTGGGGAGGTTGGGAATGTGTTGTATATCGTTTGAATTTTTTCTTGAAAGTAGTCTGCCATTTCGTTGCACCAATCAGAAGAGATTGTGTTTTCTGGCATTGGGAGTTCAAGCAGGGTCTTTGCTATATGGAAAATTTCCCTGGGGGAGTTAGCAGCTGAGGTGATTTTTCCATCATAGTAGAATGCCTGAGCTTTTTTAATTTCGGCTTGGTAGGTTTTTATAGCCTTTCTATAATCCATTTTGCTACTCTCGCTGTAGTCCTTTCTTTATTTTCTTTTCTGGCATTTGCATGTCTGTTTGAGAAATCTGAGCTGGGGCGAGTACCATTGAGTTGTCCTTTATCTCCCCCAATGGGACACTTCTTTAACTGGGATCACTATATTCAATGCTGATTCGATCCAGTTATGTACATTTTCTGCTGCTTCTGTAACGTTGGAATCTAAAGTGGTTTTAGTATTCTCTAATATATTGGCCCACGACTTAGCGGACAGTTTAGCCCAAGGGCCTTCCTTCCTTATATTACTTTCTAAATGGGAGCATAGTGTAGGACCTTTTAGAATAATGGGGATCAAAGAGTGATCTGACCAAGGCAAGTGAATTGGGGTCCCCACAGACAACATATTGTGATTGGAGAACACTGGATAGAGTTTCTGTCCTTTGGCATGCGTTGGGCCTTCCACTAGTTGCTTCATTTGGATGGCGGCTAAGTCTTGGGACAGTTCTAATGCTAATGTGTTATTTTGATCATCAAAGTGTAGTTTGGAATCTCCCAGTAATGTAGTATTACTGCTTGAGCTACCTAGTGCTGCCCTCGGAAAAGCACCCATCCCGACAGACCACGCACGGAACCTTGGCGTCATCCTGGATTCTTCACTCTCAATGAACAGACAAGTCAGCGCCGTATCCTCATCCTGCTTCAACATTCTTCGCATGCTCAGAAAAACATTTCGCTGGATCCCCTCCGAAACAAGGAAAACAGTCACCCATGCTCTGGTCACGAGCCGACTGGACTACGGAAACACCCTCTACGCAGGTACTACCGCTAAAATCCAGAAGAAACTCCAACGAATCCAAAACGCCTCAGCCAGGATCATATTAGACATCCCACGCAACGAACACATCTCTGGTCACCTGAAAGACCTCCACTGGCTACCCGTCAATAAGAGAATCACTTTCCGACTGCTAACCCACGCACACAAATCACTCTACGACATCGGACCAGACTGCCTCAACTCACGACTGTCCTTCTACACCCCCTCCCGCCAACTACGCTCTTCCAGCCAAGCACTCGCCACTGTACCTCGCATCAACAGAACCACCATGGGAGGCAGATCCTTCTCATACCTGGCTGCTAAAACATGGAACTCACTCCCCACTTACCTTCGCCTTACCCAGAACCACCTAGCGTTCAGAAAGCAGCTTAAAACGTGGATATTTGACAAATAATCCACCTCCCCTTCCTAAGCGCCTTGAAACCCTCTGGGTATGTAGTGCGCTATATAAATGTTATGACTTGACTTGACTTGACATGGCAGGGAATGTGTAAATTGCCCCACCTTCACTGGTGGGCTATATATGAGTACTCCTGCTGAGGAACATGTTGCTGAGAATGCAATGGAAACATGAAGGCTTTTCGTAGTCGGCTACAAGGTTGGTATCAGTTAGGATTATACAATGTTATAATAAAACTGCACATTCTGGCCTATGGGAACAGGTAGCCTTGCAATAGTGAAAACCGAAAATGGCTGTAATTCACTATCATGACATGCCACACACATCATGTCCTACCATTTGCATATAATGCACTCTGCCCTTGAGCCTACCATAGGGTGACTAATATATTAAAAAAGGGATGGTCTAGGGACTGAAAAATGGGTGCACTTGCCAAGTCGACCAGACTGCAGACATACTCTGCAATGGCAGGCCTGAGCCATATTTTATAACCTGCTTCTGTGGGTGGCAGAACCAGTGCTGCAGGCCCACCAGCAGCATTTGTTTTCCAGGTCATGGGCACACATGGTGCACTGTACTAGGGTCTGACAAGTCAATCAAATAGCCAATCACGGAGTCACTAATCCATTACAACAATTTACAATAGGGAACACTTGCACTTTGGCACTAAATAGCAGTGGCAAAGTGCCCAAAGCATCTAGACCAGCAAAAACACAGCAAAAACATAGGAGTCAGACCACCGCCAATGGTTCCAGGTCTAACACTTGTCGCCTCCAGCTGAAATGTGGGGAGAACCTCCCCGCCTTTTGCGCTCAGACCAGCAACATCTTTTGCAATCTGCGAGAGTCAGGAGAGCTCGGACTGGGGGCAGGCGCTTCTCGGTACAGGTGGCATCTCTGTGGAATTCTCTGCCCCTTAAGATTCGCTCAGAGCACAAGATCCTAGTATTTAGGAAACTTCTTAAAACCCACTTGTTTCCACAGTAGTGAGTTATCGAGTTCCTCCTTCTTTGGTCTGTCGCGCCGGGATGCCCCCGGGTAAGCTGAGCGCATTACAAATTTCATATAATAATAATATAATAATAATAATAACTAACTACCCCCTGGGACTTCTCTTCACTAAGGCGGAAAAATCTAGACAGACCACCAGCATTGGTGTGTTCTGTACCAAGGCGGAGTTCCTCTGTGAAGTCCATCCCCTGTAGGGAAATGGACCACCTCAACATTTTTAGATTCTCACCCCTCATCTACATCAACCTTCTGAGTGGTCTGTGGTCTGTCTGAACCCGGAAGTGAGTCCCAGACAAGTATGGTCTCAACAACTTCAGTGTCCAGACCACAGCAAATACCTCCTGCTCAATTGCACTCCACCTCTGTTCCCGAGGAAGTAACCTCTTACTAGTGAAGGCTACAAGTTGGTCTATGCCCTCCTCATTCATTTGTGAAAGTACAACCCCTACACTATGCTCTGACGCGTCTGTCTGTACAATTACTTATTTTGAGAAGTCGGGTGCCTGTAGCATGGGCGCTGTGCATATGTCAGTCTTCAGGGCATCAAAAGCTTTCTGACAGGTGTCAGTCCAGTTCACTTTCTTGGGCTGCTTGGAAGTCAGCTCTGTCAAGGGTGCAACAATGCTGCCATACCCCTTGACAAACCTCCTATAGTACCCAGTGAGTCCTAAAAAAGTTCTCACTTCTGTCTGGCTCTTCAGGAGTTCCTAAGCCAGGATGGTATTGATCTTCGGCTTTAGAGGCGCCACCTGGCCGCTCCCAACCTGGTGTCTCAAGTACACCAAGGAACCCTGCCCAATCTGACACTTACTCGCCTTGACCGTGAGGCCTGCCTTCTGCAGTGCCATCAACACTTCCCAGAGGTGGCGCAGATGTTCTTCCCAACTGGCATTGAACACTGCTATGTCATCCAGGTAGGCAGCACTGAAATCTTCCAGTACAGCCAACACCTGGTTGCAACCTCTGAACGGTGGTAGGGGCATTCTTCATCCCAAAGGGCATAACCAGGAATTGGTAGTACCCATCTGGGGTGGAGAATGCTGACCTCTCCTTAGCCCCATCAGTTAAGGCGATCTGCCAGTACCCAGACATTAAATCAAACTTGCTGAGGTACCGTGCAGCCCCAAACAGATCAATGAGGTCATCAGCTCTGGGGATGGGGTGCGCGTCAGTCCTCGTGCCTGAATTGATTCCTCGGTAGTCCACACAGAACTGGAGTTCAGGTGTGGCACCCGTGCTGCAGCCTTCAGGACCAAGACCACTGGGCTGTCCCAAGGACTGTTAGATGACTCAATCACCCCTAAGGCAAACATCTCCTTGATGTAAGCTCTGACCCTATCAGTCACTCTGTAAATTTTGCCCTTAACAGGAAGACTGTCCCCAGTGTCCACAATATGGACACACCAATCAGTGATATTGGGAGTCAGGGAGAACAGATCAGAAAACTGACCCAACAGTTGGCGACAGTCATTCTGCTGCCTAGGGGTCAGGTGGAAGAGAGGTTCACACCATCCACTGACCAATCTTGCTTCTTCGCAGACAGGAGGTCAGGAAGAGGCTCAGTCTCCTCCTCCATTCCATCATCTGTTGCCAGGAGCATGCCCACTTCGGACCTCTCCAAGTGGGGTTTCAGGGGGTTGACATGCAGTACCCGCGAAGGGTTAGGAGAAAGCAAGTCGACCAAGTAGGTGACATCACTCATGCACTCTACAACCTTGAATGGTCCGGTCAAGTTATCCTGGAGTGCACAAGGCTCCGAGGGGACCATGAT